>NC_071388.1:56550499-57151743 GCF_022682495.2 Desmodus rotundus | reverse complement strand
ATATTTCATAAATAGTCACCATGTCAAAAGTAAAAAACTCAAGTTTCATGAGCAGAAGCTCCCCAAGGTTCATTTTAGCACAGCTCTTACATATAGGACGTGCTTCCCAGGTGAGAGCCTGTGGCTCACATTCCTAAGACATGGGAGATTTGAGTTCAAACTCTAGCTGAACTCCAACCTGCTGTACTGGATCCCCACCTTTAAGTGTGAGAAGCACTGCTCTAGAATCTAACACTTCTAAAACAGGACAAGATTCCTTTCCACCCCTGGCCCTTTGCTTTGCAGGCTGTCTCAGGAGCTGGGAGTTGTGATTCCTGGGGGCACCTGGAAGTTGTCTCTATTAACTAATGAGGACAGACTGCTATGGAGCTGGGTTTGGCTATTACAGCAGCTTCCACATGAACCTAGGCTTCTTCTTCTTAATTACCTGCAAACCTACCTTCCCTTCTCCCCTTTCCCAGATTCCCTGGGGAGTGACTTATCCTTTCCTTTAATTGCCTTTTTCTATTATCAGAGTTGACCTATGGTGTGATTTTAACAGTCCTAACAAACATCTTTTGCTCCCAAGTTCTCTCCTTGCTTTCTGATATTTAAGAGTCAAAATTCCACTCCTGAAGTTCCTTCCTTGTGAGGCATTGTCCCGTGTGAAGGCAGAAAGCCTCGAGGAGGATTTAGTTCGCCCTTCAGGGCCTTCGTGTCATCATCTGTAAAATGAGGGGGTTGCAGGAGATCATTATCCAATGACATTTTCTTTCCTACAATTGGTAACACATGAAACTTCATTAGAGTCTTCCTGAAGGAACTGAAACCCACCTAGATAATGGCCAGGAGAAGACAAATTTATAAAAGCAAAGAATTTGGTAAGTAAGTGATCAGCCAAGAAAGTTATGAAAAGAACATAGGGTTGAAGCGAACAAAAATTATTCTTACCTTCAGTGAAATTAATTACCTGTCACTGTTTTTTTTTTAAAATGTGAAGTTACACTAATATCAATACTTTTTATGTTTACATGTAGTAGATAGAGAAAATGATTATTTAGAATGTGTACTTACAGGTATTAACTACATGGTGATTTATATTTTAAAATAAAAATAATATTGTCTTAAAACTTTTAAATACGGAATATGAGAACTTCTTAAAAACTAAGCCCAATGAAATGTAAAATGAATATAAGGAGAAAAAAAATTGAGAGGTGGTCCCACTCAAAAATCCTTCAGATGAGCCCCATGAGAGCGCCTTCTTGAACGGATGTTCACAGGGATCGTGGGGGCCCTTCCATACACAAAGCAGCGGGGAGTAGGCAAGCAGGAACAGCAGGAAGTGACAGATCAGACTGGCAGAAAAACATGAGGATTGATAGAGCATGACTCCTGAGTATAAATCAAATTATGAGACCCTCCATTCCCTGATAAATTTTTCTGCTTTCCACCATTAGGACTGGTACTACAGTTCAAGAACCATTGAACTGTCAGTAACGGGTGAATATTTCTTTATATTAGTAGTGTGTGCACTAAAATTTCTCCAAGGAAATATCCTGACAATCTGCATGGGGGAGGAGATGAGTCCTTGCCTCAGGTATGGTTGATATTCAGCGGTGGGGAAGGTAATGAGATGAATGGCTAGGCTGCTTTATAAGGGAAACTGGGTTTATTTCCCTAAGGAAGGTTGTGATGAAAGAGGAAGGAGTGCAGAGAAGGAGGGGATGATGTGTGAATGGGGTGTAACTGGGGACTGCCTGGAGTCTAGACAGAGATGTGCAGAGGAATGGAGAACTTTTTGGTTCAAGGGCATCCCTGAATGCCTATGAATGTGGTGTGTGCGTGTGTGATGTTTTGCACTAATATCGCATGGAATACTTTGTGGTCTGTGTGGAATGGTGAGACAATCTCTAAACTGAACTGGGGAAAGCAGATGGATGGCTAGAATTAGACCATGGGAATGTGAACCTGCAGGAAATTCTGGAGGTCTTGGACTTTCTCAGGGAGTTTGAATCGATCTCATTTGGGCTTCAATGGACCCAGAGTTCCCCATGACATCACAAATACATCACTCCTCTTATCAAGTACGCCATTATATGATGCTTATAATAGAGTGCAGGGCACCCTCACACCACCACCTTTGTTGAATTGGTGGTGCCATGCCCTTGGCATTTACAGAAGAACATTATTAAAGCAACCAGAAAAGAATCAGGCCTAACTGAAAAATGTTGCTTAAAAATAACACATCACGGGACTCTACATCTCCCTCTACAACCCTATGTGAGAAATTCCTTTGGGAATAGAGTGTCAAGAAGGCTGCTCCATTGGGATCCTGGTCTGCTGTTGCTTTGATAAAAACGGGATGTGTAGTGATGTGTTTTTTCACTCCAGCTGCAACAACTCTCCGTGGGCATTGTCAGAGGCTTTGCTTCTTCTTTTCTGCTGACCTTTTTTTAATTTCTACTATATTACCTTGTTTAATGTGTTCTTCATTGCAAGCTGCTCATATCCTCTATGGAAATATTTAGAATAAAAATAAAATATATCTTTGATTTTGTTCAATGAAAATTTTTATTAGAATCATATCAAATGCTAGAATACTATAGAGTGTGTTGATTGGAGTGGCCTGCTGCACCGCCATGCCCATGTGGTCCATTTCTGCCCTTAGTGTCTTCTCAGGATGAGCTGCTCAGTGTGACCTCCATCTTCACCTCATCTCCCATGGAAGCTGGGGTGCAATCATGCAGCATTACATCATGCTACCAACTGTTTTTACACCTAACATTTATGAGTGAATTTAAATATGCAACTTTTTGCACAAGCGTAATAGATTTGCCTACCTGGTCCCAGAAATGACACTGCTCTTTTTCATACAATTTTCACATGGAATAGATAATTTGAATGAAGTTCAATGCAGTGCAATTTGAGAAGGTGAGTGGGAGCTCAGAAAAAAGAGGGGAGGAAGAGGAACTTAATAGGTCCTAAAAATCGGTAGAACCACACTTTCTTATGCATGGCCTTAACTGACACTGCTTAAATGGTGCCCTTTCCTTCCTTCTTAACCTCAGGAATCCTCAACCTTGGCACTAATGACATGTTGGACTAGATCGTTCTTTTCTGGGTGGAATGTCCTGTGTGTTGTCTGATGTTTAGTAGTATCCTGGCCTCTACCCACTGGATACCAGTAGTGTGCTCCTCCCCAAAGATATGACAACAAAAAATGTCTCCAGACACTGCCATATATCCCCAGGGGCAAAATTGTCCCCAGTTGAGAATCATTGAGGTACCTCTGTGCCCAACTTTCTTGTCTGGATAGGCTTCATCACTACTTTCTGATTCATTTTGGCTGCTGGAACTTTCACAATGTCATGGTCATTCTCTTAGCTTGTGACTGAATCACCTTGTTTTTTCATGTTGTGTAGGCAGCCAATCTTTTCTACCCGTTCTGAAGCCAGAAGCTAAAGGCGTAGTGGGAAATGTGTTTTGCCTGTTCTGCCTCTTCTTACCTTTCATGGTCTTGAACAGCAGCACCCTTTTTCTGGAGATAGTAATGATGCTGCTGGAACTGTCCTCAGAACTCTTGGCCGTGATCTTACTGTCTTTATCTTTCTGGTCTCTGGACACAGTTGAAATAAATCACACTTCTGTTTTCATTGTTCCAGGTATATTCTTCATCTAAATTTATTGCCAAATTTAATCACATACCTTAAAAAGAAATCAGTCTCAGAATATAATGTAGCTTCACCACAATATTTTTCAAAAGAACATCTCCCCATTAGGTTGTAGGAAGCTAAAATTTGACATGAAAATTAATTTAGTAATTTCCTGCCCCCTTTCATTTAGTAAATGCTATCTGCATTCTTGGCTGTGGAAAGGACCAGAGTATTGGACTAATTACTGTGACAGTTAGCAATTGTAGCCTGTTTATTTGCTAGACCCAAAATAAGCTCATCCAAAACCAAATTACAATAAATGTAAAATTCAGTGCTATGCTGTTTGAGGTCAATTAGTACTTTCTATTAAAGAGATCAACTTTCAAGGACAAAGACTATTGAAATTCTATCTTGAAACTTAGTAAGTATGAGTTTAAGACAAAGCAAAATATTACTCATGTTGATTTTGAATAAATAAACATAGACAACACATTGGAAGGTACCTGCATGATTCATAGTTTGTGACGTTGTGTTTTTTGTGGAGGCAGGGCCAACAGAATTAAACAAGAATGCAGGTTGTGGAGTTAGAATGTTTGGGTTCAAATTTCAGCTCTAGCATTTGCCAGTTATGTTGGGCCAATTATGTAAACTCTCTAAGCCTCTTTTTGTATCATTGAATAATAATAGAACTGACAAGACTGGTCATTGTGAGGATTAAATAATACAATTCATAGAAGCAGAGAACTGGATGGATGTACTACAGCGAGAATTTGATAAATGGTCACTATAATGATTTGGTAAAGGTGGGAGTTTAGTGGATGATTTTGACATGAAACCCATCCTCGACTGGCATAAGAAAAAAGAGAAGTCTGGAGGGTCGTGCTCGCTCCTGGCACAAAGTGTCATAAGGACACACCTGGCACACGGTGTCATAAGGACTCAGGCCCTCTCCATTTCTTGGTCCAGTCTTTTACTATGTTGGTTTCATATGTTGGTTTATTCTTACACTTCCTGTAAAAATGCCAGAAAATTCCTGCTTCTCCCTTTGGAGTATCCAAAGGCCTGCAACTGCTTTCATATCCACTCATGTTCTATGTAATGAGAAAGAATAAACATTTTGTCTGATAGTTCTTGGCAAAATCAGAAAATTTATTTTAATTGGGTCCATTTAGGTTATGTGCCCATCTTCTTGCAGTCAGAGGAATACGGTGGGCCAATTCGCTCAGGTCTTCCCACATCCCCAGTTGGATGTGGTGGCAATGGGGTTAGCACCCTATCCAGACTCTGCACTAAATGTGGGAAGGGTGGGCACCCAAATGGAAATAAGGGGGCTATTTCTGGAAGAAGATGGGACAGATAAGGGGACTCAAGAAACAGCTATAAAAGTGATCTCATCAATGACAGGGTTTTTTTTTTTTTTGGCCTCTATTGTCCACTTGCTACATGAATAAATGAGAAAGGCAGTTACTTATTTGTAAGGGCATCAGATTATTTCCTTAGAGATTCTTTCTCTGTGTGTGTGTGTGTTGAATGTCTCCGATGATTGATATTGAGGTGCAGATTTAGAGAGGTGCTCTAGTTTCCTCTAGCTAATATACTTTGGTTTGTATCCACTGAGTACTACTTAGAAACTTCTCTGTAACAGCAATAGCTAGGAGAATGCATCAGTCAAAATGACTGGGGGTTCTTCCATTGTATGGTGCTGGCTGATTCACAGCTCATCTCCTCAGGGGTCTGCATATACGGAGGTCTCTTTTCAGTGACGAACTCTATGAGGGCTTCTCCCTGTTGGTTAACACCACCCATTCTGCTTTCTATCTGTCATTTTGGAGAATTTAAGCTTATTTTATGAAAATTATCATTTAGCAACTGTGTGTGCCAATATGGCATAGCAGAAGTTTATCATGCTTGGAAAGGAAGTTCTGTGAGATATATTCCTATTTTTTATCTTGTTCAGTTTTTCAAAAGAAGCTTTAAAAGTACATGGAAAGAATCAAGAAATAGGCCCAAGGGCATATATGGCTCATCATCATTTTGAATTCAAAGCAAAGTAATCATAATAGTAAAGTAGCTTTTAATAGTTTCAAAATGAACATCATTTATTCATCAAATTTACATCTCTTGTGCACAAAGATAAATATTTTCCGATTATGCTGCTCAAAGGGCAAATCTCATGGTGTTTGAATTCTTAAAGGGTTATGATAGAAAGCTTCTTTGTATATGACTGATTTAGAATTAAACAGTAAGCTAAATTCTCTCATTCTAAGCTATTGTCTTGACTAAAGACAAGAATCTAATTCTGGTTCTTTCTGATTGTCCAGATTCATTTTTTGGACTTCAGTTACCTCATTTCTCAAGTAGGGTTGAACAAAGGACTTTTCCATTGGATTTGGGCAGGGTAGGGTGCTATGTTGTCACCCTCTGTGAGATCTAAACAATATCCAGGTCATGGAGAGAGGGGAGGGTTTGGGCAGCTGTGGGCCATGTATTTGAGCTCTTGGGTGGTGTGGAGTGCTCATTTCCTCTACTTACTATTTCACGGTCCAAATCATATTTATTATAATTTCTTGGGCATGAGAAGAGTGTTTTTACCAGTGTGTCACCTCAGGGGGAAATCTCAGTTTATAATAATTTACAATAGTGGATACTGAGGTCCCTACTCTTAGACCCATCCAACTGTAGGTCCTTCCATATTATCATAACTCTTCTCCTCTAGCACACACGTTACTGGATGTCCTGGTCACCACCCTTTCACAATAGGACACATGAAAAAAGGACAGTCCATGGGTCTTCTTACTAAGATAGAAACCAAGATATTTTGGGCCCTAGACTGGCATTGTTCCTGCTGGACAGCCCATGGCTGATGTGCTGGCCACTTCAGAAGGAGAATTCTCATTGGTTAAGCAGGAAAGAATACTTGCAGATCTCCGGTATAGATCATTATATTCTGTCCCTTGATTAGAGTGAGACATGGATGCTGGTTTCAAAGTATGAGGTGAGCAGGGATTCAGCTGGGTATCAGACATAAGTAAAATGAAGGACAAAAACATTGCTATGGTTTTCTTGCCTTTAGTAAAATTCGCTCCCACTAGTATGTGTTTAAAAAATACTTAAGGAAAACTGATTTCTTCACTTTAAGCCCCGACCAATTAACTGGCATGGGACTAAGGTTACACAGGAAGTTGGCAGTCCTTTCCTTGGGTAAGGTAGGAAGTTCCCATGGTAAGGGACACTGCACAGATAGCTCCATAAGTGTCCACAATGCAAATATTAGAGAAGAGTGGAGTAATTACAGATATTATATTTTAACCTATGCAATCAAAATTTTAAATTTGGAAAATAATGACTCTCATCATTAATTCTAGTATTTCACCTCTTCCATTTCCTTTACATTTATTATTTCTTAACATTATTTATTTTATTTTATTTTTGATTATAGTTTGGAATCAACACTATTTTGTATTGGTTTCAGGTTTACAGCACAGAGGTAATTTAATCTTCAGCCTCACCAAAGCCTCCAGTATGGTATTGCAAAGGACCTCTTCTCACCCAACATGTGTCTGAAACATAGATACCATACAGTTGAGTCTCGGCCCCTATCATTTTGTCTACTGTTTATATAGCTTGCTTTTTTTTTCTTGACTAATAATTAGGTTCCTTCTTGTTCTGGTTGGTCTGGGTTCAGTGGCTCCAACATGGCCCCAGAACCCTAAACATCTACATGAAACTCTCTTATGAAGTTTACACCTTGGCCACGGAGGCAATAAGTGTCTGCTGTCCACTCCAAAGTCTCTCTGTATCTCATCTGCCTCTGGTTTACTTTCTTCTCTACTCTCAGGGATCTCACTTTTTGTGCCAGTATCCAAAATTCCCTGGGACTTGTTTTCTTCACTCATCAACTTGGGTACCTGTCTGAGTACATTTTCTCCTTTCTGGTTCCCCAGCTTAGCACATATTGTTGGAAAAAAAACTGCCCCAGTATACAGAATTACAGAATTGAGAGTCTGTGGTATCAAATCTCTGTGAGCCTTTCCATGGCTTGGCAATCAAGATTCTTCTCACTTGGCTCTCTTTCATAGTGCCCACAGCAGCTGATGGAAATGATTAACATATATGTTCTAAGCTGTATGTTATATTACTCTAGTTTCCTAGCACAGGTAGGTAATACAAAACTCATAGCATCTATGAATAAGTGAATTATCGACTGAAAAGATGAATCCTTCATGGGGAAAACAAGAGTTGGAATGCAAATTGAAATATACATATTGCCTTTGAGTTCTGTTGGGTACCTAGATCCTTACAGTAAATATTCATTTCTGCATAAATTTTAAAAATATTCCAAAAAATAAGAAGTCCACCTAACCTCTAAATATTTTCCATGAAGAATAAAATCCCATCCTATAATTTTGGTAAGCAGAGTCTCAACTTCAATATTCATCTTGCAAAATTAATCACTGAAGTTGCAAATATCTATTTCACAAAATGGGATGGGGAAAAATCACAACGTGATTTGATGAAATAAAAATGAAAACAAGGCTTGGAACATGTCATTCACACCAGATGGAAGGTATCTGAATACAATTACTTACCAGAAATCCTATAACTTATCAAATGGTTCAGTAAGTTTATAGTACTTGCAATCACTTGAATTAAGAAGACAACTGAATAATAAAGAACTGTCTGTCATAAAGCTGACTTGGAGGGACTTCAAATAGGATAAGTTTACTATAATTTTGGGAGAAGCTAGAATTTATATTTTAGAGGTAATCCTTAGTGAAAATTGTAAAGGACCTTTGGAGTTAGTGGCTGGCATTATGTTAGTGAAATAAAAAAATATATGAAAGGAAAGTAATACAAGGCATGTGTAACCACATTTATTCATAAAATAACTTTATCCTTGGAAAAGTGAATGTGATAGGCTGCCTTGTGCAGATTCTGCCCAGCCCACCAAGGCCTCTCTGAATGGCCCCATTGCCCCCATCCCCCATCAGCTACTTTATACACCATCCCCATCCCTCCACCCCTGGTGAGTCTGATGAGCACCTCAGCCTGACTTGTGTAGACTTCATGAGCAGCAATGGCCTCGAAGGAGAACAATGAGTCCCACAGGGAGCAGAGATGTGACAGTACTTTCTTCAGGGAAGTTTCCTCCCTGCTTGTGGCACCTGGATCTTTACAGTAAAACTTCCTTTTCTGCTGAAATCTAGTAAATATTCCATGCTGCTGAGACTGAGGTGAGATATGTTCATGCATAGTTGCTGGTACTGTAAATTGCTTCAAGCTTCCTGAAAAATATTTAGCAATATGTATTAAAAATATTAAAAACTTTGTATCTACGTACTCAGTTGTACCACTTCTAGGAGTGTATGCATTGAGTAATTTATCAGATTTATGCACTTGAATGTTCATCACGGTATAATTTATGATGCAAAAAAAAATATCAGAAAAAAAGCTAAGTGATCCAATTTGGGGGCTAGTTAACTATATTAGGATGTATCATTATTTTGTAATGTTATGCAATTATTTAAATGTTTTAGAAAAATATTTAATGATGTAGCAATCTATTGCGTTATGACATTGAGTGGAAAATCTGTACACAGAGTACTACACATATTATGGCTCCAATACCATGATTTGTATATCCACGTGTACGTAACGGATGCAAAGAAAGCAAAAGAAAATGCACCTAAGTGTTAAAAATGGTGATTTTTGAGTGAAAAATCTATACATGATTTATTTTTATGCTTTTCTATATTTTATAAATTTTCTACATAATCATCTATGTAATTAGAAAAGTCCTATTATTAAAAAATGAGTCAGATAATGTATTATTTTAGTGTTATAAGGAATGATTTTCTGTTACATGAACAACTTTGGAAAATTCAAAATGAGGTACTTATTCCATGTTGTGCAGGAGGATAAAATGTATTCTTTGTCATTTCAGTGGCAGGATATATAACATCTATGACTCACAGTAGTAAACCATCAGTTGTATCAAAATTTAAATGGAGATATGTTCATACTTATTCACAGTTGCCTTGTGTTAAAAATAAATCAACATCTCTTTTAAGTAATGAAGATGAAATATATTGCAATAAAATGATTTTATTTCAATGTAAATATAACTTTACCAGATTTTAATCAAGTAACAACAGTTTAGAGATATAGATATACATATACATATATACGTAGAATATACACTTTTTAGAACAGTAAGGCATACTTTATGATATATAATCTTTTTACCACAAAACATATATACTTCTCAGATATGAAATGAAACTAATGACCAGGAAGACCTTATAACCTGGGACCAGAGTTAACATCTTTGTAATAAGTAGTTTAACTTCTATAATGTGACTTTAGTAACATCATTATACAAATAAGCCATTCAGCTGGCACGTTTGGCAGGGTGAATCAATAAGACATTGGTGGAATTTCACTAGTTTCTGAAACCGGACAACCACTGCTTAGCAAGCCTTTGTACAAAAGGTGCTGTGCAGTAGCAGGTACAAGTGGACCACAGTTACTAATGGCTACATAGGCACAAAAGCTTTCCTGACCCTTGGAAACCGGGGAGAGCAGTCTTGATCTCCTGGTGCTTCTCTAAAGGTTTTATGTATTCTCAATACTTCTAGGTGGAACTTATAAATAGCAGAACAAGAGTAGACTAGGGAGATGGCATTTCTGCCAGTAAAAATTTCCCAAATCAACACAGGCCTCCAGCATCTGACAATGTTCTTCGAGCAGCTGTCATCTATCTCATGCAAAATGTGGCCAAATGCGGTCTTGCTTTGTTTTGTGGCAAAGGAAAAGCTTTTGTTCAGAGCTTTGGATAAGTCAGTTCAGTCCACATAATTCCCTTTCTTCTTAACTTTCTGAAAAGTAGCTGATGCTTATGAAAAGTAGCTGATGATGAAAAGTAGCTGACGGTACTTGGGAAGTACCGTCGAGGAATGTGTCTCTTGCTCCTTTTCCCACAAGATGATGTCACAGACAGGTTTTAAGCATGTTACTCAACCTCAACACATGGGGGAGGCTTCTTGGTGGATGAGTTTCCATTATCCGAGGGGCGGTAAGAAAGCGTGCTCATTTTTGTTGATAAACTTGAGTGGGATTTGGCCTTTGGGGGGATGTACTTCAGAAGCTGGAGAAAATACTTTTTAAATTTTTTCCCAAGAAAGCCATAGAAGAGAGGATTAAGGCAATTGTTAAAATAAGCTATGCAAATAGTGATAGGCATGGCGGTGTCAACAATGTCTGTGACTTTACAGTCATGTATGATGCCCAGCTGGATCAGAACATCCAGGAAAGTGAATATTTGATGGGGAACCCAGGAAAAGAAAAAGAAAAGCACAATTGCCAAAATTATCTTGAAAATATCATCATTTCTTGGCTTGTTCTTCTGAATTTCATAAGCCTTCTTCAAGGTCTTCCAAATGAGAGTATAACTGGTAAGAATGATCAGAAAAGGAAACAGGAAACCCAGTATATTCTTGGTTAGGCCCAGCCCTATGGGGATGGTTGAATTTTGGGACTCGTAATGGAAAGCACAAACTGTGATATTGGTGTTCTCAATGAAAAATACATTTCGGTGGATTATAGTTGGCAAACTGGCCAAGCCTGCCAGTAGCCAAATAATGATGCAGGTGACTTTGGCCACAAGCATTGTGCGCCGGAGGCGGGACTTCATTGGGTGAACGATAGCCAGGTAGCGATCAATGCTTAGACATGTGAGTAGAAACACACTGGCATAGAGGTTGAAACTGACACTGGCTGAAGCGATCTTACACAGGTAATTGCCAAAAGGCCAGCGGTATTCCATAGCAGTGTAGACGGCCCATAGGGGCAAAGTCAGTAAAAAGCACAAGTCAGCCAGTGCTAAATTCAAAAGGAAAACACTGGCTACAGTCTTCATTTTCATGTAAAAGTAAATGACGATCACCACCAAGCTGTTTCCAAATATTCCCACTACGAAGATGATGCTGTATAAGGTAGGGATCATGACAAATATGTAATTGTGCCTTCCAGCTTTGGGACAGTCATCTTGGATTCTCTTAATCCCATCTTCAGTAGTAGAGTTGAGGATCATATTGACCTCCTGGGTTAATTAATCTCAGACACTAATGCCAAATGCACCTGGAGAAAATAAAAATGAAAAGGAAAAAATTAACTTTCAATTGTAAATGAAGTTTTATTTCTCAGTCATAAGTAGAGTAACTCAAATTTAATTTTAGAAAAAAGCTAAATCATATTTTCTGGAGAAACACTGAATTAATGAAGTCTAGATTATACCTTTAAATTAATTTTTAGAGCATATTGCTTTTCTGGGAAGTGAAATTATCCTCCAGATAAATAAAAGTAGGGTCCTATGTGAATAAAATTATGTAGGTCCTTTGTGTTTTTTCTAGAAGTAAATTCTAGCTTCCAAATTGATAAAAAAAACATAATCTAAATATCAAAAAACATTACAAAATTAATTACTCAGAAAGCTTGAGTTTTTCCTGAGCTAAGCAAGGCCAAATAATTTACCTTTAATCTCAGAAGTGTGACACATCGGTACCTTATTTTTAAAATCATTTCTTCCATCTCACAATCTTTACTTAGGTATACACATTATTAGCATCCTCCCCTAAATGGTCAGAAGAGCTGTCTCTAGCTTACTGAGGAGTTGGTCATTGTGGGAACTGTTTTAGGAGGGGATAAGAGTGAGGGCTTGAGGCTTTGGGGAGTAGCATTCTTTCCATGAGTTTTCAGGCTGCTATAGGCAATAACCACATTTGTTAATTCCAACTCCGCCTAGCAAAAGGGTCTGAAGCTCCTAACTTTTGTGCCTGCCAGCCACTTCTGGAGTTAACTTTAAGATTAACTCTCTGTAGTTCAAGGATGTCAAATGGCTAAATTAAATCAGGATTATCAACATGTTTTTAGCGGGGGTTTGAGATAGCAGCAGTTCTTTAGGATTCTGGGAGGAATCAGATGTTTACAAAAGAGCTCCATAAAGACTTCTGCAAATATTTGCTCCAATGTTTTACATAATCAACAATTAAGCTCTTCATTTATGTGATTTAGAAGATCAACCTATTCTGCTCTAGATTAAGAGTCCATCAGAAAACCCTTGGGAGGGAGGCTGAAAATGCTGTGAGGGTCCCATCACCGGAGGTGGCACAGGCATGCTCTGTGGTGAAGGTCAGCTTTAGGCACAGGCAAGGCTGGCCAGGCAGAGCAGCAGTGCTCGGTGAAGATCTATTGCTGCACCAGGAGCAGCCAGGAGCACCTAGGTGAGCCTGGCTGTGCATTCTCCTTGTAGCAAAGTGTTTCTGGGCAAGAAAAGAAACAGGAGCAAAACACTACTTGTCTGCCCAGGAAGGCTGTGTAGCTGTGTGTGGCACCCCGGAGGGCTGGATGAACACGCGTACCTAAGGCAGTATCCATCTTGGTGCAAATGTTGCTGTGGAAAAGATGAGATTGAAGTAGCCACATTTGAAGAGGTAACACTGGGAAGAAAGAGGTTCTTCGGTGGTTATTTTGCTTCCCCTACAGAGGCAGCTGTTCTTCCCATCCAAGTTTTTGGTTCTATGCCCTCATTAACTTCTCCCTTTGTACTTAGCTTTACATAATCTAAATCTCTTTCTTCTCTTTTCATTCATGGGGGCATTAACTTTAACCAACAAGCAAATGTCACATCCTCGGTAGAGCCTTCCTCACTTTTCTGGGCAACTGGCTGTTCCATTTTCTGACTGGCTTTGGTATTTTGGGTGCAGGTTTTGATACTATATTATAATGGTCTGTTGACATATCTGCCTTCTCCACTGGCTTGTCAGCTACTTGGGGGCAGGGCCTGTTTAGTAATGTAGGCCTGGCACATTCCAGGAGGGACATGATAAATGTCTGAAGAAGAGAGTGAATGGACAAATGAATGGATGAATAGCATATAACCTAAAAGCTAAGAGTATAGACTATTGCCTAATTCTATGAGGCTAATAAAATCAATTTACATTCTGCTTCCGAAACCAAAATCAAACCAAAACAGACAAAAAAAAATCCCTTAGCACTTTCAGGAATCTGTTGTTTACCAAAACATAAGATAAAAAGAAGGAATAATTTAATAGAAGCTAGGGCCAGGCTCTCAGAGAGGTATGACCTATTTCCTCCTCACCAAGGATTTTCCTACACTTTGCTGATTTTTCAGTTCATTTTATTATAATTACTAAAATTACACCAAATTAGAAGTATAAATTCATTTAGGTAAATAAATATTCTTTATTAAAATTAAATGCTACATTAAAGGTTTATATGCTAGCAATCATTTATACCTTAATGTGGATTAATTTACTGAGTTGTTCTCCTAATATCTAGTTGAGATCAGTTGGATTTTGCCTAGGAAAAAAATGGAAATGTCAAGGTTAAAGAAATCTCAAAGATTAAAAGCAGCCTCGGTGAACTCCGTAACTGAAAACTAGGGCAGAGGTAAATATTTGTTTCAGCTTGGGCACAAGGGCACTAAAAGACAGGAAAAAACTTGATGCATTGGGATCCCTTGGGTGTCCTAAGCTTGGGTGCAGGGAGGAAATTCTTCTCTCCTTCTTTCCTCTGTTGCCCCTCCTTTGAGGACACACAGCTAAGGCTGGGTTCATTAATCCTGTGTCTAGAGTATGTGGAACTTTATTGACTAGGCTGGAACTCTAACCATCATTTACAAAAGAACTTCTATGGGAAAAGGTTTGTGTTTGAGAGGACCAATTTAAAAACATAGATTTGGACCCCAATTCCTTCATAACCTGAGGTCAGCCTCTCCTTCAGTTCCCATCAATCCAGATTGACTAATATTTAATACGTGAAAGGTTGCTCAGAACAGCTAGGGGAGCATCCCTGGAAACTGTAGTGAGGTATCTATTATTTTAGTGAGTTTATCATTTGAGAAACTCTGGACATAGCACTGAATATACTAATTAGGAGAGAAATTTACATAAATGTTTATATAAGTAATGATCAAGACTTCTTACCTAGTAAGGAAACAAGTTTGCTCATACTTGAGGGTAGCAAAAGAGGGAGAATAATTTACAGTGATGGAAACAGCAGGAAGAAAAGGCAGGGAAGCAGAAATGCAAATAGTGCATTCAGTGGGCAGTTACCCATTCATCATCCCATATTCACTGAACACCTTACTATGTGCTGGGGTCTGGGATGTAAAGTGAATAAAGTCACACTCCTTCTTCTTCCTTTGAGTCTGGCTGGAGGCAGAGGAGCTTTAAAGAGAGAATCATCTCCAGTGTGTTGAACACTTAACCATGTAAGAGGCATGTGGAATATTCTGTGTTTACCATTGTCCCAGCCTGGTGGTAGGATGTGGGGGAGTGACCAGGGATGCTTCCCAGAGAAGATGGTATTTGGACTTTGGAGTTTATATGGCAAACAGAGTGGTTAGAACTTAAAGGCAACCAGCGGCCAGCCAAGGTGGGGTAGAGGTTGTGCCATCATTTGAATTTTCCTTCTTACAAACGCCTCTAGCATCCTCTATGGGAAAGCGCTCCGGGAAGGGCTATGGGGTTTGATGTGCACTGGACAGGAGGTGACCTGGGCCCTACTGGTGTGTAAGAAACAAGACATGATATTCTCTGGTCTGCACTGCTTTTTGTTGTGTTTTTTTTTTTTTTTGAATAAGCATTTGTTAATGTTTTCTCACTTTCCCCTGCTTTTGGTCCCCTTCACCTGTTTCTCCCACTGATTGGCTTCCCAACCCAAGGGTTCTCAGGAAAGAGGGAAAGTGGAACTTATGATTGGCAGCCACTGTAGTGGGCTTCTTTTCTCTTTGAAGCAGGAAGTTGGCTGTTTTGGTGAGCTGAAGGAGAGAGAAATGTGTTCTATTAGGAACCAAATTTGTGAGTGCTAGGAAGCAGCTATAATTCCAGTTTCATCCTGTTTCTTCTCCCAGAATGGGATAGGCAGGGGGATACTGATAAAGATCACAGGAGGATCCACTTCTCCCTCTTCCTGGGTCTCACCATAGCTTTTACCCAGGCAGCCTCCGTGGCTCACGTGCATTCTACAGCACCATTCTCTCTTGGAGGAAAGGAGATGGGATTTGGAGTCAAAGAACTCCCAATGGAATCTTCGTTTGCCACTTACAAATCTGTGTGGCTCTGGTTAAGTCACCCCATTTCTCTGAACATGCGCATCATCATTTTCCTCATCTGTAAGAAATAGGAAAAAGATCCCATTGCACGCGATCGTTGTAGGGATTAAATGAGATAATGTGAAACCACTGGGCATATCTTTCAAATATTGTTTAATAAATGTGTTTTATTGGAATTGTTGCTATTATTTTTTGAATGCAAGGCAAATGCAAGGCTGACTCAGTCATGGGTCAAAAAGTTGTGAGAGAGTTACAAAAAGGGGTAGTTTATTATTGATAAGCTCTTTTTCTTGCCATTAAAAGACTAAAAATATCAAGCTGCTGTTTTTTCAAAGTATGAGTGAAAACTAATCATAAGCAGCTGAATAAATTTGCCGTGAGTCAGGTGGGAACTTTCAGTCTGCTGCAAACACAAGGCTGGCTCGTGGAGGCCACACCACTTTAACCTCTTGCTTGCTGTCATAGGAGTTACCTGGTATTCCTTGACAGTTTCTCTGGCTCTTAGAAACAAGCGTAAGAAAGAAGATTTTTTTTTTAATTCTAAGAATATTTGCCCAAGACTTTTGATTAGAATATTAATAACTTCTTAAGTTTCTAGGCAAGCCAAAAGCAATCTAATTAAATTGTTCATTACAAGCTCTTTTTTTAATTAGTTTGCAATCTAAAGAAAAAAAATACCCCATAGTTTCCTATGATAATAAAGAGAGAACTAAAAGACCAAGTAATTATATTTTAGAATAATCTTCTATCAGAGTATCTTTCTCAAATTCAAAAAGAGTAGGCCAGTGTTTGTCAGTCATTTGCTTATAGAGCTGGACAGTTCAATAAACCATCCTGCTCCAAAGTCACTCTCTTTATTGCTCCTGTGTTATAACTCAGGCTTAAGAAAGCAACTGCTGCTGCTCCTGTGTGTGCTTCTTCCAGAAATGAATGAGGCACTCTACAGGGAGTAACTGTTAGCCACTACCCATTTGTGAATTCACTGAATTATAGAAGTTAGCACTAAAATATTTAGGGTTTCTGCTTTTTCCCT
This sequence comes from Desmodus rotundus, assembly GCF_022682495.2. Classification (NCBI taxonomy): domain Eukaryota; kingdom Metazoa; phylum Chordata; class Mammalia; order Chiroptera; family Phyllostomidae; genus Desmodus; species Desmodus rotundus. The sequence continues at coordinate 57,134,942 of NC_071388.1, read as the reverse complement.
GAGTCTACTTGGTCTTATTTCTTAACCTTCCATTCTTATTTTATAGTGTTTATTTATACCCTTACTTCCTCAAGCATTTTGAACATCAGTATGGTAAGAGTCCCTATCCAACTGCTTTACTATTTGCAGTTTCTTCAGGTACAAATTCTATTCGTTTCTTGGGTATTTTTTTTTTTTGTGTGTGTGTGTGTGTAGTCTTTGACTGTGAGGTCATATGAGGTGTGAATTAACTTCCTTAGGAGGCATGAGTTTCTGGATGGTGGTGAATTGTGAAATTTCTGCTTAGGCATGGAGAAGTTTTTAATGATAATTCTCAGCCTAGCCTCCCACCTAATACTTTGTCTGCAGATGCTACATACAAGGCCCTCCACTCATTGTCATATTTTGTTGGTATACAAAAGTTTTCTACTCTTTGGTCACAATAGGCAGTAATTTTCCAGCTTCTGGCTTTAACCACAAAACCTAATTTCAATGGTTTTCAGTATATGAGTCTAGTTGTCTTGACTTCCATCCTCATAAAGCCATTAGAACTTTATCTCAGCTGTGTATCTGGTGTTGGTTCTTCTCTGGCCCACGTGCCTCTATTTAGAGACATGATGTGATATTTCATGTGTTTAGAGAAAGAAGGGGAATGTCTGAGACTGCTTAATCCATTGTCTCCATCTTGACTGCTAGTTGTCCTGCACACTGTTTGGAGACGATAGGTAAGCTGCTTGGACCCAGTGAGTTTAGGATTATAGTCTTGTCTGTCTTCACATCCTGCCAACCCCATCGTGCCCTTTGATGAAGCATACGTCCTCTGGGGGGCACTCCCCTCAATGCTGGCCGTCATGAAGAACAGAGCATGGCAGAGAGCCTGCCCTGGGGACAAGTGACCAGAACTGCTTTCAGGTCCAGTGCACAGGAGAAAGCCATGCTCTTAGTCGGCATCCTCGCCTTACTTTTCTACCTTAAATACTTTCCTTGGAGATGATTTTTTTCTGACTTTGATAATCATGGATAAATATTTCTATTAATACAAAACATTTCACTGAGAGAATTAATGCAATATTAATTAAGTATTTGAGATTCAATCTCCTCAGACTTAATGAATGGCTGTGTGGCATGTCCAAGAGGTAAAAAGTGGCTTCTGGCCCTCTTCCCAAGTCAGTGTCATCCACTGTGGCCTGCCCTCACGAGAAGTGGAAACAACGCGTGCTGCTTTCTTATTTCTGCACATAACCAATTGTAACCAGCTGTGGTGATGGTGGCTCGATGTTCCATCATCTTCAACTAGCCCTCCCACCTTTGCTTCATCGCAACTAACCCAAGATTTTAAAGAACTCAGGTTTGTGAAAGGATATTCAGATATTCCTTCCAAGTTACAGTACAATTTTTTTCCCATTTTTTATTGTTGCTGTATTACAGTTGTCCCAATTTTCCCTCGTTGCTCTTCTACAGTACAAATTTTAAGGAAAGTAAAATGTTAATCCCAAATTTTAGCTTCTTGGTACCCTAATATCTAATAACGTAAAACTAAACTACAATTAAATCTCCCTCCAATCCAGAAACTCCCACTTATAAATTATCATTTATCCAACTCAGCTGTGCTGAATATCCCAAGGCTCCTAACAATACCCTTTATTCCTCTGATAGTTCCTCTTACACTTTTGTATTCTAAATGCTTGGCTGTTTTTGTTGTGATTTCTTTTATTTTTCTTTTTAATTTCAAAAAGAAAAGAGAAACAGATAGGGATGAAAAAAGTGTGATCAAGTTTATCATGTCCTTAAAAATCTTCCTCTGACATGTTGGTGTTAGTGAAAATATTCTTGTTACGTTAAATACAGAGGGCCACGGAAGGCTTCCTAGTGAGCCTAGAGAGTGGGGCTCCAGAGATTAGGAGAGAAGGACATTAAAATCTAACTTGGAAGGAAGCTAGTATATAAAGGAATTCCTGTCCACTTACACTCCCAGATTCTTCAAATGCATGGACTCATAGAATTTCCCTGAGGGAATCATAAACACATTTCCAAGGATCAGTATCTAGGCCACCAAGGAGGAGGTGATGTCGTTTTTAATAATCTGGCTTTTGGAGATTCTTCACAGCTTTTTAACAAATGGAAGAGGTAGCACCTGTGTAGGCACCTCAGTCAACAGCAGCTGCTTGATCCAGCTTCTGAAGCCACTCCAGTTTGCTTGTTTGAGACTGAATCAGCAGCAGAAACTGCTCATCTCATTTCATTTCCATTGTAAGGGGTATGAGGAAAATTACTGAGCAGAAAAGGGAGCACTAACTGATTTATGCCCTTAGAAAATTATAATGATATTATAGAATTTATACGCATTATGAGTTTTATGTTAGACATTATTGGTCACATGGCAATTTATTTCAGATTAAAGTGTTTAACATCATACAAATCACATAATAAATTTTAGATGAAGCTGGAAGATTAAATATTCAATATATTGTATACGTTTCCCCAGATTGCCCAATTTCCTGATTGCAGTAGGTCTTGAATAATAGCCTACTAATTAGTCCTACACAGTGTGTAAGGAGACTAGTTCTAATTTTGTTTCTTCTACTCACTAGCTATGTGACTTTGAACTAGTCACTTAGCTTCTCTAGACTTCTGTATCCTCAAGGACCTGATACACGGTTAAAGAAATCTCCTGAAACACTGAAATTTCATGTCTTTCTTTTATATAGGCATACATCTTTTGAAGACAAAGGCAATAATAGCTTGACAAGTAGAAATAACCTAATAAATCATTAAATTAGCCAATTACCTGTTTATTATCAATATAAATATTATTAATGCAACAATGATTTAATAACATTCCATAATTAAATGCAGAAACTCTTTATTAAAAACAAAATGAAAAGAATTTTACTTTTTAATGAACATAAATAAAAAACTTCATATAATTATATTATAGGGACAGTGTTGCTCCCCTGAGCCCTCCTCCTTCCATTTTTTTCAGTTAACTATCTACTCAAAGGAATGTTTCCCTGGCACAGCATTGGGATGGCTGCTCATGACCGTTGGTTAATGAGGTCAAGGTTACAGGTTTTGACCCTATCTAGACTAGCTGGTTTCACTCCATTTATGGCCAAAGACTGTGAGCCTCTTAGGCATCCCCTGTGTTATTCCTTGGCAATCCCAAGTGAAAGATAGAGACAGATTGACTCGCGGTTGTAAATCGAAATTAAATGCATGCACTGCAGTTAGACAATCAAGATGGCAGCATCCTCTGAAAAAGGTAGGACAATGTGTTATTGTTAAGATAACTCAGACAAAATGAACCTCCTCTCAGAGTGCTTGTGGGGAAAATCCAACTTTTTAAAGTCCAGCAATTAGTTAAGGTGGTTTAGTTGTCCAGATAAAAACACAGACATGAAAGTAGAGAATTGTAAAAGAACCTTACAGTAGTATTATTTAGGAAAATATTTTGAAGAATTATATTAAGTCAATGTTTTGAAAAGTTAAGTGGAGTTTTGTCCTAAGAAAATGAACTCTATAAGGGTAATTTTTTTTGATGTATCCAAAGTCACATTTTCTCAAACAGTTTTTGTATATATTATACTTCTTTACTTTTTATGTCTTACATTAAAATGCCGTAAAAAAGGACACAGCAGGCCAGTCTGACAGGGAACGCACTGGACTAGAGTCATGTTGAAATGTCTGCTCTGAGCAGCGATGACACAGTCATATGCAGGGAACTTAATCTCTTACTTTGTTTTCTTTTAAATATTAATAAAACCCATTTAGAATGAGAATACCAACACCTGTTCTCACCTCTGATTCATAGATCATTACGGGTAAAAAGTGAGGTTTTTGAAAACCATAAAAGCACTTTGAAAATATAAACTTTCTAAAATGCAAGGGTAAGTAAAATGAATTTAGTGAAAAAATACTCAGAATTTCCAAAGACTAACAAAATTTTTTCATGTAAACAATCAGAATTTTTTAAAACGGCGGTATAACTGACACAGAACATTACCGTAGATGCAGGGTACGACGCAGCGATTGGACCGATACGCATACACTCTGAGGACCGACCACCGCAGGAAGCCTCGTGGACCTCCACCCCCACGTGTAGTTAGATTTTTTCTTGTAATGAAAACACGTAAGATCTACTTTCTGAGCAATACTCAGACACGCAATACAGTATTAATAACTACATCCCCATGACCTATTTATTTTATAACTGGAAGTTTGTACCTATTGACTCCCCTTTGCACTTTTGACTCACCCATTTTGCCTGTTACCCCACCCCCCGCCTAGAGAACAGATTACTGAGCACTAATCTGTTCTCGATATTTATGAGCAGCAATTTTCATTATTATAACCCAATGCTTTTATTTCAGAATTATAACGAGAAACTTGATTAAAACCAAAAGAAAGGTAAAATTGTAGATATTGGATAGCTTTTGCATTTAATATTCACGGCAGCAAACGTTTGGGTACAAAGCAGAGCACTCAAGCTAAATCTAGCCAACAGATGAATTTCCTTTGGCCCAGATGCATTTACAGTTTTTGGAAGTTTAATCCTCTGTAGTTCACTAATCCCCACCACTATATGTTTTCTGATGCTTTAGGTCAGTTCTGTTCAAAAGAAATATACTGTGAGCCACATATGCAATTTAAATTTCCCTAGTAGCAGCATCAAAAGTTAAAAAGAAACAGGTGAAATTAGTTTCAACAATATATTTTATTTAATCCTACATTTCAACATGTAGTCAATATAAAAATTGATATACCAAGTCTTCAAAATCCAGAGTATAATTTATGTTTCTAGCATATCTCAGTTGAAACTAGCCACACTTCAAGTGCCCAATCACCACTTGGGCCACCTAATTGGACACTGCAGCATTAGGAGCTTCTCTCCCGTAAGTCACCTACACAGCCCTTCTAGCTAGCAATGGTTCTGAAAATGTCCCTGCAACAGAAGCATTACCATCACCTGGGACTTCCTTAGGAATGCAAGTCTCAGGCCCCACCCCAGACCTACCGAATCAGAAACTCTGTGGGCGGGGCCCAACAATCTGGGTTTTAATGAGCTCTCCAGGTGCCCTATTGGCACCTTCATTTGTAATATGGTTTATATCCTGATAGTTATGATTAATGGGAAAAACCAAACCAACAAACAACAAAAGTGTTCCTAGCTAAAATGTTTCATTTGGCTCTTCTGAGACTTCAGAACCCAAGGTAAGTACAACGAACATCTAAGCGCAACTTGAGAATTACACATTAAACCGTGTATCATATTTCTTTTAAACGTTCAGGACTGGTATGGCTAAGGGCAACCCAACAGGATATCAGCTGGTAAAATACCCCTTGCACCTTCTCATAGAGGTCTGAAATTTCTTTAGAGTGAGGTGGGTGATACCCACCTCCATACATCCATTAGGGTTAAGATCCCCTTGGGGGAGGAAGACACACTAACTCAGGTGAGAGCCAGATGAAAAGCGGTGGAAGAGCATAGCTATGGGAACCAAAAGATCTGGACCAGGTACACACACACCTCAGAGATATTGCAGGTGTGGTTCCAGACCACCACAATAAAGGAAGTGTCACACCAAAGCAAGTCAACCTTTTGCTGGCGGAGGGTCTTGCCTTCAGTTTGTAAAAAAATGCAACAACTCTGATATGCAATAAGAATAAGTGTGCCTGTACATGATTTACCTCTTATGAACTATGAGGTCTTCAGCTTTTTGCTTAACCTGTGACTCATTTTCTTCATCTGGAAATGATGATAATGATAATGAAGTTCATGAAAATGATGAAGTAAAAAATGTATATCCATTCTGGCTCACAACATTGTTCGGAACATCAAATGATGTCATGTATGTGAAGAGGCTATGAGATCCCATAGCTTTGAGATTTTGTTAGTGTCACTTAGTTCACACTATGGTGTAAATGACTAATTTTCCAGCTGCAAGCAAATCTGGATAAGAGGGATTGGAAAACTGCTGGATGTGGAAGAAGCTAAAGTGCCAGAAAGAGGTGGAGGAGCTGAGAAGAGGGCTGACAGGCACTGCTGATAGCTACTTGAACCCAACAGTTTTGCCAGCTCTACTCATTCTCTTGAATGCCTATATAATTTTAAAAATTAAATTAAAATGATACTAAACCAATCATTGTAATAAAAAGTTCCAGAGGTGTCTAACTCTCAGCCTGCGGGCCACATGCAGCCCAGGGTGGCTAGGAGTGCGGCCCAACACAAAATCATAAATTTACTTAAAACCTTTTTTTTGCTCATCTGTTTTCATTAGTATTTGCATATTTAGTATGTGGCCCAAGACAACTCTCCTTCCAGTGTGGTCCAGAGATGCTGAAAGGTTTGATACCCCTGGAACTTCAGACCATTCTATCTCCTGTTATTCAGCCCTCTATTTTCTATGTGGGGCTACTTATGTTTTCTAATTAAACAGCTTGTGATAAGACGCATGATGCTGGGCCAATAAAAGGCAAACAACACGGTGCCAACTGAAAAATATGATGAGATACCGGTGACTGCTGCTTCCCGTGAAAACTTCATTAGCAATAAATGAGTTACCAGATATCACACATCAGATTTGAAATTAAAATATATTCCCATATTAGTGTGCAGTCTAAGCAGGAGGGGAAAATGTGCTCTCTGTAAGGGAGCTGCACAGATAACGTACCACTTCTGCCTTTGATTGTTGTTGTAAAATAACATGTGCCCCTTGGTCAGGAAAGTGGAAATAGAGCCTTTCTGTATAGAAGGGCTACGTAGTGAGGTGGCACATTACTCATACAGCAGCAACGCGGTAACGACAAGAATATTTTTGAACATTCTGTGCCACACCACGACTACCGTCTCCTCTTGTTTTTAACTTTGCTATAGCAATTTCTCCTTTTCACATCTTCCCTTTCAGCAAGTGATTTCTACTTTTATTATCTACAATAAGACCATTCTACTCAGCAACTGTCAACGTCAACCACTCTTCCTGAACTTGCTGTAACAACCCTGTTAGCACCTCTCTTCCCCCCGTGAGATGTTAACACTCTCCTTCTGTTGCTCCAGCTAGCTGAGCTGTCGCTGTTCTTGTCCTTAGCCATGTGATTCCAATCTGAAAGCAATGGTGGTTGGGAAGGGAACCCAACAGTAAGAAATAGGACAGCACAATTGCACTTGACCCAGCGGAAATTTCAAATGATAAACTGGTTGTTAGAAACATGTAACATTCTTTAGCTTTTATGAACAAATAGTTTTGGCTGAAGAAGGCTCATGTTCCTTTGCAATTTCAAAATCTCCACTGTTACTCAGTTCCAGCTGGAAGCCATGGCTGTTTGAAAAGTTTTTTTTTCTTGCCAATTTTTTTTTGTTTTTAGGTGAAGCTGGTAAATAAAATTAAGAGGGTGAAAGTGAATTGTTACTGTCAAGCCTCCTCTTGGAGAAATATTTGTATAGAATTGCTTTACACTCAGAAATCACCCAAAGCACTTAAAAGTTTGTTTCTGGATCACTAACAACTCATCAGATGCGGGGGATGCAGAAGCTACTGCCCTTTGCCTCAAATAAAGGAAACCGCATCCTTGAAGTGGTTAGCTGTGTTAACGTGGAAAATGTCAGTTTAAAATCTTCAGCTATGTAACTTCAGCACAGGGTGACAAACAAGTGTTCAAATACACTTATTTAATGTACAATTGGTTTATACTCTTCTGTGTATCTGCTGGTATCTGATTCACAGGGGGGACTTGAAATAGTGAGTTAATATTAACATTGGTAACATTTGATTAATTGAACACTTACTATGTGTCAAGTATTGTGATAATTGCTTTTATCCCAAAAGCACTCTGTTATCCACTGTGTCCTCCCTCAACTCATAGGTTGAAGCCTTCAATTGTGTGAAGTCACAAATACAATGTGACTGTATTTAGCAATAGGGCCTTTAAAGTGGTAATTAAGGTTGAATGAGTTCCTAAAGTCTGAGCCCTAATCCAACATGATTGGTGCCCTTTCAAGAGGAAGACACAATGACTGTGCTTGCACAGAGGAAAACCCGAGTGAGCACAGTGAGAAGGGGGCCGTCTGCAAAGTGAGGCATAGAGCTTTCACAGAAACCAATCCTGCCAGTGCCCTCATCTTGAACGTCTACCTTCGAGACCTGTGAGAAAATAAATTTCTGTTGTTTTAAGCCACCCGGTGTCTGGTGTTTTGTTATGGCAGCTGGAGCAGACTACCACGAAGTCTCCCAGGGAAGGCCTCGTTGTTTTCACTCATCAGATGGGGAAACAGGCTGAGAGAGCAGTCCTCACATTTTTGGCATTCTAAAGTTTCAGGGCTCAGGGTTTTTTTTTTTTTTTTTTTGGTAAGGTCATTTCTTCAGACTGTAGTCCAGTGCTTCTTAATTGGGGGTAATTTTGTCCTTCAGGGACTTCTGGCAATGTCTGGAGCCATTTTTCTTTCTCACACCCGGCAGGGAGAGGGGGCAGTTACTAGCATCTAGTGGGCAGACACCGGAGATACCGCTAATCATACAGAGCTCCGGACAGTACCTAACATGTCAGTAGTGCTGCTACTGAGAGACCTTGCTCTGGTTCCTACTTTTTTTTCAATGCTTGATAATCTGTAGTTTTTATCTTTTAGGGAATAAGTTAATTGTGTACTATATTTTGTTGGTGACTTTTTTCATGCATTATATCCACGTCTCCCCTAGGAAAATATAGACCCCTCAAAAGATTAAATCTTGTCAGGTAACCTGCAAATATCTGAGGTCGTGTTGAATACTTAGGAGGAGTTCTGAAATTGAGTTAACTAAATATCCGTTGTGTCAGATATTCTAGAAATTACTGTCTCTAACCATTTGCCAGAACTCCAGTACTGTGCACAATACACTGGAAAAGAGAATTGGAGCTTACAAGGTCTTTAAGGGGTTTGATGGCTGTTACAGTGGTCGCCTCTGGAGGGAGGAAGCCAGCATGACTGAAGTCAAACCCTGCCCTCTGGTGGCATCACCACCACCCACTCTGACTGAGCCCCAGAGGGAGTCAATCTGCAGTCAGGGTCTGAAGTGACTTTGCAATATTTGAGTGTAAATTCAACTTTGCATTTACATTAGGTGCCCCCCCGCCTCCCACCCTGTAGATCAACACATTAAATGTAGCCTGTTATTAAGCCAAGTAGAGAAAAGTGAGAAACAGGATAAACATTCCTGGTTATAAATGATAATTTCTGCAAGTTTGGCCATCAGAGTTGCAGTTACTTAGTTCGAGTCCCTGTTTCTTGCTTCCTGTACTTAACTGCTTTACTGATCCACAAAGACACGAAATAGTGGTTTTTGTAGCCAATGCACATATCTGGGAAAAGGGGCTCTAAAGGAGCAATAGTAAGAGTTCTATAACCAAATTTTGAATTGTTTATTGGTTTTTGTGGTATTTTCCCTACAACGTTTTTATAGTGCTTTTCTATAAGAAAAGCACTATTGTGTTTGAAATAGCAGCTGAATCTGAGGAAATTATCCTCCCCCCTTTTCCTCATTAGAACACTCTTCTCTTATTAGGAAAACAACACTGTACTTCTTATCACAGAGCACAGCCTTTTCTGTATACTGATGCCAAACGGGTAACATTTTAGTGAGGCATTGAAGTTGTCATATGCAACTCCATGGGAGACAAACAAGGTCATTTAGAAGGTCTTTTCATTGAGGATGTCTGAGCTTTCAAAAGATGTAGGCAGCCTTTCCTGGATAATTGGGGTAAAAGAGAAATAAAGAAGAAAGTCCATCAAGTGCAAAAATAAGCCATCAGCTGGAACCACTCAGAATTAAGTGAAAGATATGGTGAATGTTGATGTCAAGTCTTAATATATAAAACCAAAAGCAATGACTAAGTAAGTAACATAATTTAAGATGTCAAGGAGTAGGAATAAGCTGATTGCAGGATTTATTGGGAAAAACGACTTAGAACAAACACTAGTCTAGAACTTGGGGTGGAGGACTTGGGCTTTTTCTTTGTCTCTCTAGAAACTGAGACCTTAGGCAAGTCCTTTAACCTTCTCTGAACTCTGATTTGACAAACAGGAATGAAACTCGCAGCCTCCACCTTGCCCTTGGAAGAATGTTATCAGATCACATAGTTAAAATAATTTCCTTAAAAGATAGCATATTATACCCATTCAATACGACTAGACTACATACAGTAAAAACAAGTTTAATACATGGCTGAAGTGGAAGGCTAAAGTACATGTTAAGAAGTATATATTTGGCACTTACAATCTTAAATGGGAACATTAATTTAACCAGTGGAGGCAGAGTCTATGGGCAGGTAGGCAAGCCCTATAGGAGACTAACCATAAGCTTTGAAATCACAAAGATCAGTTAAGATCCTGGCTGCGCCTCTGACTAATCTCGTAACTGGCTAATCTATTCACCCACTTTGAGCACTGGTCCCCTTACCTTAAAATGGGTTCAAACCTATTGTGTGCTGTTGACCTGAGGGTTAAATAAAACAAGGGGAAAAAAAGATTGACGAATATTAAACACTCAGTAAATCTAATATCTACTATTACTGTTACCTGTTGTTACCGCCATTATATGTATTTTCAATATATATTTATATGTCCCCATGCAAATACTAAGTTAATTACCCCGTCCTTTACTTTGCTTATGTGTCACATGGCCGAGAAACACACTGGAGTGTTAGGAGCCCTGTCCATACAGTGCTACAGTGTTATTAATCCTATAAAGCAAGGGAAAAAGGATCCATGAATGATACATTTTTAAGAAGTGAAAGTATGAATATCTGAAGCACAGATGATTTGAAGATTAAATTGGGAGCGGAAAAAAATATCACACTATAGGCTTTTGGTTGGTGATCATACTTCAACTAATTAAATGGCAAAATTTTCCTTCAAAATGCAGGATTCAGAGAAAAAAAAATTTGCCAACAGCTCCCCTAGTATTCATACAAGTCTCTTCCTTGAATTATCTGAATTAACATGTGTTAATTGTTGTTCTTTAATATGACTTCATAAGATTCACTTTGTAATAATTATGCAACGCTGTATTATTTCTGGTAATAACATTTTTGATATTACTTTGTTGCCATAAAAATAATAGAAAAACAAATTAGTCTAAATATTTTTGTACTCAGAATAGAGCAGGCAGATTTGTGAAGTTCATTAGAACTTTGTGAGAATAACATAATATGCTAGTAATTTTGAATATCATGAAATTAAGAGGTTCCAATTCACAGAAAACATGGTTTACAAATCAGTCTCTTTCAGCAGTCACAGTGTAGATGTCAATGACAGGCTTAAAGCTATTCTCCAGATAAATTACATGCCAGTTTCTTATGTTACACCCAAAATTATAATATTCTCTTTACATAAAAAGTCATTCAGCAGCAATGGACTCTCAGTTTAGGGTTGGAAAATAACTTTATCTTAATATGGATCAGAAAGGCACACAAATTTCTGCCATAGAAGGAAATATATAGGTCAAATTTATTGCTTTTCTTCAGCAGAATACGGGAATATATATGTATGTCCTTTGCCCTGTAAACACACACTATTGCTGTCCTGCAAATGGTGTCTTGGTTGTCTGGTTATCCCTGCAGAGTCTATTTTAACCTATAATATAGTTGAATTGTTATTCTGTACACTATTTTGCTTTTATTGAAACAACTTATGTGAAAGACTCATAACATCTCATTGCTGGAATGGTCCCTAGAAATTACATTCTCTAGGTTCACATATTCAACTATGTATGGGGCTGGGAGTCATAGGGAGGGGTGAAGCAGGCATGGTGGTGGACGGAGGGCCCTTTCCCTTTCTCAGAGGAGGTGGAGGTGGGGAGAGTCACTCCTCAGCTACAGCCAATTGTGGCAATTGTGATACAGGCTGATTTCAAATTTTATGTGAAATATCTTATTTTAAGATGCTTTCAACTAATACATGTGAAAATAATTTTTTTTTTAAAAAAGCAACACTGTTGAAGTAAACAGAACTCTTCCACAGCTGAAATCTTGTCTGAGGACTGCCAATTCACGACTTAGGATGTAGGCCAACCACCTTATTCATCACTGAGAAAACAGTCTAAGCTCCAGCAAGATGCTGCAGACCCGCATCGCAATGTTGTCATGCTACCCTAAATCCTTGAAATATACGTACCTCAGTGAGACATCCCCTCCTTCCAATACAACAATCCACAGCGGAGGAGGTGGAGGCAGTGGGAAAACAGAGGTGTCATGGGATGTGGGCACTGTGCACTCTTGCTCTCACACAGCTGGGCTGCCCCGCCTGGGTGTGCATGAGACTGGGAACTCTCAGAGTAGCAGCCTGGGTGTCACCTCTCCACTTAGTTGTTCCTGCCAGCAACTTAGTTTTCTCTTCATTTTCTGTATCATTAAAGATACCATTATGTCTTTTAGAGCTGTTGCTGCATTTCACTAAAGTGATTCTCCACATGGGTGAATATAGCAAAGAATTTGTGATATTTGGGGATTCTTGCATATTATTTCTAACATTTATTTAAAAATATTATCTAGTGCCCCAGTGGTTTTCTAAAGTGAAAGGGACTGATGCTATGTCTCAGAACTGCACTGAACCAGGGGTTCCGACCACATAACTAGTGATGAGGTTAAATTTTAAAATAAGTTTAGTAATTGCTAGAAGGTACTTATTTTGAAAGCTTCACTATCAAGTAAAGTGTGTTTAAAGTGTACTGTGATGCTCTAAGCATGAAATTATCTACACATTTGTGTCACAACCCTACATTTGTGTTTTTACACTAATATATGTCCGAAGTTCATTCACTGAAGGCTTAAGAACACACAAAAGAAATGGGTAAAAAGAATATTTCTGCTATTGATTAGGGGAATGCATTGACTGCAGGAGTTTCACAGGGTTAATTCCGGATGAATATGGAATGTGTCTGATGAACAGCAACATTTGGCTAGCATATATTTACGTGTCTTGGGATTCTAGCCTTAATAAAACTTCCTGGACAAGTAAGTTGACTTTTCTTGGAAGGAAAAGTAGTTTAATTCTCATAAGTATTCGAATTCTGTAAAAAAACCTCCAAACAAAATGAACAAAAAATATACATTTTAACTAACTGCGTGGTTAGCTGGAAGAACACAGTTTGTGATTTTATGCATAGTGCCTTGGATGAGAAGGGTGGGGAGCTACAAAAGTACTAATTTCCATTTTAATTTTATATCAAGAGATGAAACTTTATGCCATTTCAAATTACAGTAGTTTCTCCTTATCTGGTTTCACTTTCTGTGGTTTCAGTTACCCATGGTCACATGTGGTCTGAAAATATTAAATTTTTTCAATCACTCACCTCATCTGCCCCTCACATTCAACCACTGACATCATCACGGCTTGATGATCCAGGATCACCTGAAACAGATGATCCTCCTTCTGACATAGTGTTAGGTCACGATGCCTGTGTCATTCCCCTCACTTCAGCTCATAACATAGGCATTTGTCGTCTTACATCATCACACGAAGAAGAGTGAACAATAGTATCAGATATGTTGAAAGAGAGATACCACATTCACATAACTGCTGTAATTGTTCTATGTTATTATTATCGTTAACGTGTTACTGTTCCTAATTTATAAATTAAACTTCATCATAGGTATTTATGTATAGAAAAACACGTATAGGGTTTGGTACTATCCACAATTTCAGGTATCCACTGAGGGTGTTGGAATATATCTTCTGTGGATAAGGCGGCTCCTGTATAGAGTTCTCACGGTGAGACAGAAAACAAAGATGGCAAATGGTGATCTGATAATGTTAATTTTCTTGTAACTCAGAAAGAGCCATGTTGAGGACTGTTAGCAGCTCCGTTCCTAAGCTGCCTTTATGCTAAACAGAAGGAATGTCAGTCCATGGTAGGCGGCAGAATCTGCTCCATGCGCCAGAGACAGGCCAGGGGGTATGGACCAAAGTGAGATGGAAAGGGCCCCCATGGTGGCCTGAGACTCTGGTACTTCAGCTGGTGACCCCCTCACGCCCTCTTAAGGGGAATATTCACTTTGGACTTTTAATAGTAGCAAGTATTAGGCTCCTGGGATCAAACTCGGGATCCAGGGAAGAGTATTATGGAAGGGACATGTCTTGGTATCTGAAGTCCTGATGTGAGTCTTCATTTCAGACATTGTTGTTCTCATCTCTAGAAATTCAATTTCAGTCTTTTGTGTCTTCCATGTCTCTACTTAACATGTTCAAACTTTCCTCTAGCTTCTTGAACATATGGAATACAGTTTTAATTACCATTAATGTCCTTGGGTGCTAATTCTATCATTTGTGTCATTACTGGGTTTGTTTCCATTGCTTGATTTTTTTTCTTCTCTTTATGGATGGTCCTTTCCTGGCAGTTTGCACGCTTGGTAATTTTTGAATGGATGCTAAACACTGTGAATTCTGCCTTGTTTGGTATTGGATATTTTTGTATTCCTATTAAAACTCCCCAGCTTTGTTCTGGGAAGCAGTTACTCGCAAACTGTTTAATCCATTTAGATCTGGCTTTTAGGCTTTGTTTGGTGGGACCAGAGCAGCATTTAGTCTAGGGCTGATATGTTCCCATTCCTGAGACAAAACCCTTCAAAGTATACTGTCTGATGCCCATGAATTATGAGGTTTTTGTACTCCAGCTGGTGGGAAAAGGAACTATTTTCTGGCTCTGGATGATCCCTGGAGATTGTTCTTTCTGATCCTTTTGGGTGATTACTCACACATATGCACCAAAACACAAGGGGAGCCTTTGCAGATCTCTGGGCTCACTCTTGTAAAAGCTCTCTACTCTCTGGTGCTCTGTCCTGTGCACTCTAGCTCCTTGCCTCTCTGGACTCCCAGCTCCACCTTCTCAGCCCAGGGAGATGCTGGAGCTCCTTCTGGGTTCTCCTTCCCTGCACTATGCTGGAAACTCCTAGGCAGCGAGCTGGGCAAGCACAGGGCTCACCTCACTTGTTTCCTGTCCCTCAGAGGTCACTGCCCTTTGCTGTCTGATGTCTACTGTCTTGAAAACCATTGTTTCAGATTTCCCTATTGTCTATCTATCTCCATATTTTTTTTTAGTTGTTACTTTAGGTGAGAAGGTAATCCTTGTTACTCTGTCCTGGCTGGCTGGAAGCAGAGTCTCTGGGTTTAATTTTTGACCCTACATCTTGTGTGCTATTTGTTTTGGGAAGAATTAGTCAGCTTTGTTCTCTTCTTCGCCCATTTACGAAGTGGACATCACAATACAATGATTAATCAGTGGAATCATATAGGGGAGAGAATGTCACAGTCTGTGAGATTAGGCAAAGGAGTGTTCATATACTGAGAGGGGACTTGGAAAAGAACAAAAACGAAACATCTGAGTGGGATGGAGCTCTCTCTCTAGCAGGAATCACCTGAGCCTGTTCCTCCCCCCAAAACAGGGATACTTGTCTTAGCTGTTGCTCTTATCCCAGCTAACGACCCTGCCCTTTACATTGTGAACATGCTGGTAAAGGGACTATAGACCAAACGGCAACTTGTCTCCTTCCAGAACCACGGGGCACAAACCAAGTTTGCCTGGAAGCTTTTGCCGGAGCTATGGCACCGTACAATCGTGGTACCATCAACAGAGTCTACATGATTTGCAGTTAAAAAAAATCAAACTTTTTTTTCCTTTACACCTTATATAAAATAGATAATTATTGCACCAAACTCCTGTGAAGCAGACTGCATAGCACTATTAATTGAGAACGTCTACCCACCATTATAAATATATGGAACTCATTAGCTTATAATCAGTATATTAACATTTGAAAATAGTTATTTTTTAAGGGAAAGACATATTAAAATTACAACTTACCAAAGTAGTAGCCACAGTGAGGAAATAATAAAATCATATGGCTTTTTTTATTGAATGTTTATTTAGGCCAAACCAGTATGAGGCAGCTAGATTAATTACTTTTATACTGTTAAGTACTGTACATAGTTAATTATTTCATCTAAGTTGTGTCTGAGCCAAACCTGTGAATTACGGTTCATGCAGGGCAATGATGAGAATTTATGTCCTCCCTCCATCCTATGGCTTCTTAATATATTATTTTTGATTTGAAAGTAGACGTTGAAAGTTTGTAAGAGGCTTTTAAAGGCTACCCTGTGACATAAGGTCTAAAATTATGTATTTATTTCAAAATTAAGGTTGACAACATGCTATGATAGGGAGTTACTTAGATGATGGAGTTACAATAGATTGTCTGAAAAATGTATTTTCCCATGCTTCACTTTGATGTGTTGACTCTCATGATTTCAGCTTGTGCTTTCTGTTCTGCTTGATTTTGCAATGTGGATGTGACTGTGGGCCTTAGCAGGTTTTCAACATGCACAAAACCACATCTTACCCACTCTCCCACTCTGGCTAACCAGACATGTAATTGTGCTTACAAGTGCCCACGACCTCAAGTGCTGGGAGAGGTGCTCACAACCACCATAACTCCCAAGCTAAGCAGATGACAAGAAAATAAAGAGCAATTTTACATAACTGGAATAACAGGTTCCCAGAGATCTTTGTACACAGTCAGGTGAAAGAGAACTTCAAAAGTTTTACAAATTCAAGAATTAAATTTTAATAGATGCCATTAAAATAAAAACAGAAAAGATGAGATCAGTAAACACCAAAAGCATAATTATCAAAATAAACAGATGTTAGAGTCTCCTGGCTACTCCCAGTGTGGTCCCAGAGGAGCAGCATCCGTGCCCTCTGGGAGCTTCCTGGCAAAGCAATCTCAGGCTCCACCCACACCCGCTGAGTCAGAATCTGCATTTCAACAAGATTCTCCAGGTGATGTGTATACCCATTCAAGTTTGAAAAGGGCTGGTATAGAGGGACACCTAGTAAGCACGTCAGCTTGCACAGTGATCTAAGAGTTTGTTCCTCGTGTAGAAAGGAGAGCTGCCCCAATCGCTGAGCCCTCCGAGGGAAGAAGGGTCTCGGTGAGGCACAACTGTGTACAAAGAAAATTAAATCTATTTCACACAACACAAATATTTGTCAACTCCATTCATATAATAAATGAATTGGATGTTAACTTTTAGAGGGAACTCAATACAGATGCAGATTTCTTGCTGGGCTTTGGTGGGAAGGTCCTTGCTGATTTTAGAAGAATAAAGGAGCGTTAAGAAAGACCGGGAAGTACTCCACCCTTCTGTGAGCCACATTCTTTTTGTTTGTTTGTTCGTATGAAATGTGGCAATTTTGCAATGTGAGTAATTTTAACTAACAACTGTTTTTTCTCCTTAAAATGCAGGCACTTGCCCCACAATTTCCTTTCCTTGCAGAGGCTTTCAAACTGTTCAACCACTAGAGGTCTGTATTACCTATTTAAAAACATCATACCCATCAGGCTGAGAGTTCCAGCTCTCAATTTCAACACCTTTTTCTATGTTTTAAGATTGAAAATCTTTTAAAGACACACACCACAGAATAAAAATCACACCACTTTAGGGAATGGAGGAGAAAAACTAGTATGTGGAAGAAAAGGGGTCACAGCATAAACCTGACAAGTTTAGAGGAGGCCTGAGGGGCGGCCTTACAAACTCAGAGACCTGAAGTAACCACAGAGGATGGTCTGAAATGAACACTTACTAAGAGCCCTTCCTGGCAGGCAGTCATGTCCTAGGCCTGTATCTTTCCCTCACAAAGGTCAGTCTTTACCTTAACTGAGCCTGTCTGTAGTCTTTTCTCATCTAAGATAACATACCTTTGGAATGTCAGACTGATCCCCTTTGTCCACACCCCTCTGGCACAATCTCCCACCAGAACAGGAGAGCACGGAACCCCTCACTGCTCTCTCGTTCTCCCGAATACCATCTCTTTATGCTGTAAGTGTTCATCGTTAACTCTCCTGTACCCACCAGTGTAAAAGAAGTGCATGTCCTTCCATTTTACTTTTTATCCAATCCCAGAGGTTCCCTGCTTTGCTTGCTGCTGCCTCCCTAATGCATCATCAATGGAGTTCATGGAACCCCCTTATGTCTGCCTGCTCCTTTGATTGTAATGTGTAAAATAAGGTGTTAAACTGCCATTCTTAGAAGGAACATTCCCCAATCCATTGAAATTTTGCTTCTTGGCTCAAATAAACTCACAAAAATTGTCTACAGGTTTGAATATTTCTTACATTGACAAATAGGAACCTTTCCGTTTGGAAGGGGACTGAGTCTCCACTACTATTCTAGACAGCTGAGCACAACTTCATACTCTGAAACTCAGAAATCAACGTCCAGTCACAATTAGAGGAACAACATTTATTTTCTGCAAAATAGTTTTCCCCAATGTATTTTAAGACCTCTATGTTTTAACTTTAAACTTTAAAGCATTTATTTTCCTATTGCAACAAAAAAGTTAAAGTAATTTAATTAATTCTCAGCTTAGTTCATTTAAAACACCAATTTTACAACCTTTATGAGTGTTTTAAAATAAGATTTTCTTTTACTGGTCATCCAAGATTAGGTTAAAAATTAATGTTCTTTCAGGCTTACTTTTTAAGGCTCTGCTGAAATTTTATAAACGAATGCGTGAGCCTGGGCTTGCCAGGTTAAAGCTGTAACAGAAAGGATTGCTGGTGGCATTCACAGTTCCTGGGCCTCCCAAGTTCTCACTGTGTTCCACGTTCGCCCGGCATTTTCACTAGAGCAGCCCATTTGGGTTGGCCCTCTGCCAGCGACAGTGCGGGCTCGGAGCCCTCCAGAAATGTAAACATGAGGTGTTCCATTTACTGGCCACCCGATTACTAATGATGAAACCTTGCTTTCTGTAGCCTTATAGAGCAGGACTTCTAAAACATGGCACACTTATAAATTCAGATATTTAAATGCAATGGTTGAAAATATTACAGAGATAAAAGCTATAATTTACTGAGTATTGCACCAGGGGTTTGGGATTCTGATGCTAGATTTTCAGATTCTAATTATGCCTGCATTTGGAGTTAAGTGGCTACATTTGTTGCCAGGCAAGGTGTAAGCTAAGAGGCTCCCTTCTTTTAAAAGGCATGATTGCATAATGTTTCTGGCCTGTAATGCTTCCAGAAACATAAGCAGGTCTAGTGTGGCTTCTCTCTCAGTCTGTCACTTTATTAAAACACAACGATTTGCAAGTGTTATTTAGCAGATCAGCTGGGTTCATTTCAAAGGCTAATATTTAACAGAGGAGAAAATAACCCATCCCTATCCTTTTGAAAAGTGTTTTTGATGTATTCACAGGCAAAATTACCTAATGTTTTATATAGATCTCCAATCTAGGATTCAAGATAATTTTAGTAATGTCTTACCCTGCTTGCCTACATAATCCAAATGATCAATTCTACAGTAGAAGGAAACTAATTCCCAGTGCAATAATTTATCCTACCGACCACATTATTTAAAGTCAAGTTTTTCTTCATCTCCTGTTGCATTTCTGAGTATG
This sequence comes from Desmodus rotundus, assembly GCF_022682495.2. NCBI lineage: Eukaryota > Metazoa > Chordata > Mammalia > Chiroptera > Phyllostomidae > Desmodus > Desmodus rotundus. The sequence goes on along the minus strand of NC_071388.1, from coordinate 57,115,542 downwards.
GCTGGTGGCATGTGAATTAATAATTTTCTTACTGAATTGTGACAGAAAAATACCTGCTTTACCCAATCCTGAACATACCTTTCAGAGCTCTTGATCTTCTATTATTGAAAATAAGTATAGCTTATACTTGCATCCAATATCAGTATAAACCTATCATTAAATATTAATAGTGGAAATTTATATACATATGAATATGTTAAAAACAATACTGATAGTATAGCACTTAATGAAAAACAGCAACAGGAAGATCTCAGGCTCTGGAGAATTTGATGGGTTACATCTGGGAAAGAAATGGTCACATAGGGTGTCAGAGTCAATCTCAAAGTCTGGTTCTGGACCTGGCATTGGTTAGCAATGTGTCTCCTTGGGCTCTGTGTCTGTGAAAACATGAAGCCAATAATAGAACCTAGCCTGTAGGGGTTTTGTTTGTTTGTTTTTGTTTTTATGGTCGATTAAGTAATCAACCAGGGCAGATTTTTGGGAACCGCCCTGCCTGGTTTCAGAAACTGTAACCCCTCGTGGCTAAGGCTGAGTAAAAAGACCTTGGGACCAAAAGCCACTAAAGAGACAAAGTTTATCTCCCAGGCAGGGGTGGTGCCTCTGCCCTCTTTACTTCACCCTGCTTGGCCCTGAGCGGATGACTGTTAGCCAATGATGGGTAAGATTCCTCAAGGGAGGGACAACCTAAGACAGGCATGGTCAGGAAGGGGCCCTCAGGGAAGGGCTTGGGGGGGCTATAGAAAAAGGGGGTGATGGACCTTCGGCCCTTGTCTTTGACATAGCCTGAGTCCTCATTCTGTCTGCAAGAAGTCTCCTAATCTCTTGGCTGTTTTACTTCCCCTGCTAGACTTAAGCCTGAAATAATGCTTGAGGGTGGTGCAGCCCTGGGGAGGAATGAGTGGTTCCCCAGGGGGATCAGGCTTAAGAAGGAATGTATAAAATCCTGTGAAACCTGCTTTGCTAATACCCTCAATTTAAATGATAAGGTACAAACAGGAAATTAGTTTGTTTCCCCAAAGTTTTATGGCCCTTTAGCTATCTGACCCTAACTCAGAATAAGCCCTCATAGTTCTTTGAATGTTATCTGTTGTTTGATCATTACTTCCTGACAATGATTGATGAGCTTTATATATATGCCCTGTACTCCTATGCAAATTAAACCCAATAAAAGCCCATTGAGGAACAGATTCCTGGCCCTTCTTCTTTGAGAGATCGGCCACCTTTCCTCCCCAAGCAGATCCTGTCTTGGTAGTCTTATTCTCATCTGTGGTGGCCGGGGGGAGCCCTGTGGGTGGAGCCCCCCCACAGCAGATGAGGTGACTGACTCAGTGCTCGACCTAGTAAATGTCCACTTAATAATGTTAGCTATGGTTTTCTCTGATCCTTTGTGTCTATACTTATAAAAAAAACAATATAATACAATGCCAATAATCAGAGTTGCCTCTAAGTTTTATTGTGAGAAGCAAATAAGACTATGTGTATGAAATAGGACCTGGTACTGGTTGCTTCCCAAACTTGTCTCCCAGAGTTTTCACCCATAAAACTAGACCAAAAGTTGGGAGAGTTTCAAGGATGATTCATTCCTGGATTTGAGATTATTTATTTATTACTGAGGGGGATGATTTGCCATTTACTTTAAGTCTCATTTATTTCCTTCTGATCTGGATGATGACTTAAATTTGTGACTCTACTAGATTAAGAAGATAAAATATTGCATTGAAATTAGAGTCAACTAGAGAGAAATTATTTTCAGTGCAGTTAAAAAACTGAAGTTAACAATCTGTTCAACCTCAGGAAATTGAAAGAAATAACATGATTGTGCTTAAAATGCTATTTTCAACCCTTTCATTAACGCTAGCAATTGTTTTCCCTGTATAGGATCTCTTTTCAGGAGAGATTTCTGTGGGAGAGGGATTTGAAGAAAGCTGTGACTAGCTTTTTACTAGGGACAGAATACTGATTCAATTTGTTATTATTTTAACTAACTTGTCTTTCTAATACTACTGAGATTTAGAGTTAGAATTGCTGTATTTTGCAATGAGCACCAAAGAGAACAAAGACAAGCTACTGACATATAACTAAAGAGGTTTTGCTTGGAGGAGGACTAGACTTGGCAGCTTAGCCTTTATGCAGCAATTTCCAAGGACGCCTGGAGTTATGAGAGGTATATGCTTCCTGAAATTAGAAGCACTTGCCTGGACAGAAGTCCACATCAATTCAAACTAACTTTCATATTTTTCTGTCGGAAAAGGAAAACCTCTCCTTTAACGTTATCTATTGCGTATTCTCAAAATGTTCTAGCTCCTTGCAAGGCTGATTTTATGGGATATCAGTGATATGAGGGGTGCTGGGAAATAAGTTCCTGTCTAATTATAAATAAATAACTGTATCATTAAGTAGTCCTTTGACCTGGAATTACACCAGAAGTTCTTCTGAGGTCATGTTTCAGTTTTTTTTTTTAATTTTTTAAAATACTCAATATGTCTTTTTTTAAAAAATTGATTTTAGAGAGAGAGGAAGAACGAGAGAGAGAGGCTGATGTGAGAAACATCAATCAGTTGCCTCCTGTACGTGCACTGACTGGGGATCAAGCCCACAACCTGAGTGTGTGCCCTGACCTGGGATTAAACCTGCAGACTTTTGGTGTATGGGGTGATGCTCCAACTGATGGAGCTACTCAGCCAGGGCTCATGTTTCAGTTTACAAGGCAGCCACGCACTGGCAGTTAAGGACTGAACCCCGCTCTTTCTGTCAACTCAGCACAGCCTGGTTTCTGGGAGCCTCTTTATATCACCACCTCTTTGGAGAACAAATCAGCAATTCCACTAAAACTGTCCACATGTGCAAAAGACATGTACAGTTTTCTGTAGAATTGTTTACCAGCCATTGGGTATTTTTTCCAGGATAAAGATGCATTTTTTTTTTCTAGAATAAAGAGAGTTGCATGTTTTCCCCCTGTTTGTGATCATTTCTCTTTCATCACTTTCAGGGAAGTCTCTAAAGTGGGGCTGTAAAGCAGTTAAAACACTGGCCCATTTGGGGGAAGCATGACATCACAGCTGGTTGTCTTTGCCTTGGCCCCATCTGCTAGAAATAGCAACGATGGCCTTTGCCTAAGCTGGTAGGAAAGGAGCTTAGAAAATCAAATTATCAAGACAGAAACTATTAGTCTTCATTTTCTTGTTTCCAACCTGAAAATACAAATTGTTAAATATGCCTGTTACCTAATCCTCATTAGGAAATCTTGAAGAATAGCAGGACAGGAAAAATAAGCATGGCGATGATAAGAAAACACCAACACTAAAAAATAATGCAAAATCAGGATTGTTCTTCTCACTTATAGTATCTTATATGTTTAGAGTTGGTTGAATTTGGAATCTTCCATTAAATAATTTTATTCCTAGTTATATGGAGATGAATGCCACATGTAGCACCCCAACTATATCTTTTTGTTTAGAATTCTCTTTTTTTTTAGATATGAGGACAAAATAATTTAAATGGAATCACCAGTGTATGAAATAATTTTACATTCAGTGGTATCCCTAGGACTTATAAAGTTCATTGGTATATTTGTTTAAGAATAAGAATTATTAAAAATAATTTAATGGTAGGGTCACATACCCTAACTCTTTATCACTTGAGTTTTATTTTAAGGCCCAAAGAAATGGGATTCCAGGTAAGTGATAGGCAAAATGTTTTTAAAATATACCAAAAGCACTAAGCAAATCAGTTGGGTGTTCAGGAGAAACTGACATCAAATAAAGGTTTCTAATGATCAGAATTTGAGGTATAGCCACAGAACTAGCCACTGGTGATTGACTCATAGGCCTGACTTTAAAAATCCCTAATTTTGGAAACATTTCCCTATATTTCAAAGTATTTTAAGTTTTTAAAGCATTTAGGTTTTAAAATTCCATTTGGTTCCTTTCTTCCAGCATCCATTCTAAATGTCTAGTTTGTCTACGTTTTGTTCATTCCCTTCAATATCTGTCACTCTTACATGTTCTTTTTGGGGGGGGGAATGGGGACAACTGTAATTGAACAACAGAAAAATAAAACAAAAACTGCCCCTTCCCCTGTCACTGCTTCTGCATTCTATTCCCACCCACCACGCCATCCACTATACTTTGTTGAATATTTTACTTGCTTGTTTTTCTATGTGCACTAGAACATAAGTTGTGAGACGTGGTTTTTGTCTGCTCTTCGCACACCTTGTCCTCAGTGCTGAGCACAGTCACTGGCATGTAGGTGTCTAACAAAAATGCTCACTGAATCACAGCAGAATCTGTTGCAAACTGCAGCTCTAGATAGGAATAATTTGTATTTAATACAATTCTCATTCAGGATTCTTACTCTCATGACATTTCTTTGATATTCCTATTTTAGAGTAAAAGAAACTTTAGGATTACCCACACCCTTTCAATAACAAACTTCTAGGTCACAAAAGTTGCAAACTGGAATGTCATCAGGATTTGGGCAGGTAAAGAAAAGTATGAAACACCCAATATAAGGCATTAGGGAATGGTAGGGTCTGTGATAAATAGGAAGTTCATATACAACCCTACTTAGATGAAAAACAAAATTTAAATTACAGGCCTGTTGGAAGAAAACCCATGTACCTGTGGTTTCAAAGGCCTGCTTTAGCTGTCAGTTAGTGGCCAGTAGGTCCATGGAGACATTTTCTCAGTCACAATGTTTTTTCTACCTCTTTTCAACTATATACATAGGCTTGGGTATATGTGCACGACTCCCCATCAGGACAGAAATACTCAGCTGATCAAATCTAATTACATTTGCTTTCCAACTAAATTGTGTATCACCCTCCCCTCTTGTGAGAGATATGGCCCCTCTTGGGTCCTCAGCGTCTGATTATTGCAAACCTAATTAATTTGCGACATTTCATTAATAAAGTTAACTAAAACTAATTATACATATTGAATAAAAGTTTCCTCTGAAATGAATTATTCTATTTAGCTTAAGGGTTCTTAATTGTTAGAATGAATTGCTGAGGAGGACTGCAGAATTGCTTTCTCTTGGGATGTTCAGCTAAACAGCTAGATAAATTCAACCAATATGGACTGATGGATGAGGACACCACAGAAACAGAAAAGAAATTGATTAACTCTAAAAGTTAAAGATATCAAAACATCTTCCTCAGAAGATAAAAATCACAAAATTGGCTACATAGATCTCTTCATTTTAAGGTGTCAAATTAGGTCTGTTAAATTTGTCATATCTTAAGAAAGCTAAAGTTTTTAAATGTATTGACATTTATTGTTTTATTTACAGGAGAAGTTTTCTTTTACTTAATTGGTGCATATTTCATTTCTCATTTTCAATTCCGATGGTATGTTTTGTCTAATTTATCCATCTAATTAACTCTACATTCTAGCAGATATGCAGGAAGAGCTACTACTACTTCAGCTGCCCCAAACCAAGCTGAAGCAGTGTGGGCTAAAACTTCCCACAGGGCCATTTCCAGTGCTCCCTTTTTGTTCATTTGTGTATAGATAAACATGCTCTATGTAAAATAAAGACTAGCATTAATTAATGGTTCAGAGTTAAATACAAGATAGCTAGTCCATTAGTGTTACATATATCACGTGAGAAGCTGTGGTAATCAACTCTAATTTGCATTGCCTTCCCACTGCCATAGCAGGCTGGACGTCTTGCATTGCATTGTTAAGGAAAACAATTGTTTTATCCTTTTGCTTTGTATACTGACCCCACTGGAGGAACTGGGAGGCAGCAAAACACCCACGTTTTTCTTCCTTTTTGACCTGGTACCATCACTGAGGAGCCAAGGTTCAGTCTCCAGGTCAAGAGATAGCCTTTAGTTACTGCCTGGTCTTATCTACAGCAGCTGTTTGATTTCTATGGTGGCCCATGCTGTGTACACACGTATTTTGGCTTTGCCTGGCTGAGAGGAGGAGGAAAGCTGCTCCTGATTGGATGTTGGGCTTGTGGTATGATGTTGTTCCTGTTCTCCTGGGGTCCCCTGGCTGAGTCTAGCATTTGTTTATATTTTGGAAAGGTGCCAAAGACCTAGTTCTAGATAACTGGTGACCTTCTGCCAGGTATGTACCATATTACTACATTTCCAAGGTATCTTAGACCTTTCTGGAATTTAAAAAATTACTCCTAAATATCTAAATCTTCTTAAATATTTTAAAGAGAATGACTAAATAGTTGAAGGGAGAGGATGACAATGCTTTTGGTACTAGTCAAAAGTTCTTTCTGCCAACAAAACAGAGCCTCTAAATTTAGAGGCTAATTCTCTGAGCTCTTTTAATTATTAAAATATTAACAGTAATATAATTTAAATTAGTCTCCTACATAGTTATGTGCTAAGCATATATGCCTAGGGCCAATGTTTATGTAGAATAACAGGTTATTTGGAATATATTCTATAAAAAATATATAATTTTGTTTATTGAAAAAACATTCCACAAATTGCTAATGGTTATTTTGCCTTGTTTTTCACTGGTAAGACTCTAAGATTCATATTTGGCAATTACAAATTGGGCTCAAACTTATTTATGATTTCATTGAAAAGTGATACTTTTAAATATGTAAGTGGAATATTGGGTGAATATTTATGTACCTTTCTCCCAGCAAGTTATGCAGCTGTTTCAAATCCTTGATGCTTCAATGACTCAAAGACAAATGTATTTTTAATTTTTTGCCCTGTGCAACATCCATTAGTCCAGGAACCAAATGTAATTGAACTAGTAGGTATAAGTGAGTGGAGAGTAATTGAGACTGACGGTTTAATAATGGGATCGTATTAGTGGAAAATGCTGACAGAGAACTTTAAGAATATACTATAATAGGAAGTGATTGTATTAATTAACATTAAAAACCAGCTACTGTTAGCTGTGATATACATACTTTGGAAATGAAAATGGAGACTTCTAATACCTTGTACATTTCCATTAAAAAAGAAGAAATAAGTGGTCTAAGATTTATTCTGTTTAGTGCTCAAATTGTCTAAAAAATATAAATCAGCTTTAGCTTCTACAATTGAAACATATCTATAATTGTAGAAAAATAATACTTTACAGAAAATAAATAGTAGGAAAGAAATATTGGCCTTTGAAAATGAGCCTAAATCTTTTTCTAGTGTTTCTGACTTGGAGATGTCAATGATAAAGGTTAAAAAAAGCCATAGCCATATATTAGCTCAATATAATTGTGTATACTCCTTTTGCAAGTTTTAAGAAACCAAAATCTTATGACTTTAGAAAGGTATGCAAAATATTATCTTTTAAAGTAAGATTTATTGAAGTATAATCTATATACAGTAAAATTCACCCCTTTAGGGTATATGGGTGATGAGTTTTGATAAATGCATCCAACTGTAATGACCACTACAGTTAATATACAGAATATTTTCATCACTCCCCCAAATTCCCTTGTACCCCTGTCCCCTCCTCCCAACCCCAGTCCTTGGCACTCATCGATTGATTTCTGTCCCAATAGCTTTGCCTTTTCCATACTGTCATATAAATGGAATCACACGATATGTAGCGTATTCAGTCTGCATTTTCACTTGGTGCCATCCTAGTTTGCTCCTTTTCGGTGCCGAGTGGCATTTATTGTATGGACGTAGCACGGTTTCTTTTCCCATTTCCCTGTTGGTGGAGGCTTGGATTGTTCCTAGTTTTTGGTGATTATGAAAGAAGCTGCTATAAACATTTATAATCAGGTCTTTGTGTGAACATGGATTTTCATGTTTCCTAGGTAAATAACTGAAAGCAGGGAAGGTGGGTTAATATGCATTTATTTAAGTTTATGAGAAATCACCACATTTTCCCCAATTGGCTGTACCTGAGGAAGGCTTTTAAGAAGCTAGGCCTATACCAAAGTGTATGCTGGTGAAAGAACCTGATTCTCATTGAGCACAGATTTATTTTTATTTTATAGCCAATTTTAATAGGTTCAGTTAGCAGATTTTTTTTAAAGCCCACAATAGGTTAGAAACAGTAAGCTAGAAGGCCTTAGGGATGTGTTACAACTGGAAGCAGCCAAAAATGGTACTCACTAATATGACTGTACTTACTAATTAAAAAAAAAAAAAGGCAGGAACCTACAGGGCTGAAATTTTTCTATATAAGTTCTATCTGACAAGTTCCTAAACATGTCTATATATTAGAATCACCTGGGAATATTTTAAAAGTTTCAGAGCCCAGGTTCACAACGCCCTCCCCTGCCCCCTCCCGCCACCCAAATGAATAGATCACAAATCTGGGGGAGAGCACAGGCATCAGTATTATTTTTAAAGCTCCCGGATGATGTCAGTGTGCAGACAAGTTTGGAACCACATCCTAGAAGCAAACAAGGATGCAGTCGAAGAAGCTTGGACTTGGAGCCGGGGAGCTGGAGCTGCCCGCGTGGCTCTGGGTAAGCCCCAGCTGTCCTGGCTTCAGGACTGTCTTCTCCACAATCAGAGGTTCCAGGTGGGTGAACTCCAATACGCTTCTGCATTAACATTAGGTGGTTCTAGATGTCATTAGACTGATAACAGTCATGCTGAGGAGACTCCATTTCCCAAGGAATGGCTGGCTCTATATGAATGGTTTATTTCAGAGACTTCTTGGAAAGAATTTTGTTCACATGATGACATTTTAATTCTGTATATTTAGATAGTTATATTTGTTTTATCTTAGATGGGATTGATGTATGTTTCTAAAAACAGTTCAAGCCTATGGAGCAGTTTTTTGACTACTGAGGGTAACTTCTTTTGATTAGCTTGATTAAAAAAAAAAAACTTCAAGAACCCCTCAAAAAGAGTTCTTTGTATAGCAGTTGTGATACTTCTCAGCTAATTTTAGAGCTGGTCTAAGGAGCTAAGGCATCTAGGTTATATTTTCAAAATGTTTCTCCATTTGACAAATGTATAGGAGATTTGGACTCTTGGAGGGAATTCAAAGCTGAGCAGGTTCCATACAGGTCAGAGTTTTGAATGTGCTCATCTTAGTAAACCAGTGCCATTGTTACTGACTGGATTGTGAAGAAATTTCATATTGAAGACCTTTAGGAATCATTTCATGAAATACTTAACTTTATGTGCATATGCAAATACACAGGAAAAAGAAAAGGGGGCCTGTGCAAACTATATACCAGATAACCTACTACTGAGAAAACTAAAATGTAGAAATGATTTTAAATCTCCAAATAAATTTAAGACAGCATACAACCTTCTTACTAACAGAAGTCTGTTGCTTTATTAATAAATATGTTACCCTGGCTGGTGTGGCTCAGTGGATTAAGTGCTGGCCTGCGAACCCCTCTCTCTAAAAATAAATAAGTAAAATCTTTTCAAACAATGCATACTGATATGACAGCTGTCCCAATACAATCTAACAAAATTGTTTTGAATGAAGTTAACTGCTACATTCTAGCACTGCTACAGCCATTGTATGGAAAAAAACTGAACAGACTTTTTAGCCAACCCAATAAAACTGAGGAACTGAATTTTAAATTTCATTTAGTTATAATTAATTCATATTTAAATTAAAATAGCCATATGTGGCAAATGACAACCATATTGGACAGTGCCGGTCTATAGATTTTAAGTCCCTGAATATGGTCTTGATTCTCTTAACTGTCCTAATCAGGTTTTCCCCATTTTCATAAACAGATTCCAGCCTAAATTCTTTTGGTTCTGTAAAACAAGGTTTGAAATGCTGTTACACATTACTGGTTTAAATCAATAAGAGATCAGAGTTCTGTAGTCATTTAAAGGGACATTACAAAGTTCAAAAGGTACTCCTGAAAACATTTTTTGTATTTCAATATAATGCCTATGGATTGGGATGCGGCCTTGGAGATTATCTAACAGGAAACAGAAGGCAAAGTTGCTACTAGTGGCAGAATTGGTATAGCATCAATCTTTAACAAACCAAAAATAATTTAGCCCTGACTGGTGTGGCTCAGTTCGTTGAGCATCATCCTGCAAAGCAAAAGGTTATTATTGGTCAGGGCACGTGCCTGGGTTGCAGGTTCGGTCCAGGACAGGGCGCAAACAAGAGGCAACTGATCCATGTTTCTTTTTCATAAGGATGTTTCTCTCCCACTCTTTCTCCCTCCCTTTACCTCTTTATAAAAATAAATAAAAATAATAAATAAAATTTTTTTCTTCTCTAATTTTATTGTTATTCAAGTACAGTTCTCTGCCTTCCCCCCCTACCCCAAACTAACCCCTAGCCCTCCCCACCTCCCTCCCATTTCCACCACCCTGCCCCACCTCCCGTTATTGTCCATGTGTCCTTTATAATTGTTCCTACAAACCCTTCACCCTTTTCCCCTGAAATTCTCTCCCCTCTCCCCTCTGGTCACTGTCAGCCTTTTCTCAATTTCAGTGTCTTTGACAAAACCCTTAGAATTAACCACGTTTTGCTTATTCATCTGAAACTTAAAAGTTTGAAAATGTTTAAAATTTTACATAATGTTTTCTTTAGTGTTTTGCTGTTTGTAAGCAAAATATCATAGTTATTTTGGAAGATTTGCTACAAATGTGTGGTTGTTAGAAGCTGAGGGCTTCCAAAATGTATGAGAAGGGTGGATGGTCCAAGGATCATTTCCAGCAGGAAGCCCCACGTTATTGTCCAGCTTCTTTCACGGCAAGGCTGACGGGCTATTATGGATTAAAAGCACCTTTTATTCAGTCTCCTAGCAGGTAAAATAAAGCTTCCTGTCTTAGTGTCTTCCTAACTAGGACATATATTTTAAGCACTTTTTCCAAAGCTGATTTTTTCGCTAAAAACATGGGTAGTCTAGCTTCCTAGGCTTAACTACACCTCAAAAAAAAAAAAAGAAAAAGAAAAAAGAAAAAAAAGAAAAACCCTCTAAAGATTTACAATGACAGAACTCTGTGGAATGTTACTATATCTATCTCCAAGATTAAAGCAGTACTAAATAGTTTCCTAACACCACCATGGAGTATCATCCAACAAGTGTTTCCTACTTGCCAGTTGAGCAAATAATCAAGTCCCCTCAACGTTTGTCTACTCACCCATCAGCTACCTTCTACTTTGATAAAGTGCAATCACACATATTCAGAAGAGGGAAGTTATTCTTTCCATTCTACCCGGAGGGATTAGGGAGTGTCTCCCCTATTACTTTGGGCTGAGGTTTTGTTTTGTTTTGTTTTGTTTTGTTTTAATCCTCACCCAAGGATATGTTCATTGATTTTTAGGGAGAGAAAGAGAAGTGGGGAGACAGAGAAAAAAAAATTATTGATCAGCTGCCTCCCGTAAGCACGCTGACCAGGTAATCGAGCCTGCAATTTAGGTATATATCCTGACCAGAAACTGAACCTGCAAACTATCTTGCAAGTTAGGTAAATTCAGGAGTGTTTTTTTTTTTTTTTTAATGAAGCCCAGGTGACAGGAGCTGGACCAACACGGAGTCACAGCTGCCCTTTCAGGTTCTCAGTAAAGGTGCGTCTCTCCAATTTCATAGTGCCATTTTTCCTATATCTTAGTGCAGCAAGGGAGACGTTTGCGAGAATGAGACTGAAAGCAGGTCACATTTTAAGGTTTTTGAGCTTTGGGAAGTAAGTTGTGGGGCGAATCTCCTACTTCATGGCTGTGAGAGAGCACATCATTCTCCTCCGGGGTCTTCTGAAGCCCTGGACTGTGAAGCATGGAGAGCACCACGCAGAGCCACCACCCACGCCACAGGCAAACCCTTGTCACAGGGACTGCAAATGTCTTCCATGGCTTAACATCCATTTATACATGGGTAGCTTGGTAATTCCGACACCACTTACCTTTAAACTCCTATAAATACTTTTGTGTTCCTAAGCTGTGTATTGGAAGGAATGGGGTAAGACTGGAATTTCCTTCTCTGCTTCCTCTCTTTCTGTCACTGGACAAGGGCATGTGTGGCTTCTTGCGCTACCTCCCCTGTTGACACATTACAAGAGACTCCTGATGGATACAGTGCTATAGGCATAAGGCATTTACCTCGGTGCAGAGCTTCTGGAATGATGCCAGTAACTTATTTAGATAAATTTTAGACCAATTTATGACGTATCGAATCTGAAAAGAAAAAGATTAGTGTGATTCACTGAATATGGTTAGCTTTTTACTTTTTAGTTAACAGAGTGAGCATGAACATCACATCTCATGAATGTTTTTGGAGGGAATGAAATCATCTGGTCTCCATCAAGGACATATTTTTCCTTATGGAGAGTCAGGCTACACTACAGGGCTAGGCTGTCAGGGGACCTCATCCTCCTCTGCTTCTAGTCAATGCCTTCCCTACACCCAGCAGATACACACTAGAGAAGAAATAGAATATTTTGGGGTAAAATAGTGTAATTTTGTGCTCAGACACTTCTGTAGACATGACTGCTAAATATAAGAAATAGATTAGATTTTTACTTGTGAATCTAGTAAAACTTTGACAAATGATTAATTTTAATATAAAGCTTATACAAGTGTTATGGAACCATAATTTTAAAAATATCATTTTAAAAGATCTATGTTTTTATATTTCAGAGAAGTAATACCTGCATGTGATATAAATGTCAAGTTACATAGGAGTATAATGTAAAAGTACATGTCTCCTAGCCCTAATTGTCTCTCTGGATCCCCTTCCCAGAGATACTTCCTACTAAATAGTTTCTTATATACCCTTTTAGGACTTTTATTTACATGGGCCCTGGCTGGTGTGGCTCAGTGGACTGAGTGCCAGCTGGTAAACCAAAGTGTTGCCGGTTCAATTCCCAGGCACACGGCTGGGTTGCAGGCCAGGTCCCTAGTGGGGGTGCATGAGAGGCAACCGCACATGGATGTTTCTCTCCCCCTCTCCTTCTCCCTCCCTTCTGCTCTCTCTAAAAGTAAATAAAATCTTTAAAAAAAAGTATTTACATGAATATAAATATGTATATTCATGTTTTTATTTTACATATCACACTAACATCATACTATTCTACTCTGTACTTTATTATTTTTTCACTTAACATGGCTAGCAGAACTTTCTACATCAGTATATGTAAATCTACCTTATTCATTTTGATGAGTATACTCATTATTGCACTGATAAATGGTAACTTACTTAACCAGCCCACTATTAATGGACCTTAAGTTTTTCCTTTTTCTTTTTAGTTTCCATTTGTGGTTGCTTAAAAAATTGTCTCAATTACCATATCTATACATATGCATTTTTTGTACTTATTTGAATATATGTTGTATTTATTTGTACTTATTTGAATAATTATTGAATTATTACACTAAGATTAGTTTCACACTAAGATTTTGAAAGATACTTACAAAATGCCTTCTATATAAGTTAATTTATGATACCAAAAATCTGGCTTTTCTCAAATCTTAAATTTTTTTCTCCTTAGGATAAGTAAAAAAGGATGTATTTGCTTGATTTGCATTTCTTTAGTTATGAAACAGACTGAGTTCCTTCTTCCTTTCTTGTTTCATGTAGTTATTCTCCTACAAGTTTGCCCAGTCATGGCTTTTGCTCATTTTTCAAGTTGGTTGTTCATTGTTTCTTATTTTAAAGAGTTCATGTTATGTTAAGGAAACTACATGTAATATGTGGCAAATTGCTTTTCCAAGTTCCTGTTTATCTTTTTACTTTGTTTATGGTGTTTTTTACTGTACAGCCATTAATATTTTTTTTATGTAGCCAACTTTATCAATGTTTTTCTTTATGGATTTGGGTTATTTTATTTAAAAAAATTTTTAAAGCTTAATAGGTTATATAGTTTTTTAAAGAACACATATCAATGTTACTAAAGCATTGTTGTATAGGGGAATTTTGGCATTTAGAAGGATCTATTTTTAGATTCCTATTTCTTGGTGGTTTTGTTGTTATAGCAAAAGAAGTTTCCCATAAGATGATTTATCCTATAAAATGCTACTATGGTGTGAATTCTGTGGAATCTTGTAAGGGCCCAGTGTACCCTTAGGGGGTAAATATTAGAGACAGGTCAGATGTGTCAGTGTCATCCTTCAGAGGGTTAATAGTGGTTGTCTAAGATCTGAAGTCTAGAGTGGGCTAGAAGGCAAGTAGTAGAAATTCCAAGACAAACAGAAAGTAAGAAGTATAAAAGTAATAGTGGTTATTATTGGAAATTTTGAAAGCATGTGGGAAAAAAAGGAAAGAAAAAAGTCACTTTTGATCTTAGCCTTGATCTTAATAACCCTCAAAAGCTTTTAAGATTTGTTATATATTTTTCCTAGTCTTTGTTATCTGTTCTACAAAGATGCAGGCATTTAAAAATATATCAGTGATTTTGACTCGCATTTTGTTCTAATATACCTCAATTTCTTTCATTATAACACCAATGACCCAACTAAGACCTTCATGGCACCTTGACAAGCATCTACCAAATACACACACACGCTGGATCACATGTTTCACACATTGCTTTTTCACTTACAGTTACCTTTCTTTGTCATTAAATATTTTAAAATATATCAAATATATCTTTATATAAATATATTATGGCTCTATAATGCTCTATCATGTAGCTTAACCTAACGGGAATTAAAAATATATAGAAATAGATTTGTGTTTCTCTCAAAAATCCATTCTGTTAACTTAGCAGATCAAACACATACACACATTCAAGAAATTATTATAGTGATCACATCAGATTCTTTGTCATTCCTGATAAAGTGGCTGCTATTAATTGTGTGAAGGTTAAAAGCCGGAGAGATCACGGTATGATGCCTTTTATGTGAAGTGACATCATTTGATTTGAAAGAGTTAGAATATTAAAGCTGGGCTAATGGAACAGTCTCATTGTAGGGGTATACCACGTAGATTTAGAATCTTGTAAAATGCATTTGAATTGGGTAACAAGAAGAATTTGGTCAAAATGTGAAGAAAGTATATGTGATGATAAACTTGCAAATGTATGAAGTTTAGTAGATGAATTGTTGTGAGATTTTTTTTTCCAATTTGTCTGGAAAAAGCCTGCTGCGTGTTATACTCAGCCACAGTCACAAATATTTGGCCTTAGTGAGACCAGCAGGATTCTAAAGAGTCATAAGAGGATTACTGACATTGTATAATGTACCAGTAGCAAGAAACATTACCTGCTATGTACGGGATGTCTCCTGGATGCCACATCCCCTTGGTTTTGACTCAACCGGTAACTTTCAAGTTAGATGACTTATGTTTGTGCTGCTTGTATAGCTAAAGTTCTAGACCCAAGCAGCTAATGAAACTGTCTCCTGAGGATGTGTCCCTTTATTACTGAGAAAATTGTGTCTGCTCAACCCTGGTGATACATCTCACCTCAAATATGATCACAAGGAATCTAGAGTCACCTCAGCCTTTTAAGCAACACCAGTGAGCCCCTGTCAAAACAACAGACATTTGGCCAGATCCAGCTGTCAACGGTCAGACAATCTACGTGCCCTGGGAGAAATCGTTCAGAGACTGAAGCATTTGCGAGTCACTGGCTTAAAATAAGTTACCTCTTGCTTGCAGACTGACTGAGTAGCAACTACATTCAACTATAGTTTTGTAAATAATCACTTATATATTTTTTAAAAGCTAAAAATATGATATGTAATTTGAGTGGGAATGAAGAGTTTATATATATAAGGAGTGACCTGTTCAATTCAAGAGAGAATTTTTTTATACCATCAGAACACCAACAAGTAAAAGGAAATTTTAGTTAAGGTAGGGAAAAATTAGAGAAAGCAAACCTTAAATTTTAAATAATGGGCTGGCATAGTTGTATTTATTTCCCAACTAAAGAATTTCTCGAATTCTTCATTATTGTACTTAAATGTAAGATGGCAGGCAAATGTTATAACTACAATGGAACAGATCTTCTTTTTCCCATGAAGGAAATAGAACTTGTTTCAAATTAAAACTTTAAATGAATTCTCGAATAACCCATTGGCCTTAAAAAGCAGGCAGCGTAGTGTAGAGCAGATAGCGGGGTGGTGGCTAAGAACGCAGGAATCAGTATTCCCGTGTTTAAAACTTTACCAGTCACTGCATTTAGGTGAGCTATTTACCTCCTTATTACTCAGTACCCTAATCTACACAGTGAGGATAAAGCAATGACTATTTTATAGAGATGTTGTCAGCATTAAATAAAACATGTTTAAAGGCTGAACATTGTGTTTGACACATTATATGTGCAGTTGGCTTTATGTAAAATATTTATTTAAAAGCCAAGAAAATAAGCTCTAGAAACATTCTGAACAAGGCACAGGTTGTTGTGCTTCTCCAACTTTAATGTGCATTCGAATCCCCTGGCGACCTTGTTAAAATGCAGATTCTTATTCAGTGGGTCTAGGTGGGGCCTGAGATTCTGTCTCTTTAGCAGGCCCCTAAGTGATGTCCACTATGCCGGTCTGTGGACCTTGACACCCAAGGTAATTGTGGATGGCTACTCTTAATTTATGGTCCAGTGTGGGAAGGGGCAGAAAGGAAACTGCAGATAACATGTATTAGATTTAAAATACTCCCCACATGATTGTAATATGCTTGCCTTACTTGTTCCCTAATTCTTTAAGAATTACTGACCTGCTGTGTCAACATTTTATTCTTTTTCATTTCTCTTTTTCTTACTCTTTCCTCTACTTGACCTTTGCCATTACCGCTATAGATTAAAAAATGGTATTAATTTAAATTAGATCCCCAATTAGTAAAGCTAAAGCACCAATTTTAAGTCATTGTATTATACCAGAATAATATACTTGAATGAGATTAGAAAAATGGTTTCTAAAATTTCTCTTCTAAAATATAGGGATCTGAAAATGTATTCAGCACTTTAGCTTTAGCAGAAAACAAGGAAACAACGAAGAGGCAAGTGACTTGTGGAGCATTTAGTAATAGAATACAAGGAGGCATGGGATGTGGTCCATGCCATGGAGGGAGTTATACAATCCCATGAGGAGGGAAAAGCTGTTGTGGTTATTGTGGAAATGGCCAGAGTCAAACAATGTGACCACATTAGACATTCCACCTGGTCTGAGAGTTGTTTTTAAATGGCTCCCCACCCCAGCAGCACTGCGATGATTAGAGAAACCCTATCTAAATATGTACTTAGCTTGACCAACGTTTTTCTAGGACAAAGATCATTTTCTACTTTGGTGTGTCTGCAGCGCTTAATATCACTTAGCTCCATGGTATTCCCTCTGTAAGTATCTTCTGCTATTGTTGATACTATAACTGACATATTCCATCAATATAATTCTTCATTTTCCAAGAAGACTTTGATTAATATAAAATGAGAGATACCTAAAGAAAACTTAGAGAGCAAATTAGCTATCATAGACTCTCTTTAAGAGTACACACCCTATGTGTAATTCCCCAATAGTCTTACTCTGAGGGTAACCATGCAAAGTTTTTAAATCCATTGATCTAAATAAGATTTTAACGAAAAACAAAGCAGCTTACATATGTATAAAATGAGCAAGGAATCCCATAAAATTGACTCAAACTGAATGATTATTAATTCTATGATTTAAAATTTTAAGAACATTTAGATTTGGAACTTGAAATATAAAGGCATAATGAGATTATGAAAAACAAGCGTACCCATTTCTTACCCACTTTCCAAATCTGTAAATGTTAGAATATTAAACATGAGACTAGCAACACAATTTAAAGTATTCTTGGGAGGAAACTCTAACAAGAACTGGCTGATTCTAGGTATTTATTTCTACATAAGACATTTAGATGATGCATCTATTTTAGAAACCAAACAAAGAAAAAAATCTTCTGAATTGAGCTATAAGAATAATGTAAAATAAAGCAACCATACGGTATTTATAGTATATGGTGAATTCTTTGTTAGTGAAATATCTTAAAAGGATATTTTGGTTTTCACACTCAAGGAATTTTTCCCCTGTGGCCATCTACTGTGAAGTGAATCAAAATCAAATAGCAAAGGTTTAATGTGAATTCAACCAGAGCTGGGAGCAAGATTCACCTGTCATTTCCACGACTATTCTAAATACATACTTCGTTTTCTATTTCCGATGGTCAAATTTGACATTAAAGTAATCACTAACTAATGAAACATCTGGCAAATATACAGGTCTTTAGGGGTTTTTTTTTTTTACTGTAATTGAAACATTATATTTTAGCGCTTTAATAAGATAACGGCACTTACTTGCCAAATCAGTTCAATATTACCTTAAATACCTATAGATACTACTTAACTTAAGATGGCTTTATATATTAAGTCTTTTAAAAGTTGATTTTTGGTAGAAAAATTCATATCATGAGTAAAATAGAAAGTATAAAGTGATTGCTAAATTTAGACAGGAAATGAAATAAAATTTACTTTTGCTTATGGGAATTTTAGCAGACTTTTAATAGATAACTATGTGAAAAGAAACACAAACCATGTAATCCAATGATTTTAGGCAATTTTGAAAGGGAAGTTTATTTTGAAGAAAAATAATAAGCATTTTACAAAGGCAGGAGTTTAAAAGTTGATTTGTCTGGTGTGGGAGAACAAGGGAGAAAAGCATTCCTAACCTGGTCTTGGATACTTTGTCATAATTTGTTGCTCTGGCTTTGTATTTGTTTATTGCCAGCGTCTTTAAGACAGCAGTTGAATCTTCACAGCACTTGGATTTACTTTAAACTCCTAAATAAAATTCTTAATCTTCTAACCTACTTGGGAGACCCTCTGTCACAACTGAGTGGGAGAAGGACTAGGTACACTAACGAGCATGGGGAGAAAGGCCGGATCCTGCATTTGGGCAGCCCAAACATGCAAGGGTGATAGGACTCACTCTTGGTCCCTGTAACAGATTTGAAAGCAAAATACAGCAACTCTCAGGCAGTTGCTTGAAAAGGACACTGTGACAGCACAGACAAAACTATAGGAGACATGCATCATGCATTTCAACTGAGTTTGAAATGGTATTTTACGTTGCCTTTGGGTAAGCAGCAAATTAAATTTTCTTTCATTATTTTCCCTCTAGCACAGGGCAAATAATTAGTCATAGTAATAACAACAACAGTATAAACAGCAGCAAAAAAAGAAAAGCATACACACACACACACAATTCTTACCTCAAACTAGAAAAACACCCCAAATAAGAAAACAGAAAAATCCACCGTTCTGTCCTTTTTGAACACTGCGCCGGGGTTCAAGGGTGATGGGAAAGATTTAAGCTCAGAGCTCTTGGGATGCAGAGCACTACCGAAGCAACAGTGAATGAAAGACACGTTCTAAATCTCAAAGATGAGTATTCTTTGGCATGAGTGGAACCAGTGGAAGAAAACCCATTTTCTTCTAAGCTGGATGATGGAATGAAGTTGATTCATTTTCAGGTCAAAGAAGAGTCAAACCAGAAATCAAGGCCGCAGAATGGACACAAAGACCAATGTCCTCAGGACAAAAATGGGAAGACAGAGTAGACAACAGACAACACTAATCATCACGAAACTGAAGCAAATGTTGAGACTTAGCAGCTTGGGGCCATTCCCTGAGTCTCAAGTCAGGTTATAGGACCTGTGAGCCCTAATTTGTGGGACGGACACTTGGAGCCAGCTCTGGGAAACCTACTTATTTTCCAAAGCACATAATTTACCAAGAGAGTTATTTTGACAGTTTTTAAAATGCCAAACATGGGCTGAAAGGTTAATTATATTAGACTCATTTTCAAGCAATAATTAAGAAACAAGAGGAATCAAAGAATTTTATTACTGGAGAGAACTTTATGGGCAGGGACTTGGGGTTCAAATCCAAACACCACACAGCTAGTAAAGGTGGGAACCTCTTCCCTGCTCGCTAGGCTTCCCTGCCCCTGCACTGTCTGCCAGGAAAGGTGGTGGGATCCAGCACACTTGAGGAGGGATTATCCATGGGGGCTGTTAGAGCTAAGGAAACACTACGACAGACAGACGAGGGAAACAGGTGATTTCTGTTTTAGAGAACACTTACAAGGGGGTCACAGCTTACGTTAAGGGGAATAGATGTCTGGGGACCCAGGCCCCGTTGGTGGTAGTAACCACCAAGAGAAGCGTGTTGGGGGTGAGGCTCCTTCAGGAGGAGATACAAGTTGTACTGCCAAGTTAAAAACATGAACCAGCAAGGTGCCAGATCGCTTGCACTCTCACTGTTCCTTTCTCCTTCTGGAATGACACTCGAAATAAACACAGCCAAAT
The DNA here is from genome assembly GCF_022682495.2 of Desmodus rotundus. Taxonomy (NCBI): domain Eukaryota; kingdom Metazoa; phylum Chordata; class Mammalia; order Chiroptera; family Phyllostomidae; genus Desmodus; species Desmodus rotundus. The sequence continues at coordinate 57,095,415 of NC_071388.1, read as the reverse complement.
CCTCAAAGTGCTCCAGGGGAGAGAGCACCCAGACTTTCACCATGAGAGAGGGCTCCCAAGCGTGGTAGTGGGTTTTGATACTTATGAGGCCATCAGCAAACCAAGATTTGGTAAAGATGCCCCTGATGGATTCAACAGCCAGGTGTCTAACGCCCCCCAAAGACAACGGGGCAGGAGACACTTTGGGAAAGACTTGCAGAGGTCTTCCAGAGACACTAGCAGCTGGCCCTGTGGAGACCCGGACTAAAGGGTTAAGAGAACTGGACGGTTAAGAGAACTGGACAACGGGGCGCTAGATAGAGAGGTCAGTAGGGAAGGAGCCAGCGAGAGCTGCTTCTAAAATCCTGACTCTGTTACAAATATGCAGTGGCCAAGGCTGTTGAGATTAAGGTGTGGAAATGTCTGGGCTTCTCCCTTCTCCAGTTTGATGAATTAAAGGGCACCTGAAGGTGGGAAAGTTTGCCGGAGGTGGGGGCGGAGTCAGTGCCAAGGACCCACTGCTAAGGTTTGCAGGGAGGGGGAGCAGGTTAAGGGCATCGCCTGGGAAGCAGAGGGGGCGCATGGGGATCCTTGTATCTTCGCCTTAGATATAGCATAACTTTGAAATAAATGGACGCCCGGCAGAAATACTGGCTTCCGCTCAGGTCATGGTTAAAAGCCAGGAGTTAGCTAAAAGCCTCCGGAAGAAAGTTTACTTGGTTCCATCCCACTTAGAGATTTCTGGCCTGTATTTGAAAGTGTTTGATTGAATCGGAATGAAATCTGGGGGTCACGCAGCAAACAAGCTCAAATTCTACCCTCTCAACTCAGACGCGCCCCTCACCTGATGTGGGGAAGTGCGGCCAGCTCCGGGTGGGCGCCGACCCGCACGATCCTCGAGCTTCCCGGCACAGCGCCCGCAGTCGGGGCTCCTTCGTGTGAAACCGACCACCCCCGCCCCACCGTCCCAAGCCTGTCCCGCAGTCCGCACCCACTCACCCGCCCCTGGGGTGCTGTGCGCACGTCGGGCCGCGAGTGGGAAGCTGTGGTGCGGTGCTTTTGCGCGCAGCCTCGGAGTCGGGACTGCTCTCTGTTAGTCTGGCTGGTACCCACCAATCGCCGCCGCTAGCCGGGTAGAGCTGCTAGCCCTGAGCCAGCTCACTCTGCCTCCAGTGCTTGGGGGGCCCGCTGACAGGCGCTGGAAGCTTCTTAGATGAGGAAGCTCCGAATTTATAGGGTGGGGCGTTGCTGCGCTGAGGGTTCCCGGGGCGAGGCTCTGTTTTGCATTCCCTCCTCCTCCAACCCTCCCCAGGAGACCCTCTCGGCCCAACCCCCTTCCTCTCCAGATGCTGACGGAAGAGGAATAATGTCACAGCCATCCCCAGTCACCTTTAGATTTGTGCCCACCTGCCCCAGAATCCGCATGGGGGAAAAGGTCGAGAAGTGGAAGAGAGATGGAGGGATAAGACCAGCCGTTCACGCCGAGATTAATATTCTTCTACTTAAAACGACAACAACACACTTGGAAAACTTTTAAAGCGGCTTTAGGGAACTTCTATCTCTTTCCTGTAACTCAAACTTTGGCATTGCTGTTGTGGATCATAGATCCAGCCCAGGGATTTATTTCAGAGTTACAGGGTTAAAGGGTGGAATTTTCCCCTCCTATTGGCCATGCTATCAGAACTGCATTAAAAAAATATGTGTGCATATATATAAAAATTAAAAATATAAAATATGACCAAATATTTAAGGAAGAATTAATAAAAATTCTTCGTAAACTCTGTTGTTCAGTTTTGTCTAGAAAATTTAATTAGAGATAGATCATTTAATCTATTACAGTAGAGGATCTGGACAAGGTAAAAATAGTCGTTTAAACCTTTTATTTGCCCTGATCTAGCAGCTTTCATTTCTCATAAAGTTCCCAAAATGGCCTTCTCAAATCCTATATCTTGATTGACCAGTGTAAAAATAAAGACCCAAGGACCTTAGTCTACTTTTTAAGGAGGTCAGTCACATTTATGGGAAGTTTATTTAGTGCACACTTCTTTTCTCATTTCCGCCCAGATACCCGAGACGGCTTTACTGGTGGGGCTGACGCCCTGCTTGTCTACCTCACTTCCCTCAAATTAAAGGATCCGTCGAAACAAGTAAGAACCCAACACACAACATGGAAAGTAGGAACAGGAGTAAGTGGCCTCTGCTCAATGTTGAGATGTCTCCTTCAAACTAGCCTCTACTGCTCTTTCCACGTCCCCAACCATCCTACACATATGAGGTCTGATTTACCATAGAAAATTGCAACCCTCCTACATTCACAGTGTTGGTGAAACTTAATGTGTGACCAGAAGCACGTCTGGCTGCCTGCCGCTATGAAAGCCAGTACTCGAGAAGCAGGTGCTGATGTAAAGGATTTGCAGATGCCCGCATCTGTAAGATGGGGACTCATGGTGCAGAGTGAGTCTCCTGGGAAGATGGGGGACTCACATATCAAAGATCATCTCCACCTGTCAGTGGGGGCAGAGGTTTTTATAAGGAGGGAGAGGGGAACAGAATAAAAAGATCAAGGGAGGGGGGCTGCAAAGTTCTCTATATGCAGACGAGCACAGTCCATTCTGATAAGGCAAGTGATGGTCCGGTGTGCAGTATCGTGGTTTAGTCATCCTGGCTTCACATCATCTCGGCTTCACATCATCCTGGCTCCATCGTTGAAGGTCAGCAAATCTCCCAGAGCTATATCTTTTGAAGTTAGTTCCTAGGCTTCTAATAAAAACATGCCGTTCACCTCTAAGCTACATGTTAGTCAGAGTCAGCACTTACAGAAATGATGTCAAAAGAGTGGTGGGGTGGGTTACAATTTCCCACTGTTATAATTTTCCACTGTTATGATTGCATAAATCTTGATGAAAATTAATGGGGTAATGCCCAAATTGTCATATAGCTTTACATAAAACAATCTAGCTGATATGTCTAAATATAGTTTTAATTTTTATAGAAAATAGAAACCACTAATCAACAAGTTCTCAAAAAAGGCTTCTTGCACGGGAATTCTGGAGATTCTTCTGCTCACACTCCACCAAAAAGGCAGTGAAATATCACAGAAGGAATGCTGGACTGAGAATCGGAGGAAGGAGGTTCTGGCCTCAGTGTTGTTTTTTTAAAAAAATTTTAATCTTGTTCAATTACAGTTTCCCCATTATTTGACTCTTCCCTGTCTTATCCACCCACCACCTTCTGCATTTAGTCCTTTCCACCCCCATTGTCTTTGTCCATGGGTATTTTATACATGTTCCTTGACTTGACCCTTTTCCTCCTTTCTCCTATTATCCCCTCCTTCCTCCCCTCTGGTCACTGTCAGTTTGTCCTTTATTTCCATGTCTCTGGTTCTGTTTTGCTTACTTGTTTGTTTTGTTGATTGGTTGCCCTTATAGGTGAGATCATATGGTATTTGTCTTTCACTCCCTGGCTTATTTCACTTAGCATAATACTGTCCAGTTCCATCCATGCTGTTGCAAAGGGTAGGAGTTCCTTCTTTCTTTCTGCTGTATAGTATTCCATTGTGTAAATGTAACACAGTTTTTTGATCCATTCATTTACTGATAGGCACTTAGGCCATTTCTAGCACTTGGCTATTGTAAATAACGCTGCTATGAACATTGGGGTGCATAGGCCCTTGTTTTTAAACTTCAGTTTCCTCATCTGTCACAGGCTACCTATGGGTACCCATTGTGACCTTCCACATTATTTTTACCTCAAGTTCTTTCTGTCTGCTTCTGATTTTTTGCTTAGTCACTGTATTAACTAAAAACACAAGTTATACTTAAAGGTGCCTGATGAGTTTCTGATTCTACCTCCAGACAGAGGAAGGACAGGAGTACAGTGATTTCAGGGTGAGCCATTTAAGAGGCTTTAGGCCCTCCTCTCCCATCCTGGCAGTGTCCTCTGTGGAGCAAGGGGCCTCTACTGGATCTGAGCACTGTGAATCAGACCTGCTGTGGTTGTGCGAAACAGTGAGGCACACAGCTCAAAAGTTTCTGTATTTACTGTGCACTTGTTGGTTTAAGTCTTTAAAATTTTTTTCTTTCACCGTGACTGGTGTAGCTCAGTGGGTCGAGCATGGGCTGCAAACCAAATGGTCGCTGGTTTGATTCCCAGTCAGGGTACCTTTCTGAATTGCAGGCCAGGTCCCCAGTGGAGGTCACATGAGAGGCAACCACACATTGATGTTTCTCTCCCTTTCTTTCTCCCACTCCTTCCTCTCTCTAAAAATAAAAAATAAATAAAATCTTAAAAACACTTTTTTTCTTTCAATTTATATTCATTCAGAAAACACTAAGCTCTTACTATGTGCATAAGAGAACTCAATGAATGTTAAGTGAAGGAAAAATACTCAGAAATTCAGAAGTCACCCCAGCACTACAAAATATACACATAAATCTTCATGCTTTCCCTGTCTCCATTCTTGGCCTGACCTCTGCTCACATACCAGGCCCGACATGCTCTCCAGAACAAGTCTTTACCACAGTATGACCGAGGTCTGTGCCTAATGCAAATGTCTGTTTCACGAAGAGGTATGAATCTTCCACTTCACGTGAGGCCAGGCCATGGTGACGGTGCCTGGTACAGAGGACACAAGACCTCCAAGTCCAAGGATGCCAGGCTTGGACTTGTAGATCCCCAGCTGGCCCAAGGGATTCAGGATATCACAGAGGTTCTTCACTGTGTCCAGTTGCAAGGGAGTATGACAACTCAGAGATTGGAATAAGAGTAGGAGAAAGGATTGGAGCCATTCTGTTTCCTCATCAGCCGCGCTATACCCCAGATGATACTGGTTGGGTGACTTCTCCCTCTTTTCCCTGTCCTGTGTGACCTGTTCCATCTGCAGGGAGATTTCATACAGATTCCCCCCACCAGGCTCAGCTTGAGAGAATAGGAAGTAATGGCGCGTGGCCCACATTCATCTTTTCTCTTTGTTAATGCTGGAGGCCAGCCCTATGCTCCTCACCCGTAGGACTGTGTCACAGATGAAATAAACCACAGGGCTCAGGTTCAGGTTGGCAAATGTCAGGCATAAGCAAAGCACCAGATCTGTGGCATGAATGGTTGCTGGGTAACCTGTACAGCACATACCAAATTACTGAGTCTGAATCACTTAACGGCCAGGGCTCAGACTACACTCCTGTTTCTAGAACTTCATCACTACCTTTTCTGGGCTCTAACACATATCTAAGCAACATGCATGTGTACAGAGTGGCTCTGAAGTGCCAGTCCTGGCCCTGGGTCTGGTAGGTGAAGTGGGTGAGGGCTTCCAGGGCACCCAGCCCACCGCCTAACCTTGCACCTGCTCAGTGGCGAGTCCTTAGGGGCACAACTGGGTCCCCGCTGGAGGGTGAGCCTTGGGACACCAGAGGGGCTGGGTCTCTCAGCCCATGGGGTGGGTGCATGTCCATAAACTCTTTCAAAGAAGAAAAGAGGAAGCATTATTTCCAAGTCATGCTGTCAGTCACCTTCAGGAGAAAAGAAAACTACAGGCAAATATTTCTTATGAATATATATAAAAATCCTCAACAAAATGATTGAAAATCAATCCAGTTGCATATAAAAAGGATTATATACCATCACCAAATGAGATTTTTCATAGGAATGCAAAATTATTTTACCAAAATCAATTGGTGTAATACACCATTTCAATAGAACCAAGGCAAAAAACCACAGGACCATCTCAATAAATCAGAAAAACATATTTGACAAAAATCCAATATCCTTTCAAGATAAAAACACTCAAGAAACTGTAAAGTCTATCTATGAAAAACTTACTAACATCACACTTAATAGTGAAAGACAATGTTTCTGCATTAAGATCAAGAACAAGGCAAAGACACCAGCTCTCCACACCTCAATTCAATATTGTAATTGTATTAGAGGTCCTAGCCAGGGTAATCAGTCAAGAAACAGAAATAAAAGGCATCCAGATTTTATGTTTTATAGCAACACAAATAAAATAGATAAACTGGGCTTCATTAATACTAAAAACTTATGTGCTTCCAAGGACAGTATTAACAAAGTTAAAAAAGAAACAACCCACAGAATTAAAGAATATATTTGAAAATCATATACTTGATAAGGACTGGTATCCAGAGCATACAAAGAACTTTTTTCAGTCAATAATAAAAATAAAAATAACCTAATTTAAAAATGGGCACAGGATGTGAATAGACATTTCTTCAAAGAAGATGGACAAATGGCCAAAAAGCACATGAAAAAATGCTCAACATCATTAGTAATCATGGAAATAAAAGTCAAAATCATAGTGAGATATTACTTCATACCTACTAGGACAGCTATAATAAAAAAGTCAGATGTAGAAAGTATCGGCAAGAATGTGGACAAATTGGGACCCTCAGACATTGTTGGTAGAAATGTAAAATGGTTTAGCCATTTTGGAAACTACTTTGCTCAAAATGTTAAGATAGAGTTACCATTTAGTAACACATTTTTTGAATTTTCACAAAATTAAAAACGCCAACTTTTCTACAATGTAACTAAATATGTAGTAAGCATGGGCTTCTACAGGAGGGCATGGCGGGAGTGCAAAGCTGAGGAAGCCGTGGAGCCCTGCATGTGCTGACCCAGGAGGGAGACAGCATCCCCCTTCCCCACCAGATTGTGCCTTTCGGGCAGGGCCCTACCTGAGTTCATGACATGCACAGGGTGCCTGGCGCACGTTAAGAATTCCCACAAATGCAAATGAGATATAAGACTGACTTTGAGCCTATATGAGCAATATATCTTAGCAGAAATGTTGTTTAAGATGGGTCTTGATGGATAGAATGTTAGAACTGGGAGTCAAGGGAACAGCATGTGTAAAAGTACTTTGGCAAAACATTTATTATTTGTATGGGAAAGAGGATTGAGAGAATTTTGTAGAGCATATGAATAATAATAACAAATAGCTATCACTTATTGAATACTTAGTGTACTTCAGAACCCATTAAAAGCTCTTCATATCTATTAACCTAATTCATTATCACAGAAAACTCATTTATAAATAGGTACATTATTACACCCACTTACATATGAGAAGCCTGAGGTAGAGAAGTTAAAACAAGTTGCTCAAGTTACATGATTTGTAAGGGACAGAGCCAAGATTCCAGGTTCTCTGGCGTCAGAGCTTATGCATTCACAGTGGTAGAAAGAATAGATGGTAGAAAGAGCAGGAAAGATGGCGCTAGCATGAATGTGGAGTTCGGACATTAGTAAGGGGCTTTCAGTTTAAATAGGTGACTGAGGAATGACTGAGGCTTTTGAGGAGGAGTGTGATGCATAGGGTAGATCAGAGTGTACAAATGCTAGAAGCAAAGATAACAGTGGACCAGACCAGAAGTAAAAGCACCTGCACTACATTAGAACAAGAAACAACGTCAAGACAGAATAGAGGGGACTTAAAAAATAAGTGGAGTGGGGGTGTGGTGAGGGAGGTGGAGATGTATTGGGCTGGTTAGGAGAGGCAGCTGATCAGATTTATTAATGTTAGGACTTTGCACAGATGTCCCCCTGGCAATTGTCACTGGGAGAGAGATGGCCTTTGAAGAAAAGTGGGTGACAACCACATTCCCGACTCTGAGTGAAATAAGGAAATGCTCCTTTGATTATTGCAGAAGATTTAGAAGAACTTCATATTTTTAAATCAATTTAAAGCTACAAATTATTAATCATAGCCATGTCTGTACTAAATTTTAACTTAGTTTTAGAAATGATCATCATTTTGAAGACTGTAGGTATCTTAGAGAATCAGCTCTTTAGGGTAAAACCTATGAAAAGGGTGGGGTTTGCTCCCAGGGATGTCATATTATCAGACATAAGCAGATGAGAAGAAAGAATTTCCAAGAAATTAATGGCATCATTATCATCGTGGAGAGTGATGGTTTCGTTTAAACACAACACTTAAGGAAAAGCCCAGCTTTGCTGCTCGTTAGCCCCATGCTTGTACACATTACCTCTCGGATATGGATATTTTATTTTTTTATTTTCTCTTTATTGTATTTTTTTTCCATTACCATTTAGTTCCCTTATACCTCCTCCACCCCTTTCCCCCACCCCCTGGCAACCACCACACTGTTGTCCATGTCCATGAGTTCTTTTTCCTTTGGATGTTTTAATATGTAATATAATAATGTTCCCTAAGCTTTTGTCAGGGTTAAAAAAAGAGTCTATATAAAAGCGTTGGGCACTGTGGCTGGCGCATTGTAGATGCTTTAATAAATGGCAGTCATTTGTAGTGAAAAGCAGGCACTTTTGCATGCTGCTCAGAGATGTACTAGCTTTTTGATGTTTTAAAAAAAGAGAAAAACTTATTGATATCTTCCCGATTACTTAATTTTTTGGTACTATTTAAAATTTGAAATTTTTATGTAAATTAAGTCTTCTTTTTCCCTTTCCTTTCTGTGTGTGCCATATAAGGCAGATCAGGCTGGACTGTCACTGTGAAGCTGGAAGTGGGAACAAGGAACTCAAGGGCAGCAGGAACAGAAATGCTGAGTGAATAAGGCAGCGTGCCTCACGTGTGCTGAGGCCAGGTCTTGGCTTGTGTCAGATTCCAGATCATCTATAAAAGACACAACTCTGAAAATTAGACTGAAGTAAAAATTTGACCGGGTATGCAAAAGAAGGGCAATGCCTAATAAATGTGAAAAAGTAATAAAAATGCAATTTAAAACAAAGTGCAGTTTTTCCCCCATAAAATTATCAAGGGTGAAAGATAAAATATGATAATACCAGAATTCAATTTTTGCAAGGATGTAGGAAAGCTGTATTCTCCTAAGTAGAAAAAAGCTGATATTATAGGATTGTTGCATACCCTCATCAACCAGGAATTTATTTTAAATAATAATCATAAATATATACAAAGATTTGTATACAAGGATGTTATGCATAATAGCACATAATTGGAAAAAACCTTACTGTTCCTGAAATAGAGGGTGGGTTAAATAAATTATAATACATCTGAAATAAAACTTATTCACTGAGAGTAATGTAGAAGGATAGTTAATATGGATAATGTTCATGATATATAAATTAGTGAAAATCAGTTTATGGAACAATGTACATACAGTTATTCAAAATGTCTAAAACATAGACCCAAACATACACATACACATACATAAACATAGAAAGATTAGATGTATATTTCACTAAAATGAATAAAGGGGTTATTTCTGAATGTAATAATTATGGGTATTTTAAAATGATATTTTCTTTTTATGCTTCTCTATATCACCCAAATTTTATATAACAGTTACTTTACTATAAAAAATAAGCAGAATAACAAAAAGGGAGGGAACTTATTAGCATGGGAACTGTTTGGAGAACAAAGGATATCAGGGGCACCATTTGCGGGCAGTTTTAGCTGGCACTAAACTGGAAGCCCAAAGACTTCTACCCTGTGAGTGGGTCTGTGCCTGTACTGTTCTTGAGGATAAAATGTAGTGTGGTTTTATGGAAAGAGGTGCTAACTAGGAGTTCAGGGACCTGGAGTCCATTTTCCATTCTCTCACGAGGCATCAGTGGAGCTTGGCCAAGCTATTATAGCTGACATCTGGATCTTTTCTTAAAATAAAGGTTATTGAATATCCTGTTTACTAGTTGTGTGAACTTGGGAAAGTTATTTAGCCTCCTATACTTTAGTTTACTCATCAGCAAAATGTTGGAACCAATAGCACCTAATTCAGTGTGAATGAGGATTAAATGAATTAATACACGTAAAGTAAATAGAGGGTGCCTGGTCTGTAGTTAATGCTCAATAAATGTTAGCTTATTTTATTAACCACAATAATTCTAAATATTATGTTGTGCAAATATTCAAGTACACAATCACTATTCCAAGAAATCCTAAGGGATCTATCTATCTTACTCAATATATTGAACCAAAATTAATTCCTGCTTTAAATGGTTTCATAGGAATATAGAGAAAGAGACTACTACGACAACACAGCAGCACTACTGAACATCCTTGGCTGGGGCATATAGATAGCCTCATTAACTACAACCAAGATTTACGGTGCTATGTACTATTATGAGGGCCTACATCTCAGGTAATTCATTTCAATGTCTGTGAAGTGCACTGTCAGAAACGAGCATGTAGAGTGAGTAAACAACCGCTTCATCATTCGCATTTTTTACCTTTGCCAAATGTAACCTCTTAAAAAACCGAAGTTATAAACCTCAAAGATTATTAATCAGGAAAGATTTCTATTATTTCTTGTCACCTTAATTTAAAAGATGGAGAAGGAATGTTTGCCAGGTTTGTACCCCACTGAGGCATAAGGATAGTATCCAATAAGTTGGTGAATATAATAGAAGTTGTAAAGGCTAGGAAGAATCTAAAAAAATTAAAGATATTATTCTAAGCTATATTTTGTTTTAACTATGAGTTAAACATTTAAAAATTAAATGTTCATGAGGAAATAGAAGAAAACTAATAGGAATAAAGCTATCCTTAACTTTAATAGTTGAAGATATAGTAAATTGAACATAGATCAATTTAATGTTGAATTAATTTCACTTTCTAAAAAATGCAAGGTAACCATATTCACCAAGAAAAATGTTGATAAATGATAGGAAAGAATGAAAAGATGCTACATAAATAAAATTCCCAACAGGAGAGTTGTAATGTGTGACTGTTTTAAATCTATGAATATTAGTTTTAATATGAATCAAATTATTGTTAATATATCATACTCTGTACTGACATAAGAATTGTATCAATTTATTAACTATTTAACTTAAAAATGAAGTTTTATATAACAAATGATAAAAATTGAAGGTGCTGAGAAATGAAGTATCTGGAAATACCAAGGTGGGTATTTAGGATGGCAAATAATATATATTTTGACCCGTATAGAGAGCTCAACAGACTTTCAAATTAAACATTCTAGAAAAATGTTGACATTTGCAAAGTTTTGTTTGAATTTAATTGGCTGAGGAATTTCCAATTTTAGTCAAATTCCCTTTATCTTCAGAATGCAGTCCAAACATTTCCCACCATATTTCTTATTTTGGCTCAGTTTTGGTGGGTGGCTCCTTCTTTATTCTATCAGGAAGTTCATTCACACAATCATGCTGGCCTCATGACATCAGGCACCCCACTTGGCTGATGCTGCTGTGGCCCCTGGCCACTTTGAGAATGCTCCTGCCCCAGGGCACATTCCCACCTGCTGACTGAGCTGCAGGATTCCTGGTCCAAGCAGGTGGTTCCTCCCTAATCAGTGAAAGGCACGTCTTTGACAAAGGGGAGATGTTATAGCTGATTTGATCTCCTTTAGGCTAGCAAAAACTCCTAATGAATAAAGCTTCCTGTGGTCCATTTAGAATATTTAACTTGACCCTGCAGGCCAAATACTTCCTTATACATAAAGAAATTATCTTTTAAAAACAGTAAAATTTGATGCACTCACCTGCAGCCTCTGGATGCTAACAGCTATTATCTTGTCAGGATTTTATCTGTAGTAGTTTTCATGCTGGAGGTGTTCACATAGCCTGCATAAACAGTCCATGTTCGGCTGGCTTGAAAATCACGTATTAGGAAGATTTGGGCAATTGTTTGTTGGGAGATGGAGTAAGAGCATTGAAGTAATACCACTGGCACTGACATACTCCACTGGGAGTCCTGTGGCAAAAGTGTGGTTGGGTGGAAGGTATCATTTGAATAGCAAGTTTTTAAAATTAACTGCTGTCTTTATATCAACCAGAAGTTAATTTTATACTTATTCTTATAGGATTATCTTAATTTAAAACACCTTTTTTTTTTAACATGGCTATGGGCATAATTTGGAGTCGACAGACTTCAGTTCTTTTGGCTGACGTTGCTTGTACTCACACTTTCTGTGTGGCTTGTATTTCATGATCTTTCCAGATGAACTCATGCTGCTGGTTGCTCATTAAATTGTTCTTACATAAGTACTTCCTGATCAATTCTATTATTATTTGTTCTTATTCTTTCCTAGTATTGATGTTAACTGCTTGGTAATTTCCTGCATCTCCCCTTTGGCACATCTTAAATATTAGAGAAGTTAGTATTATAATTATTTCCTTGAATCTTTCCACAGCTCATCCATCATTCTCTATTTTCTGCGTGTTTATGACTTGAAGATCTACAGGATATAAAATTATTATTCATATAAAACAAATATATTATCAGGATAAGAGTCTCAAATATATTTTAGCAAAAAGATGATTTACATTTTACTAAAATATGCTTTCAACATACTAAAATGAGAGGCAAAATTAGCACATAAAAATCTTAACAGCTAAGTTTGCCTTTAATGGCAAATTATTTGGCTTTTCCTGAATTAAAAAATGTAAAAGCCAATTATTAAAATTACTTACCTAAAATACAAAATACTATTTTATTAATACTATTTATCCATGAGCAACATAGTTTGTCTCTTTATTTTTTTTTTACTTATTTTTTCAGATATTGCTTATTATTATAATGTAGATATGTCAGTTTTTGGCCTTTAGTCCTAGAAGATACACAGTTAATTAATCAAATCACCTATAATGACCACTGGATTAGGCCTGAGGTCTCAGTAGGAGACAGTCTCTGAATATATGATGCTGATTATCTAGTGAGGTAAGAACAGGAGGAATGTATAATATTGTGTTTAAATATTAGAGGTTGCCCAGAAAATATAAAGAAGGACAGAATTAACTCTGATATCTACAAGTTGGGGAAAGTGTCCACACAAGAGTAGGTATTTAAGCCTTTCCTTGAAGGTTAAGATATTCTACACAGAGGTCACTCTGACAGTGTGCATTTTCCAATGTGGCAAAAAAGGAAATGCAGTGCTACTTTGTTTAATGTTGATCTGCTCTGCTGAATTGGAACCCCCCCTCTGGTGGTCTTATTCACCAATAATCTGGCATAGTACTGGCACATAGTACATGCTTAATAAGTATTTGTGGAAGGACTGAATGGGTGAGGTGAGGATAAGATGGTAGAAGGCCAGATTCAAGTGTTTGGACCTATTCTGTGGGCAATCAGAGTCACAGGGTTCAATCAGCAGGGAATCCTATGATCCCATTTGCTATGTAGGGAGATGAAAAGTAATTCTAGTGGAAATGCAGAGGATAGATCCAAATAGGACCAAACTGTGGGTCCACTGAGTTAGAAATTCCAGGAGATTAGTTCAAAATTACAGAAGAGAAATGAAGACAACTTAAAATGGTGAATCTGTGAATGGTGGGAGAGGCTTCCAAAAAGCAGTGGAAAGGATTCATTGACTAGCTGGACCTGAAGGGCAAGGAGGAGGTAGAAAGGAAAAGATGAGATTTCTGGGTTGGGAGGTAGGGGTGGATGTCAGTGTGATTGAGGTCATGAATACAAAGAAGGGACATATTTTAGAGGAAAGATGTGTTTAATTTTGGATGTGCTCAGTTTGCTTTCTTGAAGGGTACCCAGGTAAGGCAGGATCTGGGCTGGAGTATGTAATTTTTTGAAAGTCATGAGTATGCAGTTGATGCTTGAGGCTATGAGAGGAAGTGAGCTATGCAAGAAAGAGTGAAAAGAGAAGGATAAAATGCAGATGAAATCTTGGGAAACATACTTCTAAGGGATAGACAAGGGGGGAAAGAGCCAAGAGACAAAAGAGTGAACACTGATTTGAACACAGACCTTGAAACAGATGCCATTTTAGGTACTTTGCGCATACTGCCTAGTTTAATTTCCACAACAGCTCTGGGAGGACTTATCAGAGAAGTAGGAGCTTGTCTAGAAAAGGCATCCTGAAACTTTGGCCAAAGGGAACTTAAGTAGGCATTGACAAACTTTTTCTCTAAGGGTCAGATAGTATATATTTTAGGCTTTTCAGGCAACTTTGCCTCCTCTGAAGTTCAAAAGCAGCCATAGGCAGACAAATAAATGTAGTTGTGTTCCCATAAAACTCTATTTATGGACACGGACATTCACATTTCATATCATTTTCATATGCCAACAATATTATTTTTCTTTTGATTTATAACCATTTAAAAATGTGAAAACTCTTGTAAGCTCATGGGCTATATAGAAGGAGGGTGTTAAATGTCAGATGTAAGCCCTAAATTATTACCGAATCTTGCAAATAGGAGGCAGTTGGTGTCCCAGCAAAAATGGTTTCAGTAGAGTGGGGGGCAAGACCCTGTTATAATAGGTTGGGGAATAATTAGGAGGGAGATAAAATAAGTATAGGGACTTTTAAACAAGTCTGGCAGAGAAGGAAATGTTTTTTATTTTGTTTTGTTTCTTTGCTCTATAATTTGGGCGATTTGACCACTTTGTGAAGGTAAAGGAGCCATGTGAAAAACCATAGAGATTATAGATTTTTCAGAAATGAAATCACTGGCAGGACAAGACCCTGTGGAAGACGGAAGGACAGATTACCTTTGGTTTTCTGCCCTTTGGTAGAAGTTTGGACTAAGCCATCACATCATTTTCTGTGGTCCTTTTCTAAACGGTGCTTCTAAAATGGCTTCTAAGATGGCTAAGAGGAATTCTATTTGATCTTTAAAATAATCCCGTCAGACAGACAATCTGATGTTACTGCCTACATTGTACAGATGAAGAAACTGAAGATCAAGAGTTAAATGTATTTAGAGACATCTAGCCGACAGGTGGAAGACTAGAACCCAAACACTATTCTTGGCCCAATTCCCTTTCCCTTTATTCTGCTTCCTTTCCCACTCTAAGTCATTTGCAACATTCAAGAGAGCTTAGTGGTGATGCGAGTAAAATTCGAATGATACGTTAAAGATCTTTTGATTTAGGAGCTTATGTTAAAAAAGGAGTTATATGCCTGTAGTTTTCTGTTCTGGAGGTCTGAAATAAATATGTATTAATTACTTTTATAATTAAAGTTTTACTTTTGGCTTCTACTTGTTAAGACCTTTTAGGAAACTTGAATTATAACTCTTAGCTGCATAACTAGGTAATTCCTATCTACACATAAGGCCCTGCTCTGGTGATGTCATTTATGGGACAATTGACGTGGCAAGGCCATCCCTCAGTCTTTTCTAGCTACTAGACAGTCAGAGAGTAGGCAAATGGATTATTCTTAAGGATGAAAAAATTTGCCAAAAATTTAGGGAGGTTTGTAAATAGTTGAAAAATAATGGAGACAGTTTATTTAACCCACATTACATCAAAAGATCTATCTTTTTTTCCTTTGTTTTCAAAATAAAAGAGATATAATCTAAAAAATAGTGATGGTGCATAAGCGGGGGTGTTTAAAAACTATATTCTACCTGCGGTTTGAATTCTGCCAGGGCCTCTGTGTGTCCAGAGCAGTTTGGAGACAATGCTGCCGAGCTTGACAAAGAGGTAACTCTTCTTTGACCCTACCTCCCTGCCTGGTACCCCTCTTTTTGGCTCCACAGTCTCATCTCACCTCTGCCAATGCAACAATCGCTAAAACCTTCAACTCTATAGTTCCTAATGTTTGCTAACCAGGAAGGGCAAGGAGACTCCAGGAAAAGTCATTAAAAGAAGAAATGAACAAGTGTAAAAACAACTAATGCTGATGGAAACATTTTAGGTCATGAGAAAACTATGTTGGGAAAAAGAGTTCAACAGAGAAAGAAAGCCTTAGTAGAGCTTCAGAACACATTGCACTTCAAAGTAGAAAAAAAGTTTTAAAAACTGACAAAGAAATTACTCAAACCTGCAAAATTATTATTTAAATATTTCTCATTACCCGTGATAAGTGACATCTCCAACATGCTTGTATATGAAAGAAAAATCATGCCAAAGTTTAATGGAACTTTCTAAATTTCAAGGAATAGAAATCAATTATGTTACATTAAGACATCATTCTTTGAATAAATAATTTTGCATTTCAAATTATGACTCTACTTCAAGTTGCATTTACTTTCAGCAGGCCTTTTTGCTCCCATGCTAGACTTGCTTTCTCTCTACTTCTCTGTCTGGATCCCTGAGTACTTCACTGTCTCATCACTAGCCCTGACCCTTACTTACCCTGATAAATTACCCTGAGTCCAAAGCCACTCAGAATCCAATTTTATATATTTTTCAGCACAATGATATTATTTTGATTATTTAATGATGTTTCCATACTATAATTCTTCTCTTCTGAGATATACAGTTATATTCTCTGTGCCATATCTCCTTTCAAATACAGATGCTTGGCACATGTGTCCTGGGACAAATTGTTTCCATTAATCGAGATGCACCTAAGGTGTTTTTTCCATAGAGGTTGCAGGAATAAAATGTTTTTAGGATTTTTCCTTCTAATTTATTATATTCAGTGAGTGCTATAATTAAAATTAAGGAACCAAAGGAAATTACTTCAAAACATAAAGTTTTCGGGAAAGGAAATATCTATCTAATTACTAAGAAGGCTCCTATTTATAAAATTCAAAATATCCAAGTAAAAGAAACTCAGGTAATAACTGTAAATATTTTTTCTGCAAAATATCACACACATATAGTAAAATGCATAAAATAACACACACTGTAGCAAGTAATTGTAAAGCCAACATCCATGTAAACACCGTCTGTTATCAACCGAATAGTGTCCTCCCGAATGTCATTTGTTGATGCCCTAGCTCCAGTGTGCCTCTGTGGAGATAGGGCCTGTAAGAAGGAAATAGGGTTAAGTGAGGTCAGAGGGTGGGGCCTTAACTGGATAAGACTGGTGAACACAAAGACTGGTTCTTCAAAGAAGAGAAAGAGAAAGTAGGAGCTCTCTCGCACCCCAGGAGCACGGAGAAGAAATCCCACGTGAGGACGCAGTGAGAAGGCAGCTGTCTGAAAGCCAGGAAGAGAGGCCTCAGTCAACCATGATGGTGCTGTGATCTTGGACTTAACAGTTTGCAGGGCTGCGAGAAAATGAATGCCTGTTGTTTAAGGCCCGCAAACCGTGGTTCTCCTTTATGGCAGCCCTAGCAGACTAATACACCACCCTGGTCAAAAAACAGGACATGAACAGAATGTCAGAAGTCCCCTATGTGTCTCTTTGCTATCACATTCTCTGTAGAGGTCATCACTATGCTGATTATTTGTTTGTTTTCTTTTATACTTTTTCCACATATGCATGTATCTCTAAACAGTATAGATTTTAAACTTCATATAAATAGATCTATACTGTGAATATATTTGTCTCCATCTTGTTCAACATGATATTAGTAAGAATTTTTCATGTTGCTGTTTATAACTCTAGTCTTTTCATTCACATTATGATAGAGTATTTCATTGCACAAATATACAATTGTAGATGGACATTTGAATTAAAGTTTTGACTATATGGGTATTGTAATGAATATCCCTGTATATGACTCCACTTATGTCATCTTTTTTTTTTTCCCCATAGAAAAAGGTCTGGAATTAGGAGCATAAGCTTTAAATTGTTTAATTTGTAATAGCTTTGCAACAACTACTTTCTTAGGGAATAAATTTAAATGTTTTTTTTTTTTTTTCACGCTGTTGACACTTGGTGAACTCCAAAAAGCATCCAGTTTACTTTTCCAATTTCTATTTTAAGTCTCAAGAGCACTTAGCTATCTTGGTAAGCTAATTAATCTGCATTTGCACCCCATACCTATGCCAAGCCCATTTTCTATTCTTCTCTTTCCTGCTCTATTCCTTGGGAAGTTGACTCCTAGTGTGGGCCTCATGTGGTCTTCCTGATGATTGGTTTCTGGTTGGGTTTGGCCCATGGGAGATGGGAGATTGGTATCCTGTTGAGTGTGGCTAATGTGAGGCAGAGGCTGGATATCTGAAGGGTGAGAGGTTGGAATATCTTTTCCTGTCTGCCTCCCTGTTTTGGAATTGAGTCTCTAGCAGTGGGTTCACTCCTCCATGCATTTAGTTCCTTCTGGGAGGCTCAATCTTCTTGGCTCTTTTTCTCACTGGGTTATTGGACCAATGTTTCCTCCCCCTGGTCTCTTTAATCCCAGGGGTTGTAATGGGCCTCCCACTATTGCTTGGCTCCAAGCACCTTACTGGGCCTTATTTGTTTCCTTATCCCTACACTCTTCTGCAAGGCTTGTGAAAATCTTCACTGATCCTTCTGGGGTGAAAGCTGTCTCTTACTGGGACTCTGCCTGATACCTGGGTCTTGACTTTCTATTAAATAGAAGTTACAAGTACCTCTTTAAGTACAATGCCTATTCAGATTTTCTGAATAGCTGTCACATTTTATTTTAGGTTTAAGTAAAAAGTGTTGCTAAAAATGAAAACACTGATCCAAATGTAAAAAAGATGTCAAAGACTCACTAGTGTTACTGAATATTAGCTGATATACATGAAAGTGAATTGAAATATGCAATATGTGAATTAATCTAGGATCACAAATTGGAGCCCATATGCTTTATCTTTAAGTTGGTCACTAGTCAAATTATTTGTGATTTTCTAAATCTCTAATACTCAAGGGTTTCTTATTTATCCCACTTTTATAAGTGCATTTAAGAAGCCCTTTTTTTGAAAACTATGAAGCTATTCCCTGCATTTTATATGAGTCTCTTCTGTTCTGGTCTCTGCAGAGAATACCTCATACTCATGAGTGTGCTAAGAACACCAAGTCCCTGAAAGAACCAGGAGTTTCAACATTTCAATTAGTCATAGGTCCTACCTCTATTTTCCAACATTTAAGCTTGGAAGGAGAAAATATGCACAACCTTTCCAGAGGTCCTTTTCCTTTGAGCTCAGTACCGTCTGAAATCTTACCTTAACTTTATAGGCTTTGTTGCTGTTGATGACTCTAAGCTTTTTGTGAATTCCTAATCTACATTGAGGAAACACCTATGTTTTCTAACCCATTTTGCCTTGGGTATTTTGATTTTATCAAATTCTAGCCAAAATAACAAATAAGTTATTATTATTATTATTTTTAAATAGTTGCAGTTTAGTCCTGGCTGGTGTGGCTCAGTGGATTGAGCACTGGCCTGCAAACCAAAAAGTTGCTGGTTGGATTCCCAGTCAGGGCACATGCCTGGGTTGAGGGCCAGGTCCCCAGTTGGGGGCACATGAGAGGCAACCACACATTGATGTTTCTCTCCCTCTCTTTCTCCTTCCTTTCCCCTCTCTAAAAATAAATAAATAAAATATTTAAAAAAAACAGTTGCACTTTAATTTGAACATAATAAAAAAAACTGTCTTTCCACAACACCATTTGTACAAGCATGAAATATTTAAGCACATATACCCAAAGGCTTCACACCAATACAGTGGAAAGAAACCAGAAAACAAAAATAAGGGTCCACATATTCAGTTGATTCCAGAGATACTGGATTACCTTAAGTAGATATATGTGGTAAAGATTTTATTTGTTGATATATTTTATTTGGCTCCATTTGAATACATAAACCTGATTATGTACCTAAAGTAATATAAGAAATCCTGGTCTTGGTATGTTATTCCCAAGGACAAAGGTGACATAACATTTTCCATGATATTCTCATTACTCAGAAAAATGTCTAGAACATAGTAGATGCTTAATAAAGATCATTTTTTGTTGTTGAGAAAGCCAATGTTATACATTTATTGAAGATATATACTTTGATTCTTTGTACCTGCTAAGTATTTATCTTAAAAGATCATTTGCTGCTTTATCAATTCTGTTGCTTAGACCTTTGGTGTTTTGCATGCAGTATGAAGCAGATTGTAAAGATGAACTCCTATGGAGTATGCTGCGTTTGAAGCGAATTCCCAGCCACTAAGATGTTGTTTGTATTGGTTAATAGCCTCTGAAATCAGTATGAGTCTAATGTGCAGTCAATAATTTTACAACTGTCCTCTCCTAACACAAAACATACGGCTTTTAAATAAAGAGAACAAGTTAAATATAATTTGCACCAACACATTAGAGTAACATTTGTACTTAGGGAAAAGAAAAAGAATGTAATGAGTTTTAATGCATATTGCAGTACAAGTAGATGCTCAGCCTTACTTTGACATTGCAGTGTATTAACAGTTCTTAAAAATAATTATTTTTTCTTTTCTATTAAATTTTCATTACTGAAACTTCTTAAAGAAGTGAAAAAATTTTAGGATTTGAAATGAATTTATTATTTTAAATGTGTTTGTATGTGACATATATGTATATCATATTTTAAAGTTACATAATTTCTGATTCTGGCTTCTGATCCTTGGCTATATTTTAATTGAATGTGTTCAATACGTGGAAAAATACAAGATGAAACCAGTTAATAGCATGGAAAAAAACAGTGCTAAGGTAGGATGTCAAAGTGAAATTAGAGTATAAGAAACACTGGCAATAGAAGGAGCAGGTTTAGCTCTGCCCAGTCAACACTGCCAGGTGAACTGATTCAAGTTCTTGGAGTGCTTTCGAATTGTGTAACAAGACAGTATACATATGAAAACATTTAGTACAGACCTTGGAACATAGAAACAGCTCAATGCGTTATTAGTAACATCCATCTTCCCTCTATGTGACAGGTTGTAATTCACCCACACATTCTTTCAAGCTTCCTTGATGAATAAAATCTGTATAGATTTCTCTCTGTACTCTCCACAGACAGTAAAGCACATGAAAAGTGTCCTGGAAAGACATACTGATTTATCACAATTCCTAGAGCTGTAGAGAACTTGGAGTACTCTCTCATTGTGTAGATGGGGAAGCTGAAGCCTGGAGCAGATAAGCTACTCTTCCAGATTCACTTGTTACTGATAAAACCAGAATCCCCTAACTCCCTATCCAGTTCTGTATTAATAGCACACATCAAGTGATGAATTAAATTTATAAAGAATTGTGATAGATCAGAAAGAAACATTGTTCTTATAGTATAGGTTTTAATTTCCAAATCAATACTTATGCAGCACAAATGTACTCCCCCCCGCCCCCCCCCACAAATGACCACTAAATGTAGTAAATTCTGGATATTTTATAGGTAACAGTGAGGTATAACAAGAAAACACGAACTTTCACCATTTCACAGATTGATGATTTTAAGCTATTTTCTAACAAGCAGAGTAGTGAAGAAATACAGACAGGGAGAAAACTGATGTTTTTGTCCTGAATTTATCATGTCTCAGCTGTTTGACTTTGGAAAGATTACTTAACTTTTCTGAGTCTCAGAAGCTTTGGCTTGAAAATGGATATATTTACCTCTTGATTTTGGTGAGGAGATTATGTGATAACATTTTATAAACTGCAAAATATTATCATTACATAGTAGAACTTAGTAGTTAAGAATGACTTGGATTATAGTGTCTCTGTTGTAACAGTTTCTGCTACTTATTGGCAAGTTACCTTTCCAGGCCCTAGTCCCCTCATGTCTAAAATGCATAACACAATAGCAGTTAGACAGGGCAATTTACATGAAACTAGCATATACCACTATATTTTTCATTATTGTTTATAATGACATCAAAATGTTTTTATATTATAAATTTATATTGCTTATATTGCTTAATTAATAATATGATGTAATGATGGAAGTTATTAATAAAGAAAAATATTATTATTTTAAAATAGTGCATTTTAAAAAAATATATGAAATACTGGTAAAAACTAAGCAAAGAAGTTTCCTGAACAAATTCACATGGAGTTACTTGAGGATAAACATGACTGTTTAAAAATCAGGCTAATAACTATTCTTACTTAGAATTCTTCTCGTTTCTTGGCTCAACTGACTGTTATAACCTTATTTGTCTTAATGATAATTCCTCATTTTATTCTCAGCTGTGCACTATGTCCCAGAATCATCCAGGAAAATAAAACGGACAGATTTTGGCCTGAGTCCAGTGTTCAGAGAGAGCAATTAAACATGTGAAGATTAGTAGTTTGTACTTTGCACACGAAAAAGAAGGAAATGAGAATCAATAAGCAACAGATAAATAGGTCTTTAAATAGACTGGTAAGAGTTTTGATCACAGAGTAAATGCCTGATCAAAATTTAACACTGTAACTTATTTAGTTTAACTTTCTTTTATATTTTTTACTGTGTTCAATTTATTTTTAATTTTTAATTTGAAAAATTTAAATTGCAGTTTACATTCAATGTCATTTTGTATTAGTTTATGGTACACAGCATAGCAATTAGACAATCACATACTTCATAAAGTGTTCCCCTGATATTTCCAGTGCCCACCTGGCACCACACATAGTTATCATAGAATTATTGACTGTATTCTCTATGCTGTACTTTGTATCTCCATGACTATTTTGTAACTTCTCAACCCCTTCACCTTTTTCACCCAGTCCCCTGTATCCCTCCCCTCTGGCAACCATCAGTCTGTTCTCTGTGTCTGGGAGTCTGTTTCTGTTTTATTGATTCATTTATATTGTTCTTTAGATTCCACATATCAGTGAAATCATGAGGTATTTATCTTTCTATGATTGATTTATTTTACTTGGCATAATAACCTCTAGGTCCATCCATGGTGTTGCAAATGGTAAGATTTTTTAATGGACAAGTGATAATCCATTGTATATATGCACCACTTCTTTACCTACTCCAGTACTGATGGGCACTTGGGCTGCTTCCATAGCTTGCCTATTGTAAATAACACCGCAGTGAACACAGGGGTGCATATATTCTTTAGAGTTTGTGTTTTGGGATCTTTCAGAATCACTGGGGCATAAGGTAGTTCTGTTTTTAATTTTTTGAGGAAACTCCATACTATTTTCCACAGTGGCTGCACAAATCTGCATTCCCACCAGTGCGTGGAGGTTCCCTTTTCCCACATCCTTGCTAACACTTGTTTGTTGGTTTATTTATTACTGATAGTCATTCTGCCAGATATGAGATGATATCTCATTGTGGTTTTAATTTGCATTTCTGTGATGATTCGTGATGTTCAGCATCTTTTCATATGTCTACTGGCCATTTGTATGTCCCCTTTGGAGAAGTGTCTACTTAGGTTCTTTGCCCATTTTTGAAAGTAGATTGTTTGGTTTGTGTGTGTGTGTGCGTGTTAAGTTGTGTGAGTTCTTTTTTTTTTTTTCTTTTTCTTCCTAATGGGCCTGTTATTCTTGTGTTTTTCTTTTTTTTAATTGATGGTCCCCTATTGGTCCTGCTTCCATGAGTGGCCATGACCAGGTAGAAAAGGTGAGGAGAACCAGGTGTTGTGGGGAGGGGTCATGTCCACAAAATTCCATTTACACACAGAACTAAACAGATAAGCACAGAGTCACTGCTGTGGTAGAGGTTGGCAGCATGGGAAAAAGAGGATCAGGTGGAGAGTTGGGTTGTCATTAAATAATACAGATTCCCCCATACTGGAGTCCTTATGGAAGCACTTATTTTGCTTCAACCCAAGAGGAATCAGAAGATCAAAAGCAGTTTGGGAAGGCCAGAACTGTCAGGGGTGGAAGGAGGAGGAAGGTTCAGGGGCTGAGGGGGCTGTTTGGCAACTGGATGAAGGGATTGCCCCCCCCCCCCCCAGCTGCCCTCAGTCTGGCAGGAAGTGGGCAGCCTGCAACCCCATGGGCAGGTCTGGGGCTACCAGATGCTACAGGCAGGAGGCTGGAGGGAGTTCACAAAGGCTTGCTCTCCCAGGAGATAACAGCATTGCCTGCCAGCTTCTCTGCCAGAGTGCAGTGGTCCTTGACCTTCTTGTAGGAATGTCCTTGTAATTCATGCTTGATCCCCATCAGCTTCTTCTTGATGGGGTTCTTGGTGCTGGCACAGATCAGTTTGCTTTTAAGGGGTACAGACTCAGGGGCCCAGAAGATCCTCTTCTTGCTGTTCTTAGGCTTACAGGTTGTATCATACAGGGTACAGTGGCAGTCTTTGGCAGCATCTTAACGAAGGTGGCATAGCGGTCGTGTACAATCTAGCCTGCGTCACCTACCAGGATCTCCCTGCCTTCCTCCAGGATGATGTTCTTGTTTTCACTTAAACAAAAGAGCACCACCTTCTTGTGCTTCTTCACCTCCTCTGATGTCAAGGACTTGGGTGCCTTCACGTCGTTGAACACTTTGATGACTCCAACAGAGACAGCCACACTGGAGGCCATCTTTCCAGAAGCAGAAAGGAGATGAGAGCCACTGCAGCTGCTGCTGGGATCTCCCTGCATGATTTCTTTCAAAACATTTTTTGATAGTGAGAGAGAAATTCAATTTTCAGAAGGAAAAAAACAGGAACTCAGATTGCAAAGTCTTCAAGTTGATAGAGGTGTAGATTCTGCAACTGGGGAGACATTACATAATTACTTGAGATCTTTTTAGTGAACAATTATGAAAATTTTATCTTCAAGACAATTTTAGGGATTTTGAAAGAAGATATTGTTGGGCAAACAAGGGGAAGTGACCCTCTGAGCGCACATCAAGCCTTTCAGAAGAGCTTTCATTACAGGAAACTCACAGCAGTAGCAACCTGCAGGCGTGTGGCCCCAGCACTCTGAGGAAGCACGCAGAGATCTAGCAGTACCCTATGCCATTGCTAGACTCTAGGCGAAGGAGCCCTTGAGCTGGAGACTTTAAAGTTGAATGACTGAGGAACACTAGTTCTCATCCTGCCATGGATCAGGAGCTGAATGAGCATCTCTTAAAGATGGTCAAGGGGCTTCACATGCTACGTTCAGTTGTACATGGGAGAGTTTTATCATATTAGCTGGAAGCAGGACTTTCTTATTGTTTTCATTTAGAAGTTAAATATGATTTAAAGGCATAGATGGGTACCATGTTGACAAGGGGTGGACTATGATAGCTTTGGAATATGTCAACTTGGCTAGACTCAACTTCATTTCTCAGAATTCCCTTCATGATATGTTTGCAATGGAGGTGGAACACAAGGGATATGTTTTGTAAGATTTGGAGGGTAGAAGAGCAGCAGACTCCACACTGTTTTGCATTCAGAGTGTCAAGCACAGGGTACTGCAGCTCACTCATGTTGTCAGTTGCTGGCGTGGGACAGCAACCAGGCCTTCCACTGCTTCACCTCCCAGTCCTCTTTCTGCTTCTTCAACTCCTGGGCCGGGTGTGTGTTTAGTTCCATGATGAAGAGCGCCAGCCCTTGTTTTTGACTGCGTTAATTAAATAGAGACAAACACCAGCATGCCATTTTGTAGACTGTTGGTTGAAGTGGACTCACTTTTTATTGATAAGGTATTTTAAAATCATAATTATAGTGATAGTGTGTTACTTTAGAAAGTGGAGTCTGTTTTTCAATCATTTTTTCCTTTGTTTCTCATGTATAGCTGTACATCTGAGTGTGTATGTGTTTATTTCTGTGTGTCTTTGTGTGTGTATATGAGTGTGTGGTTGGGAGAGAGAGACTAGTCAAAGCAGAGCATCTAAATATGGCAATAATTATTTCATAATTCACACACATTTTTGCTAAGTCATCCCATCACCTTGCCTTTACTGTATTTAAATTCAGGAACTTAAGCATATTTACCTGGTGAGCACTTAAAATTCAATGAATAAACAATTGTAAAAGTCCTTTATAGAAACAAGTATGAAACATGAATAGTTTCTCTCTCTCTTTTTAACTACTTAACTTATTTTTTTAATGTTCTGCTTAAGCTAGTTCCTAACCTTTTACTCTCCCAATCTACAATGTATCTGTCAGTTGGATAAGTAGTGTCTTTTTTATAACTAGGATGTCACTGTGAACAAGTTGTTAGTAAAACTGAGTCACCTACAATGCTAATAATTTACTTATTTTTTCATAAAGTGCATAAAGTCTTTGATTTTATGTGTAAAGTTTTAGATACCCAAATGATGGACAATTCCTCATGATACAGATTATTTCTTATCTTGCAGTAGTAAAACGCTGCCTTGGTCATGCAAAATAAATGAAGGAAATTTCAGAAATGAGGCCATTTATCAAAAATTCCTTCCTTGTTGGTTTCTTAGGAATCTCTCCTGAAATGTCATTACTCTCTCATGCATATCACATGCCACTCACTTCTTAAAGGCAGAGTGACTGGAGATAGCCAAAACTTGTATGTTTTGCTTAACTCATCTATTTATCCACCTATCCATGCATCCATCCTGCTTGCTAGTTAGTTAACTGCAAATATTTATTAGGTAACTGCTATATGCCAGATACTATTCTAGGGGAGGGGTTTCACTACCTTAATCTCCTTTAATCTTTATTAAAATCTTAGTATCATCCGTTCTACAGACGAGAAAATTGAGACTTGAAGTGGACATATTAATTTGTCCAAGGTCCTGGCATTTAAGCACTCGAGTTGGGGTCATATTCAGGTATGTCTGACTCCAGACACTACACATAGTTACCTCTTTTGGTAATTTTTTTCTGGAATAAAGGAGTGGGGAAAGGGGAAAAGAGAGGGAACTCAGCAGAAGTTTGACTGAATCAATTTGTCTTACTTGTTTTGGAGTTGGAGGTTCAGCACTGGAGAGGATGGGGAAAAGGTACTTTATATCATGTCTTTATACTAAATAAAAAAAGGTACTTCTTCCTTTAAGCCAGAGTACACAGGCCAGAGAGCAGAGCATGAACTCCTAATTCCAGCCCCTACTCGCCTCCTTGCCAGGTGTCCTTTCGCAGGGTGCCGCCTGCACAAACATTTGTGGCAGCCCTGAATGGAAGCATGCACCAAGGAGGCTGATGGGGTAAAGGTAAGAATGCAAGGCAGATGACTTTTCTTGCAGCTGACTTCCACCCAGTTCTTGCATTCTCACATTCAACACCTGCTTCATGTATAAAGTGGAGATGAAAAGTAAAATATTATAATTGTAGAGTTAAAAATTAGCTAATTTTCCCCATGCTACAAGCAAGGGAAGTGCCTATTTCAGAGTGCTTGGCTAGGCTGGCAATCTGGCTGCAAACCGACTTCTTGTTATGTGTCCCCACTATCCTGCCTGCACAGCATTTTCAAGTACATGGTATTTTATATAGAACAGAGTTAAGAAAGTTCTCATAAATAATAAAAGGAAAAGTAACATAAAAATTAATAAAACATAATAAAGCTAGCATATTAAATAGTAACACGTAAGATAAATATACCATGTTGTATCCCCAGTTAAATATTGGAATAAAACAATAAAAATAAAGGGTTTTTTTTTGCCACATGGGTGCTCTGAAGAGATAATCTTCAAGGGAGTTTGGAATATTGGCAAGTGATTGCTGAAGAAGTGAAATATTAAGGCTAATGTTGAGAAGGAAAATGAAGAAATGAGAAAGGATTGGTTGTTTGGAAGGAAACAGAGAGCTTGTGGGACTGGAGGGCCCAGAAAGTTAAAGAACAAGAAATGGAATAACTGCAACAGAGAGTTGGCAGGAGCAAAGGTTGTGATGCCAAAGCAGGAGGCTTCAATTTAGTTCTTTGAAGTGCCTGTTCAGAGTCCAATGTTGCTGTGAGTGAACTGGATATGGGGGTCCCTGGCAATGAGAAGGTCAAGGAAAGAGGTTATGGTGCTGTATAGTCCCTGTGGATGTTGATATCACTCAGCGTGACATCAGATCTTGGGTGGAGAAAAACAAAAAGATGGGTGCCATTATGTCTTACAAGAGTGGTGGTGATGTGGAGGATGTTGCCAGAGAACAGGAAGATATTGCTATAAAAGTTAGAGAGAGGTGTAGAGGTCTGCAGGTGGCACTGGAGAAGTAAGCTGATGCTGTGTCCCCCATGAAGCTACAGGGAACATGATGTCTGGTGAGAAATGCAGTTTCTGTACAGAAGTGGGAAATGAAACATTTAGTTAAGAAGCTAGTACAGAGGATAGTCTGTTTATGATTCCACAGGCGGCACATCTGAAGGGAAGAGTGAATCTGTTGGGTAAGAGGGCTGAACAGGACAGGGATTAGGGAAGGAAAAGTGTGAGCCATGAAAGCTTTCACTGCTCCTAACTTTCGCACCAGGTGTTGCCAGCTGTCTCCTGGTGTCTGTTCAGAGGAGAGAAGGATCAGGCCTTTGAGGAGGGCTCAGCTCTTCCTGAGATGAACATGTCCTGGGAACTCTTGGCAGAGATGATCAAGCTGGCCCCAGGACCTTTGCTGCTCTTATATCTAGTAAAGTGTTGTAAGTTTTTCACTGAGGACTTTTTACTTGAGGGTGTTGTGGGAAAAATGGGAGAGTTTACACAGAACAAAGTAGCTAATTCCAGGCCCCTTGACTTTTAAGACTGAATTTCAATCATGTGCAATGTTTCCTAGAAAGACCAGTTAACTTTTCAGCTTAATCTTGGACTAGAGATAATCCTAGAATGGAAAATGACATGAGGATTGAGAGGACAGCAATTCCCATACGTGGGCACGACTACCCCCAGGGTGGAGGAAGTGAGCATGTGCAAGTGAGAGATGATGTGAGGAAGAGCTGGAGTTGGTATTGAAATTTAGAGGAAGAGCAACCACCACTGGCTGTGAGGGAAATACGTGGAAATGTTTGTCTGGGAGTTTCTTCCTGAGTGGTCTGAGTTAAGGATGACTTGGGGAAGGGTTGTGCAGCCAGTCCTACTGGCCAGCTGTAGACTAAGTGGGAATAAAACCTTTTCCTCAACACCAATATCTTTCTGACCCACAAATACTTTGATAGCTCTGAGAGCATAGGAGATGAGAGATGTATGCATAAAGTCAGCACTCCGGTTCACCAGGTGGAGTGAGGGGTCAGGGCACCACATCAGTAGAAGAGTGTATGTAGTACTATTCTGGGGCTATATCCCATTGGGTGCCTGGGAGTATAAGGGAATAGAATTGGGCAAAACAGAAGTCACACTGGGAGTGTAAGTCAAGTAAGAGTGGTCAGATTGTGAGCCTAGTCCGGGAGTCTGAACTTTATCCCTGAAGTACATGTCTATGTTTTATAAAGAAGATATCAGGAGACATAAAGGTGTGATTCCTTATATTCCTATGGAGTGGGTGGGACTCTGGGTCTTTGACCCAGAAGCAGAATATAGAACACCTTCCCAATATCCTCAGGTAATGACTTGGTCACTTTTATTGCCAAAAACCCGGGGAGTTTCTTATGCTAATTGCCTGTTCTGATGAAATCCTTGGTCACCCCAACAGTTTCAACCCACTTCTGCTATCAAGAGAAAGAGCTTTGTTGTTATAAACCTTTGAGAATCTGCCAGGGTGTTGCTGGGTAGTTTAGCAAGCTAACAGGGAAGGATAAATAAAAGATGTTGTCTGGGGGCAAGGAAGAGATTACAGATAATATAAAAACCTTTACAAAGCAGATTTGCAGAGAAACATTGTGTGAGAAAGTAACTTTAACTTTCTTATGCAAATCATGAAGATAATTTTAAAAGTATGGAGATGAGAATAAAAGTGAAGATGTGCACTTTTCGAAATTAAGAGTGTGAACATTTCTCCTTGAAAAGCTGAAGACCAAATATATTCAAATATTCTCTTCCAACACCAATTACAAACTTTTAAAATAAATAGACTGTGTCTAAATGATTTTTGTAGCAATGAAGAACAGTGATCATTAATCATTATTTATTAGTTGAACCTAATTGAATTTTAGAGAAAAGTGTAGTGGCAAATTCAATTAAAGTAGCTCACACATTGTTTTTGCCTAGTATTATGGAGATAGCAAAAACACGCCAAACACATTCTGAAGGAAATTCATTTTTTAGTTCCCATGGTAAAATTTTGTTTCTCTGTTTTTATGTGTTTGTGTTTGGGATCTACAGCTTACTTTTAGGACTTGTCAAAAGAGAAGAACCCAGACTGCTTCTGGTAGCTTTGATAGTGATTGTAAAGTTTTTAAACTATTCATGGTAAAGGGTAGGGGTGTGGGATGGGCAGTGATAGACAGATGCTGAGCAGGAAGAGGAAAAAGTAAGACCTGGTTGAAGTAATAAATTCAGCACTATTTACACATTTTAAATTTAGAATAGTAGAAAATAAGGTTGACCCAGACCCATAAAAACCAATTGGGATTTTACCTTTCTTAATCTTTTCTAATCTCTTGGGAGGAAAAGAATACTCAAATAATAAATGTTAGAGAAAAAACACAATTTGAGCCCCTATCAGAATGCATTTGTACAGTTTGAGAGAAGAATTTGCTAAAAAAGATCATCTAACCACCTCTATTTTTGTTTGTTTGTTTGTTTATTTTGTATTTTGGTGTAGAGAGCAGAGTTAATCCCAGTTCTCAGTCCGTGTCATAGTACACACCCTGGTCAGTGCAAGACCCCTCTTTTATTTTATTTATTTATTTGTTCTCTTTTACCCCCATTTTCCACCATGGCAATAATTCTGATGTGGTGAATGCGCTTCCTTTTAGTTTGTGTGTATTCCTTAACATGTGTTGCTGTTAGCATACATATATATTTAATTTATATAAATGGTGTCTTCAGTTGTGCTCCCTACAAGCAGAGCCTGAGACAGGAATTCTTGTTCAAGCGACTTACTGAGGGAGCACATTTGGGAGAAGGGGAGCGGGGGAAGTGCTGTGGGTCAGAGAAAAGGGCTAGGCAAGCATGGGGCCTCAGAGACTAGCTTCAGTCTGATGCCACAAGGAAGCTTGGGTAGCACAGGTTGTGCTACAGATGTGGTCCACCTCGAAGTTAGGGGCTGGACTTTTGTATACTCTGCTAGTTGGTCACTGGCTGAAGTCCTCCCGTTCCTGGATATGTTTGGAGACTAGTTTGAGGACTAGGAGGTTCCCAGAATGAAGCAGCTGTGAGCCATTAGCAGACAACACAAGAGCTGGGAGGAGAGCACACCAGCCAGAAACACATGTAGATTAGACATTGATGGTGTCCACTACTGACTCCTCCTTGCATCACTCAGAAACACTTGCTTTTCAC
Organism: Desmodus rotundus; assembly: GCF_022682495.2. Lineage (NCBI taxonomy): Eukaryota > Metazoa > Chordata > Mammalia > Chiroptera > Phyllostomidae > Desmodus > Desmodus rotundus. The sequence continues at coordinate 57,064,753 of NC_071388.1, read as the reverse complement.
CTTCATTTTGCTCCATCCAGGCACAGCTTCGCTAGGGTTCTGTTTGGTTATAATCTCTGAAAACTTATAAGGGGAGTGTTAGCAGAACAGGGGACCTGATGCTATAGTGCATCCCAAGGCTGTAATTGACCCTTCTATTTTCATTCTCCACCACCCATTCTAGATCCCTCTCCTTTTGGCTGTCACTTCTACTGGGCTAGCTTTCAGTATAATGATATCCTTCTTCAAGTGGGAGCCTTGCTGACTGGGAACCAGTCCCATGTTGCTGAAAGTTACAGGGATACAAAGCACAAATTCTTCAAGTGGGTCCCTGGGGGTCATGATGAGCAGTGCCACTCTGACTTCTACCACTTGGTCTCTGCACCCATATATTTTACCAACATAATGGCTTCAGTTTAATGGGTTTATCACACCCTAAAATACAGCACCTCATCCTCACAGGATACCATATGAGGCTGGCACCTCAGCTGTGCCTTTGAGAGGCCATTTCCTTGTTTGATAGGATCATTGAACACATACTCATTTGCTCATGACAATACTTCCTTTGCTTGGAAGTGGGTCTCTTGGTTTCAGATATTGGTATGTTCGGTTTCATGAACGTAGAGCAGATACTGTATCATGTCTTAGATAGTGGTGCTGCCTGAGGTATAGCACGATGGCATGCAGAAAAGGCAACCCATACCCAGCACACATGTTACAAGTTAAGGTATAAGGGGTTCAGTGTAATGATCTTGTCTTCAAGTGGCTGGAAGTTTTCAGTGAGTGATGGGACCCAGATAGGGAGCTCAGCATTGGTCTCTGTCACTGGCAGGTCAATGGTGGCAGTAGCTATACAACCCTTGGTGAGAGTAAGCCTGGGCTGTTAAGATCAGGAAGTGCCTCCCACTCTGCCGCTATAGCCTCTCTATTCATGAGATAATGGTGCAAACATTGGGATAGCTAAGGAGAGAGGCTGGCTGACATCTATGGACGGAGTCCACTTGGTTTATTTAGTGCCACTTTTGTGGTGGATGCTAATTGGTGGGCATTAATTGCAAGGAAATTATCTTCACATTTTGTGGACACGTGTATAGGTTCATTCATATACCTCTTTTCCAAGTGTCTCTGATTTTCCAGTCTCATTTCTTCCAGGCTTCAGATTCACCAAGTCATTCTTCATTGCCCATGAATCTTTGTGGATCCTCACTTTGGGCTACTTTCTGCCCATGTGGAAGATGCCTCCTCACCATTGTCTTTCATGACCACTCCTGAATGGGACTGTAGTGTACCTCTGGTACATTTGGTATTTTACCCACTTAGCAAACCAATCCATTTGCAAGCCAAGCTCAGACTTTTTCCTTTTTTATACACTGGCCATAAGTGTGAGTTGAAGAAATGATGTCAATGCAATAAGGGTAGGTGACATGGGACACCTGTTACCTCAGCTGACTTTTGCCCTCTGAACTTAAACCCTAAACTAGATGTCTTAGTTCATTTGGGCAGCTATCACAAAATACCATAGACTGGGTGGCTTATAAGAAAAGAAATTTATTTCTCACAGCCTGGAGGCTGGAAAGTCTAGGATCATGGCACCCGCAGATTCCATGTTTGGGAAGGACCCACTTTCTGGATCATACATGGTGCTTTCTTGTTGTGTCTTCACATAGCAGAGGGGGAGGGAGATCTCTGTGGTGTGTCTTTCATGAAAATTCTACTCCCATTCACAAGGGCTCTACCCTCATGACCTAAGAGCCTCTCAAAGACTGCACCTCCTGCTACCATGATCTTTGGGGGTTAGGATTTTGACATGAGAATTGTGGGGGGACTAATATCACAGATGCCACTTCCATTTGACAATGGGTTGCTACTGCCCTCCCAACTCTATTTCTTTATTGGTTTGATAGAAACCAACTCGTGATAGGCAGTTTTGTCTATATAGCCACTTGATGTCCCAGGGACATATACCCAGTTTCTATCAGGGCCAAGTAGCAGGCCAGGATGAATAATGTATTTTTGAAGTATACATTTTTCTTTGCCACAGATGGCCCGACCTTCTCTAAAACTACAGAGATCTTTACCACAACTCTCCTAGCATGCCAAACTTCTCAGGATGTTTTCTTTATCACTGCTTGGATCTGTGGCAAAGCTCTGTTTGACTCTGGGCCCCATTCAAAGCAATCAATCTTCTGCATGATTCAATGAGTCATTTTGGTATTCCCAGCTGTGGACTGTGCTGCTTCCAGAACCCAAAGAGGCCCACCGAGTACTGTAATTTTTTTTCCTCAGTGAAAAGAAGTCTTGTTTTACTTTGAGAAGTATATTCCAGCATACCTCAGGATACCTAAAACCTTCACTCAGATTCAACCTTGATCATTATAGGATTTTTTCTTCCAGCAGGGGAATTAACATAGGTTTAAGGAAAAACAATGAATGTGCACTGTTGTCTGTTCCAAATGAATTCAAACTGCTTCTGGTCCTCCTTTTTGATCAATATGGAGAGATTCGTTTGCCATATCAATAGCTGCATATCATGTACCTGGAACTGTGTTAATCTCTTTCATTAAAGATACCATATTCAGCATTGCAACTGGAGCAATGACTGTGTTAAGTTTCTGGTCGTCTGCTGTCATGCACTCTGATATACCTCGTTTCTGCGAAGGCCAGACTTGTGAATTAAATAGGGACATTATGGAGATTGCAACCCCAACATCTTTTAGGTCCTTGAAGGTGGCACTGATCTGCAGTTCCCCCTGGGGGAATTGCTACTATCTTGTTTCGATTTACTATCTTGTCGGAGTAGAAAAGTGGTCTCAGAAGTTTCCACTTGGTATAACTCTTAATTCTATTAGTCAAAATATCAGTGTGATGATTTACTAAGTGGATATACTAACTATTGGTAGAGTGCTTCGTGTACCCATTCCAATTATTTACTTGAGAAATAGTGAAATAACTGTTAAGATGGATTCATGGAGTCTCTGTGAGACAGATGTCAGCGAGGACTCTAATTATTATCTGACACAAATATATCCCTCCTTTAACAGAGGAGTCATACAGTGTTTTAGATGCCTGAGTCAATCTTAACTTGGGCCTAGTATCCAGGAAGTGTTCCCCTTCCCTTAGTGTATGGGTACCTGATTAAGTGTCTGTAGGTTCCCTTTGGGGGTGAACCGAGGAATCACTGCTGTACACATGTGCATGATGTGGCAAGGTCCTTTTTTATGGGATATTGCCTGCTTTTAGTTTATTGGTTTTGTGTTTGAAAATGAGTCATCTAATCAATACTAATGCTCTAAATGTTGTTTTTCATGTTAAAAAATTAGGAACTCTTAAAACTCAGTAATAAAAAAACAAGCAATTTGATTAAAAATGGACCAAAGACCTTAACAGACACCTCATCAAAACAGAAATACAGATGGTAAATAAGCATATGCAAAAAAAAATTTACATCATGTATCATCAGGAAAATGCAAATTAAAACAGTGTTGAGATACCACTATACACCAAGTAGAATGTCCAAAATATGGAACAATGACAAGACAAAATGCTGGTGAGGGTATGGAGCAAATGCTGGTGGGGGTGGGAATGTAACATGGTACAGCTACTTTCCTTACAAAATTAGACATACTACTACCAAAACATCCAGCAATGAATGCTTCTTGGTATTTACCCAAATGAGCTGAAAACTTGCGTCCACATAAAAACCTACACACAGATGTTTATAGCAGCTTTGTTCATAATCGCCAAAAAATGGAAGCAGCAAAGATGTCCTTCAGTTGGTGAATGGATATGTAAATTGTGATACATCCACACAAAGAATATTATTCAGTGCTAAAAAAATGAGCTATCAGGCCCTGAAAAGACATATAAGAATCTTAAATGCATATTACTAAGTGGAAGAAGCCAATCTGAAAAGACTGTGTACTATCTGATTCCAACTATATGACATTCTGAAAAAGGCAGAACTATGGGGAGAATAAAAAGATCTGTGGTTGCTGGGGTTTGGGGAAGGAGAGGGGAGGGAACATGAGGTGCACAGAGGGTTTGTAGGGTGGTAAAAGTACTCTGTAGGATATTGTCATGATGGATAAATGTCATGATGTACATGTCCTAACCCACAGAATGTACAACACCAGGAATGAAAAACTCTAATGTAAACTATGGTCTGTGGGTGATTCTTATGTGTCAGTTTAGGTCTACCAGTTGTAATAAATGCATCACCTTGGTGGGAGATGTTAATATGGAGGAGACTTTGCATGTGTGAGGGTAGGGTATATGGAAACTCTCTACATTCTCAATTTTGTTGTGAACTTTGGTGAGGGACAAATACCATATGATCTCACCTTTAACTGGAACATAATCAACAAAAGAAAAAAGCAAACAAAATATAACCAGAGTCATTGGAGTTAAGAACAATCTAACAATAGCCAGAAGGGAGGGGGGAGGGGACAGTGGGGAGAAAGGTCTTCAGGAACTACTATAAAGGACACACGGACAAAACCAAGAGGGAGGGTGGAAGCAAGGGAAGGAGGTAGGTTTGGATGGGGTGGGGGGGAGGGGGAGGAGAAAATACAGACATACTTGAACAACAATAAAATAATTTTTTTAAAAAAGATAAACTCTTAATAAAAGAACAGTAACCAGCATTTGTTGACAAGTACAAAAATTGGAAATATGTATTCTTCCAGAGAAAAAGCCAGTTTCTGAGATGATACACAGTACAGTAATTCCTTCCTTCAAGGGGTTTACGATCAAATTGTGGAATCAATGTCTGTGTATATGGAAAGGTTACTGAAGTCTTTTAAGTAGATGGCCGATTACAGTTCATCTTACAAGAATTTTCTGAGTGTATTCGAACTCACCCAACATTTTTATGGTCTGAGAAATGTGATGTTTGAAATCTGCTTTTGCAAGATTAATGCTGTTTCTAGCACTATGTTCCACCTATAAAATGAGAATCCTCTGTGGAGTCAACTCCTCTGACAAATGTAAATTATTTTCTCCTTCAATTTAGGAAACTTTAATTAGAAGAGTCACACATAAGCACTTGCTAGGAATTGTAATAAATGAAAAATGCATATAACTCCTGAAATTGAGTGGTTTGAAAATGGGGAAGTAAAAATGAACTTCTTCTGTTAACAAGTAAATATTATACAACCAGCGTGGAAACCCCCATAGAAACACACACTACATTTGCTCCTTGGCAGGGGTACGCTCCCTCGGTATTTGTCACACCTCTTTTTGTTCACCGGAGATGCTATTTCCAGGAGAATGTCTAGAGGAATGTATAGAAGGTAATTTTCATTTAGTTCAAATGATGCACCAGGGATTTCTTAAATCTAAGTTTAAATAGACTAAATTTGCTTTTATTTACTGTCTCTTCAAAGAAGTTTCTTTAAACTCATCCTTCTTAAATATACTTCACTCACTCCAAATTCTCTCTTAATTACAAAGAGCTAAGTAAAATACTCCCAAGAACAAAAGTTTAGCTACTTTTGCCAATCTTTTTTTTTTTAAAAGAAATCTGGGGAGCAGGGGCCACAACATGGGACATGCAGATAGACACGCAGCGTGCAGCATGCGTGGCTCACCCACCTGTGAATGAAGCCATACCAGACATCCCAACAGCTCTGTGAAATTTTGCCCCCTGCACGAATACCATGAACCTGCCTGGCCTTGAAGGGTGGCAACACAAGTACTCCATGCTTCCATTCTCAGTTATATGTGCTAAAAAAATTCACGATTTGACTAAATAAACCTTTCGGTAAAGAACTAGTAGTGAAAAAGATACAAATCCAAACAACAATGTCATTCAGGAAGGGAAGTTCAAACATGTTCTAGTAATCATAGAAATAGTTGCAAATTCCTTGTCCATGTTGTTCTGTCAAGTCTGGGACATTTAATTCATGTTTTACCCTCTGGTAGAATTTCTTTTCTGCACTCTCCTTCGTGCTCACTACGTCCTATGTATCCTCCCTCACATTCTTTAAATCCTCTTCAAACATGGCCTCAGCCCAGAAAGCCCTCTGGTAGCCACACTAGGCTGACTTCCCTCTCTTTGTGTCCCTGGCATGTTGACGTGTGGCTTGTTCATCAGACCATGAGCTCTGGACCGCAGGGATATGTCTAGTGAGGTGCCCTTCACAGGATTCTGACAATGAATTCATTGCATGTTGTTTAGTGAAATGTATTATTTTAAATAGCTCTTAAGGATTTTTTCAAAATTGAGCAAATATTACTTGTCATTTGGAATGTAAATATGATTTTAAAATATAAGGGGCACCAACCATAAAGGACATAGAAGCTAAAGAAAACACCATGAGCCTCCCCATGATTCCTTTTTCCCTCTGAGAATTATTCTCTGTGAAATTATGTTAGCCAAAAATTGTTTGTTTTTCTTGAACCTGTGTTTATGAGATGTTGTGTTTAATACAGATTTTTTTTCGGAGTTAGATAAATCCGCACAAGTTCATCCATTTAAACACAAAACACCTGACCCTCATTTCATTTCAGTCTTCTAATCAGCTTAAATGTACCACCAACCTCACTCTCACGTATTTCTATATCCCTTCCTCCCTTTCAACCACCCATATCCCTCCCATAACCTTCAGAGGAAGAGCAATTATTTGAGAAAATGAAATCAAGCAAATAAGCTCTATTAAAACAGAAATCAAGTAGCCAGCCATATTAAAGATAGACAGGGTTTGTGTGTCTTGGTGAAACAACAATAAATATTTATTGTGATGATTCCTTTTATGAGCATTTCAGGGCTCATCTGTGGTATTAATGGCTTATCAAGCAAACCTATGCATTAAGAGAAACTGTTTTCATTTGGATAAATGAAAGCAGAGGCAAAGGAAAATGATGCAAGGTTCACCTTGTAAAAGTCACAAATTAGATGCGAAGCACTGCCACAGGCAAATTTGAATTCAATAGAATAAAGCTGGCAGCCATGAACATAAGGTAATAGGCTTATCAAATGAGGTTTGTATTTTTTAATAATGTACATTTCATGGAGACCAGCATAAAACTAGTCACGAGAATAAAATATAATTTAAAAAGAAAAATACAACAAGAGATTCTTTTTGTAAATTGAAACAGCAACTGTCTCAAATTTGCATCAAGTGAAGGGCACAGAGAGATTTGTAAATAGACTTCCTCACCTCCTGATGCCTTCTGACTATCCACAGTGTTTCATATTCTCCTTCCACATATCATTGCCCAGCCCTGCCTCAAGAAGAAATGAAAGAATGAAATACACAGGTCAACTCTAAGGATATAAAACCACACATATTCAACTTCAAAGGTTATTGTCTTTGCTTACTGACATTATTCTGTAGGTGCATTTAACCAACATTCATTGAATATTCAATATATTCCAGGCCCTACTCTAGATATTTTTTTATTTATTATCTCATTTAATGCTCACAAAAGGTCCAGCAAAAAAACGAGATTATATCTTTTAGAATAAAATCCACTTATATAAGGCACAACCAATGCATATATGCCATAAAATTTTTATGTTGAACCATTTGCCTTAACCTAGGCTATCAGGTTTTGGCCTTCTATCAGGATCTGTGTCTCCCTTAAATTGCTGTCAAATTTAGAAATTTATAGAAATGCATGTGTTTTTCTCTTGTTGTCTTATTTGGAAGCCTGTATTGCTGATACTCATTTAGTGAGTAATTAGCAGCATACACCAAGATTCCTTCCCTTCATTGCTGTCTTCGTATTCCAGTAGTTAGCAGATTCTGTGTCTAATCCTCCATGGATCAGATTAATTTAAAATAAACAAAGTCCTAATTAGGCAGAAACCTAGCATATAGTCATAAATCATCTCTTATGTGGCACCATTCTGCTAGGAGCTTTAGAGTATAGAAACCTGACAAATATATATGTTGTAAGGTTGGCATATTTATAAACAGAGAATTCTAAATATTGTGACATGCAAAAGTGGAATTATGTACAACCTAGGGAAGTACATGGCAGGGATGGAGCCCACTGGCAGAATTATGCTCCACAGAAGCTTAGAGCTGAGTTTTAAGGATTAATATGAGTTGATCAAGGACAAAGGGCAGAGCGGTGAATGAAGAGGTAGAGAAAATTCAGTGTTATAAGCATAAGGATCAGCATGTGTAAACACACGGAAACACGAAAATGCATGGCCAGTCTGGGAAATTGCACACAGGTTGTTAGTGCTGAAGCATGACATGCACTCATGGTGAGGGGCTGGTGCACTCATTAGAATCATGAATGCTGCTGTTGTAAGTAAATCTCTAAATTTCAGTGGCTGAACAGACAACAGGTTTATTTCTTATTTATGTAAGGAGCCAGTCAGTGTCTTCCTGATCAGAAGTGCCTTTCTTCTTTCAAGGATCCAGGCTTCTTTTGTCTTGTGGGTCTGTCGTCTCCTAAGACTCAGTCTATTTTGTATCTAGCTGGCAAGAGAGAAAAGGAGCGAGGAGAAGAAACATTTAATTCTTTACATGTCTTGGATCAGAAGTGACCCATCTCACTTAAGTTGACAGTCCATTGGCAAGAACTAGTCACCCTGGCCCCACCTGGATGCAAGGAGAGCTAGGAAATGTAGTCTCTGGCTGGGCAGCCACGTCTCAGAAGCAGCTTATACTATGGAAAAGAGGAACAAGTGTGGGGGCAGCTAGCTGTTTCAGATATGAGAAACAACTTGCACCTTTAGCCATGTTGACTTCTGATTAGTTTAATTAAAGGCTGAAATTAGAGCTGAAGAAGTATGGCAGCTGGTAGAGGGAGCATGGATGGGAGAAGGATAATAGTCCTTTCCACTCTTCCTGGAGTCCCAGATTTTCTGGGCAATTGTGGACCCATTAAAGGGTCATCGCATATGCCCTGGCTGGTGTAGCTCAGTGGATTCCCAGTCAGGGCACATACCTAAGTTCCCGGCCAGTCCCCCAGTATGGGGTGTTTCTCTCCCTCTCTTTCTCCTTCCCGTTTCCCGCTCTCTAAAAATAAATAAATAAAATCTTAAAAAAAAAAAAGGTCACATCTGAGCATCTTCTGAGTTGATTTCTCTTCAATGGATCTACCCTTGCTCTGGAAAACAGGGGCTTCATGAAGGGTGGAAAGAACAACTATCTTGCTCCCCTAACTTTTGATTATTAAATTTAGTTCTCGTTTAATTGAGAAGTCAAAGAATTAATGTTCACTTTACCACATCCTTGAAGGAGAGCTCAGGTAGTTTTGTTTAAAAACAGTGTTTATTGTGAAATCACCTGTCTCACAATAATTTTAAGAATTTTAAAATGTAAATCAAATGTTTATATTTTCAGTTTATGGTAAAAGCTTGCATTTATTTATGCATTGATTTATTCATTTAACAACCTTTTGATGTACAGGAGGCGTGGCGCTTGAAGAGGGACAGAGCTGTAAGTACATCTCTGTGTGGGTGGAATTTAGAAGAGCAGTTCTCAACTTTTGTACCAACATATGCACCTAAAGGATACCTCAGAGTCACAGTCAAGATGTGGCTCATTGTGGCACTGATTTTCAACTGGTAGGAAGTGCCATTCTCTCCCATTCCCACCTGCAAATTTCCAGTGACAGACATCTGTAGGTGCAGCTTGACAAAGTACTATAGGTGATTCTGATATGACACACTTTGGCAAACCATGTCTCTATATCGTGTCCCACTGCTAATAACTGATGCTGAGATTCAGCTACCACCTCAATATGGCTGAATGGGCTCCACAAGAGTAAGCCAGAGACCTCACTGGGTAGAATGGAGAATAATTACTCCAGCTGAACCACCCCACTGTGCAATAGCTACTTAATTACTAAAGGCAGCTTTTTGACTGATATTATCTGGGTGGGTATTTTTGGATCTGAAATGAAAAGAAAAAATTATATACTAATATTCTAATTTAAGATAAAAAATAGGAGAAAGTTTCAGCACTTCGTGTTCTCATGCGATTTGACGATGTTAATGCGCTTGAGTTACTGTTGAATAAAAAGGCCCAATTACAATGGTTGTTGCAAATGTTCAACAAAATAGGTCCCTGGTGAGTCCCAGGTCCTTTGAAAGGCATGCGTTATGCAATCACTAAGAACTGTTTGTGCAGAATCAAGTGCCTGGTCTGCTTATACTTTGCCACACAAAACTCCTTCACATTATTTAGATGAATTAATAACCACTACAGTTTCTAGTTTCATAAGAAGCAGAGGCTCTACCTTGAATGTTTATAGAAGGAGACATTTTGCTACTCCTGTGGATAGACAGCAATCGTCAGCTCAGGTTCCACGGATCTGGAATAGTTTTTTCCCTTCTGTAGCTTTGGGGTCAGTTTCTTACTGTGAATGAGAAGCTGCCTTTGCCCTTCAAGAAAATGAAATAAAACTAGAATAACCTTCCTGCTCCCCTGCCTGCTTTCCCAGCCTAGTATTTCAGCATCTGAAGGGTTATTTTTGGATGTCATTAAATATAGCTAGTGATCCTTTAAATGAAATGGATTACATGGCAAATGGTTTACCATCTTCTGCCCTTTAGTTTGGTCACCTGAAAAAATTCACGATTCAAAATATGATGTATAAAGTAACCCTAGCTTATATCTATTTCTATTTTTCTTAGGGAAAAGGTTTCATTGGTGATAATGTTGCAGTGTATGGTGATATGAGTATCTTTCATCAATATCTTCTTAACGGTAGAAAAGAAACTAGTCTCTTCCTTTGCTGCACTTGGAAGTTACCATGGCTTCCAAGGTTTTATTTGGGAAGAAGAACTATAATCACCTCCCTTCCCCAATATATGATTTTTGCCAATGGAAAGTTTCTTCTTTTTAAGAATTTTCATAAATGTGTGGTACGTTGAGCTATTTATTTCTTAATTCTAACAATTTACTACCAATTGCCCTATAAGCAAAAAGTTGGGAATATATTGTAAAATGCTAAGAATATACTATAGCTCTGCCTATGACTTAAGTGATTTTTTATATATTTGTGAGTGTGTTTGTAAAAAATATATTTGCATATACATATAGCTGATGAAACTATTTGAGCATATTAATTATTAACTCTAAAGTCTTTTTAAAACTAAAGAATATCACCTCTCTCACACCCTTTCTTCTGTTATTTCAAAACTAAAATCTTTTCTTTTGTATTTAATTCAGAATTGATTTGGCACATGAGCAAGTATGGACCTAAATATCATTAAGAGGAAACTTGGGTAATATACCAGAAAAATTTTCCTTTTAAGGTAACTAATTTAGTAAATTGTGAAATTTATCAGCTTTAATAAATATGTATTGAACACCACCTATAAGTATAGAAGGTGAGTATGAGAAGGATGTGTGTGGAATGAAACACAGAAGGTCTCTGGGTTCCCAGTCCTTCAGAGAGTGAGGATTTGGGACTGGGTTTAATTATGGGGCTTGCCATTTTTTTGTATGAAAATAATTCAGAATTTAATGGTTGTAATCCTTTTCCCTGACTGTTTTCTCTCCCATTGTCAGACCTATTGTAATAGCCTAGGATGTGTAGAAATCAGTGTGACCCATGTACTTAGTAACTCTTCCCTTAAAGGAAAATGACATGTAAATTGAATTTCTCACATAAAGTAAACTCATCATATGGGTTAAGTCAAAGGATTAAAAAGCAAAATATTTTTAGCTTATCCTTCTTTAAGTTTCCTCAGTTACATGAGGAGGTTAACAGAATAAAAGTGTAGCCAGGGAATCTGAGGCCAAGTGTGGTTTTGTGTTATTATTAATAAAAATGAATGGGCTGAAAATTCCACATCTAATATTTTAGAAACTATCATCTAATATGGGAGAAATATTCATATTCCTATAATGTAGACAACCTGCCAGAGAAATACTGATTTATCCAAGTATGGGATGGGAGAGCTCATATCTGCCCACCTTTGCTAACAATGACTGTTACCATTCTGTCCATTCTTTCTGGATCAGTATAGCATAAGTAGAATATAATGGCCCACATGGACCGAGGAGAAGAGGGCTAGCAGGTGCAAACAGATGTCCATAGGCTCTGATGATAATAGTGATAGCTGTAAAAACTTTTGGGGGAGTGATTTGGTGGTATAAGTCAAGACTTAAAAATACCTTTTGGCCCAGCAATTCGACTACAAGGAACTTATCTTAAGAAAAAAAAATCAGAAGAATGTACAAAGATGAATGAATAAAAATGGGTTCTTCATCATAAGGCTTTTATAATAGGGAAAAGTCCTCTAAAACAGGGAGTTATTTAATCAGGTGTAAAGCAAGTGAAAGGTAACTAAAGTCAGGGAAGCTGGCTGGGTACAGGGCAGCAGAGGCAAATCAAGACTGCGGCAGACCCTGCAGGCAACTCTAGTGGCTGGCTAGTTGGGGCTGTTGGCTCAGAGTTGCCAGAGTTTTGATTTATCAAAATAAACTGTAAACCCATATTTTCATAAGATATTTTTAAGTTTATATAATTATGTGCTGGAAAAACCAAATGTTATTGTGGTCTCCAAGGCACGGGCTGCCACTATACACCATTTTAACAGATCAAGTATATGAAAATCTATAGTGGAACAAAAATGCCACTACTAAAAATGATGATAGAGCTGTATCTTAACTGACATATAGAGATGTTCCAGCTGTTGCAAAGTAGCATGTGTAATGCAATCTCAATTTTTGCCAATACATATATCATATTTGTTGCATTTGATTTGTATGCAGAGGGAAAAGACTTGATAATATCCACTAAAATCCTCGTGGCTACCCCTAGATGAGGAATTCAGGGACATTTTAATTTTATACTTTATAATTTTTCTACTTTGAGTATATGTTGGGTGATAGAATTCAATTTAAAATGGCAAAACATCTTTGATTCTGCAATGGAGAATGTGATAGAAAATGCAACAGGAGAACAGAATGAGAAGAACCTAAAGATGGTGGTGAAGTTAATAGAAAATTCAGAATGCTCAAAAGCTGATGGGACAAATTTAATGCATTCAAAAGTCATTTTGACAAATATATTTTATATTACCAGCAGAATTATTTTCCCAAAGGATACCAGAGTTACAAAGATGAATAAGACAGGGTGTCCTCCCTCTAGGAGTCCACAGTCTAATGAGGGTCTCCCGGTGTTACCTTTTAATTGTGTAACTTAGAAATGTAATCACAGAATAAAAGAAGACATAGGAACAAAGAAATTTAGAAATTGGGAAAACTGTAATATTGTTTTTGTGTCTTGGTTTAAAATGTCAGGATGATAAAAGTCTCAGAAATTGATATTGCTGTGAAATTATACTTGATTTTAACTGGGAAAATGTCATAACACAATTTAAAACTTTTAAAACAGAAGGGAAAATGTAATACTGATACATTTATGACAAGATTCTACACAGAAAAATCACAAGTTATTTGTTTCCTTGGGATTCCAAACATAATTAGATAAGTACCCTGTTTATCTAATTACCCAAATATACCAAATATAACATCATACTAAATATAATGGTTATTCCCTTTTTGCTGGTGTCAAATTCTACATAAAGTAGGTGTATTTTGGACAGAAATCCAAAGAAGTTTAATTGCCAAAAGTGTTCCACATCAATAAAAGCTGTTAAAAGGGTCACAGACACCAAAGATAATGCCTTCAGGAGATTTTGATGTATTTTTATTACTGTGATAAAAAATACTGAAGAGATTAAAAAAATAAAAATTTCAGCTAGTTAAAATTTGAATTTGTGCCTTATAAAAGCATCTTCTGGAACCTTACAAGAGGCACTAAAGACAATTAAAATATATGAATAGAGTTGTGAATTGAAATAGGAAGTGACATGATGAAATGTGCAGTGACGTAAAATGATAGCTGGGGATGTTAGACTTAGAGGACAAAATCAAGATGATGGAATCGGCTGAGTAGAAACAGCGTAGGTAAATAAGTAGTATCTGTAATACAGAAACACAAGGTAATGATCCTAGAGACTAAATTCAAAAGAAATGTGCTGTTAGTAGCCACATGCTGCAAAACATTTAAGAAGATAAAATCTCTGCATATTGGTATAAAAACACAGAATCTTCTCCATAGTTTCTCATAGCAATAAGCCCCCTGAACAATCCAAGAAGCACTAATAAAAGAATCATGTTTTTTGTGGAGGAAATTATGAAAAAAATTTAAAAATAAAACTGGGATTATGTATTGAAAGCCATATACATTTTCTTTTACTTTAAAACTAGAGAGATGTTAATTAAAGCTTAGAGAAACAGTACAAGCCAAATGATAAAAATCCAAGATTTGCTAAGAATAGAAAAAAACGAGACACAAAAGAGTACCAGCAACAAACAAGGCTAAAAGAAAGGAGTTTAGGTGACAGTTCTGTACTTTTGAAAATAAATCACATTTTCAAATTTCTGTTATTTTTATAAATTCATTTCTATAATGTTTTTATTTTACTGATTTGAGTATAGCTCTCTCACTAAACAAAACTAAATTGGTTCTGAATAAAGAGCCTCTTAAGCTTTTATCCTTAAAGACTATACCTGGTGGTGCTGAACTCATATGTTATCCTGGTACATGATTTTGCATTAACTGCCTCATCAGGCTCAGGCTTCCAGACATGCTGGACTTGTAGGAACAAGATCCTGGCCTTACCTCCAGCCCACTGTGTAGAGGCCTGGGTGAAAACACTTGCAGAAATGTTGTCGCACCCACACCTTTTTTATTCCCTCTGATCTGTACTTCCTCTTCCTCCTTTTATAAAACCAACTCCTCCCTACCCATATGTAGGTTGTTTACAAAAGACCCACTTCAGATTCAAAGACTTACAGACACTGAAAGTAAAGGGACAGAAAAAAATATTTCATGCAAATGGAAACAAGAAAAAAGCTGGGGTGGCAAAATTTATATCAGATGAAATGAACTTTAAAGCAAAGGCTATATATAATGAAACAAAGAAGGACAATACATAATGATTAAGGGAGTAATCCAAAAAGAGGATATAACCCTTGTAAACATTTATGCATCTAACATAGGAATATCTAACTATATAAAGCAAATCTTCATGAACATAAAGGGAGATATCAATAGTAATAGAGTCATAGGAGGGGACTTTAACACTCACTGACGTCAATGAATAGAAAAATCAATAAGGACACAGCAGCTTAAATGAAACATTATACAGATGGATTTCATTGATAGTTTTAGAACATTTCTTGCCAAAGCAGCAGAAAACACATTCTTTTCAAAGGTACAAGGAATCTATTCTAGGATAGACTATGATAGGCTACAAAATGAGTCTCAATAAGTTTAAGAAGACTGAAATCACATCAAGCATCTTCTTTGACCACGATGTTATGAAACTAGAAATCAATTACAAGAAAAAAACCGAAAAACACACAAACACACGAAGGCTAAATAATGTATTACTAAACAATAAATGGGTTAACAATGAAAAAAAACCCCTCCAAAGATATGTTGAGACAAATGGAAATAAAAACACAGTGACCTAAAATCTATGGGATACCGCAAAAGCAGTCCCAAGAGAGAAATTCATGGCAATACAGACCCACCTCAAAAAACAAAAAAAATCTCAAATAGCAACCTAACTCTATACATAAAAGAACTAGAATACAACAACAACAGCAACAACAACAACAACAAGCCTAAAGTGAGTAGAAGGAAAAAAATAATAGTGATCAGATCAGAAATAAACAAAATAATCTGGAAAAGTACAAAAATAATAATGAAACCAAGAGCTGGTTCTTGAAAAGATAAATAAGTTTGACAAACCTTTAAGTAGACTTATCAAGAAAGAAAAAGAGAGGACATAAAAAAAACTGGAATTGAAAGATAAGTGACAACTGATACCCATAGAAATACAAATGATTATAAGAAAATACTACAAACAATTATATGCCAACACATTGAATAATCTGGAAGATGTAGGTAAATTTCTAGAAACATACAATCTTCCAAGACTGAATCAAGAAGAAACAAAAAATCTGAACAGACAGATTGCTACCAACAAAATCAAATCAGTAATCAAAAAACTCCAAACACAAAAAAGTCATGGGCTGAATGGCTTCTCAGGTAAATTTTATCAAACAGTCAAAGAAGAATTAACACCTATCTTTCTCAAACAATTCAAAAAATCTTAAACAAATTAAGAGGAGAGAAAACTCCCAAGCTCATTTTACAAGGACACCATTATCCTGATTTTTAAACCAACCAAAGACATTAAAAAATTATATACCAATATCACTGATAAACAAAATTTTCAACAAAATATTAGCAAACCAAATTCAGCAAAAATATTAAAAAGATTATACAACCTGATCAAATGAAATTTGTTTCTGGAATGCAAGGTTAATTCAGTATTAGCAAATCAATTAATGTGAAACACCACATAAAGAAAATGAAGGATAAAAATCATATGATCATATCAATAAATTGAGAAAAAACATTTGAGACGATGCAGCATTCATTTATGATAAATACTCTCAGCAAAGTGGGAATAAATGAAGTATATCTCAAAAGCATAAAGTCTAAATATGACAAACCCACAGCTAATATCATATTCAATGGCAAAAAGCTGAAAGTGTTTTCCTTAAGATCAAGAACAAGATAAGGATGTCAATTTTCACCATTTTTACACAGCATAGTATTGGAAGTCTTAGTCCCGAGCAATATGGACAAGAAAAAGAAAAAAAAGACATTCAAATCAGAAAAGAAGAAGTAAAACTGTCATTATATGTAGATGATATAGTACCATATACAGACAACCCTAAAGATTCCACCAAAAGCTACTAGAACTGGTAAGTGAATTCAGTAAAGTAGCAGGACACAAAATTAATACTCAGAAATTGGTTGTACTTTTATTCACCAATAGTGAGTTATCAGAAAGAGAAATTAAGAAAATGATCCCAATTACAATTTTATAAAAAATAACTAAGAATAAATTTAACCAAGGAGGTAAAAGACCTGTACGCAGAAAATTATAAGACATTGATGAAAATACAAATAAATGGAAGCAAATACTGTGCTTATGCATAGGAAGAATTAACATTGTGAACGTGTTTATACCATACAAAGCAATCTGTAGATTCAGTGCCATCCCTATCAAAATGCCAACGGCATTTTTTATAAAACTAGAACAAATAATCCTAAAATTTATATGGAACCACAAAAGAAGACCCCGAACGGCCATAGCAATCTTGAGGGAGAAGAACAAAGTTGGAGGTATCAAAGTCAGAGGTACTTGATATTACACTATGCTAGAATGCTATTGTAATCAAAGCAGCATGACACTTGCATAAAAACAGACATATATCAGTGGAACAGAATAGAGATTTCAGAAATAAACCCATGCCTATATGGTTAATTAATGTATGACAAAGGAAGCAAGAACATACAATGGGGTAGAGAGAGTTTTTCAATAAATGGTGTTGGGAAAACTGGACAGATACATGAAAAAATAAAACTAGACCACCTTCTTATACCATATACAAGAATAAACTAAAAAAATGGACTGAGGACTTAAATGCAAGACTAGAAATCATAACAGTTTCAGAAGAAAGCACAGGCACTTAACTCTCTGACATTGCTCTTAGCAATATTTTTTTTTCCTGATATATCTCCTTGGGCAAAGGAAATAAAGAAGAATTAAACAAATAAGACTATGTAAAATGAAAAGTTTTTGCACAGCAAAGAAAATCATCAACAAAATGAACACTACCCACTGAATGAGAGAAGATATTTGCCAAACAATACATTCAAATAAAGGGATAATATCCAAAATTTATAAGTAATTCATAGAACTCAACCAAACAACCACCAAACAATCCAATTAAAAAATGGGCGGAGGAACTGGATAGACATTTCTACAAAGATGACATAAAGGTGGCAAATAGACATGAAAAGATGTTCAACACCACTAATCATGAGAGAAATGCAAATTAAAGCCACCTCATACCTGTCAGAATGGCTATGATCAATAAATCAACAAACAGTGTTGGTGAGAATGTAGGAAAAAAAGGAAACTCGTATGCACTGTTGGTCAGGTTGAAAATTGGTGCAGCAGCTACTGTGGAAAACAGTATGGAGTTAACTCAAAAAATTTATAATAGAACTATCTGACCCAGCAATTCCACTTCTGTGTAATTGTCTGAAGAAACCCAAAACAGCAATTTGAAGAGGTATATGCCCCTCTGTGTTCATTGCAGAGTTATTTACAATAGCCAACATTGGAAGTAGCTCAAATGCCCATCAATAAATGAGTGGATAAAAAAAGCTGTTGTACATTTACACAATGGAATACTACTCAGCCATAAATAGAATGAAATCTCATCATTTGTGACAACATGAATGGATAGAGAGGGTACTATGCTAAGTGAAATAAGTCAGACAGAGAAAGACAAATGTCATATGATTTCACTTAGAAGTAGAATCTAAAGAACAAAATAAACAAAAGAGAAACAGGCTCATAAATACAGAGAACAGACTGATGGCTTCCAGAGGGGAGAGGGACTGGAAGGCTGTGTGAGAAAGATGAAGGGGTTAAGAAGTACAAATTGGTAATTTCGAAGTAGTCACGGGGTATAAAGTCCAACATAAGGAGTACAGTCAATAATATTGCAATAATTGTAGGGTGTCAGGTGGGCACTAGATTTATTGGGGGATCACTTTAAATTATATAATTGTCTAACCACTATGCTGTACACCTGAATCTAATACAAAATAATATTGAATGTCAACTCTAATTGAAAAAACAACAATAAAAGAAACCCAAATCCTTCCTCAATTTGATCAATTTGATGTATAATGTGTCACCCAATTTTACAAGCATATCATGGGGAGTAGGAACAAGGTACTTAATGTGTAAGGCCTCCTAGAATTGATCATGTTTTATAAAAATTTGAATTAAAATAATTGAAATATGACTTCAAATTTTAATGAGATATTACTGTAAAATCAAATTGGTATTCAAGTGACATCCCTGTGGTAACTTTTCCCACACTTCTTGATCACAACCCGAAAGTGCAGGAGGAACCTGAGGCCTTGCTGCGTGTCCTGCTTTTATACTGAAAATCAAAATCAGAGGATCCCTCCATATGTTCTAAATTCAAAACAAAAACAAAAACAAAGGCAACAAAATCAAGACTTTGTGTATATTCAATGCTGACAAGCTGAGTAAATTGCAAACTAGGGTGTTTGTATAGCTGGTAAGCAGAAATGACGGCCAACCATGCCACAGACTTACCGAGACTGGCACTTCTTGGTGTGTTCACTAAGCTGTGGCAAAAGAGCTAGGGCTGATCCACTCACCTGAAAGTCGGTAACTTTGGAACCAAAGCTGGATGTCAGAAAACTACTGCCATACATTTAGGAGAGTACACTCTGCAAATACCAGCAATAGTGTTGAGAAAATACAAAGGCAACATTAAGCAAAAGTACATTCTGAAGACTGCACACTTATGCAAGCCAGGATGTATCCATACTTGCCATTTATCCCAATGGGAAAATTAATCTGAATGCCAGTTTTGAGTTATGGGTGGACCTTCAGGAATGCATGCCTGCATTGCATAAACCTCAACCACTCTAACTCAGAGATTGCCAGGGAAGGTATCTCTAACTATAGCCCTTTCTCTCCTGCATCCTGACTTCTCTGCAGGCCTAGGGCAGTCTGGCAGCCTGGGGCTTCAGCTGCTTGGGATTTTTGAGCTCCAATAACCCAGACTAGAGAAACTCTGGAAAATCAGCTGTACCCGAAAATCTGCCTGCAGCTCTGCTTGTTTCACTGCTGTGTGGTGTCATGCAGCAAACTTAATTCCTGTAATAATAGAAAATAAATCCATATATTTCATTGTGTACTTTTAAAGACTTTTTTTAAGTTGAATTATTTGCCTAGAATTTTATGTTGTTGTTCAAATAGATCATTGTTGAAAAGCCTGGGTGTATATCCCTTGTACAAATCCTGAGCTGCCTGGGGAGATGGGCTTTCTCTATTACATTACAGTAGCTTTTTGGTTTCTTAAACACATGTCAAAATGACGGAAAGCATGAAATAAGTTTTGTGGTATTACCTAGCTGCTAAACAAGGTTCATAACACTTCATCCGGAAAGTAGATTTTGAGCTCCAAATAACTGAGTTACAAATGTGCTATTGGAACTCATTCTATTGATTTAAATTAAGGCTGGCTTATAAACAACAAATTGAGAATCCTAGTTTCAGATAGATTATTTGTGTCCACAGTAACACTGCAGAAAGCAGAGGCGTCACATCTCTTAGGCAGCAAAACCTTCTTTAGTCAGGCTAAGATGACTGCGTTGGTAACTTCCCCGTCTTTAGGAAATGAATCTATTCTCTTTCAGCTGTAATCATCTTCCTCTTGCCTCAAAAGACCTGGGCATGCATATTTTCTTTTTTCTGCAAAGGCCCTATGATTCATTAGGAGAAGAGGAAACTGGCCCAAATAAATTGTGCAAAGTTTCCTCAGGGAAAAGATTCAATTTTCCAGTTCATGTTCTTTCTATAAGTTAATTGTGTCCTTTTAAAGTCACCAAAAAAAACCAAAACAAGGCATCGCAAACAAACTAATAAACACAACCTTTCACTTAGGACATTCTTTCCATGGCACTTTGGTATCTTTAATAATAAAAATGCACATATATTCATGGCAATATTGGGCTGCTGATGCTCAGAGTCTGTGAAATGGCAGCCTCGGAAAAGACATGTGCACCACTGTCATGCTGTTGCTTGGCCTTCCATTGGTTCAGAAGCAGAAGTACACAGAACAACTATTGTACAGCTTAATGACCCACTTGATCCATAAGAAAGTCCATAGATCAGGTTCAAAGAGTTGTGAAAAGCAAAATTATGATTTGAATATGAAATAAAAAGTTTCCAGTTTTAACAAAAGAAGACCAAAAGATGGAGGGCAACTTGCAAAATAAGTGAGTGCACGTGGCTTATGAATTACATTTCCCAAATTGTCATGTTTCCTATTGTTTTCATAGAAAATCAAGACAGAATTTAAAAAAATTTGCAAAAGGAGCTTACGTGCAGCAAGAGTATAAGCTAACATTGAAGATGTTAATAGTGCTAATAGCCAGTGTGATTTCTGTCATTATCAACCATTATTCTAAAATGCTAAGTGGCTGATAAAGAGGTTGGCTGAAATTTCCATCTCTTTTGGTAGTCAGTGTGTACAATGCATATACTCTGTCTCCAAATTGTCACCCTTTTGTTACAACTTGCTCATTATATTTACTTAAACTTGTGAAATGGAAAATATTTTATTTAAAGGAAATAAAGGCAGAAATAATCACTGAATAAAGGACAAATGACTTTTTATAGAATATGTATTTTAAAATTGTTACCAGTGGTTATAGGCTATGAATGAGTCAATAGAAGCTAGGAATTCTTCTGGCAATTAAAAAGAAAAAAAAAAAGGAAAGCAAAAGCTAAACTAATACAGACAAATACAACCTGGACAGGAGTTCTGGAATTTTTAAAAATTAAAAGTAATTTTGAAATCATATGTAAGTTGCTTACTTCAATCAGAATTTACACTGGTTAACCTTTGGTGATTATAGGTGCACATATAAATGAATATAACGCTACATATAAAAAGTTGTTAATAATCAAATGTCTCAAATGTCTCATTTAAAGGTTAAAATGTATATAGAATATACTAGAATTTTGGTCTAGTCTAAATACCAGAAGAAAGAAAAAGATGTGAGGAAAAGAGTTTATATTGTTTTCTTCAGGAGAGAATGTGGCAAAATTAATTTAGTTTCAGGATACAATATTACACTTTTGACCGTTATTTATTTTTATTTTTTGTTGAGTTTAAGAGGTTTGCAAACTCATGCAGCAGAGAGATGCAAATTAAAACCACGTTGATGTGTCACCTCACACCTCGCAGAACGGATATCATTGATAAATCGACTTTTATTTTTTATTCTTCTCATGGGCCATTTCTTAGATGCTTGACATCCAAAAGCCAAGAGATAGCAGGTTGCAGAATTTGAATTTATGTTAAGCTTCCCTTTATACAGAATCCTGTTTATATTCTGTAACGTGCCCAGTAGATAGAATTTAAATGCCTGGATTGTGCAATGAGAATGGCTGTATGTAGTAATAACCCACAAACTACTAGACTTTCAAACGGTTTTTGAACCATAATCACAAAAAAAATTAAATTTTGTTCCTGGGTGACTTTACTGTAAAACATTTTGACTGGAGTTGAATTATGTAAGAATTTCGAATATGTATGCAATATGTGTGAAACATCTCAGCTTATCAAAAAATTAACTGTCTCCTACTATTTTGAATGCATTAGAGTTGATTGTATCATATTATGATCTTTAAAAATGATATTTCAAAGCCAAATTCTTCATGAATGGGTAAGCTTTTATAATATAGAGGGCATTATTATAAGTATTTTTAAAAAATAAAATAAATTTTATTTTTATTTACGGAAATACCTTAAAAGAATAACTGTAGTGTGACAGCCATCATCGTAAACCACTGCACTAAAACATTACATCCATAGTGTGTGAAATTTCTAATATGTGCTTTTTAATCATGCTTCTTGCTTCTTCAAGCAAAAACAACTTATACTCATTGGCATTAAATGACAGAAATCGCAGTTAGTAATTCTGGTTGAAGTCTTTTGTTAATACCTCAAATTTATTAAAAAAATCCCCTGTTCTAGGTTTTAATGTACACTGCAATTGAAAAACACAAATGGTACCAGAGAGCATACGGTTTTTTAATTTCCTTAAAAATAAAAAGCTAGGGAATTAAATGCCTGCTAATGAAGTGTTACATTTCTTAGTTTTCTGCAACTCATTTTATTTGAAAAAAAAAAATCCCTTAAAGTGTCTCCCATTTTCCTATTCTCAGAAGAGAAATAAGATCTATAAAAAAACATGCAGTTCAAAGACTAAAAAACTGAATCAAGAGGAGGAATTCTTTTTAAAATCTTGCATTCCTTTTACATATGTGAGAAGAGGTGTAGAGTTCAGATGTTCAAAAATTCATTTTTAACAGATATTTTTTTCAGTAGAAAAGTCTCAGTAGTTTATGGGAGTGGCAAATGAACATTTTAGGCTCACCTGACCCACCTCCCAACAACACTGAACTAAGTTACTTGTTCTCCAAATGGACCCCTCCATACATCTCTCTCTTCCTTGAAATGCCAATTAACACAGCAAGAGGCTGAGGAAAAACACGTTGTGTTGACACAGGGATAAAGCAACAGTGGAAATGTGTGAAATTATGGTGTGGCTCTGGGACCAGGTCCACTTGGATAGCAAGATAGGAGACTTTCTGAGGCTCAGTGCCTGGGACTTGAGATGCATGGCCCGAGGGGGGCTGGTGAGCTTGTGTCTGCAGGGCCTCTGGATGAACTGGGATGTTTAATTTCTCCTTTGTGTCCTGCCTTTGACTCAAGGCAATAATATTGTTATTCATGAGGGAATGTTTCAACTGCACCCTTGGTTTTGAGATACTTTGTCACTAGCTATGGAATGAGCATAAGAAGCACAGAGCAGTGGTTCCACATATTCAGGAAATTGTCTCTACAAAAACCCCTTAGAAGCTGAGGAGAGAGAATGTGGTAGGGAATTGTGGAGAGCAGGACCAATAAAATGGCATTGGTCCGATTAAGATAGCATAAAGTATATAAAACAAAGTGGAGTCACATGTCAATTAAAATGGCTGTCAGTTAGCCATGACACTTTGGTTTAAGAGGAAAATTACTTAAGTCAGAGTAAACACATCTGACAAGGAGAAATATCTGCCCACGTGTCAGAGCAGACACATCTGGCAAGGAGACACACTTAAGATATCTGCCCACGTGGTCAGAGTAGCTGTGTCTGCACTGCGTGACCATCCCTAGATAGGCTCCTGGGGAAATTCCACACTCGCCAGCAGACTCTGGGACTAGGGTTCATTACCCTCCACTGATTGCTCTGTGTGTGTGTGTGTGTGTGTGTGTGTGTTATATTTCTCTTAGATTGCTAGAGTGAGAGTAGGATATTAATGTATGTTGATGTTCTATTTTGAGTGAACCTGCATTCAATAAAAGCTGAGTGAATAGCATAGTTACTATGTGTGTGCATAGTTACTCTTGTCTATTCCTTGGTGCCAGGCTGCCCAGCAGGCAGCTAGCCGAGCAGTTGCCTGGCTGACTTTAGGAAAGCCTATATGACAAACGTACACTTGTGACAGGAATATGGAAAAAAGAGGTGGGAGAGGATGCCTGAAGGGAGGGAAGGGAAGGAGAAAGGAGAGGGACTACAGGGGGAAAGTAGCAGAGGAAGTGGAGGAAGGAAAGAAGAAATAGAGTGGGAGGCTGATGTCTCCATTTTTTCTGGTGAAGCACACTCATCTAGAATCATCAGCATGGAAGTACCTTTGAGATGGTAAAATGCTACCTGTGTGTGCAGCTACTTGTACTGGAGGGTACACTTGAGCCTCCATGCAGGTGCGTGTGCAGTGTTTGCTCACCTGTTCTAGCCTTTAGCTTCCTCTCTCAGAAAGCCCCTAGGTGGTAGCAGCCTCAGTGGCACAAGGGATTGGGCTCTGTATTCTCTGAGAAGACTGTGGACAAGAATGTTAGGACTATGGGGCTTTGCTCCATATTCAGGCAGAGAAAATATCTTTTCAAACTCCCCCAAACCCCTTTGCTTTTTGGATGTCCAGTCTCCAGAATTCTGAGGATGCCTATAACTTTGTTTTAAAGGAATTTAAGTGCCCGAGATATCTTAGTATCTAACCATTTGACAAGGCTATTTGGTTACCTAGTTCCTGCTCGTCATGGAAGGGTGCAGTATCTCATAGTCAGAGAAGGGAAACATGATAGTCTCTGCTTCAGAGACATGAACATTCAACGTGAACTTACCTTTTTCATAGGACTGTACTCTTGTAGAAAATATGAAACATTTACAGCATGCAACACTTCTACATTTTTCAAGGGTACAAATATTTATTTTCGTAACTTATGTATCTATTTTTGCCACTTGTAATTCACAGCAGCAGTTGAGACCATATATGTGATCAATTTTTAGAAAATAGATCAGGAGAATAGTTGAGCAGGAAATGAATAAAGTAGGGGGTGAATAGATCTATAATAAAGTAATTATTCCATGTATAAATAAGTTCATCAAGGAATTCTTTCAAAAGTCAAGCTGATTGCATGCAATGCTCATTTATTTGTTTGATACAGATGAAGAAGGAAAGGGTGATATTTAAAGTTAAAATTTAGGTACTACAGGTGGATGAAGATCAATTACAACAAGGGAAGACGATTACTGATTGGCAGAATTTCATATCACACACATTCTCCCCTTCCAGGCTCCAGAGCTAAATTCTGAGAATTTTGAGGGACTATATACAATACAAACTGATTGGACAAGTTCACCAGAGGTATTTTTGCATGGGGACTGAGGATTCTCCTTGGAAAGCATTTACCCTGCAGAAAAAGGCACCCGCACTGAAACATTGAGTGAGAGAGTCATTCTGAGTTGAATAGTAATTGCCCTTCAGCTTTATCTTCTGGCACAAGCATCTGTACGTCTGACTAATGAGTAAGTCCCATGCAGATCAGAGCAGCTACAAGAGAGACCTGTTGAGCTGAAAGCTGTGTAAGTCATTGGAACACAAATAGTGTACCGTTAGAGCACTTGTGAGCCCTCAAGTGCTTCTGGGATGATGTTTACTTGAACAGTGGGGATATCGGTTGGCAAGTTCAGTTCCTGTGAAACGTGGAAGAACAGTACCACAGCTTGTTAGAGACTGTGGTGCCCTATAGGAGTATTCTTGTATGTGAGGCTTGGAGATCCCCACACATATTTAATGGAGATATTGTAAGATGCTGAAGGTTTTGAATTTTCTGTCAAGGGCCAGAGCCAGTGAAATGTGAGTTATAGCTTTTGTTGTGATCTCATTCTTTCATGAAGCTCAGAAATATTGGTTTTAAACAAAAATCGCTATTTTGGGTAAGACGAGCTGAAAATGTTGACCTGGCTTTCTATTTCTATGGGCTTACAACAATATTACTGACTTGCAGACACTTTATTTTTATAATTTAAATTTTTTTAATTTTTCCTTTTTATGGAACTTATTGGAGTGATAATGGTTGACAAAACTATACAGGTTTCAGGCACATAATATCACAACGCATCATCTGTACACTGTATTGTGTGTTCACCACCCCAAGTCAAGTTTCCATCAATGACCTTTCA
Organism: Desmodus rotundus; assembly: GCF_022682495.2. Classification (NCBI taxonomy): domain Eukaryota; kingdom Metazoa; phylum Chordata; class Mammalia; order Chiroptera; family Phyllostomidae; genus Desmodus; species Desmodus rotundus. The sequence continues at coordinate 57,038,566 of NC_071388.1, read as the reverse complement.
TCCCCCCTTCCCCTGCTTCTACCTCCTCCCCCACCCCTCCCCCTGGCAATCAACACCCTGTTGTCCATGGCCATGAGTTTTTTCCCCTTTTTTCCAACCCCTCTACACTCCCATCCAGGTCCCCCAAACACCTCCCTCCCCCAAATTTGTCAGCCTTTACTTTGTCTATGTGACTTGCAGGCATTTTAGTTTATCCTCCTGGTGGGGAAGAGATGCCTGGTTTTAACCTTAGAAACTGTCAGATTGACTTAGCACTCTAGGGGATCTGGACTGAGGGTTATGTTTTTGCCATAAAATTGTGACTTAAAACAACTCTAGGTTCTCAGCTACACAAGCTTAAACCATGGCCGATCCTCTCAGAGCTTCCCTGGAGTGTGTTTGGAGGTGTTTCTGCAGGAGCTGGTGGCAGGAGCTGGTGGCCACGCCAGCCACATTCACCCTGTGGCATGGTAACCCGGCATCCTTGTGAAGCCTTTTGTTGTAGATTTCTACAAAGTTTATACACAGTGATGTCCTATTTGACCAGAAGTCAGACTCCAAGCACCCTCTGTTCCCTGAATTACAAACTCATAAATAAGTAAAATATGTCCTTTAGTACCCAAAATAGCTTCCATGTCCCCAGACTAATGCCATTGACTTTCCTTCTTAAAGATTTACATGCTCTCACTTAGGGATTGTTTATTCTTACTTAACCAAGGTCACAATAATTGTGGGTTTTTGGTTTCCCAGATAAACATAGTTTATAAGTGACAAATTAGAAAGGGGTAAGAAAATATTAGAGGCAAGAAAACTGGCACTAATGAAGTGACAGTTGTTAGATAAGGTAGAAGAAAGCAGAAATTAACAACACAGGCATAGAACTGTGCATATTTTAGAGAATAATGCAATGATAGTGATTCATAATGATGGCACAGTTATCATAAAGGCCACGTTATGTTCAGCAGTTGCTATTTTAAAAGGGCAGGGAAGAATTTAGTGTAGTTTTAAAAATTTTACATAAAATGATATAAAAATTAGGTTTGAGCATCCAAAGGGGTAAGTTTGAGCTATCTAGATGAAATGCTCAGCCTGCCTCCTTCCCAGAGATGAAGACTGTATTTGAATTCTCAGGGCACTTAGTCCCTTTCTAATGACACTTGCCGTTTTCATCATTGGATTACAGTCATTTGAGTTCATGCTAAATGCCATTTAATTCATTTGGAGGTGTGGAGGCAGCTGGATTTAGTCTCTATCTTGCCATGATATTTGTGACTTGAATGAGTCAGTCTGTCTCTCTGTGCTTTAGATTTTTTATTTATAAGACATGGGATTCGGAACAAATGAACTTGAGGTCCTTCTAGTTTATAAATTTTATTCCTTTGTGTAGTAAATTATAAGAATTTTATAGCGGAGTACAGAATGGATCTCAATTTTACACTTTCAAGCCATCTGTAGTCACAACCAAAATCATTACATGGGCTTATTGCCTGATCAACGCTTATTCCTTGCAACATAAATAAAGGAATTTTTTTCAAAGTCCTATTTGCTATCCACTGTTTTCACTTGCATGTCAACCCTTTTCTGTTCTGATACTACTCTGAAAAAAATACCTTTGCTATTCTCTCAGTCTATGTAGTTCTAGTGAGGTTCCCTCATCCATTGGCTCTGTAATGGTCAAGTGACCTGGGCCTGACCAGTAAGCATAAGCCATTCTTTAGGGCAGAGTGATTGGGTCGGTAATAGACATGTGACCCAAACTGATTCCAGGTCTTTTACTGGAACTATTCACACATTCAGGAAATGTGTAGACATTGTACCTTGTTAATGTTTTATATTTTTTAGAAAAGTAGATTCCTAGAATAAATAAGTGCATTGAGATATAACTCCCATTCACTAATATATAAATCAACACATGTCACTATTGAAAACATATTTCTTTCATTCTCTAAGTAAATTAAATTATTTAGTAACAGAGATTGATCATAAATCATCTGAATGAATTCCAGAATTTGGCTAACTTTAGGTATTATTGATGTGATTTTATTTTGTTGTTGTTACATTTGTTTTTGCTAAATAATGCCCAATCCAGGACATGATTTCAAGTAGGAAATGCCATTACACCCTTTGCATGATTCCTCATCATAACAATTTAATTTAGGACAGTGTCATCCCCCCCCAAAGGAAACTCCATATTTGTTAGCAATCATGCCTCATTCTTCCTCCACCAACATAAACTCCCACCTCACTACACCCTCCACGCTGGCCCCAAGCAACCGCTAATTTACTTTTGGTCTCTATTAATTTGCCTGTTTGGACCTTTTATATAAATGGAATTATACAACATGTGATTTTTTTGACTTACTTCTTTTACTTGGTATAATGTTTTCAAATTTCATCAATGTTGCGGCATACATAAATACTTCATTCCTTTTTATTGTTGAATAATATCCTATTGCATGGGTATGCTACATTTTGTTTATCCATCCACCATTAAAGGAAAATTTGGCTGTTTCAGTTTGGGGGGTACTATAAATAATGCTGCTATCAATGTTTCTGTACAAGCTTTTGTGTGGACATACGTTTTCATTTTTCTTGGGTATGTATGTACACAGGAGTGGATTTGCTGGGTTATATAGACTCAAAAGATCTCACATTCAGGTCTGTCTAACTGTGAGCCCTGTTATGTTCTAATTATTCAAGATGGCTTTTCTAACTTCTGTATAATTTATGTAGAAGGATAATCTCTTAGATTTTTTCTATTTTATGTATTTGCATTTTTGAAAATTGTTGTTCAGTTACAGTTGTCCCACCTTTTCCCCCATTGTTCTCCCCTGTCCATCCCCCCTCTCTTCCACAGTCAATCCCCCCTACTGTCTGTGCCCATGAGTCTGTGTTCGTGTTCCTTGGCCTGCACCTTCCCCTTCTTTCTCCCATTGTCCTCCTCCCTGATTTTAACTTCAACTTTGTTCTTGCTTTTATAGGAAGTTGAATCAATAATAAGTAATTTTCTCCCTTCTGTACCTTACGTTACTCAACACACCACTGTTAGAAGATAGTCTTGCCAATTTGTTTCTAGATATGGTGTTTTCAGGGAAATTAAAACTACTTTGTGTTTCAAAGGCAATAAATAAATAAGCCCCATGTAGGTCCTTTGGGGAAAAGATGGGTGAAGGGAGAGGAATTGGGAGAATGGAGGGTTTGGTTTTTATGAGTTTCTGTGAGATATTGGATATGTGTTCTCTAAATGAAGCAATTGGTTATGTGTATTTATTAGGAAGATTCTGGGAGCAGTGGGTGAGAGTCCTCTGTGGCTCTGGATAGCTGTCAAGGGTATCTCTGTGACTTGTCTGGAGATCCGGTGAAGGGCTAGAAGAAAACAATAGTAAATAGTATTGTAGTAAAGGTGTAGCAAAGGATCACCAAGGATCAAGCCCATTCCTTCATTTCCTATAGGTACACAAATGCCTAGGGCCCCTGAACAATGTTGAAGGTGGCAGCCTCAATAATGTCCAGAACGGGACCAATCCTGCCAGACTTGGTGGGTTCAGTTTTATTGATTTAGGAAAACAAATATGTGACTTAAATGCTAAAAAGAGAATAGTTACATCTGTTTTAAGTTTATAAAGAATGCCAAGTGATATACCAGTCTTTCAAGATATTAAAGCCATCATGCTTTTAAACAGTATAAGTATCACTGTTACTGACTATGTAATTTTCCTTATTTCAGATACATGGTAACTAGTAGGGCAATTTAACTGAGACACACAGAAAACGATTACTAATGTAAGAACCGTTTGACATTCCATGATGTGCAGACGTGAAAATGGGCAGCCGTCGTCACGGCTTTTTCTCTTCTGTCACTGGAAAGCCCTTTTTAAAACGGGAAATGGTTATGGAACCTGTTCAACAGTAGACATTTAACTAGTTATATTGAAATGAGCACCACTTACAATGACGTTTCCTTTTTGAAAGTTTATTTTTGCCTCTATGGTTTTTACACATCTGATTACAAGTACATAAGTGTGTATATAAGCAATCCTGAGAATATAGTTCTTAACCATTTATTGATAGTTTCTAGTTCTTGGTGTCGGCTGGAAGGCTTATAAATATTGTCTCTTCTGACTTTTGCAATGAAAGTTTTTAGTGGATGTTATTTTCATCCTTTTATTGATGAAGAACAGGGGCTTAGAAGATTAAGGAAGCTTCCCAGGGTTATACATATAGTAATTTTGCAAGCTAATTTTTGATCTTGGTCGTTCCACTATGTTTTGCTTTCAGAATCATTAATTAGTTCAAATTATACTATTGAGCACCCACTATGCCAGGCACTGGGGTAAGAGTATTAGGGATAGAACAACTCTGAGCTGAGTCCTCACATGTTGTCACTTAAATTTTAACTAATATTTTCCTCTCATCTCCTGCTTGGCTGCTTGTTTCTCCCTTGTCACCTCTCTATTTATATCCCATCAGTGCCATCACCTTTTTAATGATGTCCTGACAATATACTTCCTGTTCAAAATGTTCTAGTAAAGCAAGTCACATATGACTTAAAGCCAGGAAAGAAAAACATCGAAGAGGAAGTGAAAATTTAGCAGTGCATTCACCAGGCTTCCTGGGAATGGCTAAATGTGGAACACGGACTACAAGTTTAAGGTGTAAGGAGGTTTATGGAGAAAATAATTCACAGTGGTAAGCACCATAGAGATACATGCACATTTTATACTACAATTAACCAAAACATATCAACAAACCTTTAAAGCAAAGTCTTAATGTTATAAAATAAAGTTTCATAAATGCAGAATAACTTCAAGATAGATTTAGCAATTTGAAAATGCAAGAATCATTTAAGGATTTAATCCCAAACTTAGGCTACTAAATCATATGGATTCATCCTCTTTCTTTCAAATATGAGAACCAGGAAGAAACTTATTACTTAATTAGGTTTTGACTAAACATATAAACACTCAGGAAAAATCAGCCAAAAATGTGAAAGTAGGACACCAGTTCTTGGTAGGCTGAACTTTCCTTCTAAGTCTTGTATATACAAAAATTAAAAAATAAATGAAAACAAAAAACCTCAAATGCCAAAAATAAACCAAAGTGAAACACCATGTAAAGTATTTCTTCCTTCTGTCCTAAATGTTTCTGTGGAGTAAGTCAGCCTGAAGGAATTCAAGTTCTGTTTTGATTATTTCCCCACTTACTGCCCCAGGGATCTATGCCTTGCCTGACTCAGCATCAACATCCTGAAATAGAGCAAGCATTTGGTATGTACACCTCCTCCTGAAGACTACCAAGTATTAAACTCCAGACTGATACCAAATGCACTGGGTGGGCCTGCAAATGAAGAATGATTGTGTCTGAACTTGTTTATTTTTGCTATGGGAGTAATTAAATTTTATTTCATGTGTTATTGTATACCAGAAATGAATTAGTATTGTTTCAAAACAAATGCTTAAAATCCTTATTTTTAAATTGGTTTGTGTTCAATAATTCCCATATTCTGACTTTGTTCACATTTCTTATTCATTAGTGGAGACAATATTTTGTAAAGTAACAAAATGTAAAAACTCCTCTGTTTTATTTTGCATTAGTTTAATCCCTTGGCTAAATGTGCAACAGTTCTTCATTATTTTCTTACACACATTTTCCTGCACCATAGCTTCCTTTGGTGAAAGAGAAATGCATTGGAATGACCCAAGTTAATCTAAGGAGTTTTAATACAAGAGTTTCTCTACCTGTGTAGAGAGCACCACATTTTGTTTTTATTTATTTATTTATTTATTCATTTACTTACTTACTTACTTATTTGGCAGGTTAATACAGAAAAGTACTTTTGGGATAATCAACCAAGGTAGAGGTCTATTATGTGAGTCTGTTATTTTATTTACCAATACCTTAATATACTTGGGATTTAAATTTTTTTCCCATTTTTGACCACCTGTTGTTCTAACCATTCTGTTAACATTTAACATGTAACTAGTATATATTTTTTCAATCATAATGACTTTAAGAGAATATAGACTCTATGATTGCTTTAGAACATGTACTAAAGAGACAGTACAAAAATATCATTTAACATTTGGAAGTATATTTTAAAGAAAACCTAAAAAAGTGTATACTTCTGCAGATAGAAAGTGAACACATCATAAGTGTATGGCTCAGTCACAAAGTAAACATACCCACATGAACACCACCCAATTTTAGAAATACAGCACTGTCAACACCTTAGAGGTCCTCATGCCTCTTCCCAATGATACCTCCTCCCTCTTTCCTTCTAACACAAGAATGGTCTTGGATTTTAATATTTACCTGCTAGCACAATGATGTTTTGGGTCTGTTTTCATTCCATATATGCTTGTGAAATCATTCATGTCCATTTCAAAGATGTTTATTTGCATTTTGTATTGTATTCCATCATATGGCTTTACAGTGAAGTATTGAATTTTTATCACTTTTTCTATTGATGGGACTTTGAATTGTGCAGTTTAGCTATTACACTTAATGCTACTATGAACATTCTTGTACTTGTCTTCTGGTGAACGTATGTACCATTTTCTCTTGGGCATGTACCTAGGGGTGGAATTGTTGTTTCAAAGGGTGTGCATATATTCATTCATTGACACTAGATATTGTCAGACAGGTTTTCAGAATGGTACTAGTTTACATTTCTACTTGCAGAGTGTTAGAGTTCCAACTTTTCTACATTCACAGTATCACTTAATATTGTTAGTATTTTTAAAAATTATTTTGTCCATTCTGATGTGTGTAGAGTATATCATATTTTGGATTTAATTTGCATTTCCTTGATGATTAATGAAGTTTAGTATCTTTTAATATATTTATTGTGCATTTGAATATACTCTTGTGAAATGTTTATTCCAGTCTTTTGCCCATTTTTCTATTTTCTTACCTTTTTCATATGATCTGTAGGAGTTTTTTATGTATTTGAAATAAAAGCCCTTTGTCAATTATATATGCCACAATTATTTTCTCTACCTTTGTGGCTTGTTTATTCATACACTTAATAAAATACTTTATTAAAAAGCAGTTGTAAATTTTTATGTAACACAAATTTTCTTTTATGATTAATGCTCTGTGTGTCCTACTTAAGTCATTTTTGCTGTCTTAATATCATAACTATATTATCTCATGTTATCTCCTTGAACCTCTACCATTATCTTTTCATCTTTAGATCTATGATTGATATGGGATTGATTTTTCTGTGTTGTATGAGGGTTCTAGTATCATTATTTTCCATGTGAATAGCTAATCTTTCCAGTAACATTTAAGAAGTTTTAAATACACTGCCCTACAGTGCCACCTTGTCATAAATCAAACTTCCCCAAATGTGTGGATCTGTTTTTAAATCTCTGTTCTGCTCCACGGGTCTATTTTTGCACCAGTAGAAATTGTCTTAATTACTATACTCAAACATTAAGTCCTAGTGTCTAAGAAATAAGTAAGAGTACTCCTTCAATTTGTTTCTTCTTCAAAATCATCTGACTATTCTTGATTATTTAAATTCACATGCATTTGAGGCCCAGATTGACACACAAAAATTTTGCTGGAATTTTGATTTGTATTGTATTGAATCTAAAGATTAATTCAGGAAGAACTCACAATTTTTTTTTATAATCTTGTGTCTTCCAGTACAAGAAATTAGTATTATTTTTCTGTTTATTTAAACATTCTTTATTCTCTTTAAATAATGTTTGATAGTGTTTTTTTGCTGAAGAATTCTTCATTATATTTTGGTGAGGAAGTCTTTGTTACATTCATTTCTTGGGTATTAGAAGCCTTTTGATTCTACTGTAGATTGTTATTTTTTAAATTTTATTTTCTAATTATTGTGGCTGATTTATAGAAACAAATTGACTTTTATATTGGTTTTGTATCCAGTGCCCTTGCTAAATTTACTTACAAATTCTAAACTCATAGATTTTATCAAATTCTCTACATAAAGAATTATGTCAATGATGTTCTCTTTTATTATTTTTTGGAAGGGACTGCATAAAATTGGTATAATTTCTTAAATATTTGGTAAAATTCACAGGTGAATCATATTTGTCTTGGTATTATCTTTGTGTTAACAATTTTAATAATAATTTTAATTCCTTTATTAGATGTAGAAATATCCAAATATTATTTCTTGCTATATTTTTATATTAGTTTTGGTAAGTAGGTTTTATTTTTTCATTCAGTTCTATTTTTTTTAGGAATTTGTTTATTATTTTCTTTGGATTTAATTTTATTTTTCTAGTTTTTTGAGATGAAGATTAGATAATTAATTTTAACATTTCTCTTTTCTAATGTATGCATTTAAGATCACAAATAGGGAAGAAAGCACCTTGAGACTGGTAGGAGGGGAAGAGACTCATAATGGGCTGGTCCCACACCCATGTGTAATGGTCAAGAATCAGGAGGAATATCCCAGCTGCAGAAGTCCCCCCTTGAGTGAGGGGTCTCAGTCTCACACAGTGCTCCCAGCCCAGAGTTCCAGTGCCAGGGAGAGAAGTCCTCATATCTTCTGGCTGTGAAAACTAGCAGAGATTGTGGCTGAGTGAGATGCAGGGCTTCTGGAGTCCAAGACATTCCTCTTAAAGGGTCCAGGCATGGACTTAACCATTGATAGACTTACTCATTCTGAGCTCTAGTGCTGAGGCAACAGCTAGAAAGGCACCAGGGACATAAGGAGAGGAACTGAATTGTCTGACTTTAGAGAAACGGCTGGAGGGACAAGTTTCTCCCAGACAGAAGTGCTGGCAGAGGCCATTGTTCCTTTATTATTGCCCTTACCCAGGTTGCATGTACCATATCTGAATCTCCATCAATCTAACTAACACTGTTCACCCTGACCTGGTGATTCCCTGAGACTCGGACCCACTCAGATTGAGGGCCTATCTAAACCTCTTCCAGTGGTTTTTCTATAAAATGGCCTGTCTTGGTTCATGCTGTGACCTTTCCTAAAATTCCTCAAAGGTTCACAACCCCCAAATGAGTAGCATCGGGCATTGGCCTGCCCCATACTTCTTTCTAAGCAGCCACAAGCCCAGCACTAGTGACAGTTGGCCTCAGTTTGCAGCTTAGAGTCTCCCAGGCACCTCCAAGCCCAGCACAAAGGGTCAGCCATCTGCAGATCACTTTGTACCTCATACCAAGCGTCCCAGAACCAACACACCTACTGGCCAGCTTCAGACTACACCAGAACACGACCCAACCAATGCAAAAAATGACACACCCAGGGCAGACTCGGCAGGCACCAGAGCCCCTCTAAGGCCATTCCTGCTCCAAAAGGTCAGTAGTTGTACTATAGCTCCTTCACTGTAGTCATGGTCAGTCTTCACAACCAATTAGCCTGATGGTCAGTCCAGGCTCAACTACAACAGGAGGGCATGCATGATCCACAAAAGGGACACACCTGGTTCCTTGCCAGTTGAGAGAGGGGTTGGTGGGATGGGTGAAAAAGGTGAGGGATTAAGAAGTACAAATTGGTAGTTACAGAATAGTCATAGGGATGTAAAGTAGAGCATGGGGAATACAGTCATAACATTATAATAACTATGTGTGCTGTTAGATGGATATTAGATGTATCATGGTGATTCCTTTATAAATTGTATAAAATGTGTAATCACTATTGTACACCTGACACTAATGTCATATTGTATGTCAACTGTAATTGAAAAATAAAATGATTTTTTTAAAGCTGATTACAATAATCCACAAAATGCTTTCAAAAACAAAGTGTATAGTAGCTGGATATGTTTACTTGAGTTTATATATATGTTAAAAATTATGTTTATAACTAGATATTTCTCTTGCCTGAGTCCTACCATAGGCTCGAAACACTAACATGTAATAACTGCTAAATAATCATGTAATATATTAAAATATCAACATAAAATAACTAATAAATTCAAAATCAATTTTTTTGAAAATAATTTCTAAATAGTATAAAATGTCTAGGAATGCAGAAGTTACTTGAAAATGTGATTATATAATTATGCATTATATTAAATATTATAACAACTAATTTATCTTGATACATTCGTTGGGACTCAGGGCAAACAGCTCCCAAATACCCTACCATGGCATATTGATTATTTTGAATTAAAGTTACTTGAAAAGCAGCTGGTACAAGAAGAACACATTGACTCTCCTTTGTCTCCTTGAAATCTCGGAAGTAAATCTCTCCATGTGAAAGATGACTTCCTTGCTCCCAGGGCGCTGAGAGAGTCACGTTTACTGCCAGAGTTAAGGAATCCAGGTTCAAAAAGCATCTATCCACAAGCTTTGTTACTTCTTTTTTTTTAAATTAATTAATTTATTTTTATTCAGTTACAATTGTCTGCATTTTCTCCCCTTCCCTCCACCCCACCCCAGCCAGTCCCACCTCCCTCCCCCACTTCTACCCTCCCCCTTGATTTTGTCCTTGTGTCCTTTATAGTAGCTCCTATAGACCCCTCTCCCCACTATCCCCTCCCCACTCCCCTGTGGCTATTGTTACAATGTTCTTAATTTCAATGTCTCTGGTTGAGTGGATCGAAAAATTATGGTACATTTACACAATGGAATTCTATGCAGCAGAGAGAAAGAAGGAGCTTATATCCTTTGCAATGGTATGGATAGATCTGGAGAGCATTATGCTAAGTGAAATAAGCCAGGCGGTGAGGGACAAATACCATATGATCTCACCTTTAACTGGAACATAATCAACTTTGTTACTTCTTTAGTAATTTAATACCTCAGTCTGTCTTTATGTTTAGATTCCTTACCAATGAGCACCCAAAGCTAACTTTCTTTGTTCTGCCAAATCCTCACAAATTTATTGTTTGTCTAAAAAATATAAGAAGCCGCCTACTTTGACCAGTTCTCTGAGCATCATTTATGATCTCCCATGTGCATGTATTAAATTGTTTTTTCTTTTGTTAATCTGGATTTGTGTCCATTTTATTATTAATTCAGTCATATGAACTCAAGAATAATAGAGGAGAGGGGGATTCTCCTTTTCCCTGACACATTTTTAATTTATGTTGACATTTATTCTTTTTGTCTCCAAATAAATATATTAGAGATTAACTTGTACCATTAAATGATTGACCTTTAAATTTTCATTATTTGTATTTTTCAGAGGATTAATGTGTACTTTAAAATTTTTTTTGCATCTAATCATCACAAAAATATTATGCAGAAAATGAATAATGAGAAAATTAATGTTAATGTCTTCTGGCTTAGGTTATTTTTATTTGACAGGTAAATCCAAAGTAATGAAAACCGGTGCCCTCCTGCATGGTGACTTAATTTTTATGTCTGGTTTCATGTCACATTAAATATTTCCTGTAAATATTTCTCAACTCAAGGTTGTGCATTAAAAAATTCACTGTCTGGGAATCATAACAACAAATGTAATTTAGTATAGGTTTTAGGGCTTAAAAGAAATAACATTCTTAGTTCTTTCGTCTTTGGAAATGGCTAAATTTATTCTTCTCACATACTTATTTCTGGAATATTTCATGATCATTTCGTAGAATCCTGTTATGGTTTCATAAAAGGTTGAAACACATTAACAATTAACATTGCTGATGGGGGTAGGAGATAGAAACAATTTAAGGCAAGCATGAGGTTTTTTCTTATATAATAAGCTTTTAATTTTATACAAGGAAGTAATTTCTGTCCTTCTGAGATTTTGTGACTAGAAAAATATATTCTGAATTTTTCAATCTGCATTTGGAAATTTGCGTGTTCTACCTGGAGGGCTGTCCTAGATTATTCTCAGACTTTCAACTGTGCCTAATGGGCAGTGGGCGGCGCTCCCGAGCCCCGTGCTCCGAAGGCTGGCATCGTTCACGGGCCAACTGTACATTTAAAAAGTCAGATCCTCTTGGACGTAATTTCATGACTCATTTAGTCTATGTTAGTTTTAATGGCTTCTACAATACAGAAAATTTCAGAATGGCCTTGAAAATAGAAAAAAAAAACAATATAAATAATTCCAAATGGGATGTTTCAGGGTTATTGTAAAACAAAATGCTTAATACTCTCCTTTTTTGTGTATATTCTAGTTCTACTAGTCATAAATTCCGCCCATAGTTCTCACTCTTGATTTGGGTGGAATACAACGATATACTATTTCTTAGAGAATATGGCTAGTTCCTTGCAATAAAGTGGGAGTCCTAGAACTGTTTCCTAAAAAATTAAATTTTATGGGGCAATGATAATAATCAAATAACCAAATTTGTCCATTAATAATTACTTAGTTTAAAAATTATTCCTATTTTAATCATTTATATTATTTACAGTATCCGCTGTTAACTGCTATAGATATTTTCATCATTAACCTATTAATATATGTCAGCAACTGAGTGTTCCTACTTTACCCAGAATGTCAACATCTTACTTTTGAAGAGGAGTGTCTCACACAGGGTGTACAATTGGCCATTACATTATTTGAGTATTTTATTACGAGTTGTATTTTAACTGAATGTGTGACCTAAAGTAAGGCATTTAACTTTCCCAGACCTAGGCTTTAGTTTCTTCATTTGTGAAAAAGAGGATTAAATTAAAACGTTTCTCTGGTCCTTCCAGTTCTAAAGGTTTATGAATTTTTCATATCATTATCCAACTATGATAATCTAGTCTTAGAATTCTCACAGTAGATAGCAAGAAGATGATCCGAATGGAAGTTGTTCAATGTCTTCTAGCATCTACTCCTTCCTTCCTCTAGCTTAAATTATTCTGATTTTGTTCTGGCATCCTCTCCTCCCTTCCTGCCACGTGCGCATGCACACGCACCCGCATGCATCTCCCCGGCCCCTAGGAGATCCAGAAGTAACTGGTGATTAGTAAATAGAAATCAGAGCAGTCACACCCCTTGGCCAGTGACTGATTCGGGAATCAACATGCAATGAATGTGATTTGGGACAATGAGAAGCCTCAATAAGGGATTTCTGGAAAACTTTTTCATTCATCATTTAAAAGAATTTTCACCAGAGACACTCTTCAACTGGATATGTAAGAGGAAGGACGTTACTCCAGTTCTATTTTTGGCAGCTGTCCTTTGAGGAAAGCAGCTATGAAGCTGACATTGGAAAGCAGAGCAGAGAATCAGGATCCTGATGACATCATTGAGCTGCCTAGTTAGTCGCGATGGAAAATTTCATTGTCTTTAGAAACTTTGTGTTTTATTATTGTTTAGCAGGTTTGAGTCACGTTTTCTGTTAATGACAGTTGAAACGTCCATATACAATGTATTGTATCTCATCAGAAAATACACAAGAAAGGCTTCCCAGGAGTAAAAAGTGTCATAAAAATTGAAGGGCTAAATTGTTTGATGGAACGACTTCTCTGCAATTAATGTGTTTATATAAATGTGTTTGTCCTAGAAATATTTTTTGAGAGCTTGAGATGTGCTGTGCACCATATAAGGAGGTTAACTTTTAGGACACATCCCAGTTCACTGACTTCCTCCAGGCCACACAGGGAGACTGAAGCAGAGGCAGGCAAAAGACCTGCGATCCCGATTTTCTACAAGGACTTCATCATCTGACTTTGAGTAACCTAATACATTTTTTCACTTCTGGAAAGAGACATTTAGAGTTAGGATTTGCTATTCATAAGACAAATGTTCTAGGATATTCCCAGATAACAATGAGCTATTTTACAATTTTCTGAAACCATTCTAGGTACGAAATTTGGGGACGATAGAACAAACAAACTATTTCAAATCCATCGTTGGTACAGGAAAATTCAGATATTTGGGTAAATAATGTGTGGTGTTCTTTTAGTACATCATGTCTGAAACTCACACATGATTGATGAATACTAATTGTTTTCATTACCATTTCCTTTAATGATGATAGTGCTTTTCACCTCGTAATTTGGTTACTGTCAAACCCTCTCCATTCACTTAACAAATACTAAATTCCTACTATATATTGAACACTATGCTGGTAAGGATGAAAGTTCTTTTCACTTCATATCCTTCATGCCTCCCAAGAATTTCCAGTAAATTGGCCAAATTTTTACATCTTCCAAGATCTTCACATTCTATCTACCTTTTGATTTATCATTTGCTGCTCCATTTTGGAGCTCTTTTTTAACCCCTGCTGTAAGCAGATCCTTCTTGGTCTCCAAATGCTGTTAGCTATCAACCACTGTCTACATTTTACTTTAGAACACTTTCATTCTTGCTCATCTGTTTTGAAGAAAATTATTGTAAGACTAGGATTTTGCACCCAAAGTATTAGGTGTGAGGGAATATTAAAAATAGTTTTCAAAAACAAGGACTCGTAAAATTTATCTATACACTTCCATCCTAAAATCATTGCGTGAAGGCATAATTTTGTAAAATAAAACAGTAATACAATAGGTAGGAAAACATGATAAACTTAGAAAGTTTTCTTCTACTGGTATTATTCTATTATCTTCTTACCTCCTTGAACCTTATTTTGTCTATCTGGAGTTACCTTTTCTTTATATTTTCAATTTCTATGTTTTTGCTTTTATCTTCAGAGATTTATTCACCTTATCTTCTATGTCACAAATTCAATCTTCAGCAATGTTCATTTTGTGATTCAGACAGTTTAAACATTTTATTAATAACTTTATGAGCTACATTCCAAGAACATTTTTCTTTGTTCCTTTTTATAGAAGTATATTCTAGTTTTATGGATGCAGGTGTTGTTTCATTTCTCTGACATTAATTTAGAATGGTTTCAAATTTCTCGTTTGCAGCACTACTGTTTCCTCTAGGGCTAGAGGTTCTGTTTGTTTATCATAGTCTATTTCTTTCACACTGCTCATTTTACTCAGGTGCTTGTTGAGTGAATTGTCCTTTCATATTTGTGAAGGAAGAATTAGTTTGATAATTTGGGGCAACTAATATTGTGGTTCTTCTGCAGTTGTGTGGGCCAGTTTACACAGAAGATCTCCCCCTGGGATGGAGAAGCTAACTAAGGGCTTCCCTGAGTGTGTGGGAAATATACAGACAAGTGAGCTTATTCCCACACCACTGATGAAGTTAAGAGTCTAGGGTCATGTCAGAACCTGTTGTGTCTTTCTCTGGCCCTAACACCCTTGCTGGACAGCTCGCCAGGATGGTCTTTCACGTTCTTGAGAAATATCCATGTGCACCCATGTGCTCAAAATCGCTCTTCTCCTTCCTCTACCCATCCTTCTCCTCCCCCTCCTCTTCCTCCTCTGTCTTTTCTACTGGCAGGGTAGCATAGGGACTTCTTTCACGGGCTCTTGACTGAAACCCTGGCTGCATCAAATACTGGTTTTGTAATTTCACATGAGTTCCCTAATTTGTTTGTGCTGCTACTTGTACATCTGTTAAATGGGATTTGCTAAGGATTAAATAATATACGTGCAGAAGAGCACATAATATGTGCTCAATAAAAATTAGCTATTGTAATTTTAGATGCCTTTATTATTTAAAAATTTTAATCAGATTTTGGGATGGGAGATTGATAAATGCCTGGATTCATACCACAACTTTAACTGGAGGAATGTAGCCTGATTTTTGAACTATTAGAATGCTACTTAGCATGTGATAAACAGCACATACACAGGGAAAAATGAAGAGGAAAGTGGATAAACTTGCTTTGATAAGGACAAGAAGATACGCGGCAGTTGCATCTTTGTGTGCAGACTAACAGCGTGCATTCACAAGTGGGTGGCACATGAAACGTCTCTTTAAAGTGCATGGTCTCTGGTATTTTCTTACCCACCCACCCCCTTCTTTTCCATCCTTATTGTGTATCGAAGCTTTTCTCTTCTAGGATGAAGTAAGTAAGGGTTTTCTTGCCTGGTTTTAATGACTGGAATAATAATTAATATGGGCACTGTCTTCTCTTTATAATTGTTTTAATAATATGTTGGAAGAAGTCTCCTTTCAACAGGTGATAAATAACATATGTAAGCCCTAAATTATTTTCTCATATTTGTAAAACATGGCATTGTAAAACTGAACAATAACACAGGTTGAGCCAAATCCTATCTTTTGAAGTTTTCTCTCATTTTAACCAATAATTCAACTTGCAATTTGGTTTTAATTTAACTACGTGATTCAAGAGCAAAGTTATTTTGGAAGCTATCCTGATGCCAGATTGATTATATCACATTTCTTTCTAGAAAACTCATCTTTCCGTACGTAAAGGCCTCAAACTGTTCGATACAGGGTCTTGAGTGCTTATTTACTTTCTCTCCATCTTAAGCTTGACGACAAGAATCTTCCTGGGGAGGAAGTGGCAGACTTTGACAGCCCTTGGATGTGTTTGATGTCTGTGTGATTCTGACTTTATTATGGAATTTCTCTTTTATGTAAAAAAAGTACTTTCTTACTCAGCAGTCCATCAGCTACTACAAATATATTTCTTTATTCCTTAACATATTTGTGAATTTAAGTTGCAAAACTATTTGAAAATTAAAAGTAACTTATGACATCTATAAAGAAAAATTATATTTTTAAATAAATGTAAAATTCCTATTGAATGATTTAAAAGAAGAAAGGACTTAAAGAAACTTGTTTAATAGGGACTATTTTTAAAAAGCTATATTTTTTACTTATTTATTTACTTATTTTTGACTTAAAGTCTTACTTTTTTATTTTTCAATTACAGTTGACATTCAACATTATTTTGTATTAGCTTCAGGTGTACAGCATAGGGGTGAGACAGTCATAGACTTTATAAAGTGTTCCCCCTGACATTTCCAGTACCCACCTGGCATCCACATAGCTATACATTATTAGTAACTACATTCCCTATATAAAAAGCTACATGTTATATAATTTTTAAAAACTTATATTTTATACATGAAAGATCCTCTAAATGATGTGCTTTTGCCACATATCAATTGTCTTTTAAGTAAAAAAAGCGTACATCTAGAGGCAACATGGGGAAAAATCTGTCTGAACTTCATGCTTTGTTGTGGTTGTTGCTGAGAGTTTGTTTAAAAATATCTATACGATGAATAAAAAGTAATCCCTGGTCCCTGGGATAACAGCTGTAGGACTCTAACCATGGACCCAATATAAAAAACACATTTATGATGACTTAAAAAGTACTTTACCGACTGCACTTTGTTCTAAAAAATGAAATATTTGATCGTGGGAATAAACTTGACTAACTTTTTTTTCTTTTAAAAAATTGAATAGTTGCCAAAATGTGCATCTGTTTATTCCACAGTGATTACTAATCCGTTTCTTGGAGTTCAGCATCCCTTCAGGTTTAGGCACACGTGGTAAAGGTGTCATTTTTTTCATGAGAATTAGGAAAAATGTCATCTCAAGAATCCAAAACCCCCCCCTCTAAAACCTGTCTTTTTATTTGTATTTAAAGTCACAACAATTTTAACTCCCATTTAAGTATCCAAGGAAGGAAAAGAACACCCTGTGCCTTAGAAAGTATCTGGGATACTTTAAAGTTTTGGCGACTTACAGGGAACATTTCCAGTGAAGTCAGTCCTATTAATTTCTGGGAGATACAGTGGAATGTCAGAAAGTGAAAAATTGACAAAGTGATAATCCTTAAACAACCAAATTCTATTACAATTTTCAATGCCATAACATAAAAGTTTGAAAATAATCAAATGAAAAATAACTTATTCTAAATATGTATAAGCCTATCCTCTTGATCTGTCTACATAGTCAGTTGTTTTATGTGAAAGCAGCAAATACAATTCGCATATGGCTACAAAAAAGAGAAATATAAATAATTGCAGCAAAATACAATTTTTAACTATTAATCTCAGCTGCATGAGACTAATGAAGTTTAACAAAAGCTATTCTATTCCTATATGCAAAATTCTAATTACCTTTATTCTGAAGAACAAAATCTCCAGACACATTTACATCAATAAAATGAGTTTATTAAGCCTAGAATCTAAACAAAAGATAACACAGAAAGTAAATAAGCAAAAATGCTCAAGGACATAAAGTTCAGGAAAGAGTGATTCATATATTTAATAGAAGGAAGTGACTGATAACTTAGAAGGAAATTTCAGGATTAAATATGATTGTAAAGAGTAAAAATACAATGTATACATATATACACACATCAAGTTTTGAAAAAGTGATCACAGCAATATAGAGAGCCAATGCTACCATATAAATTCAGCCCAGACACAAACAACCATCAATGTTGAGTGAATCCTACCTTCAGGTAAGTCCTTTCAAAAATAATTAATAATTTCTTTTTTTTTCTCTTTCAGTGTTTTTAAAATTTCTTTCTTTTGTATTTCCATTTTGAGATTTCTTTTTTATCCATGTATCACCTGTACTATGATTTTCTTAATACTTTTACTAAAATAACATGTTTTTTACACATAAGTTTATCAAAAAGAAATATCACTATCACTACTACACAGTCAGTATCATTTGCCATAAATAGACAAAAAAAAACCCAACCAGAATAATGATAATGAGTTCTAGTTGGGTATTGTTGCCCACCGATTGTTCTCAGCATGAGGGCTGCTCTGTGCATGAAAACATTGGATGTTAAAGTGTAGCCCCAAATCAAGACTTTTTTCCTGATGTCATTAAAGAATTGAAGAAAAATATGAATGGAAATAACTTCCTTACTGTGATTTTTACTATCAGTATTTTCTTGGATAGAGTACTACCTGATAATGTGGTCTTGCATTCCAACCAGAGTCATCTCAAATACAAGTGTCCCACATTTTGGGAGGCAATGTACTTTCTTCAGTAGCTATTGCTCATTCAGCCTCTGTTTCTCCTGTTTTAGATTGGGCCATGAGAAAGAGTAAAGTGCCTCAGAAATAGATATTTTTCTACTTTCTTCAGTGGGCAGGAAAACAAATAGTGGGAAGACTGGGGTGGCTAATTTGGCAGATACAAAAAGAATTCATTAAACAACCTTCCCCACTGATGTAAGATTGGCAACTCCATGTACGCGATGTCACAAGTAAGAGCGTCTCTTTTCTTTATTGCGCAATAATGACCCAGAACTGAAAGACAAACATGAACTTGGGATTGGAAGCTAGTAAATGGGACACATTTTCTGGGAGGCTGAGGGTAGCAGGGTTAATGAGTTACAGATGAAGTTGTTTACTTAAGTGAGTACTGTTTGCTTTTCTTGCCATCAGTTTTATCCTTTCCAGTAAGAGTAAGTTCACTTACAAGAGAAATGGGACACAGAAACTAATATAGCTCTAAAACAATGTTTAATTTTAAAAATGTACTTTTTAAATAATGTTTTTGTGGCCTCTTTCTAATGCTATAGACAGGCTAATTTCTAGTTGACTCTTAATGCTTACAAGCTTACAAGCTTTCAAGCCTGGCTGCCTGATAGGAAATGTTTTTAAAACAGAGGTTCTAGTTCAGGGACAAAGCTGGTATGGGCTTATGTGTGAGGGTGGTGGTGTGTTGTGTTCTCCACTTTTTATAAATCTCAGAGAAATTTTAGAAGTTATCATGTGATCTGGCGAGGTTCAGAACATACATAGCAGAAGAACAGGACTTGGCCTCCTTTTGCCTCATACCGTTAGAATTAGCATCAGCCAGAAGGGGGCAACCACACAACTACAGCTCCTCTCAGAGTTTGACCCTAAAAACAAGGCTCAAAGGAAATCCCCAGAATGCCTGAACACATATTCTGGAAGTAAAGATGGTCTGAGCATGGATGTACTTGATTTATGAACTGTGGCTAATGGATTGATGGGCTGGTCATGGACTTGAAACAAATATCTGAAAAGACTGGTGACAAAAGAGGTCTAGGGAATAAGTATATAGATGGACCTCTTACGGTGGGAACTGAGTGAAAAATATTTGTGATTCACGTAAGTGTTTACTAGAGGGCTCGCTCTGTGAAGAGGGTGCTTAATAATTCGGTAGACAACTTGACCCATCATGGATGTCAGTCAGCTTCTTGTTCTAGGCACCTTGGCGTCTGTTTCATGGATTCACTACAAAGTGGCCATGGCACAGGAATGGAGGTTATACATGGGCTCAACAACATGGACCCACTCTCACCAAGACTGATCTGGCTTCTGGAGATTTAACTGAGGGTCTTACTTGACTGTAGCAAAGGACAACAATGGGTTCCTGCACCACTCACAAAGGGAGCAGCTGATGCCTGCTTATCAGGAAGGAGGCAACACTTGTCCATGCAGGGACAGATTTGCTCAGGAGCATACTTGCCTTCCCTGCCATCCAGGCTTCTGCTAGCATCTTGGTTCACAGGTTATAGATTGCTGTATCCGTGGTCTTTCATAAAACCTCACTTCTGAACAGGAGAATCATGTCCGTGGAATTCACTCTGATCTTACTTTGTGCCCCACACCCCTCAAACAGTCTTGACAGAACAGTGTAATGGGCTGAGGAAGGCTCAGTTACTGTGCCAGCTAGGAAAAATGCCCTGTGTGGTTTAGTACTGTTGTATAGGATGAGGCTAATATCCCTTATTTGCAGCTAATATTTGGATCCATCTACATAGTCAGAATATGTCTAAAACCCAGCCAGTTGTTTGGGTTTTAGAGAGAAGCTAGAAATCTGGAATTTTGTGTTCAGGGACTGCAGTATGAGGAATGACTGAGAACAGGGATCCTGGTGACTGACCCTTCAGCACACTCCCTAGATCCACCTATTGCAGACTCTCCTCATATAGTTCTTGTCTGCTCTTCCCTCCCTCTGTCAGAGCCCAGGGTAAGTGGCTGCAAACACAATTTTGTACATTTGCCTTTTAAGAGACTCTCTACATCTCCAGCTATCTCTTCCTGGCAGAGAAAAACCCTGCTGCTTTTCACAGCTACATGTTTTAGATGTTCTTTTCCCAGTTCTGTTGCTCTAGGTTGGGGAGCCAAGCTTGGGGTGCTACCCCACATTTCTCAGTGGGAACCCCTCTGGCTACTGAATTATCCCTCTGGAACTTCAGCTGTTGCTTGTGCAAGCCCAGCCAGGTCTCTTCTACCTCTGCACTTCCTATCAGCCTTGTTGTGGTATTGTGGTTTCTTCCATAAATCCTTGGTGATAAGGCTTCTCTCCAGCTAGTGTTCATGTGGTTATTCAGGATGATTTTTCCTATAATTCAGTTGTAATTCCAGTTTGGTCCTTGGGGTAGGCTAGGGTAGCATCCACCTACTCTGCTGCCATCACGAGTCTCACAAAGGTTCTCCATACACTCTCTGTTCCATACTTAACTAAATCCTTTAGGAATACTCATTCTATAATATGTTCACAGACAGATATTTATTAGAAAGAGAAAAAGACTCAATAATTGTTTGTCAACTTAAAGTAATAACAATTAGTAGAAAATGTGTCTTATGACCCTTCTTAGTCAGGGACTGCTCTTTCTCCACCAATACCTGTTGTTTTTTCCTATCTGCCATTCTGTGTTCCTTTGTTGTCCTTCTCTCTCTCCCTCTCTCTCTCTCTCTCTCTCTTTCTCTCTCTCTCTTCCCTCCCCTCCCCTCTCTCTCTCACACACACACACACACACATGAATGTACACATAAACTTTTAGTAAATTGCAACAGTAAGAAATGACATAAACCTATTTTGCCAATGCTCAATACACTCACCTCAAATCCATCTCTGTTCAAGTAAAAACTAGAATATAAAAAGCCACAATAATTAGTTCAAAAATTTATCCTGCTCAGTATTTCTTCTCTGACAGAGTTATTCCAGTTTGCTTTCCGACGGGGTAATATTGAAATGAATAAGGTGACCTGGCTGGTGTGGCTTAGTGAATTGAGCACCAGCCTATGAACCAAAAGGTCGCAAGTTCGATTCCCAGTCAGGGCACGTGTCCAGGTTGTGGGCCAGATACCCAGCTGAGGGCATGTGAGAGGCAACCAATCAATGTATCCCTCACAGATTAATGTTTCTCTCCTCTTTCTCCCTTCCCCGCTCTCTAAAAGTAAATAAAATCTTTAAAAAAATGTGTAAGGTAAACTTACATACATTTCAAAGTACTTGAATGAATTGCTACGGACTGTCAACACTAAATTACTAAGCCTTTCCTACATCTATTTTGTAATTAATTAACACATTAATTATTGAATAAATCATATATGATATAAAATCCCAAATGGATTAAATGATATGCCTCAATCCCATAGTCATTTCTTTTCTCTGGAGGCAATTGCTGTTAATTATTTTGGTAATTTTACAGAGATTATAAATATAAACTACACACATATGTAAGCATTCATGAAAAAATGAAAATTTGTATATATGTATATGTATATTTCATACATGCTTTTCTGAAAATGTATGAATATATTTGCTTTAACACACGTATGTGTACCATTTGCATAATATTCTTTTGTATGGATATATCAATAAATTCAACTAACTCATCATTTATAAGCTTTAGTTTATTTCAACTGTTTAGATGTAAATATTGGTGCAAGAAGTACTCATATACAAATGTCAGTTTTGAAATATGTGTGTATATAAAATATTTCTAAAAGTATAATTATTAATTTAAATGACATACACATTTCATGCTATGGTGGATATACTAAATTAAATTACCATCCACACATGTGGCGCCAATTTATATGCCCCCCAAAATGTACGAGAGTGCTTGTTTCCTCACAACCTTGAACACAGTGTGCATGCTTTTTGATCTTTGCAATCAGATAGGTAAATAATGAGTTATATTTTTTAGTTTTAATTAGCATGCTTTTTACAAATGAAATTGAGTGCATTGTCATATGTTTAAGAGCTATTTAAATTTCTCTTTTCCGAATAGTTTGATCATTACTCCTTTTGCTATTAAGTTGTTGATTTATTTGTAGGAGATCCTGGTTTAGTAAATTACTTATTTTCTGTGTGGTGTGTTGCAAATATTTTTTCAAATGCCTGTCACTATTGATGATGGTGTTTTTGCCATGCAGATATTTCTAACTTTTAAATAATTAAAATTATCCATTTTTATGGCTTTTAGATTTTGTAGCATATTTTGTAGGCCTTCAGTACTCGAGGTTTATAAATAAGTTCTCTTATGTATTTTACTTTTCTTGATTACACTTTTCACATTTAAAATATTGATCTACCTAAACTTTGGTTTGATGTAAGAAGTAAATAGGGATCAAATACTATGTTATTCAAGGTGACTATTGATATTCTAACATAATTTTTAAAAAATTCATCATTTCCTCTTTGATATGTAATGCTACTTTTTTATATACTTATATATGGAATTTAGGCTTATTTCTGGCATTTCAATTCTGTTTCATTGACTTAGTCTTCTTTTATTTCATTTATTTTTAGTTTTATTGTTTATTTTTTCATATGAATGTAGAAATAAATTTCTCACTCTAAAATTATAATCGATAGAGTATTTATTGAAATTATTAAATCATAATGAGAAAAGTAAAATTGTTATGATGTTCAGAGGCAGAATGACCTCTGATGGGGATATAACACTGCACTGCCATACTACTTGTTCTTACGTCCAGACTCTACCAATTACTATAACTCAGGTAAGTAACTTTCTCTGTCTCTGTCTAGATGATAACAAAGAACAATGTTAGTACTAATATTATACGGCACTTGTGAGGATTAAGAATAAGTACATATAGGATCCAAAATGATGGTAGAGTAGGCAGAAGCAACACTCACATTCTTCCAGGACCAAACTGGAATTACAACTTAAATGTAGAACAATCACCCTGAATAACCAATTGAAGACTAGCCAAACAGAAGTCTTAGAACCAAGGATTTACAGAAGTCTCATTGAAACTAGTAGGATGGGTGAAGATATGAAGGGGCTGGCCCTTCTCTCATGGGTGTCAGCTAAGACCCTGGAGTGATGTTTCATCTGTAGAGTTTTCTCTTGAGGAGTGTGGGGTCTAAACCCCAAGCCAGGTTCCTCAACCCAGAGCAGCAGAGCTGAGAAGGGTCTTCCACATAACATTTGGCTGTGAAAAGCAGTGGAGATTCTGTCCAACA
The DNA here is from genome assembly GCF_022682495.2 of Desmodus rotundus. NCBI lineage: Eukaryota > Metazoa > Chordata > Mammalia > Chiroptera > Phyllostomidae > Desmodus > Desmodus rotundus. The sequence goes on along the minus strand of NC_071388.1, from coordinate 57,014,667 downwards.
GGGAGAGACAAAGGTTTGCTAGAGATAGACGTGACCTCTTAAAGGACCAACACACAAAATCTCATTTTCAGCCACTGACCTTGGGCTCTGGTAGAGGGAGGGCGGAGTAGGCTAGTGTTGCATGAGGAGAGTTTGCAGTTTGTAAAATGGGGAGAAAGCTGAAGTGACAACCATCAGAATCCCTCTGCTGAGTCCCTCTCCCACACCACAGATGCCCTCTTTTTTAGGTGGAACACTTCTCTCTATGGTATCAGCCTGGGGAAATGCAATAACCCCACCCTTTGAACTCCCTGATGCCCCGCACTGTGGAGCTTATGCCCTGCTGAGGAGTCAGCTGCCTGGTCTTGGGTATAAAGGCCCAAGCAGACTAAGCAAGTGTCAGTGATTAACTTGTGTGGCTCAAGGGTGGGGACAAATCTCTCATTCCTCCAAGCCAGATTGACACTCCTCCTCATGGAGGATCTACTGACTCTTGAGGGCCCCATCCTGCTAAGTATGGGCTTCCAGCATAATCTGTGACTGACTGAGTTGTTTCAATTAGTGTATGCTTCATTTCTGATTGGACCTTTTTTATGCTGCTGAGGTCCTCACTAAGTTCTTTCAGTATCCTTGTAACCAGTGTTTTTGAACTCACCTGATAGATAGCTTATCTCCATTTCATTTAGCTCTTTTTTTTTTTTTGAAGTTTTGATCTGTTCTTTCATTTGGGCCATGTTTCTTTGTCTCCTCATTTTGGCAGGCTCCCTGTGTTTGTTTCTATGTATTAGGTAGAGCTGCTTTGACCCTGTGTCTTGGTAGTGTGGCCTAATGTAGTAGTATCCTGTAGGGTCCAGTGGCACAGCCTCCCCTATCACCCAGCTGGGTACTGGTGGTGCACCCACTGTGTAGGCTGAGTACACCCTCCTCTTGTGGTGGAGACTTGGTTGCTTTTTGCAGATCAATGGGAGGGATTTACCCAGGCAAGTCAGCTGCAAAGACAGGCTATGACCACTGACCTCCAACCTCCACCCTCCGTGGAGGATCAGCTGTGCAGGGACAGGGTGGTGGTGCTCCGATGTGGTCTGTAACTGTCCATTGGGTGCGTTGGCCCTGAGGTTTCCTGGGTGGAGCAGGCCAAGGTCAGACCCACCTGTGTTTCACCCAGGCCACTCTGCCTGAGCTGTAAAGCAATCTGAGATGGCTGCTACTTATGCTGGGCTTGGAGATTTCCAGTGAAACTAAGCTTTAACTCTAATATGGCTGAAGCTAAGGGTCACTGAGGCCAGCTGTTATTTGTTTGATAGAATTTAGGATCCAAGATGTGCCATTTTTGTGAAAAAGCACCTTGGGTGGGCCCAAGCTGGTAAGTTGGGTGAGGTAGAGCCTCTGTGGATCTCCAAGGCAGGTCCCACAGATTGATGGAGTCTCAGATATAACACCGGCCTACTGGCTCTGTTGAAGGGGGAGGGCTCAACAACGGGGAATGGTCTCCGCTAGCCCCAATGCCAGACACTTCAGTCTCTCCCTATATACCACTGGTGCCCTTCAAGCTGCCACCCCAGTGCTGGAGCTCAGAGGGAGCAAGTCTGAGTAGGTGAGTCCGTGTGTGGGTTCTCCAAGAGGAGCTGCTTAGGGCTCCAGCAGCCTCCTCCACCAACTTAATTCTTGCTGGTTTTCTCAGCCAGAAGTTGTGGGGACTTACCTTCCTGGCACTAGAATCCTGGGCTGGGTGAACTGGGGTGGGTCTGGGACTCCTTGCTCCTGAGATATCCCTCCCAAATTTTTATCCTCAAGGGTTTGGGGCCAGTCTGTTCTGAGTCCACACCTCTCCTACCTGTCTGGATGGATGTGGTTGTCAATTCCATAGTTGTCAGGCTTCCATTCAACTTGATTTCTGATGTTCCTGAGTGATAGTTGTTCTATGTTTTATTTGTAATTTTGATGTAGTTGTGTGAAGAGGCTAGCCATTGCCATCTTTACCAGAAGCTCAAGGCTTGCTTTTTAAGTTTGGCTAGGATGGCTACAAATCAGTCTTAATCTAGGCTAATTCAATCCTAGTAGTAGGTCTATATTTTTCTTACTACTCGACATTATGCCTCATGTACTAAAAAGTCTTCTCATACTGGCTGGTGGAATGCAACCTATTCCCAGCCCTGTGTCATCTCCAGAAATTTTCCTGACTAGTGTTTCCTATTCATTCTGCCTTTAGTCCCAGAGTGCATATGCAGAGCAATACATAGTCATAGACTTGAGAAAATGTTTTGTAATTCTTCAATGTTTTCTCTTTGTGCAGACCCAACTTCTCTGATATTCTGCTTTTTTTTGTGGTATTATTGAGATAAAATTGACATACATCACTGTATATATTTAAGGCATACAGCATAATGGTTTGACTTAATACATCGTGAGATGATTTCTACAATGTTTAATTAGCATCCAACATTTCATGCAGATATAATACATAGAAAAATAAAAACAAGACTTTTTTTTGTGCTAAGACCCTTTAGTATTTACTCCCTTACATCTTCCATATATATATTAAATGGCAGTGTTAACTACAGCCATTATGTTGTACATTACATTTCTAGTACTTATTTATCTTGTACCTGGAAGTGTGTGCTTTTGAAAATTGCAAGTGTCTCAGTCCCCTCAAAGCCTTATTTCTATCTCTTCAACTAAATGCAATGGCCAGGGTCTGTCGGGTTCCACCTCCATGCACTGCAACTGGAAAATGCCTCCACACGGTGAGCAGGTGCAATAGCAGGGCTCAGCGGACTCCACTTCCCTTCTCTCAGGGATCACAGCTTATACTCCCCAGTGTTCAACATCTGAAAATTGTTGTTTAACATATGCTGTGTTAGACAACACACCATTTAAACAACACACCACTTTATTTTTCTAGTTGTTTAAAATAGGAGGCTAAATCCTGTCCCTGTTATTCCATCTCTTCCAGAAGCAGAGCTGGATGGGTTCTTTTACTTTATTAAAATATATACATTATTTTTACTTGTGTGTATGAATGCTTTTGGTATCTACCTATTAATTTCACAGAATTGTCATATTTAGGCAGTAATTTTTAATGAAATAGGGTTTTCTAGTACATTGTCACATCATGGGCAATTTGTTGCCTAGTTTTTTCTAATATACTTTTTATTTTTTCTTTTATCTAATTGTACTAACACTTCCAGAATAATATTAAATGAAAGTAATGATAATATATAATTGGTGTCACTTTATGTATTTGTATATCCAATTAGTGTTAAATGTTTTGGACATACATTGTGAGTATATACAATCTACTAACTAAGATGGAACTTTCTTTTGTTTTCTTAAAACTACCTTTACATTTCAAGCAAACTTATTACATTCTCAGGCCCTTGCCCCATGCTACGAGAAGGCTTCATTTTTTTTCCATCCAAAATATTTTTAATTGTCTTCTTTGGAAAAAACTCCTTTTCCCTGTCATTATACTTTTCTTCTCTGGATAATTTAAAAAATCCAGTATTTAATTAAAATTTGTTTCAAGACTTTCCTAATAATGCGTAATTTGTTGTTGTTTTAAAAGATATTTTCAGAGAGCAATTTATAATAATACCCAGGTCCCTTTTGAAGGATGCAATTGATTGTTCTGAGCCTCTTAAAGGATTTTAAATAATTTCTCCTATTTAATTCTTTTTTTGCCTTAAATCAGCATTTGTAGAAACTCATTAGCCACTTCTTTGCCCATCTTTCTCTTCATCCAAACTCATAACGTGATGTAACATCTTTACATTTATATGGTGCTTTTAGCTCCTGAAAGACCTTTGCCTCTGTGGCTGGGTGACTCTTCTCCTGGGTTAGCTGGGCCCAAGGAACCTTCCTGGCACACGCTGTGCCTTCTACTTTACCTCTTCTCTAGGGGTTTTGGATGTCCTGATAAACTTTAAATATCTTGGATCTAGAACAATTTAATTACTACTACAATGCTGTAAATATTTACCTTGGTTTGGAATTTAATTTAAAATTCATAACCCATTTCATTACTTTTTGAAATATTTAGTTTTATATTGGAAAAACTCATAAATTCTGTTTTACAAAAGTGTAAAAGACAAAATCTTAATACATGAAAAATTTAGTTTTGTGAATATAATAAACCCCAAATGTAATTTTATTATTAAGTACATATAATAATATCAGCAGTAAAAAACAATGGATTACAACTTGCAGTCTTCAAGGGAACTGTTTAGAGAGGAGATAAAATAATTCAATTACTTATTTGTAAATTGTTCTACAAAAGTGATTCAAGTATTTTGTCTTCTTAAGTAGGTTATAGTTACTTGGAAATTTTGTTTTTACATTTCCTTCATTATCAAAATCATTTTTATAGAACAAAATGTAACTTTACAATAATTCTAATGTTATAAATTGTTACATATCTGACCTTACAAGTGGTTATGAAGAGAAAGGATGGGGCTTAAGGGAATGAATCTACAACTATACATTTGGTCTTCCATTCTATAGTAACACAGTCCACCTCCTGCTTTTTGGTTGGTATATCAATAAAATATAAAATATTTTAACTTCAAGTAGTTCTGAAAATAGTATAATCATTCAATAAATACCCATCGTACTAGAATTTGTTATGGGCCCAATTCTTTCCTCTCTCTGAGTCCCTGGTCTTTGGCATGCAGCTTTTTGGTGTCCCTTTCTTAGACTCTAGACTGAGCAATGTGATTTTCTTTAGCCAATGGATCTTAGAGAATGTGATGCAGCAGAAATCTGAATGGAATGTTCTCATTTCCACCCTTCGGCATTGCTGCAAGAAAATGTTGGGCTAGCCTTATGGAGGACCAGAGACATGTGGAATAAGCCCACCCAATGACAGATAAGGAAGCTAGCCAGACTAAGAGGTGTGGGTGAGCCTAGCCAGAGCCAATCTAGGTTAGCTGGGCAACTTAGGCAGCAAACTCCAGATGAATAAGTGAGCTATTTAGATCAGCCGACCCCCCTTGAGAAATAGTACTTGTTTTATGTCACTGAGCTTGTCTTGTTGCTTGCTATGTAGCATTATTGTGGCAGTAGGTAACTAACATGCCCATTGAATGAATGAATGACTTGAATTCTTTCATTGTTTCACATATACACTTACTGAGTTTCTAAACAGAGGCACCTTGATAGCAAACAGAGGTCTGCTTCTTGATATCATATATTCTATGCTGCCTTAATCATCCTACTCCAGGCTCCGGGGAATTCTCAACAAAATTACTATCTCCATCTCTAAAACTTTCAGCTTAAAAAAATTGTGGTAAACTTATTAATAAATAATTAATTGACACTTATTAATAAATATGAATATTAATACATATTAATACATACTTCAACAACTATTAAAGTAAACTTTAATAGTTGTTGAAATATTCTTTTTGGAGGTCTTGTTTCTTACTGCTTCATTGTGTACCTTGAACAAGCTTTTATTAATCAAAAAATGAAATTATATCTCACTTACAATTTCAATCTAGTCAACAGAAAGTGATAAATTAAACATTTTTAAGAAAGTTTTTACAACTGAAATTGAATTGATATTGAAAATATATACATACATGCAAACACAAAATATACATGGGGTAGACAAGGTGTTATACTGCCTTTATGCTTTCTTTACTTTAAAAAATTGCCACTTTTTCCACTTAAATTATCTTATATGAATTTTCAACCAATAAAGGTCATCCTTTGCTAAGAGGATCTAATCTTGCACTTTCTTTTTCCCTGTTAATGCCAAATATGCAATCTCAACATTATATTCACATAGATTTTTGCATTTAATATGCAATAAAGTGAGTTAAACATTAAATTGTAACAGTGATAAGCTTTTAATGTAGTTAAATATGGCAAAACAAATCAGTACTTGGTTCTTAATTGATTGTGATTGTAATATGTAGACACTCTTATTGGATTATGTGTTCATTATGGAAAACAAAGCAAAATCAAACCAAACAAACCATCCCTCTAGCAGTTTCCACTCCTTATCCATCTACATACACTATGGTGTGAATATTAAAGGAAATTAACTTTGAACCACTGACACTAATAGATATCATTTTCTGAAGAATCTATTTAGTTACCCTGAAATGTAGTAATAATTTGAAAAAATTCTAATGCGGGCCAACTAATTACAAAAGGAGATGCCCTAGTGTTTTTTAAATTATGATTCAAAGAGATGTACACTGAGACAATATTGAAACACATTTAGATAACTGTTCAAATGTTGAATAGTTTAATATGTAGCCATGTGTATAATATCCCCCCTTCTGTGTATATTTATATTACTTCAAATAGTGTAAACATCAAGCAATAATGAAAATTCTAAGATATCAGTTCAAAATAATGTGGTTACTTTGTTGGCTCCAAGAGGATTTTAAAAAGCCATATACTCATTATAGATTTTTTTCTGAAAACTTGGGATGACATCATACTGTCTACTAATTTGATATCAATAATTCTCAAACATACATAAAGTAGAATTTCACTGGAGCAAAAGTAAAAGTGTAAAAAATTAGAAATTATCTGTTGTTTTATAATTCATGAATTTTTATGCTAAAATATCAAGTTGGTTAATTCTTGTGAGGTCAGTTTCCCTAGACAAGAACCTAAGTTGGAGATTTCTGTGCAAATCATTTATTTATTTGAGGGCATGCTGTCAGTAAAAAATAAAACAAAACAAAACAAACTCTAAGAATGTGGTGAAAGATGATAGAGTCAATGAAGAAGCTAAGAAATAAAGAATGTGCTTTCAGCAGAAATCTAGGCTCAGCCTGATCCCACGTGGGGCTCTGGAGAGTGTGGATGACACCTTAGAGTTGTCCCTTTGAGATGAACTGGATTTTGTACCCCTGTATCAATTACTGGCTGTGGACTAAGCTCCTCTCAAGGTAGGGGGGTGCTCCATACCACAAAGACATCTCTGGGAGAAGTAGCTCCCCTTGGTTCAGGACAATGATTATCTGAAGAATGGACCATCTGTGAACCACTGTAGAACCATCGTAGTCAAACTTTATAGCAGCTGAAGAGGGGAACCCTGTCAGGTAAAGGGGTTTGGGAACAACATTAGGGCATCTAGTCAAGTGTATGTAGTCCAAACACTTGGTCAAATAAATTATTTTTTTTACATTTCCAGTGCTCTTTTAGCCCTATTTCTCATATTTCCTACTGCTTAAGGTATTTCCTCATTTGTTTATTACTGCTCCAAACTAGTTTTAATCTCTTTTAAAAGATGTCTACATTTTGAGATGTCTATATCATGTTTTGAATATTCAATTCAGCACAATATCTAATCATCAATTTATTATCATGCACTATTACTTAATGAGAAGTAAATTTAAGCTTTACCAATGACATTTATTAGTTTATCAGTGAAGTACAGTAAAAGAATCTGTAATTATTGCTAAGGGAACAGTTTTTCTTAATCTAGCTTTATCTGTGAGGGCAAAGGTTCCTGTAAAAAAGAAATTTGGAATAAATGCAGAGATGATCTTTTTTGCCGAGGATGCACAATTGGGCTCTATTTGCTAGGAAAACTGGCACTTTATGTGACCTGTTCTTTTTTACTTTCTTGTACAGCAAACTGATCTTTTAAAAACTTCTGTGAACTGTAGGTCACATTGAATTTTTATGGGAACAAGCCTTTTGTTTTTCTGAAAACTTTTTTCCCCTTTTCTGTATTAATTTGTGTTTATTCTAGAGGACTGAGGTGGGAAATATCTTTTCTTTGATGTTCAAGGAATATTGGCAAAATGGTCTTAATTTTGGCATCTTTCTTGGTTAATTTCCTTTTGTTGGAGATATTTGGAAACTGAAAATATAGTGAAATTAAACCCTTCATACTTAATTAAAGGGTTGTATGAAGTCATACATTGGTCTCATGACCTCCAAATTCACATCGTCAACACTGAGAGTGAAACCCATTGAACATTTTCCTGATAAAAGTCCAGACTGAGATCATAATTGCTTCATCATATTCAAATAGTCAAATGTTCTCTTTTTCTTTTATATATTTGTAAGAAAAAAACCTTAACCAAAAAGGAGAAAAATAGTGCATTTTAATAGAATATGATACCACTTCTTGATGAATTCAAATGATAAAATAAGAATTACATATCTTATGAATACATATGTGACTTCATTACCAAACCCAACACTTCCTGGCTGCTGTATATGAGGGTAACACAAACCCTTCACAGTCAGTTGCGCCTAAAAGTATCACTGTGCCGCTGAGTGAGCCAACCCTGTACCCCAGGCCCCCCCGGGACCTCAGCATCAGGTACACAGACAGGGGACAGTGCTGCCTGCCCTGCCTGGTTGATTGATGGAATAAGAGGAGATGGAATGAGGCCGCCAGGAATGGGTTCTTGGCACTTCACTGCATTTCCTTTTCCCATGGATAGGAATCTCATTGCTCTTGAGGGCGATACAGTATCATTACTATTGCATACACATGATGTACTGGGAAACAGCCATTAGGGACCCAAAGCCCATGTTCTGCTACATTTATTTCTCTCACTGGGCATTTACTCTCACCTCCAAGTCCTGTGAGGAGACTTTGTTTAATCATATTTCATTTACAGTAGAGGAGGATTTGCATCAGAAATGTCCCAAAAATAACGAGCAATGGGCATACAGCAGTTTACCCTGCCCAGCCGTTGTCATCCGGCGGTTACAGATGAATGTTGTTGGCATGTGACAACAGAATGTGTGATGTTTCTGGGGTATAATCTTGATTTAATTGTATAAACACTCATCTATATTATGTTCACTTCTGGTAAAATAAAACCAAATGATTTCTTCTCTAGTTATTTATCCCTTTGACTATCTGGGCACCTTTTAGGGATAGCCATGACAAGGGACCTCGTGCAAAAGTCAGTCCAAGCCCTTTGACAAAGTAGCAAACTGTTTGTACCCCACTACTTAGGAGTTCCTTATTTCATATTGTGAATTCAAAAAAGTACAAACTGTTCGAGGTGGGAGCATGGTCTTTTGTCACTTTGCCTCCATTCCAGTATCCAGTATGTTGTTAGCTTTGTTCACACCAGCATTTGGTTGAATTGAGTTGACTTTGAGGGGAGGGTGCTTGATCGCTGTGTTATAATGTTTGAAGGATCAGAACGCTGGGATAAGTTGGTTGACATGTATTGTATTCAAAGTCAGAATGTAGAGGGTCCAAAATCCAAAGCTCCAAACACTCTTGTTAGAGCTGATGGAAGAAACAGTGATTTCAAATGCACCCTCTACTGCAGTGGCTTCTGGTGGTGGTCTGAGGACATAGCGTCATGTAACAAGCAACTTTTTAATTAAATATTAATTAATATTAGCTGTGGCATTTTTTAGGTTCAAAACTTATACTTATGTCTAAAGGTGGCATATTTTCTCTACCAGTATGCTCATGTCTGAATGTAGAAATGTCTACTGGCAGGTAAACATCAACACACAAACTTTATACCACATTGAATTAAAATGCTTGTAAGGAACTTTTTGTAAACTGATTTGGATTAGAATTAGTAGTTCTTTCTAAAGGAAAGTTTCATTAAAATTGCAGAAGAGATTGGCAATTTTCTCACCAGTCAAAGAATAAGAAGATATAACAAATGAATTTAATTTAGTCCTCCTGAGGTTAACACCATCATTTTGTTGAACAGCTGCTGATATTTTGGCATTTCTATACTTCTTTGGTAGAAAGAAAATAACTAATAGCTTAATTCCCAGATGTCAACTCATAGACAAAATATATCTGTAATGTGTTTTCCCCCAAATGCATGCCCTAGCCAGTTACTTCTGAGGAGTGAGAGTATACCCCACATCTCTGAAAATAATGCTGAAATCGGTGGTTCACCAGTATGCGAACACAGGCGTATATAATGTAAACTGACTGGCCGGGCAACGGTTTCCAAAACAATATTTCTGTTTGTTTAAACTAACTTAATGTTGTTAGTTTTCAACATTTTATCTTTTTTTATAATTAGTTTTTAATGACTTTACTTATCATAGTAATGACCCATTTGAACAATGAAAAAGGTCTAAAGAATATCAGACCTTTTAATGTAAAAACATTTGTTGTTCTGATTATGTTCGGTGGTGATATCAGAATTTGACCTGGGTGCTAAGGATGATGCATAATTGTGCAATCAAGTCAGTGTAAAATCGGCCCAATCTTTTTTGAAGTTAGAGAATATTGCCTCCAGTAGGCTGAGGTGATAGCCGACAAAGGAACCGAACCGAGTAACCTGTCATATGCGCAGAGTCAGTGGTAGTTTGTTTGGTCCCTCCATACTGGTGCTTCATGTGTCAACAGTGTTTCATCCTTGCCTTGCCCCACTGGGCCCTCTACCACAGAGCCTGCATGACAGTAACCTGGTCCACTTACTCGTCCACTCACACACTTTGAAATTTTTATCCTTCAGATGTGTATTTATATGGTCTCTACTCTGAAGACATTGATTAGATTATTTTTTTAACATTTTATTTTGAAATAATTATAGATTCATAGGAAGATGCAAAAATGTACAGGGAGGTCCCATGTATCTTTTATCTAATTTTCTCTAGTGATAACATCTTGCAAAACTATAGTTTGATATAAAACCCAGAGAATTAACATTGGTACAATCCACAGAGCTTATTCAGATTTTATCACTTTGACACACACTCATTTGTGTGTATGTATGTCTAGTTCTATGCAATTTATCACATGTGTAGACTTAGGTGACCACACTGACAACCAAGGTACAAAACTGTTCAGCACAAAGCTCGCTCCTGCTACCATTTATGGGCCCATCTCTCCTCCTTCTTCCCACCCCTAACACTTGACAAGCACTACTCCATTCTACATGTTATCTGTTTCAAGGGTGATATAAGTGTAATCGTACAGTATGTAACTTTATGAGATTGACTTTTTAATTCAGTGTAATTCCCCTGATATCAATCCAAGTTGTGTTTCAAAGATTAAAAAAAATTATTGAGTAGTAATTTGTGGAATGAAATACGGGGATACCACAGTTTGTTTAGCCATTTACCCACTGAAGTTTAGCTGGGTCGTTTCCAATTTTGGGCTGTTATAAATAAAGCTGCTTTCAATATTCATGCATGGATTTTCGTGTAAATGTGACTTTCCATTTTTGTGGGGTAAACGTTCAAGAGCAGAATTGATAGACTGTACAGTCAGTGCATGTTTAATCTGAGAAAAATACTTCAAACTATTTTTAGAGTGGCTGTACTACTTTACATTCTCACTAGCAATGTGTAAATAATCTGGTTTCTCTGCATCCTCACCAATGTTTGTTGTTGTTCCTAATTTTTATTTTAGCAGTTCTAATAGTGAGGATTTGTATTTCTCTAATATCTAATGATGTTGTGTACCTTTTCATATGTTTATTTGCCATCAGTATATCCTCTTCAGTGAAATGTTTCTTCATGTCTCTTGTCCACGACAATTTTTTCTAGTTGATTTTTTTCACTGTTGAGTTTTGAGAGCTCCTCACGCATTCTCGATACAAGTGCTTTGTTAGGTAAGTTTTTCTCCCAGTTTGTACTGTCTCTCTGTGCCCTCTTAACAGTGTTTTGCGGAGCGCACTTTTAAATTCTGAAGCCCAAATAATTTTTCCTTTTATGATTGTGCTTTTGGTGTCAAGCCTAAAAAATCTTTGCCTGCCTCAGTTTTTAAAGATTTTCTCCTTTGTTGTTTTCTAAAAGTTTTATAGTTTTAAATCTAAGTCCATCACCCATTTTGAGTTATTTTTTTAAAATCAGGTGTGAAGTCTAAGCCAAGGTTATTTTTTTTTCTCTTCCTGCTTGTGGATGTCTAATTGCTTTAGCACCATTTGTTAAAAAGGCTATACTTCTTTCATTGAATTGGTTTTACTTCTTTGTCAAAGTCACTTGGAAATATTTTGTGTGGAACTATTTCTAGGTTTTTCATCCTGTTCCATTGATTTATCTTTCTGCAAACACCACAGAGTCTTGAGCACTGGAGCTCTGCAGTCAGCCTGGACACTTCATTGGGTAAAGTGATTCCTCTTATTTTATTCTTCCTTTTAAAGACTGTTTTTAGCAAGTACACACCCTTTGCTTTTCACATATTTTTTAGAACAAGATTATTTATGTCTACAAAAAACTTTGTTAGGATTTTGAGAGGCATAGCATTAAACCTATTGATCATTCTCGGGAGATTAACAACTTCACTGTATAGCATCTTCAAATCCATGAGTACAATGCAGTATTTCTCTATTTATGTAGGTCTTTGATTTCATTCATCAGCATTTTGTATTAAGCATATAGACCCTATACATGTTTTGTTAGTTTTATACCAAAATATTTTATTTTCTTTGGAATGAATGTAAATATTTTGTTTTAAGTTTTGGTTTCTATGTTTGTTGTTAGTATACAGAAATGTGAGTAATTTTTTGTGTTGATTTTGTTTCTTGCAACCTTGTTGAATTAACTTAATAAGTCTAGGAGATTTTTGTAGATTCCTTGGAATTTTCTATGCAGAAAATTGTTATCTGCAAGAAGGATAGTTTTAGTTTTAAAGCTTATATATCTGTGCTTCTATGTTAATAGCAAAAATTTGTTCTTTTTGAAGTTGTTGTCCATTTTAGATTGTTTTCTATAACTTCGAGTGGATCAGTGATTTTCTAAAGTAACTCTTAGGTCAGTAGTTCTTAAAGTGTGGATGGGCACTCCCAAGAGTCCACTGAAGCACTTCCGGTGGGTCCACAGGATCAGAACAATGTTCAAAATTATACTAAGTTGTTATTTGCCACTTTTGCTCTTATTTTTTCATTTTTATTTTTCAAGCATGCAGTGGAATTTTCCAGTGGCTACATGACATGATGTTACAACATAGTTAGAAACGCAGGTTTTCTATTATGTCACACGTTGCAAGGTGCAAATTAATGCCACTCACTAATTTTTCTTGAAAAGGTTATCTTTCATAGAAAAGGTTTATGTTTGTTTAGCATGCAGTGCATTTATTATTTTTAACATAAATTATTAAATATTTCATAATTTCCTCAAAAATTAAAACAACTTTTTATGTGAAAAATATTGATATATATATAACCCTCATAAATAAAAGTTCTTTTGAGGTCTTTAAGAATTTTTAAGGGTACAAAGGATTTATGAAATGAAAAATGTTTTGAGTTTCTCTAATTCATGTCAATTCTATTTAACTTAATTCTCTGGGTTGTCAATTTATTGCCTGACATATGTGTTGGTGGTAAATAAATATAGGTCGACTTTAGGAAAGTATCTTTTTATCTTTCTAGTTTGTTTGTGACAGAGGAGAAAGTTTCTGTCAGCTTTACAACTCTTCCTTTAAATGAAATCTCACGTGAAAGTCCAGTATTCAAAAAGTGAGAACAACATGGACTATATTCCCTATGTTGTGCCAGGAGGGTACTGGAAATATCAGGGGGAACCCTTTGTAAAGCATGTGATTGTCTAACCACTATGCTGTACACCTGAGACCAACACAAAATAATTCTGGGTAAAAAGTGAGAACAACAACGGGGATAGCTTAGAGCTTATGCCGTTTGACTGTTTGTCCTTATGGCACAGGGGCCGCAGTATAACCAATCCTAGGGATCCTTTGAGTGTAATATGAGAATGATGATTATAAAGAATTAATTGCATAGCTATGTAAATAGACTGAGAATCTTGCTTAGTGGCCGACACAGAGTAGGGGTCAATAAATGTGTTATGTGAGTGACTGACTGCGGGGCTATGATCATACCTTCAGGTCATTTTTGAAATAGTAATTGTTAAAGTGAAACTTTGCCAGCAGAAAATAAAACCAAGCTTTGTTGCCATGGGGCCATAATCACTTAATGTATTTCACATCTCAGTGCATTCAGACAAATATCTGAGTTCCAAATAATTGAAAAATGAATATATGAGAAAATTTAGTTAGGCAAGAAGTCACTGTCAATGCTGTGTCTCTTGGGAAAATAAATATATGACAGACATGAGGTGAGGAACGGTAAGGAAAATGACCAGTTAAGAACAATTTTAAACAACATTCTCCTTGTTGCATGAAGTATGCCAATCATTATCCCTTTACATTTTCTCACTTACATGAATACATCCAAGTGCTTGGTGATTATGTTTGCAGAGTGGGGAAGTATAATGAACACAAGACTTATCTACCAGACTAGATCATCAGTGGAAGAAATAGTGTGTTTTTCCTGAGGCTAGAAACAGAAGAGAAAAGGATGATTATATTAACAGATGCACAAAAATTAAAAAAAGAAAGAAGAAACAACTTGATATTTTAAGGCAGTTGCTTAGTAAACTAGGAAACTTTCTGCATACTGGATTGCCACATTGCTTTCCTATAAGAATAAGTGTCACAGCGGGTTCCACAGGCTGCGACACTGGCCCTGGCTGGCTGCAGCAGGAGTGATTTCCGGCATCTTTCCGTGTCTTAAGACCAGGCTAAACGCAAAGGAACTGAAGGCAACATGCCACCTAGAACACTGTTTCTCACAGTCAGCAGGAAACACATTCTTCATAAGACTGCTATTTTTATTTACAAAAAAATGTGGGGCTGTTTGTTGTATCATCATTAAAACAGTCAGAGGATAAGGAAAAGTTGATGGATAACTTCCTGATATAAACGAATATCTTTTTTTTTAAATTCCCCTAAGAGTCAAGGTCAATAACATGCTCTAACACAGAAATACAGATTTCAGTGCTTATAAGAATAAACCTCGACAGTAATGTCCCAAGCTTGGTAAGAGGTCCTTCCATGCAAGGCAAAACAGAGGAAAAAAGGTTGAAGAAAAGTGTAAAGTTTTTTCCACTGATGACCTACATGTTCTCATTAATCTCAGTGGAAGTGTCCTTCATCTTTTGGTATAATTCCATAATTCTAGAAGAGACCTTCCTATGCCTATGCTTTTCAGTCCCTGAGCAAGAGAGGCCCCACCTGGCTACAGATTTCATGCCTACCTACCCTATAGTGCATGCACACGGTGTATTATTATCTGCTTATTTTCCTTTTCAGGCAACTAGAAAACACGGTCCATGAAAGGAAAGATTTCTCTCTGTCTTCCTCACCACTATAAAGCCAGTGCACAAAACAAGCACGTAATATTTGTTGAAGATATGTGTAACTATGTAAAGTTTCCAAAAGTGAGCTTTTTGTTTTTGGTTGTATTGCCATTTATTAGCTGAAAAAGAAATTCATAGTCAACAACACAGACTTAAAAAAAGTTAACAAAAAGCATGTTAAAAAAGTTCCTTTTAACTGTGATTTGTACACATATTTATGGAAAGTATGTTAACAGTAACATTCCTATTATGTAGGACAAATACCAGAAATTAAACACCAACTCTAGTAAAACAAATATTTCTGTCAGCCTATAGCAATGGTTCTCAAACATTATTGTCTCAACCACTCTATGCTTTTAAAATTGAGGACTCCAAAGAGTTTTGTGTTTTTGTGGGTTACATCTATAGATATTTACCATATCAGATTAAAACTTATAAAACTTAAAACATTTATTTATTTATTTATTTATTCACTTAAAAATAGCATAGCTTGTTTTTAAAATAACTACTATAATTTTCAAAACAAAAAGTAAAAGAGTAGGATTTTTTAAATTTTGCAAATCTTTGTAACATCTCTTAATGTCTAGCTTAATAGAAGGCAGCTAGATTCTCATAACTTCTCTTATATTCAGTCTACTGTAATCTTATGTCATAAAATGAAAAATGTCTTTTGTTCAGATAAGTAGATCCCCCAAATACCTATAGCTAATATTATGCTTAATGATTAAAGACTAAACGCTTTCTACCTAAGATCGGGAACAAAGCAAATATGTTCAATCATGCTTGTCTTATTCATACACTGGAGGTACTAGCCAGAACCATGGGAGATAAAAAATAATAAAGGCCTACAGATTGGACAATGAGAAATATTTCCATTTGCAGATGACATAATTATTTACACAGAAAACCCAAGGAATCTATAAAACCAAACCCAAACCAAACCAACCAACCAACAAAAAACTCTAAGAGTTGCTAAAACTAGTAAGTGAGTCCAGTAAGATAATCTTTAATTTCTATATACAAGCAATAAAAATGTAGACTTAAAAATTAAAAAAAATATGATTTACAATCACTCACAAAATGAAATACTTTGGTATAAGTGAGACAAAAGATATAATCCAGCACTTGTGTGCTTAAACTGTAACATAATGAAAAAAATAAAAGTGATCTAAATAAATATTCATGGATTGGAAGATTCAACATAGTACAGATGTCAGTTCTTCCCAAATCAAAACTCTAGCAAAATTTCTTCTCGATATAAATAAAATTATTGTAAAATTTATATAGAATTGAAAAGGACTTACAATAGCTAAATTTTTGAAATGGAAGAAAGAACTGGGAAGAATCTTAATACATATGTTTAATAATTAAGATTGTATGTTAGCAGAAGGAGAAATTATTGCAACAGAACAGAGAATGTAGAAATAGATCCAATAAATATGACCAAGTGATATTTGACAAAGGTGCAAAAACAGTTCAATGAAGGAAGGACAGCTTTTTCAACAAACGGTACTAGAACAATTAAAGATCCAGAGGCGGGGAAAATTGAACCTCAAGCTGAACCTTAGAACTTATACATAAATCAGAATGAATCATGAACCTAAATGTAAAATTGTAAGAGTTTTAAAAATATATATAAGATAATCTTTGAGATTTAAGGCCAGACCAACAGGTCTTAGACTTGACACCAAACATGCAATCTATAAAAGAAAAACTTTATGTACTCAGTCTTATAAAAATTAAACATTTTGACCATGAAGACCTTGTTAAGAGAATAAAAAGGCTATCTACTTGGACAAAAATATTTGCAAATGACATATCTGGCAAAAGACTCTGTCGAGAATATACAACAAAGTCTCAGAGCTCAACAGTAAAAGAGAAAAAACTCAATTAGAAATGAGCAAAAGAAATGAAGAGAGACTTCACTGAAGAGAATATCCAGATGGAAAATAAGCCCATGAAAAGTTACTCAATATCATTAGCCCATCAGGGAAATGTGAATTTAAGCTATGATGAGATATTAATATATGAGAATAGTGAAAGTAAAAAATAGTGGCAACACCAAATGCTGGTGAAGATGCGGAGAAACCATTTCACTTAACTTATAGATGGTTGGTAGAAATATAAAATGGTATGCCTCCTCTAGTAGACAGTTTAACAGTGTATTGAAAACTAAACATGCAACCACCACATGATCTAGCAATGGCACTCCTGGACATTTATCTCAGAGAAATGAAGATATTTGTACACAAATGTTTATAGCAACTTTATTCATAATAACCCCAAATTGGAATCAGTCCAGACCTTAATGAATGAATGGCTAAACATACTGTGGTGCATCAATACCATGGATTATCAGGAAGGGCCAATAATTTAGATAGATATATCTAAATTATAGCATCCTTTAAATATCAAACTTGCAGAAGAACTTATTATTGGTTGCCAGCTATTAAGGACAACAGGTAGAGTGGACAGGGGATGTCAATGCTGCTATAAAAGAGTAACAGGAGCAATCAATCCCTGCTGTGACAGAATTGCTCTGTATCTTGATTGTATCAGTATCAATATTTTGTGATGCTATATCACAGTTTTAAAGATGTTAAGTCGTTGTTGAAGGAAACTGAGTAAAGGGTTCATGGGATGTCTCTGTATTATTGCTTTCAACTGCATTTGAACTACAACTATCTCTCAGAATAAAAAGTATACACACACACACACACACACACGCGCGCGGTTTAGAATAAACATGGTTTAACTTTTCAAACCAGAGATAAATTCACTGGCTTTAGAGGGGTGGAATCTAGAATGACATAGAGTTAGTTGAAAATTAGTTTACTTTTTGTTTTTTAAAACTTGGAAGACATCATGACTAGTAACATTCTAAAAATTTAAGTAAATACTTCTCATAATAATGGTAGGAAGAGTGTTTACTGGGAGTATTAAAAATTTTCTTCTAAAAATGGTTTAACTGAAATAATTTACTGTATCATTATTATTCTAAATATATAACAACAAGCTGTATAAGACTTGGCATACCTCATGAGCACTAAAAGTTTGTTGCCAAAAGAAGCTGTTCACTTTCCATTGTTTTTATTGCCTTGAAGGACTTAATCAGGAGTTCTTGTTTGCAATAATATTAAGAAGGAATAAAAAGTAATAAATAATCTGAATGAATATACTGAGAAATGGTATTTTTATTCTATAGTCCAATTTTCTTTCAAATTTTGTACTTTAAATGAGGTCAACATCAAGAGAGTTTTGCTGCATTGGTTTGGAAAAACCATATAAAGAGATAAATCAGTGCTCGCTTTGGCAGCACATATACTAAAATTGGAACAATACAGAGAAGATTAGCATGGCCCCTGCCCAAGGATGACATGCAAATTTGTGAAGCATCCCATATTTAAAAAACAAGAGAGAGATAAATCAATTTGTTTATAATGATGTAATATTTTAATATATTGTCATAGAAGCCTTTATATAGCATTAATATAAAAAAGCAGAATAGATGTTGTCAAGGACTAAATGCTTGTGTCTTCCCCCTTTCCAGAATTCTTATGTTGAAATCTTAACCCCCAATGTGATGGTAATATGTAGTGAAGCCTTTGGGAGTACTTAGGTAATAGGGTGGAGCCCTCATGAATGAAATTAGTGGCATTCTAAGAAGAGACATGAGAGAGATAATCTCTGCCCTCTGCCTTGTAAGGATACAGTTAGAAGATGGCTGTTAACAATAGTCAAGATCTGGAACCAGCCCAAGTGTCCATCAGTAGATGAGTGGATAAAAAAGCTGTGGTTTATTTACACAATGGAGTACTACTTGACTGTAAAAAACAAGGAATTCTTACTCTTTGTGACAGCATGGATGGACCTGGAGAGTATTGTGCTAAGTAAAATAAGTCAGTCAGAGAAAGACAAGTACCATATGATTTTACTCATAGGTGGAATTGAATGAACTATCAAACAAAATAGAGACAGACCCATAGACAGAGAGAAGGCTGATAGCTTTTGGTGGGGTGGGGGGCTTGGGGGCTTGGGTAGCTGGGTAGGTGAGTTGGTATTTGAGAAAAAGAGAAAAAAAAGAGAAATCTCATGGACAATAGTGTGGGAATTGCCGGGTTGTGGGGAGGGGTGGAGGAAGGTACAGGGAGATAAATGGTGATGGACGGAGATGTGACTTGGGGTGGTGAGCACACAACACAGTGTACAGATGAGGTATTATGGAATTATGTACCTGAAACATGAATAATTTTGTTAACCAATAAATTCAATGAAAAGAGAAAAAATAGTTTTCTCACTAAGCATTAGATATCCTGGCACCTTGAAGACTTATCAGCCTTCAGAACTGCAGGAAAGAAATGTTTCTTGTTTAATCCATCCAATCTATGGTATTCTGTTATAGTAGGCCAAACTGACTATGACAGATCTTATAATACTTTAAGAATTCATAAGGGTGACTATATAAAAGGGTGAAATATTGGTATTACCATGGGAACCCATATTGTAGAGGCCAAGGCCTGTTGGCATGTGGTGGCACAACAAGAACACACCAGGCTGAGAGGGTCTGCCCCCTATCATAGCTTCCCAAACACCATGCCATTCAGTAGAAATGACTCCCTTTAGCATTTCTGATCTGCTGTGGGAGTTTGGGAGACAGAGAAGGGAAGAGACTGACTTTTTCCAAAGGGCTTTGGAGAAATTGTGAAGAAAAACTATAACATATTTTTCAAGGAGTCTTTTAGTTAAGCTATTGATTCTAGAAATCTTTGAGCATGGGAAAACATGCTATTTGTTTCTATCTGCCTTTATAGACAGTTCAATTTGAATTAATTGAAATGACATTGTTTTCATAAAAATGAGCCTGTGTATTACTAAGAGCCCGTGTATTACTTTTAATCAAATATAAGAAGTTATTTATGCCAGGAAACAATAATGTAGACAATGACATATTTTAAGAATAATACTTCCTCAGCAAATGCTTAGTGTAGTCTCCTCATTTTTTACGTGCAGGAAACTAGGATTCTGTAAACTGAACGGATTTACTCAAGTCCAAAGACTAATTAGTGCTAGAGCAAGCCCTAGACCACAGGTCTTTTACTTCAAGTTAAGGGTTGTTAATGGTAGTGTTTTATTAACAGAGAAGATATATTCTAGTGGCAATTTCTTTTACTCTTCCTCTGCAAAAACAGTAGAAAAACATAAAATGCATAGTTAAATATTCTACAATGTTTGTGGCAGATACCTAGAATGGTCCAATTTACAAATGTTCATGTTTTGCAGAGTCTGGAAAGCAAAAAATTGCATTTTCAAGATTCCCTTGTGGCTACATTTTTGGACATGTTTAAGTTCTGCCAATCACATCATTTTGGCAAGACTTAGATTCAGATCTAAGTTGTGCAGGGAGGAAGGCGTCCAAGTCCTGGCTTGGCCCGGTGGAGGCAGCTGGCTGCTGCGGCAGTCCTGTTCTGCTGCATGGGGCTTCTTTCCCATTCCCAGAAAACACTGTAGTTCTGAGGTCTGGGATTGCCTGGAGGGTTACCCTGGAGCCCATTCAAATGTTCCCTCCAGGCGCTGGTGATAAATCCCTTTCTGCTTAACCCAATTAGAGTGATTTGTGTTATCTTCAATTGAACCCTAAGCGGCACAGTGTTACCAGATGAAAAGCAAAGGAAGGGTTGTGAAACAGACTGAAATGCAGAAATGGAACCCTAATTAATGGTCTTGAGCTAAGAAAAGAAAGCATAGATTGGACTGAGATTAGGAGAAGGGGCTGGTGTCAAGGAAGGGAAAGAAAGCTGGGAAAGGGACACATGAATCAAGTCCTAGAAGAAATCAGTGGCAAAAGTCACTCTTATGTTATGATTACCATTTGGAAATTAACCTTCAACAAGTACTTGAGTCCCATTGAGTATCTGGATGCCATATAACATCCTAGAAACCACATTAGAAAAGATGAAGTATGACTTCAGAAGCCGCTTTTTGGTAGAATTTCTGTGACCACAAGTCTCTCCTAATCTACTCGCTGATGCCTGAAATTCCTTTAACAGAGAACAAGTTATACATAATTAGAAATAAAAGTGTCAAAGTGAAAATGCTGATTGAGTTGATGTGCAAAACTCATCAATAGAAAAGTATAACTGGTTAATTGAAGAGAGTAAATGATGATTTCAGGGCCCTTATTGTTTTGGTGATGGAACTGATTAACAGTGATAGAGGACCTACTGTGAACCGGGCCCAGGGCCTCATGCTTTTACATACTCCATGACATTGGTATCTCTACAACTCTGTAGTTTTGCACAGTGTTTTTATTCCCATTTTTCAGGCATAGAAACTAAGAATCAGAAAGATGGAAAAACTTGCCTGAGTCATGAAGAAAAGGCCTGGGACAGAGGTTTATTAAATTTAATAATTTTGAATTGGGTCAGTCTATTTGCTTTTGCATCGTTAGGGATAAGTTGAAACTGTGCTCACATGCAGTTTTCTCATGGGAAGGCAGGCAGGAAGTTCTGTTCTACATGATTTATGCCTTTTTTCCTTTTAAGATGGCTTACTTTTTTATAAAGGGCTGATTTGGCCCAGAGGATTTATTAATAACAACCACAACAAATAGCATCTGTATATCAGTTTATAGTCTACTCTATTTTCTTGCAATGAATTTTTTATACATTGTCTCTTTTTATCTTCACAACAACTAAATAGAGACAGGTACTATTCCCTTCTACTTTTAAGATGAAAATTGAGCCCCCAAAGTTAAAGTCATTGCCTCAAAGCACTCAGTAAGTGAAGATTCTGGATACTAAATGCAAAGATTCAGTCTCAGTCTTCACTAGAATCTGTTATTGTTTATGACAGGTAAGTACTGACCTGGAGACCCTCAAAGACATCTTCAACCACACAAAGGACCACGGCTACAGAAAAAGTGGTTCTGTTTAACACTTTATGCATCTCGTCCCCAGGAGCCACTTATGCTATCGATCACATTATATGTTAACTGTTTATAAAGTTTGTCTTCTCAGTATTCTGCAAGTAGAGACTATGAGGGCTGGCATTTTACCTTCTTCATTTTAATAGTCCTAGCACCTAACATAATGCCTTGCATAAAGTAGGCATTCAACATATTTTAATTAATGAGTACCTCCAAAATACTAATTTTCAGAGCAGGATAAAAAGAATAAATTTTGCACTCCAATGTTTTAGCTGATATTTTCCCTTTTTTAACCATGATGGATTGATTTAGTGTATGATGACTAGCATGATGCATAAAAAATATTGGTACTGAAGTAGTTTATGTGTTTTAGAAACACCCCATTTTTCCTACCAGCTATTCTTGGTCAAATATTTTACCAATTATTTCACTACTAATTTAAAAACCTGGATAGAAGCATCTTCTCTAGAAGAGTACATTGTTGTGATTTCCTTCCCCCCGCATACATTGGACTAGTAATACCTGTTGGTGCCAAAACCAAATGGCAATGGTACCTGCCTTTGGAATCATGATAAATGAAGTTGCCCCCAAAGTGAAATGCAATCTGGGCCTTCATATTGCCAAGTGCTGGCCAGTGAAAACAACCGTTAAGAGAAAGTACTCTGATTTATTTCTTCAATTTTCTCATGCAGACAGCATTTGTGGTCAAATGGCACCTAAATTGAGTAAAAACATTCCAATTTTAAGTCTTTAGTCTTTGACCTTTGTATATGACAGAAGACTATTGCAAATCTGCTCTGGAAACCTCCCAGGTTTGAATGGATGTTTGCATTACAGACTGTCCTAGGTTTTGTTCTGTGCCCTTACGTTGGTGGTTATTGCATAATTTTTTTTTTAACTGCAGGAAACATCTAACTCTGTTGAAAATGTCCATATAGTTTTCAGGTCATTTTGCAGCCCTGGATACATAACTGCTCTGAAGAGTTTTTGACTCACATATCATGGGTGTGGCCTGCAGGGTTTACAATATTCGAAAGGCAGAAGGAAATAGAGGAGAAGTCTGATGAGCCCAAATCATTCTAAATCACCTTGCTGCTAGGAAATGTGCTTTTCTTGTCAGTTGTTGTCTATCATAGCAAAGAATATAGTTTCTGCTTGGAGATATTTATTTGAAAGAACTTTGAGTTTATTTGCTTACACTAGATTTATTTAGGACTTAGTAGAAGTTACAGAGACTATGGTCTCTGAATAGTAAGAAAAATTACACAGGACATGAATATGAAATGCAGATAGATTCAGAACTGGGTCAAACCAAAGAACTTTCCATTTATGTATCGGTTTTAGCACTATTTACATTATATTAGAGCTAGCCCTTTCTTTGTCTGATTTATCCACTGAGTTACCTATTTACTATCTTACCAATGTTAGAAGCTAAATTTTATTTACCTTTGCAAAATCATGTTACTTGTGTAATCTAGCACCATTATCAAGCCAGTTTATGACACATAATAGATATTCAGCAAATAATTTGTTGATTCTTCAAATACTCTGCATATATGTTATATGAATATTGCCCTTTAGTTGTATTCAATGATGAACATATACCAAGTGGATTTAAATTAGTCACTTCAATACAAAATAAATTCTATAATACAACAAACACTTCGAATAATAGGGTTTATTTGAACTAGATCTTTTGGGACTAATGGTACTAAAATTTTGAATATTTTCTCTTTATGTTCAGATAGAGAGAGATTCTTCAAATAAATTATGCAAGTAACAATTTGGTACATTATAATTTTTTTACAACTTGCACAAAAATGTAATATACCTCTTTGGTTCCTCCAACCAATACTGTGAGGTAGAAATATCAGGTGTATTACTATTATTAATTCCACTTTACAAAAAAGAAAGGCAAATTTGAAAAAATTCTAGTGAACTTTCTCACTTTTTTCTTTTTACCTACTAGGTATTGGGCAAAGGATTGGAACACAGATTTTCTGACTTCAACTACTCTGAATTTTTTCACTCCACTCCAATTTTCATTTAAACCTACAGAGGATGAAGTTAAAATTTGTTAATTTGAAGTGGTTGATAGTTAAACTTAGGAAATTAGGTGTTTTTTTCTGGTTTATTCCATAAATATGAAACTAATTGTACCTTGAGGCTGAACGGTATGGTGAAAAGGACCTGGAGTTGAAGTCAAGGTTTGAGTACCAGCTGTGCCACATGCATGTGCCTTTAATCACAAGTCTCTCTAGAGTTGTTCAGTAAAATACAAACAAAATAAATAAAAAAGAACTAATGAGACACCAGAAAAATCTGTGTGAATTTGAAACATCACTTAACAATTTGGCAACAATGTTGTCTCATCTGTAAAACGGCGCTGATTATACTTATTGCTCAGGGTTGGATAAAAGATAGAGTACAAAGCACCCAAGACTTGAACTTAGATATTGTATTAACTATATGCCGCTGGTGGCCGGGTCCTGCCATAAAGCAGATAATTAACCTGATTTCCTATATTTTATCTGAATATACCTGTGCTTAACACATTCTGTAGTTTAAAATGATAAACTGTCTCATTTATATTATCCTTTCTAAAAATACGTATTTATAATCTTTTTATGTTATAACTTTTATAGTTCTATGTTCTGAATGGATTTTGGGATAACATCATGTCAGATTAACTATGCAAAATGTTAGGCCTATTTATTGAAATGTTATACTGTCATTGATGCTATTGGTATTTGTATAGGATTTTTACAATCTTTTCCTTATTCAAAAAATTTATAAAATCTATGACTAGGAAGATAAACTTCACCCTGCAAAGCCCTTTCTGGCTTAATTCATAAATAAGGTTAATGTGGTGGGGAAATTATCTTTTATTAGATCACATATTTTGACAATTTTCAGTATAAATAGCTATTTATTTTCTTACTCAGTGTTTGAACTTTGACTTCTTTCTGGAAGCTGTAACTAAAAATTGCAAAAAAAAAAAAGAAAGTCTTTTAAGTATAATATGTTTGACATTAATTAGTTTCCACTCTTGAGTGCTGGTATGAAAAGCATAAATTTATGTCTTAGACTCAGGAGACTACACTTAATAAGTGAATTAATATTTAAAATAAAACCAAACCAAAAACAACATTGCATGTGAACGTTTCTGGCTAAGTAGGAGCCTCTGCTGAGAGAAAATAGGGAAAGCAGTCTTTCCTACGTACTAGGCATTTAGAGTGAAGATTTTGAGAATGGCAAGTATTCTGATATTAAATGACCTTCCTATTTTTGTCACTTTTCTTAAATGTCTTTTATATATTGAGAATACTAATCACATAACAAACAAAAAACCCACTTGTCATCATCCAAAAAGATCACTTATAACAGAGTTAACAGGAAATGTCTGGCCCCAAATTGTCTACCATCTTTATATAAAAACTAGCTGTGTTTTCAAAGGTTAGTCTGTTAAAATGTTATCACATTTTGCCTTTGTTCGGTTTCTTTTTAAAGGCAGTGTTCAGTTGATAGGTAAGGGGTAAACAAGCCACTGCCCAGATAAAGCTGACCCGCTCCTGCAGGAAAGCCACAGCAGGTGGAGATGTAGGTGACGAAGGATGTATGGGGCATGCGGAGACTCAGAGGTGAACACACTCAGGCCTTTTCTTTCCAAGACTTTTCTAACGATCAGGAACAGCTATGCATGCTGCCATGATCGATGAGATGACTGGGAGTCAGCAGTGGGACAGCAGCCAAAGGCAGTGGAACGGTGTTCTTTAGAGGCCTGTCAGAAAGACTCCTTAATTATAATTTTTTTTAAATCATCCCCTGAGGACATGCCTAATGTTTTGAGAGAGAGAGAGGGAGAGGGAGGGAGAGAGAGAAAGAAGGACAGACAGAGAGAAAGGAACATCAACATGAGAGAGAAACATTGATCAGTTGCCTCTCATATGCACACTGACTGGGGTCTGAACCTGCAACCCAGGCATGTGTCCTGATTGGGAATTGAACCTATGATCTTTTGGTTTATGGGAGGACACTCAAACCGACTGAGCCACAGCAGCCAGGGATCCTTAATTTTAGCTGACACATTAGTAAGTGCAGATCACCCCTCTTGGTTATCACCAGAAGAAGTAGGTATGAGGACCTGAGTAAGAGCAGACCAATGGCCTGGGGAAAACTTTCAAGTAGGGAGAGACATCTTAATGCTTAGATAGTCCTTTTAAATTAAATTCACACTTTGAGCTAGATTTCTATGTTTAATTGAATTTCTGTATGTCATAGGGTCCACTGATATGCTTTAGAAGCATCTGAAAGTCACTGAAACTAAAAATTTTATTTTCACATATGTTTTTCTTGGGATAATATCCACAACTTCATTTTAATTACTTTATATTTCTCTATGTTTTAAAATATTTCTTCTGTTTGATTTTTTGTGCTATCATTTTTGGTTCTCAAGTGATTATTCTCACTTTTAGTTCATATACTGATTTTGGTACTGTTGTTTGGGGGGTGGATACAAAAAATTCTTTTCAGTGCCACAATAAATTTCCTTGAATATTTATTTCTTTTTTTCTTTACTTAAAAAATTTTTTTATTGTTATTCAATTACAGTTGTGTGCCTTTTCTCTCCATCCCTCCACCCCACCCCAGCCGAAACCCCCTCTCTCCCCCACCTTACCATATGATCTCACTTTTAACTGGAACATAATAAATAGAAGAAAAAGGAAACAAGATATGGCCAGAGACATTTATTTCTTTTTTAAAAAAAGATTTTACTTATTTATTTTTACAGAGGGGAAGGGAGGAAGAAAGAGAGGGAGAGAAACATCAATGTGTGGTTGCCTCTCGCATGCCCCCCACTGGGTACCTGGCCTACAACCCAGGCATGTGACCTGACTGGGAATCTAACCAGTGACCCTTTGATTTGCAGGCCAGCACTCAATCCACTGAGCCACGCCAGCCAGGGCCAGAATGTTTGTTTCTATTACTGCTGTTTTTGTGCAAGTTGTCATCTGTAGCTTCTATTCTAGTTCCCCGGTAACTACCTTAGAGTTGTCGTCTTGGTTGTCTTCATGTTGCTGGTTCTCCTTAAGTGTGTTTTTTCCTTACTTACTCATGACTCTTTTACCCACCATGTGTCAGGTCCATATTCTGTTTCTTCCAGTGGCAAGAATAATGGGAGGTCTCTGTAGCTGCAGAACAATGGTGGGAAGTTTTCATCCTTCTTGAGAGCATTATGTGCTCCTGTTTGTTCACAGCAGTGAGTGCTGTCCACGGCATCAAGAAAAAGAAACTCAGCCCTTGTGTAGCCTCTCCCAGTTCCTCTAGGGCCAAAGCAGGACCTTCTAGAACACTATTCTCTCCACACACATACGCACATGGCTCTTCCTTAGGAGGGACAAAGGGCTTTTTAGGCCAACCTCTCTGGAAAACAAAGTTCCCAGTTTTCTTTCTCTGCTTTTCTTTCTCTGGCTTAGAGGTAAAAAGTATTGAGCTTGTTTTGTCATCCAGAAACTCCAGCTAGTTCCTCTGTCACGAAGAGGTAGTTAATGGTGCTATGAAAGGAAAACGAGTTTTCAAACTGGCACCAACCCCTATCATCTTCTCAAAGGCATCTGTGACACTAAGAATGTTAAAATCCACTGCCTCCTGGTATATATATGTTATATATATGTGTGTATATTTATATATATTTGGGGAGGTGGATTTATATATACACCTGCATTTATACATACAGTCCAGGTATGTGTCTTGACTGGGAATCAAACTGGTGACCCTTTGGTTCGCAGGCCAGTGCTCAATCCACTGAGCCACACCAGAGAAGGCGCATTTTTTTCTTACTATTTTCTTTTCTCT
Source organism: Desmodus rotundus (assembly GCF_022682495.2). Taxonomy (NCBI): domain Eukaryota; kingdom Metazoa; phylum Chordata; class Mammalia; order Chiroptera; family Phyllostomidae; genus Desmodus; species Desmodus rotundus. Next base: position 56,986,832 of record NC_071388.1, on the reverse strand, counting down.
CACTTTATTGTAAGAGTACAGTATATAACACATGTAGCATACAAAATGTGTATTAATCCACCATTTATATCATCAGTAAGACAGTAAGCTATTAGTGGTTAAGTGTGGGGAGTCAGAAGTTATACAGGAGTAGTCAGAAGGATTAGTGACCGCACAGGAGTAGGCACCTCTAACCCCTGCAATTGTTCAAACGTCAGCTGTAAAATTGTTTCAAAATAAAAAATTTAATTTAAAAAATATAAGAAACTCCACTGACAACTTGGAAAGCTGATATGACTTAGATGGATAACACCTTTAGTGTTGGCTACCTTAAATGTCAGAGACATGGTTCTACAGCAGAGCTTCCCAAACTTTATCAAGTTGTGGCCCAGCAGAAAGCGGTAATTCTGAGGTGACTGAGCTCCAGCTCCATCTGGCTGCCCCAGAGCTGAGGATATAATAGTACCGGCCCACCTTGATTCCACATTTGGTGTACCAGCTTCTTAGTGCCCCAGTCGAGCGGCTCCAGCCTGGACAGACTGATGTGGCTTTGAGAGGGCACCTAAGTGATGCCACCACCTGAGCCTAGCATACTTTGCTTCCGCCAGTATTACTTGGCTGACTTTACGTTGGAGGGGAAAGAGCATAATTGTCAAATAACCATGACAAACATTTATTTTATTAATCATTGTGAACCCACAAATACCTCCTTGCCTAAAATAAATAATCACAGAAAGGAATCCTAATTAGGATTCCTTTATGATGGATTAGGAATCCATCATAAATAGTTGAAAATTGTGCAGCATGAAAAAGTTATCTGTATTGCTCAAATATCCAATATTTTCTTTACATCTGTTGTCACCCTTCTCATCCTAACCTCACTGAACTCTTCCTAGGCTGCTGCCACAACTCCAAGTGCCCTCTTCCTTGACTTATCACATGTCCCCCAGGCACTGCTTGCCATTTCATGATGTCGCCTTAGGAATCGACTTGCACACCTTGACAATCTAATAACGACCTAATGGACAAATACTTTAAAACTGTGTACACATAAGACAATGAGCAAGTGATTCCTCACAAAGAATGTCAGGTTCGAACAACTAATAGCTATTATATATATATATATATGAATTCAATGTACAAAATGTCATGAATGAAGACAACAAAACTGGTGTTTGTTAACCATCTTATAAAGGTTCCTTTTTTATAGAAAAAATAAATATTACACTTTCATAAGGATGGGGCAATAATCTATTTCTTTAAACTTAATGTCCCAGTTTCCTCAATATATTTTATAAATAATTTATGTTTGTAATGGATTATATATTAATATTTAATTTTATTCTAGTTCAAATATTATCATATTCATGGAACTTACTGAAATCTTCAGAAGTCTGCTCAGGTTTTATGTAGATATTTCTTATGTAACACAAAGGTTACTTGCACCTTTTGCTTCTAATTTTCATTGTTACCAATATTAGATTTATGAATTCAATATTATTTATTTTGAAAAAGATATACCTATAAATATCATTATTAATTCATACATAGGAGATACAAAATTCCTCAATCACCAAATACTCAAATATCAAGCCATTTTTTGTGACTAGAAGAAAATAACTATGTTTGATAAACCACTTTTTAAAAAATAATAAGGAAATGGATAAACTTATCTTCTAAATGCCAAAATGTAAAAATACTAAAACTCAAAAAATAATGTTAAAGATATGTATGAAATGCAACTTTATTTCTTTTTAAATTAAACCATTTTGAATAAGTTTATTATAAAGATCAACCTTCTTCACAGGCTCAAGGAACACAATTATAACAACAAAAGCATTCCTTGAATTATTGCCCAAGAGCAATAAAGCAAAGCCACATTATCCTACTTCCAGATATTCACAAGTTTAACGGGAGTGGTCATCTTCGAAAGCTAATTTGCTTTTGAAGAGTTTATAACATGAAAGTGTTCAATGCTGCCGACCTCTAGAAAGACATTTACCAGTGAATAAGAATAACGAAAATCTTGAAGCTTGTTTCTCTTTCATACATGCGTATGATATCTTAGCGATCAAATGTCTCACAGAACATAGATTACTACTTAGATTTCTTTTGAGCAGTTGGCTGTATGCCCTCATTCTTGCAACTTGCATAAGGAGGGCCAGTTAACTTTGTAGCTGATGCTAACACTTGCGGTATTTTTCTCATAAAGTTGGTGTTTTGTAAGCACAGTTTTGTAGCTGCCTCAGTTTTCTGACCCATTAATCTGAAAGCCACTTTGAGTCAGTCTTCAGCAATCTCATAATTCTCCTTAAATATAAATAATAACAGTAATTATCTAATGATGTTGCTCTGAGGTTAAAATGAGTTAATTCAATTAACCTGGAACAGTACCTGGAACGTGGCAAAAACTTTCTTAAAAAGTTAATTAGTCCTATTCTTACTGCCTCTGTTAAGTTTAAAAATTAAATGATATGCGGGAAATTAGACAGTATTTGTCTAAAAGCACTTAGTACAAAATATTACCAAGGCAAAAATGGATCAAGTGGCCTCTATCTTATCTTGATTCTAATCTCAAAAATAGATTACTATTTATATACTATTTGTTTTCATTTTGGATTCCAGGAAAGAATTTGAATCAGAACAATCTGTTTTAAATCTTGTCCCTTCTATTTACTAGTCACATGGCCCCAGTAACGTTAATCTTTCTAACCTTCCCTTCATTCAGTTGTGAAGTAAGGATAATCCTCATGGGGTTTGGCAAAATCAAAGAAAATAATGTGTGTAAATATCTAACACATAACTTGGCCCATAATAGTTCTCAGTAACTAATGACTACTTTTCCATTCCTGTGTCATTGTTTGCAAAGTGCTGATCTGAAAATAATGATGACTTTGATAAGAATAAAGCAATTTTAGCTCAATGCAACAGGCTAGTCTTAATCTATTCTTAACTGCTTAAACTAAAGGGAAGCTTACAGTTAAGAATTATCTGATTTTTCTATTAGTTCTGAAAGAATTAGGTACAGAATTATGAGAATTAGCAAGAATTTTTACTTTTTTACTAATTTTTTATTTATATAATATATGCATAACAAACTTATGCTAGTTCTTTTCAGAAAATTTTATAATAAAAATGCTTGTTTTACCTTTCCCTCTGAAATCCTTTTTTGAAATCATTTTTACTTAGAGAAGTATCATATACATATAACTACAAATATTTAGATTTGTCCAGGAAATCATTCTTAAGTTTTTTTAACTCAATTTTTTATGTTCTCAAAGAAATGAATGCTTATGTGAGCATGCTGGAGAAACTTAGAGTAATGGAACATAAGAGAAAATAGATCACCCATAATTTCACACTCAAAAGAACCACTGCTTAACATATTCTGTTCTTTCTATTTTTTTGGCAGAAAATCCAGATAATTTTTAAATATTTCATAAACTTATCTCACATTGGAGAGATAATGGGAAACTCCCCAAAGTGAAGATTTTTGCGGAGAGCTGGCGCACATAGTACGGTGGCTTGATGAAAGGGCTGGAATAAGCTCCTCAGTGCCATGTCAGCCTACTGGACAGGGAGCAAGTGAGGTTGTGTGCAGGCGCCTATCGCTTCCTTGGGTTGGAAAGGCAGGTGGGGCCTCTGAGCTACATAACGTTAAATCATACTCCCTGCTTTCTTCTCCCTCTTTTGCACAGACCACAGAGTTGAATTCTGAGAACTCAACTGTTTGTGTGAAATAACATTATTATTTCACATTTATTTTTCCGTACTTTTAAGCATATCCAGTGTAAGTGTAAGGGAGCTTACGCTTACGCTTACATTTAGAATTAAGGCAGACTTCATGGTTCTATTATTACATATTTGATTATATATGACTATACATCAATCCTAGAAACTCCTCCTCCAACCTTTCATTGGAAGTTTATTTGGAAAAATATGTCCAGGGTTCATCTATTTGTTGGGTTTTCTATTCTGGGACTTCCAGAGTTACTATAAGTTTGGAGAGATTATAATGGATATCTGAGCAATGGGCTTTTCGCCACCTCAGAACAAATAGGAGTTCGATAGGAGAGCTATAAAACATACTGGGAATTAAAAACCACAATTTAAAGTCGTAAAAATTCAAGGGTACTAATATGCATCCAAGAAGAGTTGAAGGTACTTCTTCAGGTACTGCAGGGTTATTCGAAATTCTCACAGCTCCGTTCTCCCTCTTTTCTAGTAAAATGAAGACACCCGGTACACCAGGAAAGTGTTCTGAGTATGGGCCATTTTTCTAGATGGCTCAGAAAGAAACATCTTCATTAAATATGGAAGCATTTTGCACTAAATCTCAGGGTGGGAAAGGAGACAACAAGGCTAGAGTTTTACTTCATGTGGAATAAGATCAAGGTCACTAGTTGAAGAAAAATACAAGTTTAATTTAAGACTAAAAATGATTTTTGGAGGAAATTAATCCCCCTGGTGCCAAGTTGTGTTTGATTTCAGACACTTCACAGCAGAATCAGCCATGATCCGGAGTGAAAGCACACCACCAGGTTTCTCATCTTCTCTCCTCCAGTCCAGAGCTCATCCTCTCATTGAAGGAGGAGAGAGCTACAGACGTCTGGAGAAGTCCTCAGGTGGAAAATGTATTTGCAGGAGCCACTTCAGCACTGGGGAATGGATACTCACTGTCCTGTGAGAAGGGGTGGCAATCACAATAATAAAAGTCCGGGAAGGGCTTTAAGAGTAGGTTTTGGAAGGGAGGAAATGAAGAATTACAGAACAGGGATAACATGTTGGATAAGCTATCAGGCCTTGATCCCTGTGGGACTCAAAGGAGTTTATTGACAAAACTAGAGGCATGTTCTTTGATCCATCAAAATCTACAGGCTTATGATTCTTGATAAAATATTTTAAAAGAATGGCTTAAATCTCCCTTGGGGTCCTGGGTGTTTTGAACTAGAGAAAGGTTGGTAAAGCAGAATTTTGGACAGAGAAGTGTACTTTGTCCTGATTTGCCCCTCCAGCAAGACAAGTAAGGAAAGAAATGGGGGCAAGTTCCCGTCCCTTAGATCATAAAATAAAGGAACAGAGGCCGGCTGAAAACCTGGGTTAGGCATTGTGGCATCAGAAACACCATGTTTTTCTGAAAATGCAGACAAATGTAACTGAATAAAAATAAATAAATAATTAATTAAAAAAAGAAACACCATGTTTTTGCTGTGTATAATGTGCACCCACATTTTGTGTGCATCATACATGATTATCATACCCATTGTAGTACCCATGGCATATAATCATCATATCTATGTATAATGTGCATCCTTACTGTTTCCCTCAAAAATTTGGGCAAAAAAATGCACATGATACATGGCAAAATATGTATATCTCTGTTTTATTTCCCTAATAACCTATAAGAAACAAGATGAATAACTATTATTATTTTTCAGCTTTATTGAGGTATAATTGACAAATGTGTATATATATGTATGCATGCATGTGTATATATATATGTATATATGTGTATGTGTGTGTGTATATATTTATATAAAGTATTCCCACAATCAGGTTAATTAACACACCCATCACCTCCATGTTTGATTTTTTGTGTGTGAGAACACCTAAGATCTACTGTAGCAAATTTCAACTATGCAGTACAGCATGATCAACTGTAGCCACCATGCTACTATACCTTTTTCCCTCAGATGTCATTCATTTTATAATTGAAAGTTTGTACCCCCTCTCCATTTTTTTCAACCCCTAGATCTTAACAACTACTAATTATTGAGCAGGTGATCAAAAAGTTAATTTTGAGAGAAATGAAAGAGGGAACTGAAGTATATTTAGCAACAATAACAAAAACTCCTGCTTTATAAATGTGCTGTGCATGTGACCAAGGCAGAGCTTCCAGAACTCCGGCAACAAAAGCCAGATACTGAAATGTAAATACACTTTTAAGGTCGGTGGACAGCTTCAAGTGGAGGTTTGTCTTCTTGATTACAACTCCCATGGGAGAAGACCCAGTGACATCTTATTGGAAATATTTTTATTGCAAGAATAGACAATAAATGATTGTATTCCTGCTGGCTCAAGCTAACTTGATAATTTAACGTTGATTTGCAGATGAGAAATTTTAACGAAGTAAACATTAGTCAGAGATATTTCACATGGGGAGTAAATACTGTGCAGCAAATTGTGTCAAGTCCTTTATTTGGAGGAGGAGCAGAATCCAGTTTGTGTGTGTGTCTATGTGCAAACTCTTTGGATAATAGCCATGTGTAATTCCTTCTGAACAACCTCTTAGCTCTTTTAAAATACACCCGAGACAGTTCAGTAATAAGCCTAATCAGAAGGCTTTTTGTCCTATGAGGTGATGATTTCAAGCCGCACTGCTGCTCTCTAATGGGCGCCAACAGGACACATTCTGAGTTCCGATCGAGTATGGTTTATAATATTGGTGCAACAGAATCGTCAAAGCCAGCTGCCTCCACACAGACTGGGACGCGACACAGGGCCACATATTCTTTTATCAGTTGCAGGGAGTGTCTCATGTTCTCGCCTTCAGAATGTAAACGTCTATGAAATATGTTGCCCTGGTCTAAAAGGGCAAGCTCACAGTGAAGAATCAGGTACCTCAACTGATTTTTTGAGTTGCTTATATTTATTGCGGGATTTTGAGAAAACAGATTCCAAGATGGATGTCACGTTTTCACAGCTAAGAGGACACTTTGATGCATTTCTAAGAATCAACATATTCTAGCCTGTAGAAGGCACATGTGATTTTTTGAAAGTGAATGTTGACAACATAGCTGAGGAGCCTTAGTGTTGTACAACCCACATTTGGCAATACATATGTATGAATTTTTTTACCATACACAGGCCTCACTGGCTATTTGGACTAGCAAACTGGAGGCAAAGTAGATAAAAATGGGTATACTTAACAGTCATATTTCTATTGGTGTTTGTTTTTTGTTTGCTTTTTTATATATATAGCTGCCACAAAGGCCTCCACTAGCACATATAATGCTTCTGTCAAAAATTAGAAAGGACTTCCTTCTGGGGTGACAAGTCACCAAACCAAACAAAGCCCAACCTCCTTATGTGTTTCATACTCTCCCTGTCTCTCATCTTCGACATGGCTTTTCCGCAACATTTCCACACGGGCTCCGCGGATGTGAATCTGTTCCTTTGAGTCAGTGGCATTGCCTTCATTTTCCTGAGGAGGAAACTGAGCTCAGTGAATAGCTGGCTCAAGGACACATCTTTGTAGGTGGTGTGCCAGGACTGAACAAGAGGCCTGCCTTGCGCCAGAGTCTCTGCTGGTCAATACTACCTTCTAGGAAGCTGATACAAGAATTGAATGGAATTTTATGTCCACAATTGAGATAACTAAAACATTAATATTCACTATCATTTTCATAATGGCACAAAAATTATTCTCTCTGTGGCATTAAGCGAAAGTTCCTCTGGGACCTCACTGAAAAGACTAATGGGATTAATTTAATGGGATGACTTCAAATTCAGGTTCAAAGAACATTTGTTGCAATTTAAATGTGGCAAGTGCTAATTGATACAAGAGATGAAAAGTCCACCCAGCTAGCCAAGGCTGCTTCATCAAGCATGTTCCACTCGTGTAGACAGACATAAAGGACTGGGGCCATTTGTGCCAGGTTTCATTTCCCCAAATGACCGTGCCCTACCTTCTCTTTGCCTATGCTCATCCATGCTGCAGGCTTGCCACTGCTCCACCAAAGGCAGAAGAGTCCTACCCCCGGCCCCTTGTGTCTGGGTGGGCATCGAATCCATTTTGACTGAGTGCAGCAGAAGTGATGCTGTGGGCCCACTGAGGCTGCGCTATCAAATGCTAAGCAGCTTTCACGGCATTCACTGGGACACTATCTCTTGGAGCCAGGAGCCGCTGATAAGAGGTTCAGGAGCCCTAAGTAAGGTGGCCCTGTGGTGTGTAGACTCTCTGGTTGGCAGTTCCAGTCTATAAGTCATCCTAATTCAGGTGCCAGCCCTGTTGAGACAAGAGTATCCAGACGATTTCAGCACTCAGGCATCCCGAGTCTCCAGCCTTGGATGCTTCGGAGCTGCAGACATGGAGCAGCGATAAGCCCTCTCTGAGGTACCCGGCCCTGTTCCCACAGGACCCAGGAGCGTAATAAAATGGTTGTTACATTATGCCATTAAACTGAGGGTTGATTTGTTATGTAGCAATAGGAACAGGAACATCATTCTCCCAAGGGAAGGCTGCAGTTGTGTGAGGTGGGGAATACTGCCAGGGTCTCATACGATGTACGGTTTCCCACTCAAGCTTTATCTAGCACTTTTTATAAGGGGAGACAAAAAGACTTCGGAAAATTAGTAAACAAATATACTAAGAGGTCATATTGCCCAGGTGGTTTCTAACTTTAGAAATACTATAATAGTATTTTCTCAAAGTGAACAAAAATACACATAAAATGTCCTCAAGAAAAAGAATACAATATGATTCAAAACAAATGAACATTTAAAAAAAATTCCCAAGACACTGTCTCCTTGATGTTGTTTCAAACACTAACAGGTGAAGAGAAAGTGCCAGCATTACTTTTATTATCTATTATTTGGAGCCTGAGTTGTATTTTATGCAGGATAGAAAACCTCCATTTCTGCCCTCAGGGTGTACAATTTAAATCAGAGAAACATGGTAAGTGTCTCTGACAGAACACAGAGTGTTCTGTTTTTTAATGCTGAGTTGGAAGTTTTCAAACAACCTAATCACCGCAAGTAAAATGGAAAGCAATGACAAAACTCCAGAGTTTCAAGTCTTTATTTCAACAGGATGACTCTCTGTTTTCAGTTCTTCATAAAAGAAGCCAATTGCCTGCTCCATAATAGTTATAAGAATTACAAGATGCTGAGTTCAGTGATGTGCAAAGAATAGTTTAATGAATGTTTAAAAAAAAAGACACATCTTTTAAACTTGGCTCTACATATGTTAAAAAAATTAAAACATAATTAAATCTACTAATTGAATGCAAGGACAATCTGAATTAGTAATAAGTCTGAATCACACATTATGATAAGGAAATGTGATTTTATTACTTTACAATTAAATAAAATAACATACAGTTAGAAAGCTATTTCTCAATATGTTTTATATTGCTATTTTTTCACTAACTGTATAATTTACAACTTGCATTATTAATCAGCTGACCTCCTGATGCCCCTCCTTGCACACCTCATGCCCCACATTTGTCAAGAACTTAAGTTTCCTAAGAACTCAACAAATATGCAGCAAGTGCCAACCTGTGCCTAGTTACTATCCTAGGAAGTGTGAAGGATTCTAGTGAAAACAGAGACACTATCCTTGCTCTCCAGGAGCTTAAATTCTGATTGACAAGCTATAAGAAACAATTAGCTAAGACTATGAAAGGTTTATATTTCTACTATGTGCTATAGAAATTCTGAGAGAAGTCAGGTCCAAGGAATTGCTAAAAGCTTCTTGAGCAACACTGCCTTGACTACATACAGGAGAATAGCAGAGATCATTTAAATTTTAAAGGAAATGGCCCTGGCTGATGTGGCTCAGTGGACTGAGCACTGGCCTATGAACTAAAGAGTCACTGGTCCAATTCCCAGTCAGGGCACACGCCCAGGCTGCCAGCCAGATCCATGTGGGGGGTGCGCGACAGGCAACCACACATTGATGTTTCTCTCCCTCCCTTCTCCCTTCCTTCCTCTCTGTATAAAAATAAGTAAATAAAATCTTTAAAAACCCTTTAAAAAAATAAATTTTTAAGGACATGCAACTTGAGTCAGATAATAAGACATGAAAATCTTATTTAATTTATCTTTTATATTGTAATAGTTTAAGAAAAGCTTTAGTTCCTGGAGTAAATAAGGACTAGGTTAGCATCTAGATACTAGACAATTTAACTGAAGCCACCTGAATTAATGAGATTTAAAAAATTTTAACTTTTAAAATAATCACACACATCATGTATAATATGAATGATTAAGATATAATGTTAAATATCATCAATTATTGATTATGGGGGTGACTTGGATTCCTAGTGAATTTGGTGGCTTTGTCTGGGACATGACACTGGACGAAAATAACAGGCTTAGACTCAAAAAGACATGCATTTGCATCCTTACGATATTCTACTAGGTTTGTGGTTGAGGAAGCCATTTAAACCTCTGTAAATCAATTCGAAGTAACAATGAGTCTCGATCACCTATTAAGATAGAGAAATGCACTTTTAAACATTTTAAAAATAAAATAACATTATCCACTAGAAAATGATTTCTAATCCAAGTTGGAAGATCTCTAAATCAACATTTTCTTATCTGTGAAGCAGACATAATAATGCCCACCTTATGGAGTTTTTGTGAGAACTAAATGAAACAAATAATGTGAAAACATTTTAAAAGGAAATTGTACAAACTATAAGACATTATTTTGGTCCTATAACTTTGTTTTCAAGAGGTATTAAGAAAAAGAACCCATCGCATTCTGAAAATAAAGATTCTATTCTGGAAATATTGAATACTATCAAATCAATAGAGATGTATTGATTATCTTCAGTGCTATTCTCTTTTTCTGGTTTGTAAAGTTTTATGAAGATAATAGCGTATCTTGAGGCATGATGTTAAAAAATAATTCATTGATTTTACAGAGAGAGGAAGGGAGAGAGAGAGAAGCATCAATTGTTGTTCCACTTACTTATGCATTCATTGGTTGCTTTTTGTATGTGCCCTGCCCAGGGATCAAACCTGCAACCTTGGTGTACCAGGACAATGCTCTAACCAACTGAGCTACCCAGAGGGGCCTAAAAATAATTTTTAATGGTTGACTTAAAATGGGCTTTAAGTTGAAATAAAATAAAGAGTAATTGTCTGATTATCTAACACAACTCCTAACCATCTAACTTAGCAGTGCTTTTCTCAAAAAACTACCAAAGAGTTATTTACACATTAGTTGCTACTGTGTGTATGGGAAGGAAAAAAAGCAAAGAACAAAACTTAGTGCTCAAGAAAAAACTCAATCATTTTTGGAGGGGGAAGCATTTATAAAAGTGAAGTAACTGAGTTTCCATCCAGGCACCCAGACCCCCTGTGGTCAAATAATTGACTTTGGCCTCTGTCATCATAATTGGCTTGTATCTCCCTTTGCACTTCCTTTTTTCCCTTGGTGCTCCCTAAGAGGGGACACACTGCACTCTGGGGGCTGTTTTGTTTTTCTAAGTTGCCTAGAAGCCAACTCTATGCAAAGGCTACAGAACTTCCAATGGTGGCCCTGAACTTTCTTACTGGTATTCACATCAGGATTTTATCCAGGATACTCCAAAAAGTGCAGCATTTTCAGGTTCTTCCTTGGATCTTTCCTCACACCAATCTTCTACAATCCTGAAGAGTAAATTTGATGTTCTTGTTTAGATGGCTCCTCAATGCGTACAGGAGAAATTTCAATTCCTTCATAACTTGGAACCAATTTACCTTTCTCTCTTGCCATTCTCTCATGCCCACTCCATAATTTTCCCACACAGAACTGTCTGCTTCACCCAGTTATGCCACGCTCTTGCTTTCATGCTTGGCTCAGGATCAACTCTCCTGGAATGTCTTTTATTTCTCTCTTTTCTGCGGAACAAAGGTCTTCTCATCCTGTCTCTGTTCTAAAGCTGCCCCTCCACTCCCCTTTATGTAGTCCTCTTCACTTATTCTAAGACTGAATTAGTTATGCACATGCCACAGAAATTATATAAACTTCTGTTATATCACAGATATCTATTGATTTATATGATATTTTTTCTATTTTACCCAACAGAATGTAAGCATATTGAAGATAGAACTCTGCTTCATAAATTTTATCTCTTTTCCTTCAGGGACTGGCTTGGCACCCATTAAATATCTGACATTTCCTGAATATCAAATGAAGATGTTTTATAATTTATGCTGAATTTATCAAAAAGAACAAAAATGCACTCTTTACTAGTTAGATGACAAAGGCACTGCTTTCTCTGTAGAGCATAAGGGATCATGTATTTAAACAGATTTTGGAAATCATAAGGCATTGCACCAACGTCAGGTGTTTCAGGTTAAGCCGACTGATTTATTCATGGAGATGCAGTGGAGCTCTGTGGTTAAGTACATGGAACTCTCTGCTGACCGCCTGGGTTGGAATCCTGGCTGCCTCACTGAATAGTTCTTTAATGATGACAAATGTTAATACTTATATCACAACTCTATGTCATAGGGTTGTTACAAAAATCTAAGTGGGTTAATATGTACAAAAATACTTAAATATGCGTGGCACTTAGCCAGTACTCTGTAAGTGTAGACAATTAATTATTAATGATAGGGAATATTCATTAACAAAAATATTTATTGTGTCCACTATGTGATAAGCACTGTTCTGTGTCAAAAATACCAAATAACAAATAAAATATGACATGTGCTATGGAGAAAATTAGAGCAGAGTAAGAGGAGAGGAAGGAAGGAATTGTTGTATTAACAGGGTGGTCAGGGAAAGCCTTTGTTGAAAATGACAAATATAGCTGAAAAAAGATAGTTCTAGATGGGGGAATTGCAAGTGACAGGCCTCAGGCAGGAACATGGGTGGAGTATGAAGAAGGGCTATTGCTAGTGTGGGTGGGAGTGAGTGAGCCAAGAGGTCACAGAGAGCCAGAGGCTGGATCCTGAAGGATGGGCAGGCCTTGCCTTGTACACTGGCTGGCAGTTTTTGCATAGATGAATGATGCAATTGCTTCAGTTTAAAAGGCTTGTGACAGATGTAGAGACAGGTTGCTACTGGAGCAGGAAGGCTAGATATGAGGTTATTCTAATAATTCCAACTCTGGAGCTAATAATTATTTTTCTGCTGATTTAAGTTAATGAACATTGTATGTGCATTGTTAGTGATAACATTTTTTCACTCTTTTCTCACTTGAGACAATAGATCAGAATGTAAGTTAGTTATTAAAATCCTCATTCATTTTTCCAGTTTTAACAATTAAAACTTGTTTAGTGGTCTTTCACATTTTCCAATACCTTACTATAATATGCTGTATAAAATTTTCATAGGAAACTAAATGTTGTTAACAGCTATCACTGTATTGCCCCACTCTCTTTGTACATATCTCTGAATTCAGTCATCAACCTGGAATGATCCTAGTGGCTTAGGGTAACTTCAGATTTCATGATGAGTTTAGATTGGAATAGAAATGTTTTTATATCATTCATATCCCTTTTATCTTTTTCATTGTATTTCCTTTGATAAGGTAACTCATTTATTCTACAATTAAGTTACCATACTTTAATATCTCTTATTCAACTTTCTCTTTTATTTACACTCTCTCTTGCCGCCTACCTGCCTCACTCTCTCCTTTTCTCTCTCCTTCATCTTGGCTGCCCCCACCTATGAATGTAACTTTTAGTAATGATTACTATTTAAATTTTTTCAATATATTTTCATGTTTCCCGTTGACACATTATCATTCTTTGTATTCATATTTCACTTTTTTTATTTACTAAAACTAGCTTAGATGTCAAGTGTCAAGATAATTTCTTGATAAGCCCTATGCAAATATTCACAAGTAGGTTTTTAAGTGCTCAGTGCGTACTGTTCAGTAACAACGTATTAAATGATGGTTACTCCACTGAAGTGTTGACCTTGCAAATGATCAGTGACAAATAACTCTCAATGAACTTTGTACATCACTGTATATTTGGATTGTGACTTCTAGTTTAATCATGAGAAATGTTTATTTTCCCACCCATTTGTGTATATAGTTATGCTAAAATATTTCATTACTATCAAAAAAGAAAACCTGAGAGGCTGAATACAAGGGGAAAAAGAGGAATGAGTTGTATGCTTATTGTTACAAAGCCTATGGGAAAAGAAACATGAAGAAAAAGATTAACATGAAAAACAGAATGTTAGCATGAGTCAACCCAATTTTATGACCTGAGATTGAGAGATCACAGAAGACTAATTCTGGGACAGATACTTACAAGAGCCAGCTGGGTTTAAGATAAATGTCTAAGCAGAATGCAAGAGGGATTCACAAAAATTTTGCTGACTTTCATCCCCTCTTGCCACAGACAGCGGCATCTCAAGTAACTGCATAGAATAGGGCTGATTTCAGATGGGCCTCCAATCCCGAGTAGCAACGATAGCAAAATGCCAGCGTAGAACAGTCACAATCCTCTGAGAACCCAATTAGGTACATGATGTTTGATAAGGGAAATGGTGTTTAAAAATAGAAGAATGAATAGGCTGACATAGAACCACCACTCTCTCAGCGTGGTCAAGAGGTACTTAATTCATCTGCATTTCCAGATGATACACTTTTTATAAATAGTTCCTTGAAAAAATCTTGTTGTAGATACAAAACGTCCTTCTTCCACCTGAGGGAAGCTGACCCTTATTTTTAATTTTCCAATTCAAATCAATTGAAAATCACAAATATAATAGTGGAACTGTCTTATCCCTTCCCTTACTTTAAAGAGATTTTCCATAGCAGCAGCACTAATTTACATTCCTACTAATGATGTATGAGGATTCCTTTTTCTCCACATCCTCTCCAACACTTATCGTTTGTTGTCTTTAAAAAAAAAAAAAACCTTTTATTTGTTGATTTTTTTTGAGAGAGAGAGAGAGAGAGAGAGAGAGATTGATTTGTTTTGCTTAATTATGCATTCATTGGATGATTCTTATTTTTGCCCTGACCAGGGATTGGACCCACAACTTTGGTGTATGGGGAAATGCTCTAACCAACTGAGCTACCTGGCCAGAGCCCTTTCTTGTCTTTTGGATGATGGCCATTGTAACAGGTATGAGGTGGTGTATCACTGTGGTTTTGATTTGCATTTTCCTAATAATTAGTGACATTGATCATCTTTGCATATCTTACTTGGAAAAGTGTTTATCCAGGTCATTTTTTAACTGGATTACTTGTTGGTATTTTTTCTTGTTGTTACTGTTGAGTTGTATGAGTTCTTTATACATTTTGAATATTAACCTTTTATTGGAAATATTATTTGCAAATATTTGGTTGGTTGCCTTTTTGTTTTATTGGTGGTTTCTTTTGCTGTGCATAAGCTTTTTAGGTTGATGCAGTTTCATTAATTAATTTTGTTTTTGTTTCCCTCGCCTTTGGGGTCAAGTTCACAAAAACACGTCTGAGACCAAGGTCTACAAATTTAGTGCTTATGGTTTCTTCTATGTATTTTATTGCTTCAAGACTTTAATCCATTTTCATTTATTTTTTGTGTTTGATGTAAGATAGTAGTCTAGTTTGATTCTTTTGCATATGTCTGTAATTTTCCCAGCACCATTTATTGAAGAGAATTTTTTTCTCCAATGTATATTCTAAGTGTTCATTGATGGATTATTGGATAAAATATATGTATATATAAAATATATGTGTGTATTACATGTAAAGATAGATTTATGGGCATATACAATGGAAGAGACATAAAAATATGGAATAGTGACATGTTTGACAGCATGGATAGATCTTGAGGGTTATTATACTGAGTGAAATGTTAGATGGAAAAGAACAAAAACCATGTGGTTTCACTCATATGTAGAATATAAAATAGAAGTAACAGATGAACTAACAAAACAAAAACAAACTCATAGATACACCCAACAGAATTGTGGTTACCAGAGAAGGAAGGGGATGGGGGAAGGTTGAAGTGGGTGAAATATATGGAAGGAAACTAGACTTTGGATGGTGAGCACACAGTAAAGTACAAATGTTAAATTATAATCTTGTACACCCAAAAGTTATGTAATGTTATTAACCAATATTATCTTTTTATCCTTGCTTGTTAATGATTAAACATGATGTACAGATGCTGAATTTCATTAAATGTTTTAAGTCTATTACAATCATCTTTTTGTTTTTAAATATATTAATGTAAAGATTTATTAACTATTTCTTAAGTGATAGAACAAATTTTTCTATTCCTGGGATGAACCTAATTGGGACATGGTGTATTCCTTTTCATATCCGTGGCTGGATTCAGTTTGCTGACTCTGGGTTTAGGATACCGCCTCCTTGTCAGTTAGTGACACTGGTCTATTCCTTTTCACCCTTTAGCTATCTAGTTTGGTATCTAGATCACAGCAAGTTTGTAAAATGATTGAGGGAGATTTCTCTACATTACAGTAAACTGAAATTAATTGACACAATTGGGCTTCCCACTTCTTCAGTGTTTGGCAGAATTCACCTCTCAATTTGTCTAGGCATAGGGCTTTCTTTCAGGGGGAGGTTTTTAACTATAGCCTTAGTTTTTAAACTGCTTCATTGGGAGCATAAATACTAAATTGTATTTTTCTAGAAAAATGTCCATTTATTTATGTTTTTGTTGAGATATAATTGACATAAGATTACATTAGTTTCAAGTGTATAACAATTCAATATATGCATTTATTGCACCATCACCAACAGTTACACACTTTTTCCTTGTTCCTAGAACTTTTACAATCTACTCTTTTAGTAACTTTCAAATATACTATATAGTATTATTAACTATAGTCACCATGCTATACATTGTGTCCCCAGGACTTACTTATTTTATAACAAAGTTTGTAGCTTTTGACTACTTCCAACCATTTCACCCCCCTCTGCCCCCACCATCCCTGCCTTTGGCAACCCCCAATCTGTTCTATCGTTGCGTGTGATTTTCATTCATCCAACTTTTGAACCATACTGACAAAAAGTCTTCAGGTAATGCTTTTTTCCTGCTTTATCTACAATGACTCCTATTTTTCCAATATTACTTGTTTGTGCCTCCTGTCTTTTTTTCTTCCCTTGAAAGATTCTGCCTTGTCTGAATATTTCGTAATTAGAGATTTCAGTGAACAAGCTTTAGGCTATATTAATTTTCTTTAATTGTTTCTTTTTCTCTTCCTTTCTTTTTGAAATATATCATCTAACTTATCTATTTATTTTACTCTAATTTTCTTTCCTTTTAAAATATATCATTTCTACATTTTATGCTTTTAAAATAATTTATATTAAAAGTCATTTATATTAGCTATTGACTACATATTACCATATATTTATGAGGTATGAAATATAATGTTATAAGAAGCACTGATGTAACCTCCTCCAATTCAAGAAAGAACATTGTTATTACCTCATAAATTACCTGTGCATATCAAGGGCTTCCCTTGTACTCTGAGTTAAGTAGTATCCTGAAGCTTGTCTTTTTCATTTACTTAACTTTCTTTACAGGTTCTATATACCTTTCATCTTTATAAAAATTAAATCATAGTATGTAAGATAGTGCACCTTACTATTTTTTATAATTATCAGGATTAATGAAGATGGCTGTATGATATTGCATTGTAGAATTTTGTCACGGTTTAACTGTTGACTGTTGATAAGTATGTTTATTTTCCACAACGGTGCTGCCATAAACATTTGTGTGTGTTTTCTAGAACACCTGGCTAAGTTTCTCTAGACTATTTAGTCTTGAGATCATACCTAGGTATAGAATTGCTGAATCATAAGGGTTGTACATTTCACATTTTGTTTTGCTGAATTGTTTTCCAAATTTCTTTCATCAATTAACTTCCCTTAGAATAGTATACAATTATCTAGTTTGTTCATAATTCTCATTAGACTTAATATTATTAACCTTTAAATTACTGTCAATCTCCCCTGTGGGAGATGATCTTTTATTTTTGCTTTAGTTTGTGTTTCTCTGGGGGCTCTTGAGGTAGATCTTTTTACATGCTTAAAAGAATTATGTTTCTTTTCTGTGCAATGTCTGTTCAAGTCTTTTACCCACTTCTATCAATTCCTTTCGTGTTGATTTGTACTGATGTCATGCATGTATTCTGAATACTAAAATTGCATTAGTTATATGTTTTGAAAACAAATTATTTGACTCTTTACACTCTATAGTCTTTTAAATAGCACACATTTTTAATTTTAATGGGATCAAATTAATCAATAATTTCCTCTGTGGTTTGCACCTTTTCACATTTCCATCTGGAGGTCAGACCAGTACCATTCTATACTATCTTCTAAACTAATTATAATTTTAACTTTTATTTATTTATTTTTTATTTAATCTTTATTGTATGTTTTCCATTACCAATTGGTCCACTTATATCCCACTCCTCTCAGCAATGAACACACTCTTGAACATGTCCATGAGTCCTTTTACCTTTTTGCTCAATCCCTCCTCCTCCTAACCCCCACCCCCACTAGCTGCCATCTACTCTCCATCCATTAGTCTGTCTCTGTTTTGCTTGTCAGTTCAGTTTGTTCATTAGATTCCACATAGGAGTGAAATCATATGGTATTTGTCTTTATCCAAATGGCTTATTTCACTTAGCATAATATTCTCCAGGTCCATACATACTGTTGCGAAGGGTAAAGTTTTCTTCTTTTTTATGGCCGAGTAGTATGCCATTGTGTAAACGTCCCATAGTTGTTTCATCCACTCATCTATTGATGGACACTTGGGCTGCTTCCATATCTTGGTGATTGTAAATAACGCTACAATGAATATAGGGGTGTTCATGTTCTTTCAAATTAGTGTTTTAGGTTCATTTGGATATATTCCCAGAAGTGGGATCACTGGGTCAAAAGGCAGATTCATTTTAAATTTTTTGAGGTATCTCCATACTGCTTTCCACAGTGCACCAATCTGCTTTCCCACCAATAGTGCAGGAGGGTCCCCTTTCTCCACATCCTCTGCTGATTTATTGTTGGTAGCCATTCTAACAGGTGTAAGATGGTATCTCATTTTGGTTTTAATGTACATTTTTCTGATGATTAGTGACTTTGAGAAACTTTTCACATGTCTATTGGCCATTTGCATGTCCTCTTTGGAGAAGTTTCTATTTAGGGCCTTTGCTCC
The DNA here is from genome assembly GCF_022682495.2 of Desmodus rotundus. Lineage (NCBI taxonomy): Eukaryota > Metazoa > Chordata > Mammalia > Chiroptera > Phyllostomidae > Desmodus > Desmodus rotundus. The sequence continues at coordinate 56,967,992 of NC_071388.1, read as the reverse complement.
CTTTTTAAAGGGTTGTTTGTTTTTTTTGGTATTGAGTTTTATAAGTACTTCATAAATTTTGGATATTAATCTCCCTGTCAGATGCATTGGCAAATATGTTCTCCCATTCTGTGGGTTGTCTTTTTATTTAGTTGAAGATTTCCTTTGCTGTGCAATTATTTTTTAGTTTGATGCAGTCCCCTTTGTTTACATTTTCTTTTGTTTCCCTTGCCTGGGGAGATATATCCAATAAAAAATTTCTACAAGCAATGTCTGAGATTATACTACCTATGTTTTCTTCTAGAATTTTTATGATTTCTGGTCTTATATTTAAGTCTTTGATCCATTTTGAATTTATTCTTGTGTGCAGAATAAGAAGGTGGTCTAATTCCATTTTTCTGTAGGTATCTGTCAAATTTTCACATTTATTGAATAAATTATCTTTAGCCCATTGTATGTGCTTATGTCCTCTGTTGAATGTTAATTGACTATAAAGGTGTGGGTTTATTTATGGACTCTCTATTCTGTTCCATTGATCTATGTGTCTGTTTTTATGCCAGTAGCAGGCTGTTTTCATTACTATGACTTTGTAGTATAGTTTGATATTAGGAAGTTTGATTCCTCTAACTTTGTTCTTCCTTAGGACCACTGTTTTATGTGGGACCTTTTGTGGTTCCATATAAATTTTTGAAATATTTGTTTTAGTTCTGTGAAATACATCATTGGGATCTTGATATGAATTTCATGGAATCTATAGATTGCTTTGGATAGTATGGACATTTTAATGATGTTAATTCTTCCTATCCATGAACATGGTATGCATTTCCACTTATTTGTATCTTCTTCAGTTTTTTTCTTCTGTGTCTTATAATTTTACAAGTACAGTTCTTTTACATCCTTGGTTAGGTTTATTCCTAGGTATTTTATTCTTTTTGAAGGGGATGGGAATTGTGAATGGGATTGTTTTCTTAATTTCCCTTTCTGTTTGTTCATTATTGGCATATAATAAATCAACCGATTTCTGGATATTAATTTTGTACCCTGATACTTTGCTGAATTCATCTATTAGATCTAGTAATTTCTGCATGGAATCTTTAGGGTTCTGTATGTACAATATCATGTCATCTGCAAATAATGACAGTTTTACTTCCTTTCCAATTTGGATGCCTTTTATTTATTCTTGTCGGACTGCTGTGGCTAGGACTTCTAGTACTATGTTGAATGGAGAAGTGAAAGCAGACATCCCTATCTTGTTCCCAATCTTAAGGGGAATGCTTGTGGTTTTTGCCCATTGAGTGTGATGCAGCAGTGGGTTTATCACATATGGCTTATATTATGTTTAAGTATGTTCCCTCTATTCCCACTTTCCTGGGAGTTTTGATCATAAATGGGTACTGGATTTTATCAAAAGCTTCTTTCTGCATCTGTTGATATAATCATGTGGTTTTTATCCTTCATTTTGTTCATGAGGTGAGTCACATTTATTGATTTTGTGAATGTTATACCAAACTTGCATTCCTAGAATAAATCCCACTTGATCATTGTGTATGATCTTTTTTGATGTATTGCTCTATTCAGTTTGCTAGTTTTTGTTGAAGATTTTAGCATCTATATTCATCAGGGATATTGGCCTATAGTTTTCTTCCTTTGAAGTGTCTTTATCTGATTTTGGAATTAGGATAATGCTGGCATCATAAAATGAGTTTGGGGGGCTTCCCTCCTCTTGAACTTTATGAAATAGTTTGAGAAGAAGAGGAGTTAATTCTTCTCGGAATGTTTGGTAAAATTCACGTGTGAAGCCATCTGGTCTAGGGCTTTTGTTTGTTGGGAGTTTTTTGATTACTGCTTCAATTTCATTAGGTGTAATCTGTCTATTCAAATTCTCTGATTCCTCCTGATTTATGTTCAGAAGATTGTATGTTTCTAGGAATTTATCCATTTTGTCCAGGTTGTCTAGTTTGTGGCATATAATTGTTCATAATATTTTCTTACAATCCTTTGCATTTCTTTGGTGTCAGTAGTTATTTCTCCTCTTTCATTTTTGATTTTATTTATTTGGATCCTTTCTCTTTTTTCCTTGGTGAGTCTGGTTAAAAGTGTGTCAATCTTGTCTATCTTTTCAAATAACCATCTCCTCAAATTATGCCATAGTTTCCTCATCTGAAATTGGAGGTAATATTAATAACACTGAAAACATCGGGTTTCGGTAAAGATTTTAATTTAATATGTGCAGAGGGCCTCACATTTAGGGAGTGCTATGTGTTTAATATTATATTTATTTATTTATTAGTAGGATTGGGCTCTGGGTTTTGTGTTTTGCCTCCTTCTCCATGAAGCCAACAATATATGGCTGGATTATGCCTAGGTGAGTGAAAGCCCTCAGAGCAAAAGTAAACTAGGCTTGTTTTCTCTACAGGTCTTGGCCTGGTGATTCCTTACTAGAATTTGAACATTTTAAAAAGTAAAATTATCTGTCTATCTGTCATCTATCTATGATCTTCTATCTACGTGTGTAGTCTTGCGCCTGTCATGTAACTAGAAACAAAACTCTATTTTTATTTTTGTTTTTATCCCTTTCCTCATATTTTCTTTCACCCCTAGTATTACCTTTTCTAACTTTTAAAGATTAAACCTCTAAAGCTTTTTTATCTTTTTAAATATAAATGTTCAATGTATGAATTCTTCATTTTGTACCACTACAGTAGTATTTTTAAAATTTGATGCTTCCATTACTGTTCACTTACACTTTTTCTAATTTATTATGATTTGCTCTTGACTATTCTGTGATCTACAAGTACATTTTAAAATTCCAAAATGTATGTTTTATTTATTATATTTGTGTTATATATTTTTGTTTTAATTGAATTTGTCTAGAGAATGTGGTATGTATTCTTTGATACTTAATCATGCCTGATAGGTTTTCTTTTTTATTTCTTTATTTATAAAGAAATGTCTTTATATCTTTATATTTAAACATATTTACATATATTTTATGTTATATATGTCAGTGTATCAATAATCTCTTTTAATTAGTAAGTTTTATTTATTGACATTCATTCTGATTATTTACATATGATTTAACTCTATTATCTTTTAGGATTTTTCTATTTAACTTTCTTTTTCTAGCTTATTTATCCCCTTTATTTCCTTTTGTTGAATTTTTTTGTTATTTCTTTCCATTTTAATAATTATACTTAGAATTTAACCTAAATATTTAAAATCTAAAGTTAATATCACTACCTTTCTTTTAAAAAATCATTTCCAGAAACATTAAATTTTGAGTCTCTCTCTTTTTCATATATGTTATTATTTCCAATATTTTATCTCCACTTTGTACTTAATTTCCAAAGTAAAGTTTATTATTATTGTTTTATCAGAAATGTTGTCTAACTTTCTCCACAAATTTTATAGTTTCTTTATCTAAACCCAGATTTAACTGGCCTATGTTTATGAATTCTTAAGAAAACCTTTTTAACCCCTGGAGCCTAAGCTGAGGGAAACCATCTTCCTTGTCATCTGTCTGTTCAGGTAGACTTTCATTCTTCCATTCATTCATTCATTCATTCACTCACTTATGTATTTTTAGTTTTCATCAAGACTACAGCTCCTGGAGGGCCTCACTTTTTAGGCAGTTTTGCTCCAGTTCCCTGCATTCCTTGGACTTGAGGCTTCAGCCCCTCTCTCAGCCCCTTCTTTCTGATATCATCTTTTCTCCAGGACTTCCAGAATCTGTCTGTTTTCATTTCAATAGAGTTTACTTTCCTCCTTGATATCAGCTCTTAGGGATTTGCCTACTTTTTTTTTACAGATTAGGAATTCTCTAACAAGAATTATTTTATACTTTTCCATGATTTCTATACTCTTCATTGTCTTAAGGTTATTTAGTCTACCATATTTTCATAAACAGAAGTGGTAGTCATGTTTTCTTTTATTCCTTCTCCTTCTCCTCCTTCTCCTTTTTAAAAACATTTTATTTATTTATTTTTTTTAAAAAAGATTTTATTTACCTATTTCTATAAAGAGGGGAAGGGAGGGAGAAAGAGAGGGAGAGAAACATCAATGTGTAGTTGCCTCTCACCTGACCCCCACTGGGGACCTGGCCCACAATTCAGGCATGTGCCCTGATGGGGAATTGAATGGGCGACCCTTTGGTTCACAGCCGGTGCTCAAGCTACTGAGCCACACCAGCCATGGCTCTTTTTTTTTATAACCTCATTTTGATCCCCTAAATAGGCTATGGGTGATTTGAACATGCAGAAGTATATGGCAAATACGTGTAAACCTGGGTTTTTGATTTCTATTTAGTCAAGGGAATTAATTGAGGTAGATAACTTTACTATCATCAAAATTGTCCTTGACTGAAAAGGCATGTGCTACCAGCTCACCTATCCATTTAAACTTCATGTAATGATAATGTATTTCAATGTTGTTTTTGCCCATTTTTCCCATTGCTACTTCCTCTATTTTTCTAGCGCCTGTCACAGTTTCTGGTAAGTAATTGGTGTTAATTTTGCTAAAATTCTGCCTGAATAGATACCCAATATAAATACATAAACTATAATAAGAAAGTAAGAAAGTACAGGGATGGAATTTTTTTCCTACCTCAGTGTTGAAATGGTAAAATGTTTAAACAAATCATCCTAAGTCTAACTTGAGTTCTAGCTCTAATATAATAACACATAGAACATTGCATTCAGTGTGACTCATAACCTCAGTTTTGAGGTACCCAAGTATCTCAAACCTCAGAATTTTATTTCCTGTATTAACTATTTTTAAGCTTCATATCTGTATAGTAATTTTCACTAACTTAACTCTGTTTGAAATAGTGTACTAGAAATAAGTTATTGTAAGCTAGACTGATTCACTTTTTGTTAACTTATGTCCTTTAATAGAATATAATATTTTTAATCATTAAAAATATATCAGAGACTGCCTTGGTCAGCTAGGCGATCAATGAATATTTATTGAGTTTTGCCATTCAAAGAGATAAATGTGAAAAAATAATTATTCTGACTGTAAGCAACAAGGGATGTATATTACAAAAACAAATTTAAAATTAAATATGCTAAAGTTAAAACTGACAATCCTCAAAGTGAGCACTTTAAGAACATTTCAATTTGATTCCTACTCCTGATGCCTGATATTAAAAATGCAAATATTTCAGAAAATCAAGTGCCATTTTTTCTACAGTAATGCTCATTTCATCAATTATTACTTATTGTAAGAGTTATTTGTAATGCAAAAGATCCTGAAAGTTAGTATAGTTAAAATGGAACAAGAAGCTAATGAAGTAACAGGATATATATGTAAAATGTGATTAGAATAAATACAATTTAAATCAAAATCTGAATGTGAAATATATTTCAAAGCCTCCAATTTTTGTCCCTCTTTAAAAATTCTTTCACAGTAAGTAATGTGGACAGTCATTGTCAATTGCCCTAATGAAACATAACCTCAATTTTTTTACATTTGTTTCTTTACTAAGAGCCGTTGATCTGATATTAAACCAGCTGTTTTTATTAGACAAAAGAAACCTAACCTCTTTAAGTATTTCAACACATAACTTTTCTATCTATAAAGTTCTTTCCTATAGAGAAGAGATTAATCTGATTCCTCACTAAAATCACCTGAGGAACTTAAAAATACCAATTTCACAGCTCCCTGCCGAACCCCATCCAATTAAATTGACTCATATTCTCATAAACATTCCATTGATAATGCATACTGAGTTGGCAAGGTTTTTATAACAATTAATATCTTGAAGAACATGAAATGAAACATTTAACCTAAGCCACACGTGTCTATTATAATGTCGCTAGCTCTGAACATGACGCCTGGTGCAGGTGAGGGCAATTGAAGTGCACAGACTAAGTTGAGTTGGGGTAATGGGGCCCTTGTTCACAATTGAATGGGAGTTTAAGAAACCGGGAGTGCTTGGGTCAGTATGTATTTATTTATTTATTTTTTACCGTGCAATGAAACCTTTATTAACACTTTGAACAGGTTTAGCTATTACTGAAACCAGTAATTTCTAAACTTAAACTGGGAAAAATGGCTAGAATGCAACGTAGTGGCCATCACTGGGCACTATGAATGCCAAAACTGAAGAATTAACAGCCACCTCCCCTCAGACGGAGGACCAGGTGCAGGGTAGACTCTTTCTGGATGTTGTAGTCAGAAAGAGTGCGGCCTGACCAGCAGAGGCTCATCTTTGCAGGCAAGCAGTATTTTGGTATTTTTAAAATAGCAATTCATTATTAAAGTAGTTTGATTTATTAATTGTTCTTGTCCACCTCTCCTTCCTTTTGATTAAAAAAGGAAAAGGTTGACATGTAGGTTTTCCAAACTGAGGTAGCCAGTGGACCATAAGTAGACCTGTTAGAATTATTACAAGGCTTATGGTTTGTTTGTTTATCTTTTAGTGGCGAGAGGGAAGTCTTTTGATTAAAAATAAAAAAGTACAAGAAGGTATCTAAATAGGGTACTGTCAGGTCCTAAATAGAAGAGAGATCAAGAAGAAAAGGTTCTAATATAATGAAACATTTAGATTCAGGAAGAAAGTAATATTTAATATTAAATACATAATGAAAGAAAAAGATTTTACAAAAAATAGGAGGAAAATTGCTCAGCTTTTAACATGTTTTTTCTTTACCATTTGAAAGTTCTGGAAAATAATAGGCAGGTTAAAATGTGTTTATTTATTCTATTTGCTTTCTGCCATGTCTCCTAATTTTTTGCCCTGAAAGAACCCTCACACTGTTACAGTATTTATGATGGACCTGAGATGTAGAGTGAAGAGAATGTGTGTTTTCCCATTTGATGAAAAAAGCATAAAATGTAGATTCCCTGTCATTTGAATATAGACTAGTCAGGCAATTCCTTGGTAATAACTCAACACACAAGAGAGATTTTCCATCTAAGGCCTTGCAGAATTGTGTGCATTGGTATTCTCGGCTACCCTTTGTCTCAGTTGGAATGAAGAGATATGGACTATGACCATATATGTAAAATCAGTATGATGCTATTGCTATTGAATATTAATAAAACATTTGTTATATTGTTAAAAATGTTGATTCCTTTAGACACACCTTTTAATCGAAACCCCATTTGGGACTAGATAATATGAAGAAGTAGCCATTAGATAGTCATGCACAGTAAGATGGTAATGGGCATTTTTAATAAACTTTTTAAAAAATGGTTGGAATGAAATTTCAAGTTGGATAAGGAGTTAGGAAATTTTCCTTTCTAACAAGTACTGGGCTAGATACCCAGATGACTAAAGCACAGTTCCCATCCATAAGGTGCTCACAGTCTAGGGGATGAACCAGTGAAAAGTGCTGATAAATCAATGTGCCTCAATGTGAGCACAGAGGAAGCAGCCTGTGCTTGGGACTATGAGAAGACATTCTAAGGGAGGTGATACTTACACTTTGCCTTGAGGTCTGAGTTTTTCATGTGGTTAAGGGATTCAAGAATATTCCGTGCAAAAGTGAGAGTCTGTGGCATTCTGCAATGATGGGAAGTAGCTTGTATTAGGATCATAGAGCAGAAAGGGAGAGTAGTCAGAAGTAAGGCACAATAGGAGTTTGGATTTTTTTAATAATGTAATGATAATACTATCACATTTTGCTATTAAAAAAACTAACTCCAGTAGACTGTAAAGTGTGAATTGGTGATGTGAGAATAGTTAGGCAGCCATTGTTATAATCCCAGAGAAAGGTAGTAAGGATGGAATCTAAGGCAGTTTCTGTGAGAACACAGAGGCTTTGGGACCCAGGAGACACTGGTGAGCAATGAATGGTATGTGCACAGTAGCAGTAGAGAAGGAAACTCAAGTATGATGTTTGGTTTGAGTAAATAAGTGAGTGGTGATTTCCTGATTACAATAGAGAGTATGTGAGCAAGAAGAGATTTTTTTTTTTTTTTGGACTTGAAGACAACTAATCTCCCTTAGTGAAGAATGTGCTGTGCTCTAAAGTCAGGACCTCTTCCAAGAGCTTGTTTTCAAGCCAATTTCTTCACTTGATTTGCATGAGAGAAGAAATAGAAGTGATGTTTGAAAAGACATATAGAGACATAAAAAAAAGAAGACATTCAAACTTATTAAGTCCTATTCCAGGGATTCAGTGGTTTGGTAGTTACGGAAGGTACAGATAATACTATCCCTCTACAAGCAAAGTTTTCATTAAAAATCTACAAATACAGGGTTGAGCACAAATAATGCCCCCTTTTTATTACAGAATCTTTTATTACAAAACCATAAGCATGAAATTCTGTAACATAACAATATCACACTCAAGCACACATATGACATTTTAGGTGAAATGTTCAAATTAAAACTATAAATTATTAAACCCTATTAACTATACTCAAGCAGGCCTTATTTTTTTCAGAACCTGTAGAAGAATGTTGTAGTTGCTCATTTTTTTGAAGAGAGTGCATTTCCAAGTACTCTTCTCTTGGTTATGTTATAACTTTATAAATCCTAGTGCAGTCTTAATCACATTGTTATAGTTATTTATATTAAGGACATAAACTGAGTTTTATAAGTCTTTGTATTTCTAAGACCTAATTGGAGTTATACACCTAATATGTAATTAGAATGTAATAGGGCCCCTAAAATATTTTATGAATTAAAGTACCCATTAAGTAATTGATGTAATAATTACAAATTATTTAGTCAATTCCTTTAAAGGAATCAATTGCTTTAAATATCCCAATTTAAAAATATTACATTGTCACTTTGTGAAATATTTATTTCACTCCTGAAACAAAATGGCACATATAATAAACACTGTCGAACTGCTCAGATGGGACTCAAACGTGTCCCTGCTGTACATCAGCAAGGTGCTCTCTCACAGCACTCTATTTTGTTTGCAGTGCTTCCCACCACCTGTAATTATTTTTTACTATTTATTTGTTTTATATATGTCTTCTTACTAAAATGTAAGCTCCACCAGAAGAGGGAGCCTACCTGTTTAATTTATCTCTACATCCTCAATACATAGGATAATACCTGGCTTATAATTAGTACCCAGAATATGTGTCTTAAGCAAAAGAGTTAGTGGATTTTAAAACTTGAATTATAAAACTTTGTTAGGAAGAAATAGGTGAGGCTTTATTTATAACAATAATCAATAAGTAGATACATAGTAGAGTTATTAATAAAGCCTTATCTATTTTCTACCTGTATTGAAAGTAGTAATATTTACAATATCATGGTTGTGGGGCACTGAATTATATCTTTTAGTTCCATTTAATTTTGCAATTATGCAAGTGGTTTCTGAAGTTTGCATTTTTTATAGATGAAGAACCTGAAGCTCAGAATGGTTATATAACTTGCCCAAAGTCACAGAAATGAGTTAGGATTTTCATCCAAGTTTGCAAAGTGCTAAACCTGTGGCCTTTCCATTACCACAAAATGAAATTCTTCACTGCAATTAAATTTAATCTGGTAAAAAATCCAAAGTATTGAAAAATTAAAAAGCTGTTTGAAAAATAAGTATATGTACTCCTAATGAAAATGAGAAAATAGAGATATTTTTACTTGCCCTCAGAGCAGATGTGTTGAACGATAATGTTTCCTTTGTACAGGTACTTGTCTGAATGTCTCAGACTGAAACACATCCTGAATGTGTATTTGTATGCCTTACAGTAAACAATGCCAGATCATAACAAGAAAGGATATGTTATGAAAATTTATATGGAACAAAAAAAGCTCCCAAATAGCCTCAGCAATTTTGAGGAAATTGCTGAGAAGAAAAAAGTAGGCATGATCACAATACGTGATAGCAAACTATAATACAAGGCTTCTGTAATCAAAACAGCCTGGTACTGGCAAAAGAACAGGCACATAGACCAATGGAACAGAATAGAGAGCTCAGAAATAAACCCTATGGTCAATCAGTATTTGACAAAGGGGGTGTGAGCATATAATGGAGTATAGATAGCCTCTTCAATAAGTGATGTTGGGAGAACTGGACTGGTACATACAAAATAATGAAACTAGACCACCAGCTTACACCATACACCAGAATAAACTCAAAATGGATAAAAGACTTAAATATAATTCATGACACCACAAAAGTCCTAGAGGAAAACATATGCAGGAAAATTTCAGATATTGCACATAGCAATATTTTTGCCAATATATCTCCAAGGTGAAGGAAATAAAGGAAAAAATAAACAAATGGGACTACATCAAACCAAAAAGCTTCTGCATGGGTAAAGAAACCATCATCAAAATGAAACGGCAACCAACTGTATTGGAGAACATATATGCGAGATAGGATGAGGGTTTGATCTCCAAAATATGTGAAGAACTCATATGATTCAACACCAGGAAGACAAAAAATCCAATTAAAAAAATGGTCAAAGGATCTGAATAGACACTCCTCCAGGGAGGACATACAAATGGCCGACAGACATGTGAAAAGATGCTCAACATCACTAGCCATCAGAGAGATGCAAATTAAAACCACAATGAGATATCACCTCACACCTGTCAGAATGGCTGTCATTAATAAATTAATAAACAACAAGTGCTGGTGAGGATGTGGAGAAAAGGGAACGCTAGTGCACTGTTGATAGGAATGCAGACAGGTGCAACCCCTGTGGAAAACAGTATGGAGTTTCCATAAAAAACTAAAAATGGAAATGCCTTTTGACCCAGGAATTTTGCTCCTGGGAATATACCCTAAGAATCCCAAATCACCAATTTAAAATAACTTATGTACCCCTATGTTCATAGTGGTGCTATTGACAAAGCTAAGTGCTGGAAATAGCCTAAGTTCCCATCAGTAAATAAACAGATCAAAAAAAACTGTGGCACATTTACACAATGGAATACAAAGCAGCAGAGAGATAGAAGGAACTCCTACCTTTTTCTACAGCATGGATGGAACTGGAGAATATTATGCTAAGTGAGATAAGCCAGTTGGTGAAAGATAAATATCACATGATCTCACCTATAAGAGGAATCTAATGAACAAAATAGACTAAAGAACAAAATAGGACCACAGGGACAGACTAAACATGGGGCAGACTAAAAATTCACCAGAGAGGAGGGAGGAGAGGGATAATGATGGAAAAAAGGGGAAGGGACTAGACAAAGTACATGTGTGCATGACCCATGGACATGGACAACAGTGTGAGAATTGACTATGGGAGTGGGGAGTGTGATGGGCAGAGGAGGGCAAAGGGGGAAAATTGGGACAACTGTGATAGAATAACAATAAAAAATGATTTAATAAAAAAAGAAAAGAAGGAAAAATACATTTTCTTCCACTATATCCCCATTACTGACCTCAAAACATTGTGAAAGATTGTTCTCTTGAGGCACAGAAGACTAATAAAACTAAATGTTTTTCTTTTTGTTTCCTATGGAAACTTAACCTTCTGTTTTCTATGTGTACAGAGAGGAATAAAAGTCTAATTACCAGAAGTATGCCAAAGATTTATATTATACCTCATACTTCAAATAAAGACATCTCCCTGTAGGCCAGTTTGTATGAGTTTTCCAGTGAGCACAACAAAAAGAAAAGTACAACTAAGGTCAAAATTACCCTCCTGAAAAATGTATGCAATAAAAATGCTCTTTCTCTATAGATCCTACAGAAATATTGAGGGCTTTTTTCATAAGTGAATAAAATGATCTTGAATTTCATATAGAACAATAATGCCATCAATAGCCAAGAAGTTTGTAAAAAAGATAAAGAATGAGGGAAGTTTTTCTTTATGGATCCAGAGTATATTTTTAAGCCATTATATGCAAACCAGTGATAGTCCATGGGCATAAGCAAATACACCAGTGCAATCAAATAGAGAATTCAGAAACAAATCTAGGCATTAATGAGAATTCAAATATGACAGTGGTGGACTTCCCACTGAGTGGGATGGCACAGGCACAGAAAATGTGGCAAAAGTAGCCTACATGTGAAAAAAATATGTAGCTCATGCCTATTTCATATCATTGCCCAAATACATTCCAGATGGATTCATATTGTGAAAAAAACTGCAAAACAAATGACAAAGGATTAAAATTTATACATGATTTTAAGAATTCTCAAAAGAAGATACGAACCAATAAGAAAATTGTCAAAGAATATGAAAAGGCAATTCAGGAGGAGCAAATCTAAATGGTCCCCCAAAACAGTCAGCTTCACTACTAGTTAAGAAAATGCATATTAAATTAATAATGAGAGAGTCTTGAATGCTTATCAGACTGGGAAACATTTTAAGGCCACAATACCCACTGCTCACATTAATGCTGAAAGAAAAGGTCAAAATGTGGAAATTTTCAAGTTCTGTCAGGAGAGCAATTTGTCTATATATAAAAATTAAAAATAAACATAACAATTTGACCAAGCAGTTTTAATCCTGTGAATCTAACCTTCCAGAAATAGCAGAAGCAAGCATATAAATATATATGTATATGTGTACATATACATATATAATACACATACATATTCAAAGTTTCAGCACTGTTAATATTGCAGAAATTCGAAAAATGAAGTTAATTTCCAGAACAAAGCCAGGAGCAAAATTTGGAAAGAAATAAGGATAACTGTATATGTGTATCTATATGTGTGTGAAAGTTCTGTGTATATTCAATACATGCAAATTTTTGTATACAAATGTATACATGTTCACATGAACATTAAAAGAGTAAAACCAGAAAGGAATATATACATACTACTAACATGTATTGCTTGGATGGGATAAGCCATGTGTGAGGAAAGGAAGATGAAGAGAGGGAGAGAGGCAAAAAACTGCAATATATTTAATGTGTTTTTTTAATTTAAAATATCTTAGTTTATTTGATGTGATCCAATTTAAGTAAAATTGCATGTGGAAAATTAGTCATTTTTATTTCTCACAGTCCATAAAACAAAAGAAAATCCTCTTCTATTTTAGATATACAGAAATCTGTAACTGAAAAAGTAGACATACAGCAGTCTGTATATTTTAGATACACAGAAGTCTATCATAGCTACTTTTTGTAACAGTGAAGTATGAACTATGTTGAATCGTATTGCCTGCTCAAATATTCTTCTGAAATTAGAGTGGTTATTCACTCTATTCTTAAACATTTCAAGAAATTTGGCCATATTAGTTAAACAGAAATAATGGAATCACGGACTTCTCTAACCAATGTTGAAAACACTTATCTGGCAGCAGCATGGTAAATGGAGCATCCACCTATTATTATCGTTATTGTATAAGCTTGGGGTAATTAAAAAAATATTTTATTTATTTTAGACAGAGGGGAAGGGAGGGAGAAAGAGAGGGAAACATCAATGTGTGGTTGCCTCTTGAGCCTCCCCTTCCCCTGGGGACCTGACCTGGCCTGCAACCCAGGCATGTGCCCTGACGGGATCAAACTCTTGACCCTTTGGTTCACAATCTGGCACTCAGTCCACTGAGCCACAACCAGGGCAGCTTGAAATAATTTTAATGTGTGATGTTCTGTGTCTTTCTGGCAAAATCATGGTGGTAATGTGTCTCTGAATGTTAAGCCAGAGATTCCTTCTTGATTGTTCCATCTTGAGAGAATATTTTATATACTCAGAAAATTCTTCCTGTAGACAGGGTAGGCCATTCATTCTTTCTGATTAAATAAAGTTTTAAAAGTCTTTGTAGAGCAGGGTTTCTGATTCATAAGTTAATATTAAGAGAATTTTTTAAAGTCATCTCTGAGTGGACCAGTTTTAATGAACAACAGATGCCCATCTGTGTCTTGTACTTTAGCCATTCTGAATTTAGCTCTCTAGCATTTCATACTTCATTGATCTGAGGAGAGATCCCTGAGTCCGTGCTGTATAATTTTGTATATGTCATTCATAGAAAACCTCCTGGGCCTCATCCCTACACCTAGTACATATTTTACATGTGATTTTCTTACATTTCCTCATTTGATTTTTAAATCCATAGAAAACTATAGAAAGCCAACTGTAAGGGAGGATATTTTGGGGGAAGGATATTTTTCTACCTACCTACTATAACATCCCTTCCTCAAAGTCAAGCAGCAAATAGGTGGCAGGCTTTTTTCTCAAAATTTAGTAGTGTGTTTTTTGGATGATGAAAGAAAATATTACAAAATTATATAATTTGAGCCACATTTGATTATGCACAACTCTATAAATATGCTCAAATATTACATTTTAAATACCAAAATGTTATTTTATATAAATTATATCTTAACAAATTTGTTAAAAATCTATTAGTGTGGTAGTGGAATAACAGTAAGTTCTTTTGAGCATCTCATGTGAAAACCATAGTGATAGTTATCAAATATTGCTGACTACTTATTGCTTTATCTGCCCAGAGCAATAATATCCTCCTGGAAAATATTCCTCTACAACCATGTCATAGAGGTCAAAGAGGTCAACTCTCTCCCCGAACTACAGGTTGGACACTGCAACAGAGCCATCAAATGGTCTGGTTAATAGTGCTCCATCTACAGAGAATGTGATCCAAGATGGACCAGTAAGTCTTCTGCCCAAGGAGTTTTGTGATTGGATCTTGAGGGTAAGATCTCCCTTGTCCCTGGTGAATGATAAAATAAAGAAAAAAAAAGTAAGCCTGTAACTATCAATGAATATTTTTTCATTTTCACATTTCCCTTCCTCTCTCAGCTATTTGCAATGGGAAGGAATTAAAGCCCCTTAAAAAGGATCCACAACTCAAAGTAGGGAACATTGATGTCTTCCAAATTTTAGCTTTGTCCCTGTTGCTCTGGTATTATTTAAACTGATTGGAATTGGGTTTGATAGTTGGAACAAAAGTTTTGTCCTCAACTATCTTAGACATTACTCAGGAAAAATATATAAAGATTTGGAAGATTAAACAGAAATCTAAGCCTGAAAGCAAAACATGAAAATGACACACAGAGAGTATCTGTGATGACAGTAAACGTGAAAACAAGAGCATCTGTCATTAACTTCAAAACAAGCAATGTGGATGGGCAGTTTCATGGATTCAGAGGACAGAGAAAACACTGTGACTTGCGTGATCTGAAAAGAGCTCTTGAAGGGAAAAGATCAAGACTTAGTTAGACTTTGAAAAGTAATACTTTGAATTTTTCTCTTAGGGTCATTCCTGCCATCTTATGTAAATGAATTTCATTTGGACAGAAATCAAAGAAAGATCCTTCAGAGGCAGATAAGACATGTCTTTTTAATGTATGTATGTATGTATGTTGTATGTATGTATGTATTTTTAGAGAGAGGGGAAGGGAGGGAGAAAAAGAGGTAGAGAAACATCAATGTGTGGTTGCCTCTTCTACATGTTCCCCCAGCTAGCAACCTAGCCCACACCCCAGGCACGTGCCCTGACTGGGAATCAAATTGGCGACCCCTTGGTTCTCAGGCCAGCACTCAATCCACTGAGCCACACCAGCCAGGGCAGATAAGACATATCTTAAACGGGAAATGGGAGGAGAGACAACTCATCTGTGAATATAGCAAGACTTTTTCAGATGCTAATATAGATGGGCATAAAGCAGAATTTTATTTTAGAAATAATGACTCATTAATCTTTTTCCTAGGTCATGTAATAAAAATGATAAATTATGGCATTTAGAAAAATCAGCAAAACTATTAAGCTGATGAAGATTAATGAAATATTATCAGAATCAAGTGTAGTTGAATTTTGGTCAGTGTTGTAGAAGCATTTTAGTTTTTAAAAACAATCAACCCAAGTTCCACTAACCCTTAAGAACATGTGCAACTTTCAATTACCCTTGTGTGGCTTTGATGTCTCATTTTAGTTTGAACCCTGATCTCGATTCATGAAACTCTGTTGCATAACATGAAAAATAATGACAAAATGCCCCTAGTTTTCCATAATTCTGAATTCCTTTTTTTAATATATCCCAGAGGTAGTATTTCTGTAAATTGTAAATTCCCATGGGCAAGACCATAAAGTTGGTCACATCGCCAATGAACTGAAGTAGTCATAAAGAGCCTTTCACCAAGATATTATTTTCTCATAAGGAAAGAGGAAAAACAATTTAAGCTTCTAACACTGGGAATTATTTCCCTCAGACTTCCCCAAAGGAAATGCCAACAATATCCTGAAAAATAGATTTCCTTTGTTTTTTCTGACTGATTAACATGTAACTCTTAGCAAAGTGTAGAATTATGGAATGTTATCAATAGAGCAGAAAAAATGTCTCTGATGTTGTTTAATCTAATATACCTCTTTAACAATGCCAGTGCTGAGATCCAGAGAAGCTGAGAGATTTGCCACAGCAGGGACTGAGCCACACCAAAAAAAAAAAAAGACTTCTTAAGTCCCAGGGAAAAGATTTTTAGATGACACTGTGTTCCTTTCCTTGAAAAATATCAATGTTGCTTACTTCAAAGTATTTCAGAGATTTTTAAAGATATTTATTTTGGTTAAGCAGTACAAATGCTTCTAATTGTTCAGAAGTTAGAAGGACCTTATGTTTTTGTTTTTAACTTTGTATCTTCTAAAATGTTCATATGCATTAAGAATAATCTTAGATGAAAATCATTTAACTACAGTAATGCCCTGGCTGGGTAGCTCAATTGGTTAGAGTTCTGTCCTGATGTACTAAGGTTTTGGGTTCAATCCCCAGTCAGGGCACATACAAGAATCAACCAATGGATGCATCAATGGGTGGAACAACAAGTCGATGTCTCTCTCTTTTTTTGTTCTCTTTCTCTGAAAATTCAATGAAAAAAATTTAAAACTACAGTGAAATTCAGAGATAGAAGAAAATTTCTTTAAAAATATAAAATCCAGAAGCTACAACATAAAACATAAAAATGGGGGTAAAGTCAATATATAAATAATAAATTTTGAAAATTGTTATAATATCAATTCCTGTTAATTAATATTATATACCCCTCCTGAATGGACTAGATATATGGGTTATATTTTTGGCAATATGTTGATTCTCTTAGGCTTTCTATCAGCAGGGAGGAAGCTAGCATCTCCAAGCTAGTCCAGCCCAGTCACTGGCAGCCTCATAATCCATGTATCCCATGATTAAATAAAAGCACAATTTTCTGAGTGTCATGGGCTGAAAAGCAATGGGAATTTCTAATCTATAATATACAAGGGACTGTTGTGAACTATCATAAAAATGTCAAGTAGCCCAATAGAAAAATGAGTATGAAAGATAATTTACAGAATTTCATATCCAAATTGTTCATGTAAGAATACTCCATATGTATTTAGTAACCATGGAGATGCAAATTGAAGTAAAAGCTAGATATCTCTTTATACTAATAAGGCTGGCAAAAATTAAAAAGTACAATGAAATCTATTGGTGGTAGGAATGAAAACAGAAGAATATTCTCATTCATTGCTGGTAGTTAGGAAAAAAACAGTCAGCCCTTTTGGAGAACAATCTGGCAATGTGTGCTGAGCTTTAAAATATACATATCTTTGAGACAACAATTGCATCCTTGGAAATACATCCTATAAAATAAAATCACTTGCATTGATTCTATAAACACACATGCACACACACACAGATATACTCAAGGATGCTTATTGCATTATTATGTATTACTTTTCATGGTATTAAAAATCAGGAACCAAAATAAACAGATAAACACATGTAAATGATAAAATGCTACATTTAGTTTAAAAATAACCTGAAATATGAAAAATCATTTTGTAAGAGATAAATATCTAAGAAACAACTTCTTGAAATGGGAAATGAGATGCTTTATAAAATGCCAGCAATAAATCTACAATAATATTGATTTTTTGTGTCTAATAATATTGATTTTCTTGTACTTATAGGAATAACTTGCAGATATAATATTTAATTTTGGGTCATAATATTTCATGTAGATAATTATTTTTGGAAGATGGCATAACTTATTTTTTTCTTCTGCAGATAGTATATTTTTATTTGTTCAGGTCACCTGACCAAAGCTTGTACCATGATCTGCCTGGAGGGATTTAGATCTTAAGAGGGTGCAACTGCTATAGGAGAGGCCACTCAGGACAGAGAGTAGGGAGAAATTTCCTAGACTTTCCTTTCATCCCTGCCTTCAGTCTTCTTTTAATATCTTTAACCTGCTAACAGACTGCATTCCAGCCAGAACTGCAGTCTGTAGGAATCCTTCCCTGTAATAGAAAGCAGACCAGGGTAAGGGTAGCAATGGGTCTGAGGGCAAATTGGCCAATGACTGCACGTATTTCCTTTGGGTAAGATGATGCATTTGACAGATTTATTCACCTCTTGTCTCATCATCTCCAAGATTTTTTCTGAAGCTCTTCAGATTTAGATTTGTTAATATATTAGAATCTCTTTTCTTTATAGATATTTTGAAAATTTTATTTTATAGTTGTGTTAAACAGAATCTTAAACCTAATGTAAAGGACCATTAATTTTATTACTGACCATAATTTTTTGTACCACTTCTTTGACATTCTCAAACACTTTATTACAATTATTTGTTTTCTCATTCACAAATAATCCCTTAGGTAGGTGGCTCATTCTGAACACATCGCTGTGCTCTTATCTACCATTTTGTTTTTATGTAGAGAAAATTCCAATGGCAAATTGATTTTTTCTCTTAAGGGCTACTTTTTTCTGGTTGGAAGTATGTGGGTTTATTTTTAAATTTGGCATTGAAATTAAAAACAAAGAAAATGAAAACTTTAGACTGTTACTTAAAGAACTTTTTTGATCTGAGGCTTCAACTCTATCTTCTGTTTAGGGATTTTTTTCTTCCTTGATTTCATTTCTCCTGGATCTTGGTTCCTTTCATATGCATCTTAAATATCCTATCCATTCACATATGATTAATCACAGACAAATTCACCTTAATCTGGACTTATCTAAAATATTACTAAAATATAAAATATAAAAGAAAGTTCCTAAAATTTCTGGCTCCATTTTGCTTGTTTTCAGGATTTATAGAGACTTTTTCTAAATATCTTTGTATTTGTCATTTCAGTGGTAATTTGGAAGAGGAGGGAGTAAAACACATTTACTCAAATCACTATTACAAACAAGAAGTATGTCTTAATAAAATTTAAACATTATTAAACATACCATTCTCCCAAATGCTACAAGAGCACATGCAATTTGAGCAAGTAAGGAACTGTCTTCTCCCTAAGGAGTTTCCAAGTGGTAAAAGACGGGGAAAAGCCTTTCCTTCAGAAACTGGGGAAACAGGATTCTAATGAATCTCTAGGGCTCTTTGGCATCACAGGTTTTGCAGGCGATGTTTTGGTGTGAATCATCCTAATCCATCTACTCATCCTGATCACGATGTCCCATTGGTGTGTTATGAGGTCAATTGAGAGAGAACATTGCACATGTGACGGTTTTGCAGACTGTAAAATGCCTGGCACTTTAAGCGGTACTCTGATTTCTAGTTCCTCATTTGTAAAGTGAAGATAATCCTACTTATGTCCATTATTAACTTACTTAATACAATTTCATCAGGTGGTTACAATGTACTATAGACCGTGTATAAGATTGTGGGGTTGTGAAGATGAATAATATTCAGTCTCTGCCTTCGAGGTATTATATAGCTAAAAGGACTGTCAGGATTATGTGAGAATAATGCATCCATTTATTTAATAAAGTATTTGTAGGAAGCATAATTGTTACTAGGAACTCTCCTTGGCACCGAGATATTGAGATGAACAAAATCCATCTCATTGCCTATGGTGAAAACATTTTAGTAGATGATTAAAATTGTAATGTCAAAAATAATATTAGGTATTGATAAGTTCTATGAATATACATAAAGCGGGATTGGGGACAAAGAGTATATAAGTTTTAAGAGTAGGAGAAGGAGCTACTTTAAATAAGATAGTCTAGGTGACCTTTCTGGGAAATGTCTGGGAAAAGGGCATTGCTGAAGGAGGAACATAGTTGGAGTGTTTGAGAAATAGCAACAAGGTAAAAGTTACCACGTTTTGGTGATTTGAGAATGGCAGAGATGAGAACAGAGTAGGGTTTACTAAACCTTATTGCAATGTTAAAGAATTGAGGTTTTATTGTAAGTGTTAAAATGGGAAACCACTGTAAAAATTTACCAAGAATAGGTTTGATTTGTGCTTTGTAAAAATTAATCTTTCTGTTGAGTGGAGACAGCTTGTAGGGAGGCAGGGGTAGAAGCCAGGGAAGGGAGAGGTGGGCAGGAGTGAGGGGAGGCTAACACAGGGCTTCAGGACATGAAGCTGTGGCTCTGACTTGGGAACAGTGATGGAGTGGAAGAACCATCTTCAGAGTTTTCACAAATAATCCTTTTATTATCATCAAGTCTGAAGTAAGGAGCAACAAGGACATTTATGTTCAGAATGAGGCAAAAAAGATAAAAAGTAGAAACAATTTTCTCTTAAATCCTGTAAGAAAAAATTAGCAGATATAAAAATAGTCATGTAAGAGTCTAAATGAAGAGGCCATGGAAGAACTTCTATAAATTGGTCAGAAAAAAAAAAAAAGAAACCCAAAGGAAAAATGGAGAAAAGGAAGAAAAAGGAAGAATATATGGCTAATAAATATATGAAGATATATTCCATTCTACTGTATAACAGGGAAAATTAAAATTACAACTACAAAGAGATAATACCACGCCTACCTGTTTGGCAGAAATTAAAAAGCTTAATACTAACAGGCATTGGAAATGATATGGAGAAATCAAATCTATGTAGGCATACCTTGGAGATATTGTGGGTTTGGTTCTAGATCGCCACAATAAATAAAGTATTGCAATAGAGCAAGTTATCATTTTCTTTCTGATGGAAGAAGGTGATTTGTAATTTGTAAAGAACACAACATCTGTGAAGCACAATAAAGCAAAGCGCAGAAAACAAGGTATGCTTGTATTGGCATAACATTTCAGAAAACGATATGACATTATATAATAAATGTTGAATTACTGTTTCTCTATGACCTACCAATTCTACTCCTAGCTACATACCATAGTCCAGTTGTTTTCAAAGTTCATCCCGGACCTGCAGCATCCACATCACCTGGGAACTTAGAAATGCAAAATTAACCTATGATGGTTAATTTATGTGTCAATCTGACTGGGCTAAGGAATGCCTGGATAGCTGGTAAGACAGTATTTCTCAGGGTATTTCTGGATGACATTAATGCTTGAATCAGTACACTAAACAAAGAAGATTAGCCTTTACCAATGTGGGTGGGTATCATCCAGTCCATTAAGAGCCTGAATAGAACAAAAAGGCAGAGAGGGGCAAATTCTCTCTCTGTCTTTTTGAGCTGAGACATCCATCTTCTCTTGTCCTCAGATATTGGATAAAGGTTCCTGGTTCTGAGGCCTTTGGACTCATCACGCCTTCTCCTCTTCTTCACAGGTCTTTAGACTTAGACTGAATTATACCACTGTCTCTCCTGGTTCTTCAACTTACAAAAAGCAGATTGTGGGACTTCTTTACTTGCATAACCGCGTACACCAACTCTGTAACAAATCACTCCCCTACCTGCCCCTACATATATATATATATTTGTTTGTTTGTTTGTTTCTCTGAGTAACTTTAATACAGACTCTGTCCCAGACCTATTGAATTAGAATCATTCAGGTTTAAACTCAAAAATTGTGTTATAACAAGCCCTCTAGATGATTGATAAAGCTGAATGTGATAACCACTGCCAGAGATATGTACAGATAGGTTTATAGTATCTCTATTTATAATAGTAAAATACTGAAAATAATCCATGCATCCATTAACAGTAAAGGTTATAAATGAATACTGCATACCAATGAAATAAATGAGCTATAGCTAAAACACATAAAACTCAGAAACATAATAATTATTTTTAAAAAGCAGGACAGAAAATTACAAGTGAAAAATAATATACGTAGCAAAAGTGGTAAAGTTATGGAAGAAATAAGGGAGCAATACACTGAAAATTCAGGAAAGTAGTTATATATGAGGGAGCCAAAAAAAGGGTAGATCAGGTGGGATCCCTTCAGAGTCTTCAAAATGATGATAAAATTTTATTTCCTAAACTAGGTAAGACATGGTATTCATTGTATATTGTGCTTATCCTCTACAAATACTTTTAAAGTATTTGTATATATTTGCTCAATATTTGGAAACAATAATAGTAATAAATACAATGCTATTTATTAATAGAAATAAAGCAAATGAACAAAAGGAGACAATGCAGAAAAAAGCGAACCACTTTTCTTGAGGTAGCCACACTCATAGAGAGCATATACGAAATTTCAATAATTAAGCAATAATTGGTGAACTTCTGGCCAAGATGGAGGTATAGGTAGATATCCTTTGCCTCCTCACACAACCAAAAGAAGGACAACAACAAATTTAAAAACAAAATATAACCAGAACTTTCAGAAAATTGAACTATATGGAAATCTGACAACTAAGGAGTTAAAGAAGAAACATTCATTCTGATCAGTAGGAGGGGTGGAGATGGGCAACTGAGGCAGAGAAGAAGAAGGGTAAGGTGGCAGCTGGTGGACTGGGACATTCTAAATTCCCATGCAGATAAGCTAGTAGGAACAACTGGGGAGTGAGACAACCATGCAACCCAGGGTTCCAGCCCAGGGAAACTAAAGCCTCATAACCTCTGGCTGTAAAAACCTTTGGGGTGGTGGCAGTAGGAGAAAATCCCAGCCTCACAGGGGAGTTCGTGGGAGAGACCCACAGAGTCCTGGAATATACACAAGCTCATCCACCTTGGAATCAGCACCAAGAGGACCCAATTCACTTGTGAGTAGCAAGGAAAGTGACTGGAAGCCAGCCCAGAGCCGAGAAAGCAGCATTGTTCCCTCTCATACCACTCCCCCAAATACAGTGCCACAACACAGGAAAGTGGGTTGCCCTGCCCTGAACAAATATGTAAGTCTCTGCCCCTTACAATGTAAATGGCATTCTGAGACAAAAAAATATGGCCCAAATGAAAGAACAGATCAAAGGTCCAAAAGTAAAACTAAGCAATGAAGAGATAGCCAACCTATCAGATGCAGAGTTCAAAAAACTGGTAATCAGGATGCTCACAGAAATGGTTGAGTATGGTCACAAAATAGAGGAAAAAGTGAAGGCTATGCAAAGTAAAATAAAGCAAAATAGAAAGGGAACCAACAGTGAAGGGAAGGAAACCAGGACTCACACCAACAATTTGGAGCAGAATGAAGAAACAAGAACTCAAAAAAATGAGGAAAGGCTTAGGAATCTCCAGAACAACTTTAAACATTCCAACATCTGAATCATAGGGGTGCCAGAAGGAGAAGAGAAGAGCAAGAAATGGAAAACTTATTTGAACGAATAATGAAGGAGAACTTCCCCAATCTCGCAAAGGAAATAGATTTCCAGGAAGCCCAGGAAGCTGTGAGAGTCCCAAAGAAGTTGGACCCAAGGAAGCACAGAGCAAGGCATATCATAATTACATTAGTCAAGATTAAAGATAAGGAAAGAATCTTAAAAGCAACAAGAGAAAAGGAGACAGTTACCTACAAAGGAGTTCCCATAAGCCTATCAGCTGATTTCTCAAAAGCCTTGAGGGCAAGAAGGGGCTGGAAAGAAGTATTCCAAGTCATGAAAGGTAAGGACCTACATCCAAGATTACTCTATCCAGCAAAACTATCATTTAGAATGGAAGGGCAGATCAAGTGCTTTCCAGACAAGGTCAAGCTAAAGGAGTTCATCATCGCCAAGCCCTTATTACATGAAATATTAAAGGGACTTATCTAAGATAAAGAAGATGATCAAAAATATGTGCAATAAAATGACAACAAAATCACAACAGCAACAACTGGACCAAAAAACAAAAACAAAAACAAACTAAGCAAATAATTAGAACAGGAACAGATTCACAGAAATGGAGCTCACATGGAGGGTTATCAGTAGGGAGGGGATGTGCAGAGAATGGGGGAAAGGATACAGGGAATAAAAAGCATATATGGTAGGTACCAAATAGACAGGGAGAGGTTAAGAATAGCATAGGAAATGGAGAAGCCAAAGAACTTATATGTATGACCCATGGACATGAACTAAGGTCGGGGTGGGGGGTGGTACAGGGTGGGGTGGAGAGTAAAGGGGAGAAAAAAGGGGACAACTATAATAGCATAATCAATAAAATATATTAAAAATAATGAAGCAATATTTGTATTCCCATATCTTCTTTTCTCCTCATCTTTCCTTTTTCTTCATGAATAGTTTCAATAATGAAAATTAATACTTAAGTGCAAAGTCAAACTAGTCTTGTAAGGATCAAGTACAAAAATGCACAAATAACTAAGAAACATAAGCCTGGAAGTGAGGAAAATAAATCTAAAAAATTTTGTGTGTAAAGCCTTTTATTTAGCGTTAGTTTAATGGTAGAATATTATTCCTGTTCAATTAAAAGTGGTAAGTAAGCTCCAGCGAGTGACTGAAAATTACATCAGCATGTTCCCTAGTTTTAATGAGGCAAGGAAGAGATGTAATCCTTGCAAGAAGAGCGAGTGACAGAGGATATTATGTGAGCAACAGGCTCTGTGCTTGGTAACACTACAGAAATATTGCCTCCTTGTCCTAGACTCTGAATTGCTGTTTACACAGGAAATAGGATTAAAATGCATGCTGGCTATCCACACTGCACACATAAATTCATTTCAGTTCAAGATGACTAATTATTATAATAAAATATTGTTGTGTTTATAAGTAAGGGAGATTTCTTTTATAATTACATTTAAGCGCTTAAGGATGGCAAGTTTCAATTATAAAAGGAAGAGTTAACCATTTCTGTCTCATTGGGAAGTATGCTATCATTTGAGTAGTATTTTGTTTTGGCAACTAAACAAATAAAGACACGTACATGTGCACTACATGGAGATGAACAGATTCTTGTGTAATATTTCAAGGAGTACTTTTGAGACATGAGTCATTCTGCTGACTGTGTAATGTGCTGTTTTGCCACCGCATAAGATAGTTGTCTTCCGTACAAGATGCCCGTTAGGGACAACAGAAACTACATTTTCAATTATGTGTTGAAAAGTGGTGGTGGATTTCTTAATAATAGGTGGGTATAACCCATGTGAATAAAATAAGTTAGAAATAAGCATATACAAAAAGGTGTTTTAGTTTCAATGTTACTTGAGTAGAATAGTTGTTCCTGGTATAATTTCTGTTGGCTTTTTGCAGCTGGAAACATAGACTATGCTTTCCTTTAAACCGTTTGAAGTTTTTAATTAGTTTATTTGAACAGCTGAAATGCAAAGGGAGTTCAAGGGTCTGGACAATTTGGAATGTCTAACCGGGGCCCCCAGTCAACTTTTGAGCAAATTCTAGAAAGGACATTGAACCTGTGTGTTATAGAAGTTTGTTATTAAATGATTAGGCTTTTCATCAAAGCTTTACTTTAAGACAAATTAGTTCCTCAGGTCAAGTGAGGAATGGCATGGATATCTAATTGTATTTCATTACCATATTAGCAAATGGTAAGTATAAACCTAAAAACTTTTAAGAATGATTTTCTAATGAAGCTATTACCTATTGTGAAACACGAAAAGAAAACATTAAGACCTAAGTATATTTCAATATCAAATTAGCAATTATTAAGAATAATTTTGGGGAGAGAGGTGATCAAAAGTAGTACTCTCATTTGCTGCTGGTAGTTACTTAAACTGGTAAAACTTAATTACGATCAATTTGGTAATAAAAAATAGATATTTTAAAGAATACTTTCTCATTTTTCTTCTAGAAATCTACTCAAAGGAAAAACTGGATATATAAAAAAAGACTTTAAGTCATAAAGAAGGCAGTAAAAACAAATTAAGGATTAAAATTTAGGGAAATGCTGAAACAACAGTTAATTTTAGCTAATTTGTGATGAAATATGAAGCCATATAAATGAAGCTTATGAAAAACTATCTATTAATATGAAAAATATGTAATAAAATATCACAAAAATATCTAAACGATGTAATCACAACTATTCAATAAACCCTCCTATGTCCTTCCAAAATAATAATAAACAAATTATCAGGAAAGAATGTCAATAAAAATTAACATAATAATAGTTATTTCTAAGTGATACATTTTCAGACTTTTCTGTATTTTCTAAATTATCTACAGTGGGAATGTGCTACTTTTATAACAGAACAAATCTATTAAACTTTACTTCAGAACAAAAAATCCAAGTCAATATTACATTAAAACAGCATAGAAATGTTCTAAATTACTTTTTGATATTGTATTGGGTATAATATGATTTTATAATGATTAGCTACCAAGTATATTCAATAGACAACATTTATTTTCTGTATTTAGATGATGCTTTTTTCCCCTATTGGATGCCAAACTATTTTTTTTTTCTGACAGTTGTTAGTATTCATTTGCTAGAAATGCAGAAATACTTAGTGGTGGTCCTTTGTGTAAACCATTTGACTGACCCAAAGAACACTAGAAACTCAAGAGCTCCAGGACAAAAGAATTTGTCAACTTACTAAGGACTAGTATTTTAAGGTATGGCTGTATTTTGTAAAAGGGACTTTTGCTTTCCTGTTGACAAGATGTTCTCAGATAGGTTTCAGATATTAGATTTTTCTCATGGCTATGAATGGCAACTCAAATTCAAGGTTAAGAAATTGTTCTCTTTTATGTTCCAGTTGATACTAAACATCATTCTGAGTGAACATAATCTACTTGGATCAATGGTTCTTGAGAGCTATGCTTCTTTATTCTTGTCCTAATATTTCCTGTGTAAGCAGGCAAGTGCCACCAACTGATAAATTGTCTTTAAACTTTAATGGAGAAAGAGGAAAAACAATAAATAGTTGTTTGTGGAGGTGAGAGGAATAAAAAGGATATCCTGGTAAGTACACTTCAGTAAAATATAAAATTAAAAGTTCACTTTCAAAGTATATGTAATTTTGGAGACATTTCTTCTTAGCTTGGTAGAGGGGAGATTAGATATTTCACTAAGGGTAGTAGTAAGATGAGCTTCAAAGTCAGGAGAACCTATCAAATAACCAGTGGTGGGAGGAGACAAGGTAAGAATTATAGAAAATTATGTTCTCTGTAGAATTATAGAGAAATACTTTGGGGTTATAAAATGGAAGACAACTGAAAATTGAAGGGGGTCTCTTTGAAAGGTGATCCTAGAAATAGTGCTGTTGACAATCATGGAGAGCTTCCTAGGTTTCTACTTACCACACTAACAAGAGAGTTCCCCCACAGAACTGGAGTTACCTTCTGGATGGTGGGTCCTTTTAGCACAGGCTTCCCCCTCTAGAGGAGTGCTCTGGGAACCCATCTGTATCAGTGTCCAGCTGGTGTTGTTGTGAGAGGTTGCATTCAGCTTCAGTGAACTTTTTTGAAGATTTAACACATTTGCCAATTTTATGATGGGTGATTTACAAGTGCACTTGCCCACACTGCTCTGAGCGTTCAGCAGTTTTTGAACAAAAACAGCATGACCCTGTTCCCCACCCTCCCTATTCACCTGATCTCATCCCCGAGTGACTTTTTTTGTTTGTTTGTTTCTCCAGATGAAAAAAAATTCCTTAAAGGGAAACATTTTGCCGATGTGGAAGAGGTAAACAAAAAAACAGTAGAATCACTAAAAGGCTTCAAAATTGACAAGTTCAAAAACTGTTTTGAGTAGTAGAAAAAGATCTCAATAGATAAATTGCATCAAATAAAGAGTACTTAGAAGGTGACTGAAGTTTAAATGTGTAAGAATAAATACATACTTTTTATAAATAAATTCCATTTTAGGGAGATCTGCCATTGTATGTCTGAACCAAGAGAATATGTTGGGACATTATTTTTCCTAGCCTTCTCTTTCTTATGTCATTCATCAGCATCTTACTTTCTAGGCTCTCTTTCACCCAAATGTGTCCCCCAAATGCAATTTTTATATAACCTCCTGCCAGATTGGGTTGCTTAAATTCCATTTGTAAGGCTTCTAATCTCTTCTACATTGACTACCTGAAAATTTCCAGTCTGTAATGGCATTCTACTTGAGTGTGACAAAAATCATTTCAGTGAGATAAATGTTTCCTTTCTAGGGAAACAAACTATTAAAATGGGAATTTGGAAGTAAATAGTTACCAGCCACATGGCAAAAAGGAACCCACTGTTGGTGATAAAGGATGGTGTTTAACCCTGGTATATTAAGACATCACAGCTGCTAAGTAACTGTGACAGTTACCAAATCTCTCATCTATAGTGAATTAAGATGGGATACAGGAAAAAGAATATGTTGGCTTTACAGTATCTTCAGCATTTGAGTTATATGGGGCAATGTGATTAAGGGCTACAGAGCTGATTAATAAGTGCCATCAATGTTTTGAAGAAAGAAAATGACAAGCTCAGATATGTCCATTGGCTCAGGGCATGGCTTCCCATGCAAGTGATGAGCAGACTGTGCCTAAGTTTGTGACAGTGGCCAAGTTACACAGAAAAGTGAATTTCCAGACCAGCCAAATACCTATGCAAAGTCAGAGAACATGTAAGTAGGACCAGGGCCCTGTGACCTGAGATGGGGCCACTGATGGACAAGTTTCAGGTGGATCCTGTAACTTAGCAAAGAAGGTTCTAGCAGCCAGAAAAACCCCTCTTGCTGGAGGATAACAGCTTTTCCTTGCCTTAAAACCAAAGTCCATTTGTGAGGTGGATAGATTGCAAAGTGATGCTGTGAACAGCCAGTGAGGAACTAAAGGCTTCCAATAGCCACATTAAGTGAGATTGGAAGTGGATTCTTTGGTCCCAGTTGAGCTTGCAGGTTTCTGAGTCTCTAGCCAATGTCTCCTCTGTACCATCATGAGACACTCTGAGCCAGAACCACCCATCTAAGCTGCTCCCAGATTCCTGACCCACAGTAATTATAAGGTAATATTTGTTGCTTTAAGTCACCAGTTTGTAGGTGATTTGTTACGCAGCAATAGATAACTAATGTCAGAAATGAACAAAATGCTTCCAATGGAAATATCATGATTCATTGCCCGATTTCCAGGCCTGAGCCAGGTATCTGACCCAGGGTGCACCATTTGAAGGGAAGATCAGATCTCCATGTAACAACACAGCGAAGCTTCTTAATTCTTCTGTGAAGTTATTTGTGACATTTTCTCAAGCAACTATACACTGTGGGGAAATGGAAAGAACTAGTTTTTAAAGAGCTATTGAATATAGGGTCTGAACTGAAACCAGTGAATTCAAAATGCCATCATGGCAACCTTAAATGAATGAGGAGGAGGAAGGCCCAGAGATAAAGACTCAAGTCTGTTTCAGAATGCACCCAGCATGGGTCTATGACCTCATGGGATGGTCATTTCATTGTTACCTGAGTGCCTAATTGAGATGTATGTACTTACCAGCTCTTGCATTGTTCGTCTGATCTGTGGCGCCAAGGCTGTAATTATAGGAAAGAACAATGGAAAGATACTGGAAGTGTCCTGCCCCAAACCAAGGTAGTATATCCTAAACAATCCTAACTGCATGCTGAGTGCAGTGGGAGAGATTAGTATTAGCCTTAATGACTTCAGAGACTCAGAGATGGTGGCCGGAGTCATATCTATCTCTGCTTAATTAACCTGCATAGTCCCTTAACAAAACAGACCCAGGTAGCTGATGGCAGATGATAGTGGACTATTATAAACTTAACATTGTGGTAGCCCCAATTGTAGCTGCTATGAAGGGTGCAACTCTTTACTAGACAGATCATCACTGACTCTGCCGCTGGGTATGTGCCTACTCATCCTCTATATATTTATTTTCTAGCCCTATAAGAAATTCCTGTTTCAGAATTAGTTCACATTCTTAAGTGGAAAGCAGCATATATTTATGACCTTGCCTCGGGCTGTGTTAATCTTTCTGCTCTCTATTGCAAAATAATCTGAGGGGATCTAGATCATTTGAATGTTCACAGAGTATCATACTGGTCTCATTATTGATGACACAATATTAATCAGATTTAGTAGTGGCCAGGAAGCTAAGTAAACTGAATGTGTTTCAAAACATGGGAGAAAACCCAATAAAGATTTAACTACATGCTCCTTTGAGTAGAGTTTTAGGGATCAGGTGAGCTGGGTCATGCTAAGAAGTATACTCCAAGGTAAAGGATCTATTACACTTTCCACCTCCTATCACTTAGAAAGAAACATAGCATTTGGTAGTTCCCTTTAGATTTCAAAGAGAGCATATACCTCTTTGGCTGTACTGCTCCAACTTATGCATTCAGTGACCAAAAAAGTTTGCTACTTTTGAGTAAGGTCCAGAGCAAGAGAGGGTTTTGCTGCAGGTTTAGGCTGCCTTGCTGCTTGGGTCATACGACCTGGCAGATGCTGTGATGCACAGTAGATAAGGATACTATGTAGAGTCTCTATAAGCCCCAATGCAAGAGTCATAGCACCCTCCTTTCAGACTTTTGACCACCATTCCATTCATCACTTCCATGAGTCCATTGATATCCTTGACTCAACCACTTCTTCCTTTGCAGGGTGACCAGGTGTACTTCTGGTATTCATAGTATAAAACTGTGGTATGTAGAGTCTTCTGCAGATCCAATAGAAAAGTTATATCATTCATATCTTGAGTTCTGAAGAAAGGCCCTGCCACCTGGAGCAGAGAGACAGTCATGGCTGAAAAATAGTTTCTAGAATGTCACTGTTCCCTAACCATAGGACCAGAAGGTCCTATGGACATCAAGTAACTATGCAGAGGGGCCCATCACAAGATGAATACATTCATATCCACACAGTCATAAGGTCAGAGATCAACAGCAGCAATCCACTGTATGATGGAAGTGGTGCAGGGAGAATGGGGCACGGGAAGGTCTGACATGACACAACGGTGGACCAGATCCCCATGTCATATGTCTCTGTTGAAACCACATTTTTTACGTTACCCACAGCCATGACCTTATAAGGCGATATAGGAGACTAGATGTAAGAGGAATAAAAGAAACCCAACCCTGGTTCTCAGATGTGTTGGCTGAGTTGATGAAAAGGCAGACTGCTGCCACCACACTTTAGCCTTACTCAGGAACGGCCCTTAAAGACCATACAGGGGAATACACCCTCTGAGTGGAAAAAGCTTAAAGCAACACTTGGTAACCAACTTCATACAAAAAGAGAAGTGGTGAACTTGAAGATACATATGGGACTCATGAGCAACGCTGAATAGCCGGGCTGGTGGTCAAAGGTCTGAAAGAAGCAATATTGGAAGATAGGGAACAATCTGGACGAGAAGCTGTGGAAGAACCTATAGCAGTTATCCAGTGTATAGCAGTGTAACTTAGGTCCATCTGTATTTTTAGCCTGCAAGAGGTCCAGATCCTGTGCTTTTAGTCAAGTCCTGGCTACTGTCTTCTAGGTATGATAGTATTAAGGTGATTCACTGAGATACTAGAAGGGAATAAACTAAACATTTAATGTATTTACCTGATGAGTTAATTTTATATGCATGCACATACTTCCATATTGTAACTCTTAAAGAGAGTTACAAGCTTGAAACTTGGCCCAGCCACCACTGACAACTGAGTTTCTGCGAGGATAAAAGCTCTGAAAACAGTTACAAATAAAGCATCTTGTTTTTTGTTAGTTATGTTAAAATATTCATGTACTGTACCCAGTAATTATGTCAAATATCAATTTTAATCACTGTATCCTTAGAACATGTTTTCTATAATGCAATTGCAACAGTATAATATCCAGCAGTTAAAATGCCCTATTTAAATGGAATTTTAACTGCTGGAAACTGAGACACAAAAAATCTCCATACCTGCACTCAAGCGGTTAAGCTGAGAGATTTATGTTTCAGAAAATAAAGGAAGAGAGACTGGTTTAATCCACATATTTGACAAATATGTTATAAGGCCAATTTACAATGCCGCTATTAGTCTATGCCTATGATTTTGAAATAAGACTACCGATTTTGACTTAAGAGTTGAAGAAATTCCTGAAAGATAAGTCTCCCACTCTATTGGTTAAAAAACTGAGCCTAACATTGTTTGAATGCTGTTACCCCAGAACATAGTCAAGGTTGATTCGCTAGTGTCCCTAGAAAGGAGTTTGTGCATATGACATGGGAGAGCTTTATTATGTGAACGACAACTCTGTAAACGCAACTCCTCAATTAGAAGCAATTTGAAATGTCAGGTTCAAAGTCTATACAACAGCTCACATAAATGCAGCAATCGCCTTGCACATGGCTTGGCACTAGCTTAACTGTTTAAGTCTAAAGGAAATATTTTGAGTAGAAACAGAAACTGCAAAATAACTGCTAGTATCACCATGTTTTCTTTACGTTGACACATCAGCATATTAGGAAAAATATGTCTTGTCATATCCTGGATGTTGCTAAGTTTAAAAAGTCTTGCTTCTTCCTTCAATAAACTAGCCTAAGCTCCACACTGACACTGTCTCAAGAAGTGGAAATTGTCTATGAGACGTCAGATGGTTCTAGAGCCGTGATGAAAAACTTACAATTAATAAAATAGACAAAATTTTGAAAATCCATGAATGATTCATCTGACAATTTAGCACAAAATGTTTAACTGAAATATCCCAGCGTTCAATATACAAGCACATGCTGAAGCCACTCCTTTTTCTTTGTGAGGGAAAGGAAATAGTTTGCTAGGCACACCCTTCTTTTTAATGGTACTAATCTTTTCAGAATCCAACTTCGAAACTCCCATTTGGGTTAGGTTCATGTTCATGGTTTTTGAATTATTGATTACTTGAAGGCCAAGCCATTCCAATCTGTGATATATGCATAATTTATCATGATATTTAAAAGCATGTGAATCTGAAAGCCTTCTGGAACTTTAATCCTATGCCTAATGACAACATATTTTGAGCTTTTTTATACTTTCAAAGTCTTGGCAAAAAGACAGGGCTTTCTGGTGCAGTGGCTTCACGTCAGAGTTGGTTATTCTTTCATGTTCCCTTTCTCTCTCTGAGTTTTTATACTCTTCTTTTCCTTTCTCACTTGATTCTTTCTTTCTTTTTTTACTTCTTTTTTTTAAAGAGTCCTTCCTGACACTAATTCTTTCTTTGGCTGTCTTTGTATGTTTTTTCAGACTCTATTTCACAGGGCCCTCCACGGTGCCTGGCGTATTTCCTTTCTTTCTCTTTTCTTTATGTTCTTCTTTTGTGCATTCTGCCTTCCTGGATTTCTGCTGCTTGAGGAAACCTTTTCAGCCATTTATTTCTTATTTATTGTCTTATTTATCTTTGTAGTAACTGCCTAGTTAATTTATTACTGCTCTGAATTTTGTCTCGCATGCCTCTAATATTTGATGCACCACAGTGAAGAGGATGGGTGGATAATGACAAACCTCCTTTCACTGCGGTTGCTGGCATGATGAAGTTGAGCGGGGTGATTTCAGAACTAGGGCTGATTCTCCGGAGGAGGTTGAGTCAGACAACACCTGCATCAGGCCTCCACCTTCTGCTTTCTTGCCCCTAATCCTGACAATGGCAACTCTGCACGTAGCTGCAAACTGACAGGAAATTCCAACTCAGCAGATAGAAAAGACAAAAGGGGCTGAGAATTGCCGGTGAGATGGGCAGAGATAGGTAAGCTCTTTCAAGGCCTGGAGGACAGACACATACTAAAAGAAAAACTGTTGGGAAAAAAACACCCCATGTTTTCATTTTAAATGCCTTTTTGTTTTTTCCTCAACTGTTTTGAATCTTTCTTCTAAAGCAAGGCTTGAATAATCTTTCTTAGAATGTAAACTTTCTTAGCCTCTTGATCCCTGGATTACGTACATTTCTGTGTGTGATGCAAATCGGAATCCGCATTTAACTTTCGCCCCTCTTTTCCAGGCATGTGACTGCTGGCTAGAAAACAATTCTCGTAAAAGGACGGTATTCATGGAGATACATGTGACGGCAAATTTAGGCCCTTATGTGTAATTTTTTAGATAGAATTAAATACATTTAGTGAGAGGACACCTTAGCAGATATATTTAGAAAGAAAATTGACAGTCTGATTCAACATTTCTGCATGCTTTATGTAGGACCCTAGGGTTGATAAAGATAATTTGATATACTAGCAGTATTATACCTTTTATTAAAATGTATATATGTAGCTATTTTATTTCAGAAGATCCAATTTGACCCTTGGTGTATGAAAATCCATCTAGTGCAGGTCTTTACTTCTTACAACATGGAAAGGCTACCTGTGGGCTGGGTACTCCGTTTCATCGCCCTGTTAAGTGGCTCCCAGGCTTCCAGAGTTGGTCATTTTCACCCCATCTGATACTGACTTACATTGCTCTTCATGTGCTAAGCCAAGAGACAGGGTTTTTTCTCTATATCAATTTAAAGGTTCTTTAAGATCCATGCACCCACGCTAAAATTTCACACCTTTGAACTCAGGTGCCTGGAATGTCTTCAATCCCCAGCACAGACAGCAGGCTGAGCTCCCAACTTCTCTGGTAAGGGGGCTCAAATGTGAGCTTTTCAATGAAGATTTTCTTGGAAAACTCTTAACCAGGCAAAATTGGTCACTAATTTATTTGGCTCTCTGTATCCTGCACATTTTTTAACCACAGGCCCTAGAACACATTAGAACACATGGGGTCGTGCCCCATACAAACAGACAATCGGTATTTGTTGACTGGCAGACGCAGACCATCCATCTGGATAGACATTTGACACCCGCAGTTCCCTCATCAGGCTAGCATGCTGGGTTAAGCTAAACTTCTGTGCTTTTGCTCCTGCATTTTTTCTGATTGGTCAGTGCTCTGACTAGCTGAATAGAATCAGAAGAAGAAGAAGAAGAAAAAGAGGAGAAATATCTAATGTTTGTTTACCAAGGGCCAGCTAAGATAGGCACCAGGCTAAGCCCTTCATACTCATTAGTTCGTTTAACCTCACAATTAACCGATAAGGCACATGCTACTATTATCCTGATTTGATAATATAGGAAACTAAGGCTCTGAGATTAAAGACCTTTCCCATGGTCATACAACGAGAGAGGAAAGAATTCAGTTCCTGTCCATTTGACTGCACATCCGAAGCTATAACCTTCTACCATCTTGCTTTATCTAACTAGTAAATGCAAACTTTATTTTTCAATTTTTTTATGGCTAGCTTTCCTCCATGGAGCAGCTCCTAACATTACAGGCATTTTATTTTTTTCCCTTCTGTACAGAGTTAGATGAAATTATCACATTGTATTTTAAGTGACTATTTAGGAATATTTTTCAAGTCCTTGAAGGCATGGATGATATCTTACTTCTAGTACCTAGGCATTGCCTGAGTCATAGCTGAATAAATGAATGAATGTCCTTATATAAATTTTTGTCATCCTTATCATATTTTGCAGTTATTTATCTTACATTTTCTTTCCTACTCTCACATCTGATGATGTTCAAAAATCATCAGTTGAATGAGTGGGAGAATAAGGAAGTAAAGCTGTGAGTATACACAGCTGACCATAGTGTGAAAGGTTTGCTTCCAGGTATCACTTGTCAAACTCTCCACATTTTCTTATACCTGTCTTATCTAATTCCAGCTCAAATTTAAAGACTAAAGATGTGCATCTTCTCCTCAAGAGAACTGCCTTCCCCCAGTCCAGGTGTTCCCAGTCTGGCAGAGGGACAGGACTCAGGCTCTAGCCTCAGTGCCCCAGTGGCACTTGCCACGTTGTTACACTGTTTATTTATAGATCTGGCTCTCCTAAAGACAAAAAGCTGGAGGACAGTTTCTTATGCATGTCCTTAATATGTGGCCTATTTCTTAGCATGTAATAAATGCTTAATGGCTATCTTTTTTAAAATGAATGTGTTATTCTGTATATTTATAAATGGGGTGGGGGATCCAGAAAAGTAACTGAGGGAGAAGTTAAAGCTCTTCTTTGATTTTTTTTCTCCTCAGTTTGTGTGACTTGGGTGTTGGGGGATTGCAACTGTAAGTAAACTCCACTTTAGAAATAAGTCACTTAGTGCTGTTTAAAAATAGACAATAGTTGTAAAAATGCAACCCGGGACTTCTGAAGCTTTGAGCAATAATGTTTTTAAATTCCAGCAGATGGCGGTGTTGTTATGAAAAGCTAGAATCCCCTTAGGTAAAATAAAACACTTTTTATCATAAAAACTGTTTTCTTTCTCCTTGGAAAAATGAAGAAAGAGGGTTTCCAATAACTCTTTTACTTCTTTTAAATAAAAATGGTCAATGTTGGTCCATACAGTGGTTATAAGGGTTTTTATAACTGTCAACAATTAAGACTTGGAATTCTTTATTTTTCAATAAATGAATATATGTTTCTGGGGGTGGAGTATCATTTTTTGCCTATATTATCTTGAGATCAAACTGTGACAGAGGATACGGAGACATTTTCCCCCTTGCCTCAGTCCAACCACATATTTCCAAGTCCTAAATTAAAGTATTATCACCTCCTGATTGGGCAGTGAAATGGATACAAGTCAAACACTGCAGAGCATTTTAAAAAAGATTTCAAAATGTCCGAGTACCATGCCAGTAAGCAAGATTTTGGTTTATAACACTTATCAGTACTTCTTAAAGTTAAGTGGTTTCTTGCAGAAATATTGGTTTCTTGAAGTGATATACACATTTCTGGTGTTGTAAGGAAAGGGGATAATTCATTTTCTCTTTAAATCTTTTATTCTTTTCATGCTGTTTCCAGTGAGTATACAAACACAGAAGAGCACATATTCATGAATAAGCAGGACTGTAGGAATATAAGCATTTTGTTTTTTAATGATCCTATCATAATTTTGTCAGTATATTGTTTTTTAAGTATATTTTATTGATTATGCTATTACAGTTGTCCCATTTTTTCTCTCCTTTATTCCCCTCCTCCCAACAACCCCCTATTGCCCTTAGTTTATGTCCATGGGTCATACATATAAGTTCTTTGACTTATCCATTTCCTATAATATTCTTAACCTCCCTCTGTCTACTTTGTACCTACCATTTATGCTTCTTATTTCCTGTATCTTTTCCCCTATTCTCCCCACTCCCCCTTCCCACTGATAACCCTCCATGTGATCTCCATTTTTGTGAATCTGTTCCTGTTCTAGTTGTTTGCACAGTCGTTTTTGTTTTTGTTTTTTAGGTTCAGTTGTTGATATTTGTGATTTTGTTGTCATTTTACTGTTCACAGTTTTGATCTTTTTCTTAGGTAAGTCCCTTTAACATTTCATATAATAAGGGCTAGGTGATGATGAACTCCTTTAAGTTGACCTTATCTGGGAAGCATTTTATCTGCCCTTCCATTCTAAATGATAGCTTTGCTGAATAGAGTAATCTTGGATGTAGGTCCTTGCCTTTCATGACTTGGAATAGTTCTTTCCAGCCCCTTCTTGCCTTCAAGGCTTCTTTTGAGAAATCAGCTGACAGTCTTATGGGAACTCTTTTGTAGGTAACTCTCCTTTTTCTCTTGAAGCTTTTAAGATAAAAAATAAGAGTTCACTTAATTTGTTTTATTACTATTTTTGGTTAAGAAATTCAAAATAGTTGACCACCTTTTTGAAATTTAGGGTTTCCTGTTTTTAAGGAGTATTAATTATACACAGGCTACATCAATAGTGGGCTGTCATATAAGTGACTCTGAACATATTCTGGGAGAAAATTATATGTATGTGAATGTACGTGTTTATAATCTACACAGCTCTGAAATCAGTTTTGAAATGTGTGGGGAAACAGAATTTGTTGTATGTGCTCCTTTGTAAGGTTCTGTATAACAGTGTAAAATATTTTTATGGTGAAAAATGATTGGATGTTATTATCCAGAATTATTTTGAGCAGGTAACAGGAGGAATAATTTTTTTCAAAGAATTTATTTACTCTTTTAGAGTGTCCTTTTAAAACAAGGACATTTAATAAAAATAATAATACAATAATTTGTATATAAAATTAACATCTAAAGCTTTTCAAGAACATATTAAGTATTAGAATAATAGTTTGTGGAATTTGATTTATAGTATATTGAGTAAAATAAAATTTATTCTTACTAATTTAAGTCATAGCTGCTTTTAAAACATCATGAAAGTATGAATGACTTTACTCCAAGTGAAAAATCATGTCGTAGAGTCAAACTGCCGTGCTTTCCAAAGGAATTTCCTTTTAATGGCTTGAAGATGTTGTTGTGTTCAATGCCAGTGACAAAAATGAATTCAGTTTTTAGACATAAAACTTTACATAAAATTAATCCCCAGAGTGGATTAAGTGTTTCCACTATCATCAAAAAATTTTTCTGAAGAACGAAAACAGATATTTAAAATTTTGTTTACGAAATATTTTAATGATATTTCTAAAGCAACCACTTAAATCGAAAGATAAAAAAAAAAGTCATTTTTTTTTATAAAGAGAAAGAAAATCTTAACATTTCAAAATCCGGTATTTGCTTTTGCTTTTTCAATCAGCACTTTAAAATTTCAAATAAAGTACATAGATAAAACAATAGAGATTTCTTTTAAAAATGCACATTCCTTTTAAAGGTAACCTATTTCAAATGCAGGTCAGTGATTTGCAAAGTGGTCCTCTAGCAGTAACAGCATCATAATAGCTGGGGATACTTTTTAAAATGAGTTGAGTGGACCTTGGGGATATATGGCTCAAGGTGTTTTGTCATGAAAACTTTAGGTACCACAGTGGCTGAAACACTGGCTAGAATCTCATTCCCACCAGCTTCCTGGGTCTGGCTCACCAATGCCCAGACAGATAGGAAGTGAGGGTAAAAAGTCAGCTAACGATAAGATACCACTGAGTGGTGGGTTTAAACCTTTAAAGAAAGAATTTTATAGCACAAACAGAACTTGTTAAGAACCTTCGAAGATGGCGGCAACATAGGTGGGAGCGGAGTCCACTTCCCCTCAACGCCAGGGAAATACCTAGCTGATCTGAGGAGCAGAGCGAACAGCCAACAGTATTCCAGCATATACGAAGATCAGAGACCAAAGATAGAGGACACTGAAAGATCTGACGGTAAGAAGAGTGCTCAAGGACAATAAGGTCCACGGGACCCAGGACCGCGCGGTACAAGGGCGGCAGAAGCGCCAGCCCTGGCGCAGGGGCTCCTGCAGGAGTCTTGGGAGAGGGCCAGGCTGCGCTGTGAGCAGCCAGGTGCTTGATTAGACCAGGGGGGCTTGAAAAGGAGGAATTTCTCAAAAAGAAAAAGAAAATAGAGACACTCAGGGGCTAATTAGAGAACTCTCGGTAGTAGCCGAGGCCCCTGGCGCCCCTCCCCCTCCACCCCTGGACTGCTACGCTCACCTGAGGTCCGGTCGCGCGTGCGAGCAGATTAGCGAACGGGACCCACACTTGAAACCCCGGAGGGGCGCCCACACCTGAAACCTCCGAGATAATTTGGAGCAGAGACTAGCTGCTCCACCCACAGGCCCAAAACCTCGGAACCGAGTGCCGCGTGATTCAGTCCCAGGGCGGCCCCGCCCGCCTGAGAGACTCAAGCCCAGGGCGGCTGGATCGGCCTCCAAGCACAGAGCCTGTGGCTCAGCGGGCTGCGCGCGCTCACCAAGCACAGGGCCGGCTGGGTGCCTGTTTTCCAAATACAAAGCTGCTGGCAAGTGTCCTAACCCCAAGGCGGCTGAATCCGCCACCTGCGCGCCAGCGTTCCAAGCCCTGGCGGCTCGATTGGTCCGCCGGCTGCGCGCTCAGGGCACAAAATAACGTCACAGACCCAAAGCGGCTGGATTCCCCTGCTGCGCACGCACGCGTCACAAGCCAAAGCGGCTGGATTGGCTGATCAACGGACTGATTGACTGCCAGGGACCACACCTACAAAACAGCGAAGAGTGTGACCCAGGAAGAGAGAAAAGTGAAACCAATCCTTCCAACCACCCCCTCCCGTTGCACAGACAGGACACCAGCAGAAATAACCTGACCGGTTTAAAGCCAACAGAAGATTTTTTTTTTTTTTTATCCTTTTTCTTTTTTTTCCTTTCCCCCTGAATTCCTTCTTCCTCTCTCTTTTTTTCTTTTTTTTTCATTCCTTCTTCCTCCCATCCTTTACCATTATTATGTCTTCTTCCTGCCTTCTTTTATCTATTTCTATGTTTTAATTTTTGCTAAAATTCCTTCTTATCTTGCCTCCGATCTTTCTTTATTCCTTCTTCCCTCCTTCCTTCCTTTCCTCCTTTCCTATTTCCTTTTTCCCTCCTTCCCATCTTTGTTTTGGTTTGTTTTGTGTGTGTGTGTGTGTGTTTTTTTTTTCTTTTCTTTTGCCCCCCCTTTCTCTTTTTCCCACAGGTGAGACAACAAAACCTGGAGTGCTGAAAAGACTAGAGTTAGACCGTGTTAAACACATAAACGTCAGCTCAAGACCAGTGAGCACAGGAGAGTAAGGAGACAGCACCACCGAATCCCATTGGCATTCTACCATAGAAGTTCATATCATAAATCCAGGGAGTCAGAACAAAGCAATTTAAGACACAGAGGCCAACAAGAAGAGCCTCACAAACAATGGGAAGACAAAGAAACAATTCCCAAATGAAAGGAAAGGAGGAAGTCTCAGAAAGAATACTAACCGAAAAAGAGGCAAGTCAACTATCAGATACTGAGTTCAAAGCAATGGTCATCAGGAAACTCACTGAGCTCTCTGAGCTCAAAGAGAACTACCAGAAACTACAAGGAAACTACAATGAACTCACTGCAAACTATATCAACATGAAAAAGGAAATAGAAAATATCAACAAGAGCCAAGAGGAAATGAAGAATACAATTTCTGAATTGAAGAACACAGTAGAAGGAATTAAAAGCAGACTTGACGAAGCAGAGGATCGGATCAGCGAGCTGGAGGACAAAGTAGAAAAAAACACCCAGAAGGAGCAAGAAAAGGAAAAGAGGCTCAGAAAGAATGAAGAGGCAATAAGGGAAATGCAGGACAACATGAAACGTAACAATATCCGTATAATAGGAATACCAGAAGGAGAAGAAGAAGAGCAAGGGATAGAAAACCTGTTTGAAAAAGTAATGATGGAAAATTTCCCTAATCTGAGAAGAGAAAAAGTCACCCAAATCCAGGAATCACAGAGAGTCCCAAACAAGAGGAACCCAAAGAGACCCACTGCAAGACACATCATAATTAAAATGGCAAATTTCCAAGACAAAGAGAGGATCTTAAAGGCAGCAAGGGAGAAAAAGGAAGTAACATACAAGGGAGCCCCAATAAGGTTAGCAACTGACTTCTCAATGGAAACGCTCCAAGCCAGAAGAGAATGGCAAAAAATATTCCAAGTAATGAGAACCAGAGGCCTGCAACCAAGACTACTTTACCCAGCAAGGCTCTCAATCAAGATAGAAGACCAAATAAAGAGTTTCCCAGACAAAAGAAGTCTAAAAGAATACAGCTCCACCAAACCAGCTCTGCAAGAGATGCTAAAGGGACTGCTTTAAGGAAAGGAAGGAAAAGAGAAAGACAGAGGAACACAGGTAGGAAATAATGGCAATGAATAACTACCTATCGATAATAACCTTAAACGTAAATGGATTAAATGCTCCAATCAAAAGACATAGAACAGCTGAATGGATAAGAAAACATGACCCACACATATGCTGCCTACAAGAAACCCATCTCAGGACAAAAGACTTACACAGACTGAAAGTGAAGGGCTGGAAACAAATCTTCCAAGCAAACGGACAGGAAAAAAAAGCAGGGGTAGCAATACTCATATCTGACAAAATAGACTTCCAAAGAAGGGCCATAAAGAGAGACCCAGAAGGTCACTTCATAATACTCAAAGGAAGAATCCACCAAGAAGACATAAACATTGTAAATATATATGCACCCAACATAGGAGCACCCAAATACATAAAGAAAATCTTGGAGGATTTCAAGAAAGATATTGACAGCAACACAATTATAGTAGGGGATTTTAACACCCCACTATCAAAAATGGACAGGTCTTCCAAACAAAAGATCAACAAAGATATTGTGTCACTTAACAATACCTTAGAGGAAATGGACTTAACTGATATATACAGAGCTTTTCATCCCAAAGAAGCAAAATACACGTTCTTTTCAAGTGTCCATGGAACTTTTTCAAAGATAGACCACATGATAGGACACAAAGCAAGCCTCAACAAATTCAAGAAAATTGAAATCATATCAAGCATCTTCTCTGACCACAAGGGTCTGAAACTAGAAACCAACGCCAAGGGTAAAAACCCAAAACACTCAAAAGCATGGAGACTGAATAGCATGCTATTAAACAATGAATGGGTCAAGAATGAGATTAGGGAAGAAATCAAAAACTTCCTGGAAACAAATGAAAACGAACTCACAACAACCCAAAACCTATGGGACACAGCAAAGGCAGTCCTGAGAGGGAAGTTCATAGCAATACAGGCCTACCTTAAGAAGTTAGAAACAGTTCACACAAACAACCTAACCCTACGCCTACAAGAACTGGAGGAACAACAACAAAGACAGCCCAGAGCAAGCAGAAGGAAGGAAATAACCAAGATCAGAGCAGAACTAAATGACATAGAGACTAAAAGCACAATTGTAAGGATCAATGAATCCAGGAGCTGGTTCTTTGAAAAGATAAACAAAATCGACAAGCCTTTAAGTAGGCTCATCAAGAAAAAAAGAGAGAGGATCCAAATAAACAGAATTAGAAATGAAAGTGGAGAGATTACAACTGATACCACAGAAATACAAAGGATCGTAAGAAATTACTATGAAGACCTGTATGCTAAGAAATTTGAAAACCTAGATGAAATGGACACATTTCTAGAAAAATATAATCTTCCAAAACTGAATGAAGAAGAAGCAGAAAACCTGAACAGACCAATATCAGCAAAGGAAATTGAAGCAGTCATCAAGAAACTCCCATCACACAAAAGCCCTGGACCAGATGGTTTCACAGGAGATTTCTACAAAGCATTTAAGGAAGAACTAACCCCTATCCTTCACAGACTATTCGAAAAAATCCAAACTGATGGAAGACTCCCAAACTCTTTTTATGAAGCCAACATCATCCTAATCCCAAAACCAGATAAAGACACAACGAAGAAAGAAAACTTCAGGCCAATATCGCTGATGAACATAGACGCTAAAATTCTCAACAAAATATTAGCAAACCGCATCCAGCAATATATTAAAAAGATCATCCACCATGACCAAGTGGGATTCATCCCAGGGATGCAAGGATGGTACAATATTCGCAAATCAATAAACATAATACATCACATCAACAACAGCAAAGACAAAAATCACATGATCATATCAATAGATGCGGAAAAAGCATTTGATAAGATACAGCACCCATTTCTGATAAAAACACTCAGCAAAGTGGGAATAAAGGGAGCAGTCCTCAACATAATTAAGGCCATATATGAGAGACCTACA
The DNA here is from genome assembly GCF_022682495.2 of Desmodus rotundus. NCBI lineage: Eukaryota > Metazoa > Chordata > Mammalia > Chiroptera > Phyllostomidae > Desmodus > Desmodus rotundus. The sequence continues at coordinate 56,924,744 of NC_071388.1, read as the reverse complement.
GCCAACATCACACTCAATGGACAAAAACTTAGAGCTTTCCCACTAAGATCAGGAACAAGACAAGGATGCCCTCTCTCACCACTCCTATTCAACATAGTATTGGAAGTCCTAGCCACAGCAATCAGACAAGAAAAAGCAATAAAAGGCATCCAAATTGGAAAGGAGGAAATGAAACTGTCACTGTTTGCAGACGACATGATAGTGTACATGGAAAACCCTATAGACTCCACTCAAAAACTACTCGACCTAATAAATGAATTTGGCAAAACAGCTGGATACAAAGTCAATACCCAGAAATCAAAGGCATTCCTGTACACCAGCAACGAAACTGCAGAAACAGAAATCAGGAAAAAAATCCCATTCGATATAGCAACAAGAAAAATAAAGTACCTAGGAATAAACCTAACCAAGGAGGTAAAAGACCTGTACTCAGAAAACTACACAACACTGAAGAAAGAAATTAAGGAAGATACAAACAAATGGAAGCATGTACCATGTTCATGGATTGGAAGAATCAACATTATCAAAATGGCCATACTACCCAAAGCAATTTATAGATTCAATGCAATCCCTATTAGAGTACCCATGACATATTTCACAGATATAGAACAAACATTGCAGAAATTCATATGGAACCATAAACGACCTCGAATAGCTGCAGCAATTTTGAGAAAGAAAAACAAAGCAGGAGGGATCACAATACCTGATATCAAACTGTATTACAAGGCCACTGTAATCAAAACAGCCTGGTACTGGCATAAAAACAGGCACATAGACCAATGGAACAGAATAGAGAGCCCAGAAATAAACTCAAGTCTATACGATCAATTAATATTTGACAAAGGAGGCAGGAGCATAAAATGGAGCAAAAACAGCCTCTTCAACAGATGGTGTTGGGAGATCTGGACAGCTACGTGCAAAAAAATGAAACTCGATCACCAACTTACTCCATACACGAAAATAAACTCAAGATGGATAAAAGACTTAAATATAAGCCGTAACACCATAAAAGTCCTTGAGGAAAACATTGGCAGGAAAATCTCAGACATTCCACGCAGCAACATCCTCACAGACACATCCCCTAAAGCAAGGGACATAAAGGAAAGAATAAACAAATGGGACCTCATCAAAATAAAAAGCTTCTGCATGGCTAAAGAAAACAGCACCAAATTACAAAGAGTACCAACAGTATGGGAAAACATATTTGCCAACGATACCTCAGACAAGGGCCTGATCTCCAAAATATATAAAGAACTCACTCGACTCCACTCCAGGAAGACAAACAACCCAATTAAAAAATGGGCAAAGGACTTGAACAGACACTTCTCCAAGGAAGACATACAGAGGGCCCAGAGACATATGAAAAGATGCTCAGCATCACTAGCCATCAGAGAGATGCAAATTAAAACCACAATGAGGTACCATCTCACACCAGTCAGAATGGCCAACATAAACAAATCCACAAACAAATGTTGGAGAGGATGCGGAGAAAAGGGAACCCTTGTGCACTGTTGGTGGGAATGCAGACTGGTGAGGCCACTGTGGAAAACAGTATGGAATTTCCTCAGAAAACTAAAAATGGAACTGCCCTTTGACCCAGTAATTCCGCTGCTGGGATTATACCCTAAGAACACTGAAACACCAATCCAAAAGAACCTATGCACCCCAATGTTCATAGCAGCACAATTTACAATAGCCAAGTACTGGAAGCAACCGAAGTGCCCATCAGCAAACGAGTGGATCCAAAAACTATGGTATATTTACACAATGGAATTCTACGCAGCAGAGAGAAAGAAGGAGCTTATACCCTTTGCAACAGCATGGATGAAACTGGAGAGCATTATGCTAAGTGAAATAAGCCAGGAAGTGAGGGACAAGTACCATATGATCTCACCTTTAACTGGAACATAAGCAATAGAAGAAAAAAGCAAACAAAATATAACCAGAGACATTGAAGTTAAGAACAATCTAACAATAGCCAGGGCGGGGGTGGGGGGTGGGGGCGGGGATAGTGGGAAGAGGGTATTACAGGAACTACTATAAAGGACACATGGACAAAACCAAGGGGGAGGGTGGAGAGGGGGGAGGGAGGTGGGTTCACCTGGGGTGGGGTAGAGGGATGGGGAGAAAAGGCATACAACTGTAACTGCATAACAATAAAAAAAAAAAAAAAAAAAAAAAAAAAAAAGAACCTTCAATAAGTGTCTCCATTTTTCATTAAAATAAAAGAATTGACTTTCAACTTTGCAACCATCAGACTCGGCTTTAAAAATGCAGATGCTTAGATACTATCACGGCTCAAATTAGAATATGACTTGGGCCCTGGATGGTGTGGCTCAGTGGATTGGGCGTCGGCCTGTGAATCCAGGGGTTGCTGGTTCGATTCCTAGTCTAGGGCACATGCCTGGGTTGCAGGCCATGTCCTCAGTAGAGGGCACCGCAAGAGGTAACCACACATTGATGTTTCTCTCCCTCTCTTCCCTCTACCTCCTCCCCTCTCTAAAAATAAATAAAATCTTAAAAAAAAAAATCTGACTGGGTCCCACCTTGATTCTAAAACCTTTCGTTCCATACTCTCCCAACCTGTTTGTTGCTCTGAGTTCTAGGAAGGCTGAATTTTCAGTTTCTCCCAAGTTCCACTCACTCTCTTGCTTCTAGATCTCCAAACACATTGCTCCTTCTGCCAGAAATACTATTCGCTGCTCCCTATCCCACTTCTCTGCCTCCTCATCATCTTGGTGAACCAGGATTCATTCTGCAGACAGAATTTGGCCTTTCCCCTTTCCTAAGAGTTGCATCTGACTGTTTACCTTTCCTGCTGGATGGTAAGCTTGCTAAGGTCAGGGAACCTGACTCCTTAGCTCACCAAACTATTTCTGTGCCCAGCACAATGCTGCACCCTCAAGAAATATTTACCAAAAGATCCATTCTTTTATTTATAATTTCCTAAGTGTGCTAAAATTCTGATAAATCCCTCAGAAGTAATAGCATAACATTAGTGTTTCTTTAGTCATCTAGCAAGTCTTTTCCCCCATAAAATTAGAGAATGTAGAAGAAGTCTTGAGGGTTTGAAATTTTTTTGCCTTTTAAAGGGGCTGGGCATACCTCTTATACCAAGTTGCCCTTGGGCATTTAAATAAGAGCTATTAGCTTTTGAATTATAGCATAATCTGAATGATGTGCTAGAAAATGGTTCAAACTTCAAAGAGGAAGAAAAGAAAGAAGTTGAGGGTAAAGTTAACAGTGGTTTTCTGCCCTGGGCTCCCCTCTCTCCCAGTTCCCTTCTCCTCATGCACATCCCATCTATGGGGTCAGTTCTGCTCTAGAATCTGGGGCCAATTTTAACTTCACTACAAGGTGTGACAGATGGGCACAGGTAAGCAGGTTCTTGGTGATCGCAGACATTGAATTGAACCAAACACATAGAAAGTTTACAGCAGAAAGAGACAGAGCAGATTTACTAAGCGATAGTATACTTCATAGAACAAGGGAGCGGGCCAACTCTGTGCAGAGATCCCTCAGGGGCTGGAGGGATTCTCTTCTCATAGGGTGGGTATTTCCTGGCTAGTTTTAGTGGGCTTTTATTGCACATGTACAAGTAGTTGTATTACTTTAAAGCTACTGCACATGTGGTCTCCCATGATTTTTCTTGATTGGCCATCGGGTTAGGGGGGTCACACAATGTTAATTTATTATAATGATATTATAATGAAGCAGGGGTCATGTAGCATCTTCTTTGCAGGCGCATTGATGATTCACCATGACTCAGCGCTTTTCCAGAAAGTGGAAACGACCGGTCTTACACCAGGGTCTCTGTCCTGTATCAATGTCCTTTATCTTAGCCCTGGGGCACCTCCAGTGTTTCCTCCTTCGTGACTGTCTCCTGCCTCAGCGGTAGTTTAATATTTGTAACTGAGTCCTTAGGGAGACTTGCCACTGAATCCATTTTCCTCAGGTTGTACAACCTTTTGTCGTAATTTAAAAATGCAGTGCCTGCCTTGGTATGAGTTCATGTGTACCGCATTCGCTCGTGGCGGCTGGGTGATGGGCAGCCTCTCAGCAGTTTTGACCTACCAACCAACTGATCTGACGGCGGCTTGCGAGTCTGACGCTAACCAGCCCTCTTTATTCATGTTCAAACAATCAAAAACACCCAGCTCTTGAGAAATGTAAGCACATGCTCCTCACCCTCCTTCTTAAAAATCTGCCTCAGAAATAAAACATATCCCTGTGTGGTTTCTTTCTCCCTCATCTCTTTTGCCAGATGCTGATTGCAAAATTCCTCCGTTCTTTTATTATCAACATCGATTCCAGAAGACGCATTATCCTCTATCCAGAACATGAAGTTCTCGTATTTATCTTGCTTTAACTCAAGCTTCATTTGCACGTGGTCCTCGATGAAAACTTTAAGCAGCAGAATTGTAAATAACAGCATTTCAGTCATATGACTTCTAAATTTCCCCCTAAAGTTATTCAATTTACAGTGATGCTGTGTATGCAATTATCCCTGGGTAATGCAATATTTTAAGAGTGCATGAACGTGTGACTTACAGAGTGGAGTATGTCATAGCTGTACAAGCCGCAGTATCACCTTCAATCACGACTGTGTTGGAGATCCACATGCCCGTCAGGGTCTGCATTCTGTGCTCTAGCCACTCCTTGTACACCAGCTAACAGAAAAGGTCAAACAAATATGAAGATGAGAGTTCAGATCCCTTTCCGAAAAAAAATGTAATATGTATAGTAAAATTGTTTCTCAAGGAAAATATTATACCAGTTGTTAAGAAACACAATACTTTGAATAGTTCATAAACATGTATTTTTGAAAAACCCTCTCGTGCCTTTATGACCTCCATGAAGTACCCCTGAATATAAAAACAGAAATAAATCTCATATGTGAACCAAATGTCTTACAAAAAATACTCGTGAGATTGTGTTAAAATAAATGCCACAGGATTTATGGGTAAATGATACTCCACAGACAGTAGTATGGCCATTGTAGCCACTTTGCTAAATGGATGAGTTTTTAAAAGGCAATAGCATTTTTCCTCAGCATGAAACAGATTTCATTTTTAATCTTGCAAATGTTTATTGATTAGCTACTATGTCTTTGACAGTGCACTAGACACCAGGCACTGTGATTGATCCTGGTTGTGAAGGACCCACAGGTGTTTTATCTGCAGCCCAGTGCTGTTCTCCTTTAACGCTGGTCTCTGTCTGAAAGTAGTTGGAAAAATCTGGATTAGGAGCAATAGAAAAATTTTTAAAAATGACAAAGATATTTTTCATGAAGAACCATTCTGCAAAGTGAAGCTTATTTATTTTTCTTTTCTCTTTTGTCCCAAATCTAATCCATTTAAGTAGCTTGGCATTTGTTTTTGTCAAATGTTTATTAATTGCCATTGGTTTATTCTTTGCCAAAATTTACTATTGTATTGACATACTCCATTACTTGTTTAAGAAATATTATAGTTACTGTAATCTATGTATGCATTAAAGCAAGTTGGATTTGAGGTCGAGTTCTTTGGAGCATGGTTTTATATAAATCTCCTAAGAAAAACTTCCTTCACTTCTTTCTCCGCCTACTACCTTTAAAGTTAAGTCAGTATCTTGAGGCAGATGAAGGTCAGGAAAACAGCTCTGGGGGCCAGCTAGATTTTTAGATTGAAACATGTAATAATTTATACATAACCTATAGCTAATATCTTGCAAAGTTTTCAGTGTGTGAACATTCCAAAAGTGATTACTATAGTTTACAGAAGGAACTAGAAGACGAAAATCTTGGGACAAACATTTGTCACTTTATAGCCAGATTGAAAAAATAATCTCTTATAAGAAATTGTAATGGAGTTCTCTTTATATGTCCACTACCAATACTAATATTTTAAGTGTGAAAAAAGATCTATTTAAATTATCAATTATGTAAACAACTTTTTCACTTTATATAAAGAATCCAAACTCTATAGATATTTTGCAACCTCACCTTTTTTAAAAATAAAGAAACAAAAATATGCTTAAATGAATAGATAAATAGCTTAGTAAATAGATCTATTCAAGAACAATTAATGAGTTTCTTAATTTCTTAATTGTTCTTTCCTCCCATGGACTTTGGGTTGTAATTTTTTATTTAGGTAACAATTAATTCAGTTAAATGAATTAGCTATTTTCAGCCAACAGCTCTTTCTTGGTCTCCCATTGCATCTGAGGCAATGAGTCAGGTCTGGGATTAATCACCTGGTCAGGGAAAAGTGTCAAACAATCGTTTGGACTCATATGAGGCATATCCTCATGATAACATTTTAAGATTGAGAGGGAAGAATTGCCTTGCTGACTTATAAACTGTAGAAGTGGGAAGTAGCATCAATTACAAATTTATCCATTTACTAGAGAATCTAAAACTTTTATCATTTTGTAGAGAAAACCCCATACTGTTATTCTATGTGTTATTTATACAATTCAAAAAAAACCAGATTTACTGAGAAGATGCTAAATTTCTTCTTTTAGAAGTTATCTGAATTGTGTCATGGACAAATTTCTATTAGACTCCAAAACAATTATCACCAATAAATCAATTGATGGGGGTAAAGATTTCAACCATCAACCTTCTATGTGATGATTTCACATTTTACTTATGTTATGAGATTATGCTGTAGCCTAGGATGTGAGCTAGCAAGATAAAAATTTAATGAGGTATAAAACATATACACAACTTGCAACATGAATGATAATATCTTAATAGCTTAAGAAGCCTGCATAACTGCATTACAATCCCAGGCATAAAGAGATACAGCATGTTAACCTCAAGCTTATAAATCATTAATCCAAGGACCTAAGAGCTTCATGACCTGGAGCAGAGTCAGTTTTCTTTAAAAAAAAAAAGTCAGAATGTACAATACTCATAAAGTACTGTTTTCTTATTCTAAAAGTAGGTCTTATTTTAAAAGTAAGGCTAAGCTTACTTTTGTTGTAATATAACAACATAGGTCTTAGAGACAAAGTTATATTGATTTTTAAAAAATTATATTTCCCTTTAAAAGTTAGATAAAAGAACAAGAAATCACTTCCTTTTATAACTAAAAGCTGAAGCAAAGGGAGAGGAAAGAGGAAATGAGTGCGGAATAGGAAGGTGGTCTTTTTCAAGTGTGGAGATCAACACCAATCCCTGCTTCCTCAGTTAAGATCTCTAAAGAATAGCCCAGCCAGACTCATTTGTTTTACAACTTGAAGACTTTCTGAGAATATATTCCTAAACGTTTAGTTCTAAAACCCAGTTCTATTTATTGACACACCAATCTTTCCTTACCTTCCTTGGCTTAAAGCCAGCAGCTATAGTAGCCTCAGAAGCTTGCTGGTTGTCCTTAGACAAACTCTGACACATCAACACTCCGTAGCCTGTCAAACAGAGAGCTGTCAGTTCTTCTAGATTTTTTCCCCCGAATTGGGAAAAAATTGTCTATTGGGTTATGAAGGATTCCAACTTAATGATGGCTGCATTTGATTAATATATTTAGGAGAAAGATCAAAATGAAGTAGCAGTATAGCCCTGGCTGGTGTGGCTCAGTGGATTGAGTGCCGGCCTGCGAACCAAAAGGTCGCCAGTTTGATTCCCAGTCAGGGCACATGTCTGGGTTGCAGGACAGGTCCCCAGTTAGAGAAAACTGATCAGTGTATCTCTTGCACATTGATGTTTCTCTCCCTCTCTTTCTCCCTCCCTTCCCCATTCTCTAAAAGTAAATAAATAAATTCTTTTAAAAAAATTAAAAAATGAAGTAGCAATATAACATAGAGGTAAAGATAGAGGGTTTTTAATATTATTATTTATCAGACTTCATATGTTCACTTCCCAGATCTGCTAGTTAATATCTTAATAAATACATAACCTTGGATAATTTATTTTCCCTGTATTTTTATCTCCTTAACTATAAAATGGGAATTATAATGGTGACAATAACAGTAGAGACTTCAAGATTGCTTTTTTACCTAGAATAAAACCTGGTGCACTACACAGAGGAACACTCTATATAGAATTAAGCATTGTGCAGCTCAGCCCTTCCCTTGAAGACTCCCCCTAATTAATCAGGGACACTTGCATACTTCTGCTGATACATATTTCTCATGGATTCAAAAAAGCCTCGTAATTATTTTTGAAGTCTGACACTTTTATACAGATTAGGAAAGTCTAGAGAAAAACTTGCTTTGAAGACAAAATGTTAATATATAAGTTAATAGTATTTCTCTTAGAATGTATTTTCTTTTGAAAACTTTCCCTTTTGTTTAAAGGAAAGTACATTCTCAGGTTTACAGCTCAGTTAAAACTTGAAAAACAGTTGACTGTCAAAAGTCTTATTACATGTCAAAACTAGAATTTTTATTAGAATTGAATGAAAAATATTCAAATCTATTTTGATCACCTAAACTGTTAGGCAAAAATTTTGTATTTTAATTAAAGTTGGTAGTTGTCTCTATCTTTTAGTACTTGGGCAAAAGAGTTGTTTTCTGTATGTGCAAACAGAACTGAATAAATTTTAATTTAAAAATCCAAATATGCATTTCAATATTTTTGAAACTTGTCTGATTTTAAATACCACTGAGAGTCCTTTGTGATAATTGAGATCCCTATGGCTTATTCCAAAGCTATCAAGTCAGAAGCTCTATAAGTTCCTCTCTAGAGAGTTTTTCTAGAGAGAATCACTCTAGGTGACTTTTTCTTTTTTTTAAATCCTCACCCAGAGACATGTTTACTGATTTGAGAGAAACAGAGACAGAGAGAGAGGTTGGGGGGAGGGGGTGGTGGGCATTGATCAGCTGCCTCCCATAATTTTATAAAAACATTTTTATATTCTATAAACAAAACTAAATTCAACTATCTTAATTTCTTTTAATCATCTCACACTATTCAAATTTGTTATATTTAAAATTGTAACTTTGTCAGATTCATAAAGTGTTTGAGTCTCTGATGATCAAAAATGAGAAGTGTAGACCACAGCTAAAGAGATATTTAAATGTAGGTCTACTATTGCTGGTTTAACAGTGAAGGGATTTAAAATACTTTTTTCTTTAACAAATGATTGAAACTATCTGCATGTTGGTGCCTGCTAAATATTGTGTGAAATTTTACCAGCTGGGAATTATCCCCTCATTCTCTGGTGTGATTAACACTTCCAGCTGTAGAATAATTAAAATGTCAATCAGTTCTGAAATGGAGCAAAACAGTTTCTCGTTTGATCCATCAGTTGGAAGGTTAAAGGAGGAACACATCAGGTGTCTAGCTCTCATCACAACAAGAGTTCACTTCCCTCCCTGCTCTTTTCTCCTCCTCCCTTCTCTCTCACACACACATGCACACACGTTATTCACATGCACACCACTCTGGAGGCTAAGTTTGGGTTCTGCTCAAATTTGGTTCTTCAGTATGCTATTGATTTCTCAAAATTTGTCTTGTTGATTATCTTTAAAGAAAATTAGGGGGCAGAAGGGTTGCAAGATGGCTGTGGAGTAGTAGGATATATCACACACCTCCTCTCAGAACCAAATTGGACATAAAACTAAAGAGAGGACTAGATACCCAAAATAAACTGAATATTACCTGAAAAAGAGACTTTTAATCAAGGACAGAAAATAAAAAAACATCATGACCAGTAGGAAGGGTGAGGTTGTTAAAGGGGCTGGCCCATTCACGAGGAAGTTGGGTCAAGTCACTGGCATGGCTTGGGGAGCTTCCCCTTGAAAGGAGAGAAGCCAGAACCCACAAACAAAGCTCCCAAGCACAGTGCACCAGTGCCAGGAGTAGCAGACCATGTTGGACCCAGCGGTGAAAGGCCATGAGGTTTGTCTTTGCTGGGGAGTGACAGGACCCACTGGAGACAAAGACTTTCTTTTTTCTTTTTCTTTCTTAATTCTTAAAGGGGCCAAAGCACATGTTTTCTGTTTGCAACCACTAAGCTTGGGGCCCACTGAAGGGAGGGCAGTGCAGACTGGAGTTGCAGAGGGGAGTCTGGAGTGGAAGACACTTGGGGAGAGACATGAGGTAGTGGCTGTGAGTTTTATGTGCTGGGATATACCTGGATTCCTCAGCAGTCATTTTTCTTGAGAAGAGCAACCCTTCCAGGGGAAAAGCAATGAACTTATTCTGTGGGATACGACTCCCCACAAATCTCTGGAATCGTGCTCTTCCCAGTCTGCATCTTTTTTTCTTTTCTTGTTTAGTCGGTGTTTTGTCTGTTTTTTTTTTTCCCTTCTTCTTTCTTTTCTCCCATCCTTCATCTTAAACCCTGCTGAGGAGATAGCAACATACAAAGACTCAGAGGGAGTCGGAGATGGGCTATAGGGCACAGCCATACCATACATTTTCCTGGGAAACAGACTGACACTTCCTCCACATGGGAGAGCAATAGAAACACCTTCCCAGTTTCCAGCAGACCCAAAATCTGGGCTCTGCAGATTCCACCCATTAGCCTACTAGGGGCCCCACCCTGCTAAGTACAGGGGAAAAATCCTGGATAGACTCAGACTAGTGGCTTGGGGGCTGAGGAATACACCCACCATCTTTGTTGAATTCTGAAAGGCACCTGCCAGGGAGACCTATCCCCCGATTCTGCCAGAAGCCCTCTCAGACTCATTTGGGTCTCTGACTAGTCTAAAGCTGACATAAGGGCCTGCAGGCAGAGAGATAGGCAGAGGCAGATCATGTGGTGACTTGGGTTGATTACTGACATACCCCTGGACCCAGTGCTGATAAAACCCAGCTTGGAGAGCAGCTGGGCCCATCCTGGGTATAGCCAAACTTGGAGGAATCAGCTATAAACTATGGATCGCTTGTAGCTTCAAATGCTTGTAGGCTGCTGAGGGCTAGACATGGGCAGCATCTGACATTGGATTACATCAGCCTCAGACTCCATCAGAGCCATATCCAAAAAGAGAACACAGCAGGCAAGCACTAAACTATGCTTAGATGACTTCCACGTTGTTATTTTTCATTACTTTTGTTTTTTTCTTTTCACAGACCTTTTATTTTCATTGCTCTATTTTTTTCTTTCATATCTCTTATTTTACTCTTGCCTTGATTACCCCACTGTTCCCTTATTATTTCTTTTTCTTATTTTTGTAATTCTTTCTCTTTTTTGTCATTTTTGCCTGTTTTCCTCTTTCAATTCATTATTCATATTAGTTATCTCCCTTTTTCTCCTCCCATAATCACTTTGCAGTCTGTTGCTCTTCACTTTTTTTTTTACTTTCATCTTTTCCTAATACTCCATTTTTCTTTCCACTTTTATTATTCAAAGGTTTTTTTGCTGTTGAAATTGCTCATATTGGGGGGTGCTTTTTTTATGTTGTTTTGCTTTGATTTCTGCCAGCACCTGAACAACAGTGTACAAGACGTGGTGATGGTTGAGACCCTCAGCCAGCCAGACAGAGGGGAAACCCACCAGCAAACAAGCCAACAACACTCAGGACCCCAATACAATAGGAGAGCCCACATAATCCACACAAAGGGCATTCCTAGACCATCCAGATCAGAAGATTAAGGAATCTGCACCACTGGGCCCCACAGGACTCCTAACACATAAGCCTACCCCACAATACAGGGAGTCACAGCAGTTCTATAAAACATATGAAAATAAACAAAAAGAGAGAGCTAAAATGGGGAGACAAAGAAACAACCTCCAAATGAAAGAAAAGGAGGCATTCCCAGAAAAAGAGCTAAGTGAAACAGAGGCCAGCAAATTATCAGACAGACTTCAAAGTGATGGTGGTCATAAGGATGCTCAAGGAACCTAATGAGAACTACAGCAGCATGAAAAAAGACATAGAAGCTATGAATAAGAACCAGTTGGAAATAAAAAGTACAATATCTGAAATAAAGAATACACTAGAAGGAATTAAAAACAAGCTAGATGAAGAGGATCAAATCAGCAATTTGGAATACAAAGTGGAAAAAAACACCCAGTCAGAGCAATAAAATGAAAAAAAGACTTAAATAAATGAGGATAGTCTATGAGAGCTCTGGGAAAACATGAAACTTAACAGTATTTGCATCATAGGGATACCAGAAGGAGAGGAAAGGAGCAAGAGATAGAAACACTGAAGAAATAATGACAGAAAACACCCTAATTTGGTGAGGGAGAGAGTCATGCAGGTTCAGGAAGCACAGAGAGCTCTAATCAAGATAAACCCAAAGAGGCCTACATCAAGACACATCACGAGTAAAATGGCAAAGTTTAAAGACAAAGAGACAATCTTAAAGGCTGCAAGAGAAATAATTAGTTACATATAGGGAGCTCTGACAAGGCCATCAGCTGATTTCTCAACAGAAACAATGCAAGCCAGAAGGGACTGGCATGAAATATTCCAAGTAATGAAAAGCAAGGACATACAAGTAAGACCACTCTATCTGGAAAGACACTCATTTAAAATGAAAAGTGAAATAAAGAGTTTCCCAGACACTCCTCCCCCCAAAAGGCTAAAAAAAGTACATTTGCACCAAACCAGCATTTCAAGAGATGCTAAAGGGGCTACTTTAAGAAGAAGAAATGGAGAGAGAGAGGAACACAGGTACAGAGGGGAAGAATGACAACAAATAATAATAATAACATTCAATATAAATGGATTAAGTGTTCCAATAAAAAGACATAGGGTAGCTGAATGGATAGAAAACATGACCTACATGCATTCTGTCTACAAGGGACCCACCTCAAAACAAAAGATTTGTACCAGCTGAAAGTGAAGGGATGGAAAAAATATTGTATCAAATTGGAGGTGAAAGGAAAGCTAGGGTAGCAATACCTCTCTCAGACAAAACAGACTTTAAAACAAAGACTATAACAAGAGACTGAAAAGGTCATTACACAATACTTAAGGTGTCAGTCCAATAAGAGTATATAACTCTAGTAAACATATAAGTACCCCAATATAGGAGCACCAAAATATACAAAGAAAATCTTGTAGGACTTTAAGAAAGAGATCAACAGCAATGCAGTCATTGTAGCGGATTTTAACACCCCACTGACAACAACTGACAGATCTTCCAGACACAGAATCAACAAGGATACAGTGGCATTAAATGACACACTAAATCAAATGGGTTTCATTGATATTTACTGAACATTTCATCCCAAAGCAACAGAATATACATTCTTCTCAAATTCACATGTAATACTCCCAAAGATAGACCACATGGTAGAACACAAAAGAAGCCTTAACAATTTTAAGGAAATTGAAGTCATATCAAGAGTCTTCTCAGATCTCAATGGCTTGAAACTAGAAATCAATCTCAATAAAAAAAACTCAAAAACATTCAAATACATGGAGGCTAAATAACATGTTATTAAATAATGAATGGGTTAAAATGAGATCAAAGAAGAAATCAAAACTACTTGGCACAAATACAAATGAATATATAACAACCCCAAACCTATGGGATGCTGCAAATGCAGTCCTGAGAGGCAAGTTCATAGCATTACAGGCCTACCCAAAGAGGATAGAAAAATCTCGAATAAACAACATAACCTAACACCTAAAAGAACCAGAAAAACAACAACAAAGTCCAGAGCAAGTAGAAGGAAGGAAATTTCAAGATCAGAGCAGAAATAAATTACATAGAAAATGAAAAAGAAACAATTCAAAAGATCAATGAATCTAGGAGCGGGTTCTTTGACAAGATAAACAAAATCGACAAACCTTTAACCAGACTCATCAAGAAAAATAGAGAGAGGACTCACATAAAGAAAATTAGAAATGAAAGAGGAGAAATAAAACAGGTACCACAGAAATACAAAGAATTATAAGAAATTACTATAAACAATTACATGAAAAGAAATTGGACAAACTGGGCAAAATGGATAAATTTCTAGAAATATACAGTCTTCCAAAACTGAATCAGGAAAAAGCAGAAAACCTGAAGAGACTGATAACAACTAGTAGTGTAATCGAAGCAGTAATCAAAAAACTCCTGGCACACAAAAGCCCTGGATCAGATAGATTCACAAGTGTAATTTATCAATCATTCAACGAAGAGCTAACACCTGTCCTTCTCAAACTATCCCCAAAAAATCAATCCCCAAAAATCAAGAAAAGGGAATACACCCAAATTCTTTCTATGAGGCCAATATTATCCTAATTCCAAAGCCAGATGAGGACACAACAAAGAAAGAACATTACAGCCTAATATCTCTGATATACATAGATGTTAAAGTCCTCAACCAAATATTAGCAAACTGGATCCAGTAATACATTAAAAAGATCATACGATATGATCATATGAGATTTATTCCAGGGATGCAAGGCTCAATAAATGTGCTACATCACTTAATCAAAATGAAAGGCAAAAATCACATGATTATATCAATAGATGCAGAAAAAGCATTTGATAAAAATCTAGCACCCATTTATGATTAAAAAAAAAACCTCAGCAAAGTGGGAATAGAGGGATCATACTTCAAGATAGTAAAGGCCATATATGGAAAACCTACTACCAACATCATACTCAACGGGCAAAAGCTTAAAGTATTTCCTATAAGATCAGGAATGAGACTGGGGTGTCACTTTCACCACTGTTATTCAACATAGTACTGGAAGTCCTAACCACAGTAATCAGACAAGAAGAAGAAATAAAAAGTATCCAAACTGGAAAAGAGGAAGTAAATCTGTCATTATTCTCAAATGATATGATAGTGTACATGGAAAGCACTATAGGCTCCACTAAAGACTACTCAACCTAATGAATTCAGCAAAGTAGAAGGATACAAAGTGAATTTTCACAAGTTGTTAGCATTTTTATAGACAATAATGAACTACCAGAGAAACTAAGAAAACAATCCCACTTACTATTGCAACAACAACAAAAAATTAAAGTGCCTAGGAATAAATTTAACTGAGGAGGTAAAAGACCTTGACTTGGAAAACTGTAGGACACTGATGAAAGAAATCGAGGAAGAAACAAATAAGTGGAAGCATATACCATGTTCACAGATAGAAAGAATTAACATAATTAAAATGTCCATACTACCCAAAGCAACCTATAGATTCAATGCAATTCTTATCAAGATATCAATAGCATATTTCAGAGATCTAAAACAAATATTCCAAAAGTTTGTATGGAACCAATAAAGACCCTAAATAGTCTTGACAATCTTGAGAAAGAAGAACGAAGTTAGAGAGATCACAATGCCTGATATCAAACTATACTACAAGGCTACTGTAATCAAATACTGTCATATTGGCATAAGAACAGATTCATAGATCAATGGGAAAGAATAGAGAGCCCAGAAATAAACCTATGTCTGTATGGTCAATTAATATTTGACAAAGGAGGTAAGAGCATATAATGGGGTAAAGACAGCCTCTTCAATAAATGATGTTGGGAGAACCATATGGGTATATGTAAAAAAGAAAAAAAGAAAAGAAAAGAAACGAAAAGAAAAGAAAAGAAAAGAGAAAAGAAAGTAGACCACTGTCTTACACCATACACCAGAATTAACTCAAAATGGATACACGACTTCAGTCCTGGTGGAAAACTTCAGCAGTAAAGTTTCAGATATCTCATGTAGCAATATTTTTGCTGATATATCTCCTAGGCAAGGGAAATAAAGGAAAAAATAAATGGGACTACATCAAATTAAAAAAAACTTTTTCACTGCTAAAGAAAACATCATCAAAATAAAAAGGGAACTTACTGCATGGGAGAACATATTTGCCAATGATACATTGGACAAGGGTTTAATCTCCAAGATATATTGAGAACTTACATGACTCATCACTGGGAAGACAAATAATCCAATTAAAAATAGGCAAAGACCATGAATAGACATTTCTCCAAGGAGGACATACAGATGGCCCATAGACGTATGAAAAAATGCTCAACATCACTAGCCATCAGAGAGATGCAAATTAAAAGCACAATGAAATATTGCCTCACACTTCTCAGAATGGACATCATTAATAAATCAACAAACAGGTGCTGGCAAGGATGTGGAGAAAAGGGAACTCCAGTGCACCGTTGGTGGGAATACAGAGAGGTGCAGCCACTGTGGAAAACAGTAGGGAATTTCTTAAAAAACTAAAAATGGAATTGCCTTTTGACCCAGTGATTCCACTGGTGGGAATATACCTGAAGAATTCCAAACACCAATTCAAAAGAATTTATGCACTCTTATGTTCATAGCAGCAGTATGTACAATAACCAAGATTTGGAAACAGCTTAAGCGCCCATCAGTATATGAGTAGATAAAAGAACTGTGGTACATCTATCTACACAATGAAATACTATACAGCAGAAAGAAAGAATTCCTACCTTTTGCAACAGCATGGATGGAACTGGAGGATATTTTGCTAAGTGAAATAAGCCAGTCAGTGAAAGACAAATACCATATGATCTCACTTGTAGGAGGAATCTAATGAACAAAATAAATTAAACAGCAAAATAGAACCAGAAGCATAGAATCATGGAACAGACTGACAGCTGTAAGTGGGAAGGTTGAGGTGGGGACTGATTGAAAGGTGGTGAAGAGATTTGTCAAAGAACATATATGAAGGACCCATGAATGTGGACTATGGCGAGGGGACTGATTTTGAAAGTGGGGCTGGACTGAGTGGGGGGGATGAAATGGGGAATGGGGGACAACTGTAATAACATAATAAAATTAAAAAAGAGGGGGCAATTAGGGGGCAACATTAGGCAGATGGGTAAGGCACTGTTGAAGATAGTATTTCTGCATGGTACATATTTCTCAGATGTTAACATACACTCCGTTTAGGCTTTCCTCTCTGCTTTATTGAGATAGAATTGACATACAACATTGTATAAGTTTAAGGTGTACACGTGTTGGTTTGATATACTCATACATTGCAGAATGATACGGCCATGGTGTTAGTTAACACTTTTACCATCTTGTTTCTTTTCTGTGGTGTAAATACTTAAGATATTCTCTCTTAGCAACTCTCAAGTACATAATGCATATTATTATTAGATATTCAGAACTTACATCTCTTACAACTGGAAGCTTGTTTAGTTTTGAAACTTCTTCCTCCCTGATCTGTCAGCACTGACCTGATACATAACGTCCCATCATCACCTCCCGAAAGCAGGGCCTAAAAGACTGACCAATCTCCTACATGATCGAGGCCTAAAGGAAAAAAAAAGGGTTGAAAATATTCACAGCATGCTGTACGTTGTACTTTAGAATGTTCTAAAGTCTTTTGTCTTGCATTAACACAGTGGCTGGGAAATGCAGTGTGGAAGCAAAAATTTAAATCCACATATCTCTGAATGTTCCAGCCTTACCTCTGCTTCTTAGATATCCTTTTATAGGTCTCAATGCCTGGAGTCAGCAGTGGCTGTGTGGCTTTTATGTTTTTCTGTTAGAGTTCTTTTTAACTTAATTAAGGCTTTAATAGGAGTTATATTTCCCTTAGAGGGTTATTGTAAAGTTTAAAGTGGTCTTAGAAATAAGTACCCCAAATACCTGTTCCATCAAACATCTTTTTGAACTTCCTATTTTACTCAGAGGAATATTGCTAATCAGATATATGAACTCTTTTGGATGAGTCTGATATTCACTCTAAGTAACAATCCCTAAGACTTCTATAGTGGTTATTTTAGCAGTTTCTTTGAAGTCTGTTCAAGAAGAGATGGTAGCAAAATGTGAGTAGAAAGAGTGCCTAATTGGTGGAAGCTAAAAAGGTTCGGTTTCTGAGAAAAGTCCTCTCGTTCACTTGTGGGAACCCTCAGCATCTCTTCAGCTGGTGCCTGCTTTGCTGATACACCGATCCCCATATGATGTGATGAAGCCCCTATTATTCATATGCTTCTACCCCTCAAGAGTGCTTTTATAGGCTTAACCCTTTGAAGTCCCTTTCTTATCTTTTTCTTTCTTCTAAAGTCCTTGTGTACACAAATAATATTTATTGAATTTTGAGACTGCCAGAAAATTTACTCTTCTATATTTTTCTCTCTTCAATATTAAACCTCCTTGTTCCAAAAGAGAAGTTAAGATAGCAGTAATCTCAATTTAGTTTTATGAGTAACAGAATCACTTTACTGATTTTTGGAGACATTAATCCCATTCTTTAAAGGTAATCTTTTCCTCTGATGACTGTGCATTCAGTGAGAGGCTGAGATGATATCAACACAGGCTTGTCCTCTGATCCCTTAGGAAGGAAATTTGGGATCCAATAAAGGAACTGAGACTGTTGTTCAACCAAAAAAATTACTTCTTAAAAGGAAAAATCAATTTCTTCAAGTACAAGGTCTGTGTTTGAAATCTTTAAAATTGTAATTATTGTTGACATTTTACTCGGGGTTCCAAATATTTTAATGTTGATGGGTCCCAAATGCAATACTCGGGGCTATTTTTGAAGACCATGGTACATTAGAGAGTAAAAAATATAAAGTTACCAGAAAATGTCAACATTGCATCTGAAAGAGTTCAAAGCAAAATCAGTCCATGCCCTGACGGTGTGTGCTTTTTCTGAGAACACAAAAACTACAAAGGGTGCCGGGGAGAAAGGGAAAGGGCTTCTGTTGCCTTCAAATAAAGGCGGCATCTGAAAAAAGGGAAGCAAATGGCACCTTGATACACCATTAACAAAAGCCTTGTATATCTACAGCTGCACTGTATGAGCACTTTGGAAATTAAAGAATTGCCAGCTTTTCCACTTTGGGACAAAAAACATTTGTGTTAAACAGCCGGTAAGTAAATGCAGTAAACATATTTTTACAGTGAATAGAATTGTTTTATATTTTGGGGACTGATTGTGAATTTTCACGGCTTCTTGATTAGCAAACATTTGGCAGTTCTGCATCTTTAGACATTAAAATGCCAAAACAGATTTTTATTCTCAGACTGAGCTCCTATAGATTTTTTTTCCATCCCTCTAACAATTATCCTCAAAACATTTGAAAGCACTAAAATAAAATGTGTTCAGAAAACACATTCGGAAAATGCATTCTGAAAATGTTTTACCTGGGTGACTTTAATAAGCATGTAAATAAAAAAGTACTGGGTTACTGTCAAAGGCAGAGATGAGAAGACAGTACAAGTGTAATGAATGAACTGTGAGTGGGCCTGTCCTACAGCCTTGCCTTGGGACAGCCGAGGACTTCACTGCAGCACAGGCAAGGATGAAAACAGATGTTTGTGCGAAGCCTCTGGGGTTTCTCTCTCAGTAGTGATATTCCTACTTAGTTTTTGAATTGAATACATTTCCAAGAGATTGGAAAGTTCTCAGTAATGACTTTTATCCATTTTTACTTTTGAGTCATGTCCTTATGATTTTTTTTTTATATTATCATGCTGAAATGATCTCCTTTGGGAGGTTTTTTACTTAAATGCCAATTTTGAGTACTTACACTTTGACTTTAGCAATTCTTTAACTTTCGTGGCAGCATGGATGGACCTGAGATTGTTATGCTAAGTGAAATAAGCCAATCAAGAAAGACAAAAACCATATGATCTCTTTCATATGGAATCTAATGAACAAAATAAACTGTCAAATAAAATAGAAACAGAGGCATGGATACGTGGAAAAGACTGACAGCTGTCAAAGGGGAGGGGGAAGGAGGGACTGGATGAAAGAAGGTGAAGGGATTAAGCAAAAGAGCCCATATACCTAACGTATAGAGAGACGCCAGTGTGGTCACAGCCAGAAGGAAAGAGGATGCTGGTTAGGTGGAGGGGGGCAAAGTGCAGGGGAAATGGGGACAGAAAGAGACTGTTTGGGGCAATGGACCCGTGATGCAGTGCGCAGATGATGTGTTTTTGAGTTGTACACTTGAAATATGTTTTGTGAACCAGTGTCGCCCCAATAAATTCAATTACAAAAATTAGGAGACTATATTTGTTTTGCATTCCTCCTTTCAATGTTATTTTTGTTATAGCTAGACCTTGTACTCTTTGTTATAACTAATTAAATTCAAGCCATTTTAATTCTATCAACTTTATACAAAATTGAAAATTTAGAGAAAAATTAGTAAGTAAAATTGTATAATTTTGCACTGCCTTACAGCTCAGTTGTAATGCAGGAATTTACATATCTTCTGTGCTTATGTGTGTGTGTGCACGTGTGCAAGAGGGGGTTCATGGTTTTATCATGATAATTAACGCTTTTGTTTTGTATAATCTTTTCTTTGTTTCCTTTTTCTATTGTTGTTCAATTACAGTTGTTCCAGTTATCCCCCCATTACTCTCCTCTGCCCTACCCACCCCCACCTCCCACACTCAATCCTACCCCCTTTGGCTTTGTCCATGGGTCCTCTATACATGTTCCTTGACTTGTCCCTTCCCCTTCTTTTCCTCGTTATCCCTCTCCTCCAACCCTCTGGTCACTGTCAGTTTGTTCTTTATTTCCATGTCTCTGGTTCTATTTTGCTTGCTTATTTGTTTTGTTGATTAGGTTCCACTGGTAGGTGACTCTTGCTTCTGAAACAAATTACGACGAAGTGGCTTAGGCCAATACACATTTAACCTCTTACAGTTCCAGAGGTGAGCAGTCTGAAACGGGTTTCACTGGGTTAAAATCAAAGTATCAGCAAGATTACCTTTCTTCTGAGGATTTTAAGGGAGAACCTTTATTCTTGCCTTTTAGATTTCCTAGAGGCTGCTTGCATCGCTTGATTCCTGGCTCCCTCCTTCATCTTTGAAGTCTGCAGTTGCATCCTGCTGGCCTGTTTCCACTAGCACCTCTCCTTGTCTGACTCCTCTTGCCTACCTCATCTAAAGACCCTTGTGATTATTTTGGTTCCACCCAGATAAGGAAGGCTACTCTCCTTATCTCACTCTCAAAATCCTTAATCTCCCACATTTGCAAAGTCATTTTTGCCATGTAAGGTAATATATCCATCCGTAGGACCTCGGTGCTAGGACGTGGTCACCTTGGAGGTGAGGGGTGATCCTTCCGCCTACTATAATCCTCTTAGTGGCATCAACTTTTCTACTAATGAAATTCTTGCTACTCACCTCTCCCTTCAGCAATATCATCATTTCTTACTTCTGAACTTCAGCACTTTTATCCATACAGTTCACCTATTACCTGAGGTAACCATCCTAGAATATACATGGAATACATGCTGATACAACTTGCCCAACCTCCCCTAACACACCAAATTTACCAAATTTGGGACTTCCCTTACTCCTTGTTCCCCATGAGGTAGAAATATTACATCTTGCACAAACTCTCTCAACTTGCGTTTTTTTTTTTTTTAGTGCTGCTTTAGTTCCCTGAAACTGAAGCACAACTTTTTCATGGAGGTGCCATTTTCATTAGAATACCCTACAATGGAAGTGATTTCTTTTCCTATTTCTACTCAATGTGCACGGAAGGGCAGCTTACTTATTCCTTGATACCACTACCAGATGACTTAATCCCTCCTCCCTTGAAGTTGATGACATCTAATGACTACTTTTGTGCTATGAACTATTTGTTTAAAGACCACATCTTCATATTCTTTATCAGTTTATTTTTATGGCTTGCAGAGATTATTTCTTTTATTGTCTGTGTTGCTGTCATCAAGCAAACTAGTTTCATTTACATCAGTCTCCTGATATGGGGTCTCTATATCACGACCCCATAGCCTCCTTAAGTATGACCTCCTTAAACCCTGAAATTCCTTAGAACTGACCAAATGGATGATGAACACGAAGCTTCCACTTTGTGACTACCATTTTTCCCTTCAAAATTCGCTTCTTCCTTAATTTTTTTTCTGAGCCTGTTCTTCCCTATTATCTGGTTTTCTTTTGCCTTCTCCATTATCGCTGTGTTTTAGCCTCTTTGTGAGTCTTTATTAATACTCTGGAGCAGTGCTCCTGAAAATATCTGTGAATTGAAAGACCAGTTTTTATTTGTAAACCTGCTGTCAACTGATACTTTAGCAAAATATAATAATTATGAATTATTTGAGAATTAAAAATAAAAGACCAAGACATAGTAAATACAAAAAATATTTTATTATAAGATTCAACAGACATGATTATATTTCAATAAATATAATTGAAACAAATAAAATAGCATAAAATAAAAGAACTATAAAAATGAAACGATGTATTGAAAATGTTCTTGTAAATGATTAACAGAGTATAG
Source organism: Desmodus rotundus (assembly GCF_022682495.2). Lineage (NCBI taxonomy): Eukaryota > Metazoa > Chordata > Mammalia > Chiroptera > Phyllostomidae > Desmodus > Desmodus rotundus. The sequence goes on along the minus strand of NC_071388.1, from coordinate 56,902,673 downwards.
CTTTTTTACGCATAGCCATGTGGGATTCTGCAATCATAACTAAATACAAGAACATGATTTTTCAAAAAAAGATTTTATTTTTATTTAGTTTTAGAGAGAGGGAAAGAAACATCAATGCGTGGTTGCTTCTTGCATGCCCCCTACTGGGGACCTGACCAGGCCCTCGACCCAGGCACGTGCCCTGACTGGTAATCCAACCAGCCATCCTTTGGTTGTAAGGCTGGTGCTCAATCCACTGAGCCACACCAGCCAGGGCAAGAACAAATTTTAAGTGAAAAAGCAACTCCTCATATCTACCCACATATGTTCTCTCAGAAAAAAACCCTTAGATACAGAGTTTTGTCTTTAATGTAAAAAAAGTTTGATTCTTACCTATTATTAACATCTAATTTAGGGCTTGTTGATAATGGTATACTTTTAGGAGGTAATCATGTCTAATTTGTTTCTATTCCTTTCATAACACTCCAAGTAGAGGAACTACTCTCACAAAAGTATATTGGCAGGAATGAGAGAGTTAATTTAGCAAGCTGAGGTTATTGTTTTTTATTTTTTAATCCAAAATAATGTAAATGATGCTCTATTTTCAAAATTTATGTTCAATCCTTCATCGGTAGCTGATTTTAATAATTTATCCTGGAAAGTTGTAGTTAAATTTAAATTATACTTAGATAAATGAAATGGGTTCGAGAGCCATGAATTCCTCATGTATGAAAATTTCTCTGCATTCCTCTTTTGCTGGAAAATGAAATTCATAATATTCTATAAAATTCATGAGCTATTTGGTGATAATGTTTTGAAGATGAACAATATTAAAACAATCACCAACTTCAATGACAATTATTTTTACCCTGGAAATATCATAACAACCTGTAGACATTCTGTTGTTTCCAGCTTCCAAATTTCACTTTTTCCTTTTGGTTCACCTGCCATCAAAAATATGTTTGAATCCTTCCTTGCATGGAAGTATTAAGGTAATTATACATGCCAAAGACATCAGACAAATAAGCAAGCTGGCTATAAAGTCACATTTTTATAAAACTGAAACCAAACTGGAAACGTGTTGAGTTTATTGTCTAGTTTAAACATTTTCAATAGAGGTTTTCCCCTTAATAAATATTGTGCCTCACCACACATAATAATTTTTAATTAATCAGCTTCCATATAAATAATAATAAAATAATAGAGAATAATTCCAAAGTTAACACGTTAGCCTATATACCATCACTATTTTCACTATGACATCAAGCTTTCAGTCTAGTGCAGTTTTCACAGGGGATTTTCTTGATGCAGGATGTTCTTTGTTGGCAAATACTTTTGGCTCAAGCTCTGAAATCTGGGCAATAACCCCAGAATGTTTTTCTTGTCTTGTGCTTGTGAAATGTGCCATCAGAAAATACTTCTACACAAAACTTAACTTCCAAACACATTTGCTGATTCTTAAACATTCAGAGCTAGTTGTGTTTGTTGGCAATAGGCTGAAAAAAAAATCTTCCTTCATATCAGCATCATGTTGGAATCACATTTATACTAGAAGTTATTAGAAAATATACCATATTGGCAATATCTGTGCTTTCAAGAAATTGCAATTAAAAATGTATCACTAACTTTATTTGATTTACTTATCTGGCCTTCTTACCACTAGCCAGTTCTGAATCTTTGAGCTATGTTATCACTGGAAAGTGATACTTAAACTATCTTGCCACAGACACACCAAGAAATTTCAAACAAACATCTTTGATGTAGTCTTTTACTCATATCTTAGGAATTAACATAGACTTTTATTCATAGCAAATCAAAGTGCTACTTTATCAGAAGTTATCAAGTTATAATGGTGAGAATTATTGAATATCTCCCTCTGTCAGCTTTGAATTCAGCAATCTTTCAAAAAAATTTTATTTTAACTTCCTTCTGTTCTTTATGTTATGTTTCTTTATGATTTTAATCCTTTACTAGCCAGTATATCTCTGAAATAATATACTTAGGTTTTAGCATTTCACCCTCAATTCTGATTAAAAAAATGAATTCCATATATAAGGAATTTTATATGCTTTATAGTAAAACTATTATGAATTCTATTGATCTTAAAATTTTGGAATTACTTCCACTGTCATCATTTTTTACATAATTTATTATGACTACGTATTGAAAAATTATCTTTTATTTTCTATATTTTATTTATTTATTTATTTATTTATTCTCACTCAAGGACATGCTTCTTGATTTTAGAGAGAATAAATGGACGGGAAAATAAGAGAGGGAAAGAAACATTGATCAATTGCCTCTCATTCGTTCCCCAAACAGGGACTGAACCACAACTTAGGTAAGTGCCCTGATAGGCAGTAGAACCCAGGACCTTTCAGGTTACAGGATGACACTCCAAGCAACTGGAGTGTCACCCACCACTCCAGGGCAAGCACCAGTCAGGGCAAAGTATGTTTTTCTTTTACAAGAAAGTCAAATGAAGCATATTTCACCTCTGTAAATTAGGATTCAAAATAAACACAAATTTTATTTTCCAAATTCCTTTAATAATGTTCAATTATAAATTTTAAAAGAACTTGATGAAAAATTAAAATCTAAGTAAAAAAATATAAAATACAAACAATTACTTTTTATATTTTAATATGATTTTGAGTTGTGGTTGATGAATTAATCTTAAAATATTAAACATTATAACACTGTGACATGGGGCACATGTGACTCAGCATGAGAGTATCACAACACAGGTTTGCTTTACACCCTGCTCAGTGAGACAAGACCACTGATCATGCACTTGGATGTCACAGTAATGTTGAATTTCTATAAACTTTTATAAACATTTATTTTCAATTTCTGTACTTATCTCTTTCCAGACAGAGGGATATGCACCAGGCCACAGACCACATTTTGGTTTTAAAATTACAGGGCATAAAAATCTCCTATGAAGTTTGCCAAAATGCAGATTTAGAGTCAGTAGTTCTTTCACACAGTTAAATAATCTGAATTTTTGAGACCCCCCCTTGAGTCTCTTACAGGGAGTATTTGTGCTATATTCTCCAAGAAGGCTCTATTTCACTTCATTTTATGTTGATTATATCTTTCTAATCCTTGGAACTGAAACTGGAAAAGTCAGTGTTTGTGCTTCCTGTTACTTCTAGAACCAATAAGTAGAGACAAGGATTGAATTTTTATGAGCACTTTATTCCGATGGCCAGTGATCCAAGAAGATGGTGGGTGGGTTATGTACCTTCAAACACTGTGTTAACATCTGATTTCAAGCCAACCTTTTTATAAGGAGAAGAAAGTATAGGTAAGGGGTTTGGAAAAAAATGTTAACTGGTTAAGAGTTGCAGTCCAGCAGTGATTTCCCTAGTAATTCTTTATCTGTTGATCAACAGTCCTGCATCTGCATCACAGTATTCCCGCTCTGGAACACGATGGCTGAGATATCTTCACTGTGGCTTGCAGCCCGCTGGGGCACAAAGGCTGAATTACTTGTCAACCTCCTGGAGTCATAAGAGCTTTCCACATGCATTGATAACATAAGCCTATCAACTGAAGCTAAAATATTTAACTCTTGTGTTCCCCTATCAGAACCACGTTTCTGAAGGTGATTAGGAATTACCTGCAATGAGTGTCAACAACCTAGGTCAATGGCCCTCACTACAGAATCTCTAAGAATGGGTTTTGGGAATCAGCATTTTTAATAAGTTTTACCAGATACCCTATGCAAACTCAAGTCTAAATCCCACTGGTCTGCATGCTGTGTACTATCTGCTTTTTTCCATTTTCATCTATTTCTAGTCATTTAATTCAAACATAGAATATTTATTATACTTTTAGATTTCTAATTGTTTCCTCCTTTTCTTCAGTGACTTCTAGTCCCCTCCCTCCAATGTTTTTCTTTTCTATTTTCTGGCCTTTAATGAGGCAATTCAATCTCATGACTAACATGTAACGATTGTGTATCAATCAATATTTATAACTTCGATTTCCATTTTTTGTTCCATCTTATGGTTTTAATTCTTCTAGCAACTCATCTTAAAATTTTGGCATCCCGATAAAAGTGTGAAAAAACTGAACTTATCTGCTTTCCCAAACTCTTTTATATCTTGGGGGGTTTTTTTGTTTCATTTTACTAGTATTACTATTTCTCCAGCTCTCAGGATGAAGCCTTTAGAACTGATGAAACCTTTATTTCTCTCTGCGATAGGTAGAATTTCCAAGGGCTTCTGTGATTCCCCAGTTCCTGAAATACACACCTTTTTGTAATCCCATCCTTTTCGTGGAGGCAGAACCTGTGACTCACTTCGAACAACAGAATAGGGCAAAGATGAAGGGGTTGCTTAGATGTAACTAGGTTCCTCATCAGTTAAATGAGTTTGTCAAAAGAGAGATTATCCTGACTGGGCCTGACCTAATCAGGTGAGCCCCTTAAAAGTGGCTCTCTGCTTTCCTGAAATAGGACACTGAAAACAACAGATGATCCCCCTTGATGACTTTGCAGAGATGAGCTTCTCTGAATTCTACAGGTACAGGAAATGAATACTGCCAACAACCTGAGGACACTTGGAAGTGGATCCTCCCTTTGTCGAGCCACCAGATGAAAAAGGACCTGGGTTACCACTTTGATTTCAGCTCATGAGACTTTGAGCAGAGAACTCAGCAATGCCATGCCCAAATTTCTGACCTACAGAAACTAGACATAATAAATGTGTGTTGTTTGAGGCACACGTTTACGGTAATTTGTCCTGTAGCAACAGAAGACTAATACACTAATTTTCCATCAATTTTTACATTGGCTCTTCAACTAAATTCTGTCTCTTCTTCTTATGTAATATTTCTTACTTCTATCGTTCACCTTTCATCACTATCATTTTGGTTCAGAATTTTGTTTATTCTCTTTTCTATCACTGAAGTGGTCTTTCAAATGGTCTTCTTTCTTCTTCACTCATCCTAAGAATCATTAGAAACACTGATTATGTCTCTCCAGCTGGGAGTGGAGAAGGTCACTGTGGCTCTAAAGTTGTTGATCGGTTGATTTTGGCTGCAGAGCACAACTGAATGACAGTAACCTTCAGGACGGGGCTATAGAACAGTTGGCTGAAATGGAGAGACAAGGACTGATGGGTAAGACACTGAGAAGTCACTGTGCTGCACAGGCTATCCAGGCGAACATCTAAAGTATAAAAAGTAAGCTGGTTATCTTAAAGTTATAATGTAATGAACTGACTATAAATAAAATGACCCCTTTTGTGTTGTTTCTCATGCCTTTGTTCACAGAAATGTTAGTAATAGAGCCTCTTGACTTTTTGAGAAGAAATAAAGGGAAATATACATTTTATAGAATAACCTTTTACTACTAACAAAAATCACATATTTCAAAATCTAGACAAAATGTTTGATACCACATAGGAAAAAAACCCTGTGATTGTTAAGCCTGCTTGAAAAAAAAGGTGACTCACTTAAGCTCTTTCAAATAGTGGCTGCTTTCCACTAGGAAAAACACAAATGTCAGTGTTAATCAAACCAGCATGGAAGTTAATTAGAACCCCCCAAAACAAGCAGATGGACTTATCACCTTGCACACATGAGTATCCTGTTTATAAAGATGACCTCAAAAGATTGCATAACAATCAAGTCTAGCACTAGTGAAAAGTAAGTAATTCGCTTTTCATTTTTCCTTTAGTCTTGTTCTTTGAAAATATTTATTTTTGAGGATATTTTATTGATTATGCTGTTACAGTTGTCCCATTTTTTCTCCCCTTTATCCCCCACCACCCCACACCCTCCATCCCTCCAGCATTACCCCCCACACCAGTTCATGTCCATGGGTTGTACACATAAGTTCTTTGGCTTCTCCATTTCCTATGATATTCTTAACCTCCCCTTGTCTATTTTGTACATACCAGTTATGCTTCTTATTCCCTGTATCTTTCCCCCCACTCCCTCCCTTCCCCCTCCATTCCAATAACCCTCCATGTGATCTCCATTTCTGTGATTCTGTTTCTGTTCCAGTTGTTCGCTTAGTTTTTGTTTTTTTTTTTAAGGTTCAGTTGTTGATAGTTGTGACTTTGTTGTCCTTTTACTGTTCATAGTTTTTGATCTTCTTCTACTTCTTAGATAAGTCCCTTTAACATTTCAAAATAAGGGCTTGGTGATGATGAACTCTTTTAACTTACCCTTGTCTGGGAAGCAATTTATCTGCCTTTCAATTCTAAATGATAGCTTTGCTGTATAGTGTAATCTTAGATGTAGGTCTTTGCCTTTCATGACTTTGAATATTTCTTTCCTGCCCCTTCTCACCTGCAAGGTTTCTTTTGAGAAATCAGCTGATAGTCTCATGGGAACTACTTTATAGGTAACTGTCTCCTTTTCTCTTGCTGCTTTTAAGATTCTCTCCTTATCTTTAACCTTGGGTATTTAATTATGTAGTGTCTTGGTGTGTTCCCCCTTGGGTCCAACTTGTTTGGGACTCTCTGAGCTTCTTGAACTTGCATGTCTATTTCAATCACCAGATTGAGGAAGTTTTGCTCCATCATGTTTTCATATAAGTTTTCAATTTCTTCCTGTTTCTCTTCTTCTTCTGGCACCCCTATGATTCAGATATTGGAATGTTTAAAGTTGTCCCAGAGGTTCCTAAGCCTCTCCTTATTTATTTTTTTTTTTTTGTATTCTTGTTTTTTCACTCTGTTCTGGTTGAATGTTTATTTCTTCCTTCTGTTCCAAATCATTGATTTGAGTCCCAGTTTCCTTCCCTTCACTATTGGTTCCCTGTATATTTTTCTTTATTTCACTTTGTATAGCCTTCACTTCTTCCTTTATTTTGTAGTCATACTCAACCATTTCTGTGAGCATCCTGATTACCAGTATTTTGAACTCTGCCTCTGCTAGGTTGGCTATCTCCTCATCATTTAGGTTTTGTTTTTTTTTTTTTTTTGTTTGTTTGTTTTTTAGTTTTGATCTTTTCTTTTATTCGAGTGATATTTCTTTGTCTTGGTGCACTTATATTGTAAGTGGCAGAGCCTTAGGTATTCACCAGGGCTGGGCAACGTCCTTTGCTGTGTTGTGATGCTATATGTGGGCGAGGCAACAGAGAGGGAACAATGCTGCTTGCTTGTCTCTCACTCCGCTTTCAGTCACTTCCCCCACTACCTGCAAGCTAATTGGGCCCTTCTGGTGCTGATTCCCAGGTGGTTGGGTTTTTGTACATTCTAGGACCTGGTGGGTCCCTCCAGTGAGCTCTCCTGTGAGACTTGGAGTTTCTCCCACCACCACAATCCCCATAAATTTTTACAGCAAGAGGTTTGAGGCTTTATTTCCTCATGTTGGAACACTGGGTTGTGCAGTCTGTCTCGCTCTGCAGTTGTTCTTCCAGATTTATCTTCATTCGAAGGTGGGACTGCTTGGTCTGCTGCCTTGCCTCGCATCCTGTCTGCCTTGGCTGCCCATCTCTGCCCCTCCTACCAGTCTGGATGAATGTTACTTCTTTAACTCCTTGGTTGTCAGACTTCCATACAGTTTTATTTTCTGGCAATTCTAGTTATGTTTTATTTTTTAATTTGTTGTTGTCCTTCTTTTGGTTCTGCAAGGAAGCAAAGTGTATCTACCTGTGCTTCCATCTTGGCTGGAAGTCCTCCAAAAATATTTCTAAATTGGGGAATCCCTATTAATTGCTGCATATTGGTTGTTAAAGGAGGGTAATGACCTTTTACTTGATTGTGTATACCCATCATTTATTTTTCATGTGTGCCTTAAAAACTCTTAAACATGAAGCTACTTCAGCTAATAGTTTCATTTAATTTGAATGTAGATACTGAATTTTAGAAATTAGAAAACTTTCCAACACTGGATGGAGAATATTTTCTTATTTACCTGGGAATGAGAGGAGAAATGGCCCTAACCTCTCTCACAGACATTACTGGGATGGTTCCCTCATCTTCCCAAACTTCTGGGCTTGAGGTGGAAATGCTAAGAAGACAGTGCAGCAAGGTGGGATTTTTTCTCAACAGCTCTTTGATGTTTTAGGTGCTGCTCTTACCCTTTTCACATGAACAATCTGCCTAATCATTGGTTGCCCAGACCCAGCACTAATAAAAGAGAAGTCAAGAGTGACTTCAAATGTTATTGGGACAGGTTATGTTATGTTATGTCATATCATGTTTGTTTTCTATAAATCAGTAACTACCAATGTCCCACAATTCTTTTAACAGATCAGAACAAACTCAACTTTGTGGGTCTCTCATTTTTATAATTAGCCCAATTTTTTAAAACTAATATCCCCCCTGCTTTTAAGTTGCTTGTGACCTTGGTATCCCCACCCTGGTTGTGAGGAGCATCTTCTCTTCTTAACTGTAGAATAAATTTGTGCCAAGACTAACAACCCAGATGTGGACTGCTCACAGATAAATGTCTGATTGGTGAATTGTGATGTCAACTGTTTAACACTTTCCATGTTAACCTATTACTTCTCTCCACTCACTCATAAAAAAATGAAAGAATAATAACAAAAACAAGTGCTCACTGAGCACTGGAAACACTGTACTTGAGTAACTGCTAAGAGAAACAAAAATGAGGGAAAAAGGAAAAAATTAGGATGTCTTCCTCAGTAGAAATAGATCACATGCTGTGTGTCACTGCTAGAGACACAATTGTTACCATAGAGCAGTAGGTTGGAGCATTAGGGGAGTCTCCACTCTTTGGCCAAGATGGCAGCGTGGCAAATTCTTACACTGAGTGTGCTGAATACTAGAGGTATGAAAGCTAGACAGATGAATGAATAGGGCCCTCAAGCTCACCTAAAACTAGAAAGGTAATTGGATGAGTAAAAAGGTCCTCCTTTCCCCATCCCTGTAACAACTGAGGGCTTGAGCAGGAGGATTAAGATGGTCTTTGACAAGGGATTCCACCATTCTCCCAGGTTGTGAGGCATCTGAATAAACCTCTTTCCTTTTGCATGAGCACCTGCTTCATGACTTTGGCTTTTTGTGATAACGGAGGTTTGTCAAATTTCTGGTTTTGTTCAGTAACACTATGAAGTAGGGAGACATAGCACAAGTGTGGCAAGAGATGGCTTTATATGGTGGTAGGTTTTGTCTGGGAACATGGCCCCTCCCCAGCCTAATGACAAAAGGCAGTGAGTCCTGACCATGGGTTACTCTGGCTGGGTTCAAAGTCTCCCTGACACGTATCTGACCAGATTTGGGGCACTCTTCATGAGGAACTGGAGAGGTCCTGGGGAGCTGTTCTTTTTCCCATTTGTGTGACTCCTTTGCATTGCCTGCTTTCAAGTTTTAGCAAAAACAAATTGAAGACAAATAAAGCCAAGTACATGTTATCTTGCTTGTCAATGTCTGAATCTTAATCAGACTTCATGGTTTGTTTACTTCATTTCCTCCTCCAGTTCAATCCCAGAAATGACACAGAGGGTAAAAAGATAAAAAGTCTGGGTCTGAAGAACTGAAGTCAAGGTTGAGGGGAAATGCTGGGCAGCGAGAGGTGGCTCTGTGCTGGTGTAGAAGGCAGCAAACGGCAAGGCCCACAGGTTTTCAGGTACAGCCTGGAGATTGGTGAAAGTGAAGAGCTTTGGAGTTGTGCTCCTTTCCCTCAGAAACACACTGCCTGCAGAGATGCCCACCTGCTCATGATTACTCACAGAAAAGCAGCTGCACCTGTCCAGCACGGTGACATCACAGAGGCTCAAGAACATGCCGGCTGAGCTTCTGGCTTCTAAGCAAACCCTGCTCCCCTCTCCTACTCATCCCCTTCCACCAAACCCTAGATAACCAAACCAAGGGAGGAAAAGACTCTAGGGAGAGAGCAATTTTGGAGTAAAAAATCCCTGAGGGGCAATGCCAGTTCTTGGGGAAAAAGTAAATGTGACGGAGGAGAGAGGATTAAGTTCAGTGTCTCCCCAGTCATGTCTCCCCAGTCATTTCCCTGAGCTACAGTCTTCCCACCTTAACCAAGCCAGGAGCAATAAACACTGCTTTACCCCAATCCACCTTACCAGGGAGAGCCTGGATAACCCCAGGGGAAGATGTGCTTATTGCCAAAAGGAGACCGACACATGAGGGACAGTCCTGATAAATAAGAGTAAATAAAATGAACAAGCAAAACTAGTTGAAGCAGATAATATAATAGGCAGTCCTAGAATTAAAAATTAAATTAATATTCTTGAATATATGCTAGAATAATGGTAAAATGAAGAAAAAGCAAACTTTTATAAAAAGCACAAAGTAGAGAAATTATGTATAAAAATAATAATTATAATTTGCCCTGGCAGGTGTGGCTCACATAGTTGGAGCATCATTCCATAAACCAAGTTTGTGGGTTCAATTCCTGGTCAGGGCACCTGCCTAGGTGGTGGGTTTAGTCCCTGGTTGGGGCACGTACAAGAGCAATGGATCAATGCAATGCTTCTCTCTCATGTCGGGTTTCTCTCTCTCTCTTTCCTTCCCTTCTTCCCTCTCTAAAACCAATAAGCTTGTCCTCAGGTAAAGTTTTAAAAAAAAAAGATACCCAAATTGATCACTTGTGTCCTCTGAGTATTAATCCTGTTAAAAAATAATAATTATAGTTAAATAATAGATGGGATAAAAAACAATGTTTACAACTGAAAATGAATAAACTAGAAAATCGGGTCAAGAAACTCATGGAAAGAATTAGGAAGATGGGAAGAAATTATAAAGGAAAAGTTAAGGTATGTGAAATTAAGACATCAAAATGTAATTATTAAGAGATAAAGGGGAGGAAAAATTAGAGAAGAAATTGTTGAGGAAATAATCATATACAATTCCCTACAACTAAAGTAAGTTTAAATAAGTCACATTGAAAAGATCCTAGGATGCCAAATAGGATCAATGACAAAAAAGAAAAAACTCACATATAGCTATATTATGGGGAAATTTAAAAACACCAATATTGAGAAAATTCCAAAAGCTTATAGACAGATTAGATCTTCACAAAGTAAAGAAGATGAACCTCAGACTTCTCTGTAGTAACACTCGATGCAAGAATTAGGTGAAAGAAAAAAATTTGAACATAGAGTTTATTCTATTTATATTGTTATTTAATATTTTGATGTAAAATATAAAGAACAATAAAATAGGCACTATATATCTACTGTATAGGTTGTGAAGTAACAAATCATTACATTTCTTGTGGAAGTACTTTTCTCCCCACAACAATAAAATTTCTTCCCAGTATGCTGACATTGGTGGACATCCTTCCGTGTATCTGTTCATATTTTTAGTACTTGTGAATACACTTCTAGACACTATATTATTTCATTATTTTGTTCTGTGCATTTTTAAAATACAGAAGCCAGATGTCTTACTATCATTATTAAGCTGTCATTTATTTTGATGCAGGGATGTTTCTTCATCTGCATAAAATAAAAACAGTCAAAGAGATATATGGAAAAATTAAGATAAATTAAGATAATAATGCATGCATCTTCTGATGCATGCAGCTAAACAAAATTATTTCCACTCTAGAGTTTTCCAATGGACACAAACAGGAACTCAGTGATGGATATGTAGGTATAATATTACTTAAGGCCTTTACAGAGAATAAATAATGCCAGCATTAAAATCTATGTCCTTAGAACTGTTTTCACCACATAGTTTTAGGAACTCTGGGCAATTTTAGTTAGATTCCAGTTTGAAAATCACCAGTGGATTGTGCAAAAGGTATAAATTATGTTTATCTGTAATCATTGATAAGCTAATGAAATTCTTCTTCCAATATAGTTATAAAAGCAGTGTCTATATTCTCATTGATATCATTAAAAATTTCTACTTCTGATCTTCTTTCCATCACTCATTAAGATATTGCTGAAACCAAATTGTTTCATAATGATATATTTAGGTTTTCCACTTTCACTCCTTCAATAATAGCATTATTTCCCTTATGCAGCCATCTTGATCAGTTAACTCGCTCATGACATGACTTGCTGACAGGTTCTATATATTCAGGGAAAGGTTAACTTCTGCTGCCTTTCTGGATAGAAAATAGTTCACTAGATGATTTCTCACTTTCCAAAGCACCAAATTAGTCTTGTTTGCTCAATTTTTTTCCCAATTTCTTGAACCCTACATTAAATGGCATTTCACCCAGCTGTTTAAGATTATTCATTTTCAATGTTCTGCTATGGTTTTCCTGTGTTTTTTATTCATTTTAAATATTTTTATTTTTAAAATATCAAAGATTTACAGAAGGTTGTAAACAAACGTACAAGAAAGTCACGTGTTGATGTCTTACTCAGTGTTGATGTCTTACACATCTACACTACATCAAAACCCAGAAATTGAAATTGGTACAATTTGTAGAGCTTATTTAAATTTCATAAGTTATACATGTAGTTTTATGCAATTTTATCATATCTGTACACTTTGTATGACCGACACCGCCATCAACACACTCAACTGGACTATCACCACAAGACTCCCTCATGTTTTCTCTTTGTAGCCACACCCATGCCCTTCCCCCAGCGCTGGTTTCTGGCAACCACCTGTCCATTCTCTATAACTAGGTTATTTTTATGAATATTACATAAAATCATGCAGTATGTATTTTTTGGAAATTGGTCTTTTATACTCAGCATAATTTCCTTGAGGTTTATCCAATATCTTGCCATTATCAATAGTTTGGTCCTTCTAATTGCTGAGTAGTATTTCATACTATGGAAATACCACTGTTTGTCTTACCATTCATCTGTTGAAGGACATCTAAGTTTTTGCCAGTTGTTTTTAAGCTGTTACAAATATAGTTGCTATGACCATTCATGTACAGGAATTTTTGTGGCTATAAGTTTTATTTTCTCTCAGATAAGTACCCAAGAGTACAATTACTAGATGGCATGATAAGTCCATTTAGTTTTTAAAGAAACTGTGAAATTATTTTTCAGAGTGATTTTATTATTTTACATTCCCTCCAGTAGTTTTTCACCAAATTTATGAAGTTTTCAACTCTTATTTCTTTGAATACTCTGTCAGTCTTTTTTTCTGGGACGCTGATGATATGAATGTTAGGTCTTCTGCTATTCTACTGATTCCTGAGGCTCTTTTTTTTATCATCTACATTTTGTGTGTTTTTCAGATTAAGTTCTATTGATCTGTTGATCTGGCTTTACATTCACTAATTCTGTCCATGATTATCTGTATCTTAACTTTCAAAAAGGCTTTCATTTTGTTTATTGTGTTTTTCAGTTATTTAACTTTCATTTGTTTAACACTTTTACTTAGTTGCTGAGAATTTTTACTTTTTATGTTTTAAGAGAATTGTAATTGATTGTTGAGGCATTTTTAGGACAGCAATTTTAAAATCTTTATAAGCTAATTCTAACATCTAATTCATTGCAGTATTTACTCAGTTGATTGTTTTCTCATTCCAGTTGTGATTTTCCTGGTTTTTGGCATGACAAGTGGTTTCCAATTGTGTCATGGACATTGCAGTTATGATGTTTTGAAGTCTCATGATCTTTCTTAACTCTTATTTTAAGAGGTATTTGCTCAGTTTAGTTTCAGTGCCTAGGTTCTTGTCTGTTTTTTATTTTATTTTATTTATTTATTTTTAAATTATTTTATTGTTGTTCAATTACAGTTGTCTGCATTTTCCCCCCACCACTCCCCCCCACCCCAGCCAAAGCCACCTCCTTCCCTTGCTTCCACCCTCCACCTTGGTTTTGTCTATGTGTCCTTTATAGTTCCTGAAAACCCTTTCCCCCAGTGTCCCCTCCCCCCTTCCCTCTGGTTATTGTTAGATTGTTCTTAATTTCAATGTCTCTGGTTATATTTGTTTGCTTTTTTCTTTTGTTGATTATGTTCCAGTTAAAGGTGAGATCTTATTGTATTTGTTCCTGGCTTATTTCACTTAGCATAATGCTCTCCAGTTCCATCCACAATGTCACAAAGGGTATTAGCTCCTTCTTTCTCTCCGGTGCTTTATTTCCCATGACGGTTCAGTTTTCAGAGCTCTTGCAATGCTATTTTAGCATGCTTCCCTCTTGGGGTACTTCTGGGACTCTCCTTTAATCCCTTCCAGTAACATCTGTGGGGTCAATGGTGCTGGGTGTTATTGGGCTGTGGGTGGAAGGGACCTGGGCTTGGATCTCCTCATGTCATTGGGAAACTCAGGGGCTGCTTACACTGGCCCTGTAGCAGTAGATCCATGCACTGCTGATGTTTTGGTGGTGAGTGGTGACTAGGAATGCCTGAGGCATCCCTGCTACCATTGCTACTGACGGATGAGGTTGCAGTAGAGGCCTGGGTTGTAAAGCAGGGATTGGGGCTTCCCCCAGACCTGTGCTGGGCTCCCTTTTATTGTTCTTATCATCATAGAAAGCAGACATTCTTGGGGATGTGTATGTGTGAGTGTGTTTGTGTATGTTGGGAATTGCTGCTGTGGGCCTTTCTGGTATCTTTCCCACCAGCATATGGTTGGTTAAAAGAAGACCCAGAATCTCACACATTGTTATTCCTTAAGTTCTGATCATTGTTGTAAGAAGTAAATAAAACAATGTATGAATAGTACAACAAATAGCACAAAATAGTGTAACATTAATAATACATAGTGTGCTTTACTTAACCCAAATAAATCTCTGCAAGATCTACAAAATTATGACAGCTACATCAATTATCTAGAAAGTATTTCTATAGTGTGTACATTATTTTTCCACTTAAAATGTTCTAATTGTTTTCCTCCTTTTCTTCTCCTTCTACTCATTCTCTGAGGTGGCAGCACAAAGTACATTTGAAAAGCACTATTTATACAATTAGATGCGATATCAATAGCAACAAAAAGTAGCTAATATTTATTAAGCAATTATTCTGTCTGGCATTGTAGTAGGGAGTCTATATTCCTAGTATTTAATTTTTTTGTTATTACTTTATTCATTGTTGTGGAGGAAGAAGTCATTTGCTCTTCCTGCAGTTAGTGGTGACCGACTGAGAATCTTACCAATTATCTTAATAATTCAGGTGGGAGGAGTATGCCTAATATTTCTTTTGTATTCCCTCACCTTTCGTAGTGCTGCTGCACCCCAGGAAGAGAGGAGATGCACGTGGAGAAATTGACTCTGAGCTGCCCCTCCCTCACAGTTTTCACTCACAAAACATGCCAGTCTACAGCTGCCAGATATAGCCCCTTCTTCTTGAAGATGTCACTGACTTCTGGGCTATCCATAAATATCCTGGATATTTTATTATTACTGAGATTTCATGTTCTTGTGTTTTTGTGTTTCTAAAATATATAATTGTCATATTCTTCTGTTTCCTTACAAAGCTCAAGTAGATTTTGAGCTTTGTAAGGACAAGAACTGCGTCTTATTTGTCTTAGTACCCTGAGAACTTAATATAGTACCTGTTACATAGAGATGTCCCCAAACTATTGTTAAGTGACTATTTTGAATAAATCACTCCCTTCACTTATACACATGTACACATACATAGATACTTTCTAGGTGATTGATATGGCTGTCACACTTTTGTGTGTCTTGCACAGATTTATTAGGTTAAGTAAAAAACACTAAATGAGCAGTGTTGGCTCCTGTGAAAAGTTGGGCTCCGAGAAGAACAGCTGGGAGAAAGAGGGGTTTGCAAAATGGATAGTCTGCACTTCTCTGTTGAAGACTGGAGAGATGAGAGAAAACAGGAAGCTAAGTGTGCTGACATGACCTTGGACATTGTTCTGGGCTCCCAGCTAACCTTATTCTGCCACCTCAGTCAAAATAGTTTTTTAAATTAAGGTCTTTGTTCTCATCTGTCAAATAAACGTGCTGAACATGACCTTCACAGGGTAGTCCTCAGGAAAAGTTAGTAAATGATTGCAAAATCTGAGAGCAGGAAAGACACTGGGTAAATCTTGAATAATAAACCAGGACCTTTCTGTGCTAAGTCAAACTAAGAGGCATTTAATTTGCAGTCTTCCAGTATTTGACTATCTGTTGCAAGAAAAAGAATCACAAAAAATGTATATATAAAAGAAAAGCTGACAGTTGAAAAACTAAAATGAAAAGTAACGACATAAACAATGTTAGAAGATGCCTTCAAGGAGACGAGTTATCTGAAAGTTGAGATCTCAATTTAGAACATTTCTTTCTCTCTAATTGTTGTTATGTGTGCTGCTGCAACATGATGAAATAGCCATAAACTTAGTGTGATAGGCTTGCAGAATAATTTAATTATAATTTAACATTTACTTTTATGCTATGCAATTACTTACATTGCTTTTTGCTGAAGACAATACATTTAAGCAGCTGCACACAATGAAAAAAATAGCTGACAGGGTCAATTCTAAAGTTATACTAAGGTTTAGTTACATTCCTTTTTCACCCAGTGGACTTAACAAATTAGGCAGCATGAAACTAATTGAAAGAAAACCAGATAAGTAATCAGGAACCCTTGATTCTTCTCTAAACATTGTCATGATTGAGCTTCCCGAATTTTGTAATTTGCTCCATCTTTAGTGGTTAAATTCCTATTTTCTTATCTATAAACATTGTCATTGGATGGTCAGTATTTCTTTCATTCACTAAAATTTTGTGAGAATGATAACTAATGTTGCTTATAGAATCCCAGAAAGGCTGTGTTGTTTATGAGATTAAATCCATTCCAAAAGCAAAAGTTATTTACTTATGTTGGGTGTCTACTTTATGTTATTGGGCAAGACTGGTTTATAAAATTTGGCTGTTATTTGTACTCTATATTCCTTATATCTTCCCCTTCCTGAAAGTTCTCAATACAAGTAATTTTCCTATTAATTTTACTGCAAAATATTTGTTGCCTGTTTACAATGCAAAAATGACTACACAAAAACTTCACTTCAGATATTTTTGTGTTAAATATCATTTCCATGTTGTGTCTTTGTGACTTGAGAAATATTCCATGTTAATTTTAATATTAACAGAGATATCTTTCGCTACCAATACATGAGTTTTCTCTTACATGATTTAGAATTTGGGGTGATTCTGACAGTAAACAGTATCTATTAGAAATACGAGTTCTAAGTAAAGGGCATAATTTAGATGCCTGTACTTTTAAAGGAGACATAGAAATTTTTTAGTCAATCAAATATTTTTATGGAGAATGCCAGCCATGTTTTAAAACAGTTTTAATGAGATATAATTAACATACAAATTTCACCCACTTAAAATATACAATTCCGTCCTTTAAAATGTATTCACATGGTTGTGTCTCCATTGCCACAATCTAATTTTAAAACATTTTTACCCGTCCTAAAGAAAGCCCCCTAACAACCAATCCCCATCTCCCCTCCTCTCCTCCTTCTACCCCTAAGCAACCAGTTATTTACTTTTTGTCTCTGTGGAATTGATTATTCTGAATATTTCCAATAAGTGAAATCATCTAGTACATGTCTTTTGTGATTTCTTTCTCTTAGTAAAATGCTGTCACCACAGCAATGCGGTAGCATGTACCAGTACTTCATCTCTTTTATTTTCAATTAATATATGTTGAGTGAAAATAACACATTTCATTTATATATTCATCAGTTGGTTAATATTTGGGCTCATACCAATTTTTGATTATTAGGATATGTTAATATGGGCACTTGTTTATAACTTTTTTCTTATTTTATTTTATTTCTTAAATATATTTGAAAAATATGTCATTGCTTATGCTGTTACAGTTTTCCCATTTTTTTTCCTCCCTTTTATTCCCCTCTGCTCTGCACTCCCCCTCCCACCAGCATTTCCCAACTTTGGTTCATGTCAATGGGTCGTACATATAAATTCTTTGGCTTCTCCATATCCTATACAATTCTTAACCTCCCCTTGTCTATTTTGTACCTACAATTTATGGTTCTTTTTCTCTGTATCTTTTCTCCCATTCTCCTCCCTCCCCCTCCCCACTGATAACCCTCCATGTGGTCTCCATTTCTGTGATTCTGTTCCTGTTCTAGTTGTTTGCTTTGTTTATTTATTTGTTTTTTTCAGGTTCAGTTGTTGATAGTTGTGTCTTTGTTGTCATTTTACTGTTCATAGTTTTTGATCTTCTTCTACTTCTTAGATAAGTCTCTTTAACATTTCATATAATAAGGGCTTGGCGATGATGAACTCCTTTAGCTTGACCTTGTCTAGGAAGCACTTTGTCTGCCCTTCCATTCTAAATGATAGCTTTGCTGGATACAGTAATCTTGGATGTAGGTCCTTGACTTTTATGACTTTGAATACTTCTTTCCAGCCCCTTCTCACCTGCAAGGTTTCTTTTGAGAAATCAGCTGATAGCCTTATGGGCACTCCTTTGTAGGTAACTGTGTCCTTTCCTCTTGCTGCTTTTAAGATTCTCTCATCTTTAATCTTGGGTAATGTAATTATGATGTGCCTTGGTGTGTGCTTCCTTGGGTCCAAGTTGTTTGGGACTCTCTGAGCTTCCTAGACTTCCTGGAAATCTATTTTCTTCACCAGATTGGGGAAGTTCTCCTTCATTATTTTGTCAAATAAGTTTTCTATTTCTTACTCTTTCTCTTCTCCTTTTGGCATCCCTATGATTCAGATGTTGGAGTGTTAAAGTTGTCTGGGAAATGCCTAATCTCTTCATTATTCTGTACATTGTTTTCTCCTTTCCTCTGGAATTCTGACTATATAAGTATTAGAGCTATTGATGTCTTCTGACAGATTCATGAGTCTTTTTAAACTTTTTTTTTTAGTTTTTTTTTGTTGCTGTTCTGATTGCATAATTGCTATTAAAATATCTTTAATTCACTGACTCCTCTGTTTCCTTTATTTGGTTATTGAATCATTCTAAGGAGTTTTTTGTTTCAGTTATTGTGCATTTTAGTTTTAAAATTTTATTTGGTTCTTTTTCATATCATTTGTTTTCTTGCAGAGACTTTCTGTATTTTCACCCTTTTAAAAATGTTTCACCTTTACTTCTTAAAGCTTGGTTATAATAGCGCCTTTAAAATCTTTGCCAGATAATGCCAACACTTGCATTATTTCAGTATCGACATCTATTCATTATCTATTCTTTTGTAAGCTATCAAGATTTTTCTGATTTTCATATGCTGACTTTGGATTGTGTCTTGAAAATTTCGTGTACTATGTTCTGGATTTTTGGGTACTTTTTAATTCCTATGGAGGTCATTTATTTGTGAGTGTATACATATCTGTATGTGCATCATGGACATACTGGTATTTTGTCAGTTAATAGACCTGGCTAAGCTCAGGCTGAAAGTTCCAAACTCCCTTGTGTGGGCTGCGGTTTTAAGGTGGTTCTATTTTCAGGGAGAAGGCAGTGCTAATTGGCTTCATCTGTGTGTTTCCCATCCAGAGGACAGTCTGAGGCTTTCAGGGTGGTCTGTCATCAGTTCAGTTCTCAGAGCATTTGGTTTGCTGTTTTGAGTCACACTCATGATCAGGCTATACACAACTTTATAGGATCACTTTCTTGAATACCCGTCTCTTAACAGTCTTTGAAACTCTCTGGCTCCTTTAGGCTCCCACTTTTCTCTTCTGTCTAGACACCTAGGTCTTTAGCTTCCCCACTCTGCTATGTTATTCCTACAACTATGTCTGCCTCTGGGGCCAAGTAGCAGGACTTTAGAGATACAAGAAGAAAATTGGGATATACTCTCTCACATCCTCAAGATCACACAGTTCCTCCTATTAAAAGTGAAGAGTTGCTTTCCCTCAGAGTTGAAGTGTCTGCCCAGATGCTCATGCCCAGCCCTACCACTACTGCCATGGCTTTGCCTGGGACTAGGATAAGAGAATGGAAATAATAAAAAGCAAAAACAAAAGTGAATTTTTCTACTCTCTCTCACCCTTGGGGCTCCCTTCCCTGATGCCCAGACAAGAAATGAAGGGCTTCTCTTATAGCCCTTCCTGCTTGTACCCAGAGTGCTATTCTGGCCTCTGTGCTCCTTTTTAGTCCAGGGTGAGAGGAAACAAGCAACTCACTTTCATATGGTCCTATTTTGAGTTCTGGCTTCCCCTTCTCATCCTACCTGTTACCATTTAACTTCTCTGTCTTCAGATATTTGCTTAATGCACTTAGTTGTATTCAGTAGGAGAAACAGAATATGTTTGTTTTTATTTGACCTGGTACCAGAAACTTAAATGCATATTGAAAATATTATATTAAAAAATTACTTCTTATTTCTATGTCATTTACTTGTTTTCCTTCCATGTACTTTTAGGTCTACATTTTCTAAACCATTTAAATCAAATGGCAGAAATTGTTTTTGAAAAACACGCCTATAGAATAACATCCAGTCCCTCCATTGATATTTAGCCTCATGCTTTAATTATCTTACCATCAAGAATTGCTTGTTTATATTCTGGCTCTGCCAGTGGGCCTCGCTGAGCAGAATCAAGGCATAGGCATTGTGTTGACCACAAATTTCAGGCCCATCGGAAGGATAGTTTTGTTATGAAACTAAAGTGAAAAAAAATTGAAGCTATAAATGTTCCTTGCATACAACTGGTTAAATAATGAAGATATTGTATGAGACAGTGAGCATATTGTTATATGGTTAGATTCTTTTTGTGATCTCTTTTTTATTTCTGATTAGTTACAGAAAAGTTTCCCTAGTGGAAGACTCAGAAAAATAATAAGTGTTCATATATTTAGAGAAGAATTCTTGTTTTGTCTTTTCAAACATCTTTGCCTTGATGGATCCCTTTGTCAATATAAAGTTGTGTTTAATCCAAATTTAGAAACACCAAAACTTCACTGTAAGGGTGGAAAAAATTCTCAAACAAAAAATTACAAATTACCTTTTCCATCTTTAAAGTTACAGTACATGATTCTGTTAGTATGTGCTATCCTTCAACAAAGAGTCCTGAACAGACATTTCCCTACCCTACTGTGGATACTATCAAGTGCCATGTTCATATTTCACACCACTGTTACAGTGTGGGGGTGATGCCTGAACAATGTTATTTCAGGTTATCTATATTTGCTGTCATTTAGTTACCAATGTTTAATTTTATTGATACTACTGATAGACGGGTAAACAATTACTTTGAAATTTAATACAAGTAAAATGTAAAAGAACTCACTTAGAATAGAAACAAACAAATGCGAAGATGGCTTTCTTTAAATTTGTCTGGAAAACTAACATAGGAACCAAATTTTATCCCTAACATAATCTATACCAATATATTTGTAGAATATTTAAAGAAAGTTAAAAATCTAATTCACATTTGTTACATTTATATTCAAGTAAGTTCTTAACTTCTCAAATATTGTATTTTAGAAGCTAATTAATTCAGGATTGAAATTGTAGCAAAAAAAGTAAACATTTCTACAACTAATCATTAATATGAGTTGTTAGCTTTTTAAATTTTAGTTTTATTGAATTACATTTCTTCATTGCTTACTTGTGTCTTGAGGGCTGTGAAAAAAATTCCTTCCTTTTGTTATCCCACTAAATTTTACACCCATTTTCAGTAGTTTTATCCATGGCATATAATATTTTCTAAGTAAAAAATTGTTAAATAGATATTTAGCAGACATTGGAATTTAAATGGAATGTATCAATTTAAATAAAAATTCTTGTGGGTATATATATACACGTTTGAGGACAATGACACAATTAAATGAAAGGAATATTTCAATAATTCTCCCCCTCTCATTATAGAAGAATATAAACCTCCACCTGTTGTATAAACATCCACAATCCATAGAGTTTACTGAATATATGCTTCAAAATAACATACATATGTAGAATGCTAATTTAGGTAAACTCTTATTGACTTGACATATATCATAGAATTTTTTCCTCTAATTTTATGGTTTTCACAACTCTTTATACATTTTTCACTATATAATTAAAGGTATCCCAAATGTTTTGTGGCATTTAATAAGAAGAATCTAGGTAAGTCTGAGGGTAGATAGTAAGAAGCTTGGGAAATTCCTTGGGAAGTGGAATGGGGAAACTGAGACAAGGTGATTAAATGAGGCCAAACAATTTGAACAATTTATAGCATCTAGTGAATCATAAGACCTTATGTTCCCTAACTAAGGACATTTGAGAACAAATGGTTTATACTTCTCCTCCCTGATCACAGAATAAATAGCTTAAATCACCCTGGTTAGGGAGAAAGAGGGCAAAGACACAATTAATAACATTGGTGCCAGCCAAAGCTAAGGATGCATGAAGTCAGAGGAACAAATAACAAAAATCCGATTAAAACCAGACAGATCCAAGATTAAAAAAACAAAATGAAACAGTAAAGCAGACCAAAGAAGAATCCCAAACCCCCCTATAGTGCATTTTGATGCACCAGCATATTAAAAACACACCTAGAAAACTAATGAGTGTTCTGCTGAAAGCCTCCCCTAAGTTTCTCACCTGTAGAAGAGAGATAAAACCTTCAAGACAAAGGATGCCAATGCAGGCTCTCAGTGGAGAGCATGGCCGTGCTTCTTCTTGGGCATGAACTTTTTACTTTCTCCTAAATTCTAAGACTTGCAGGGGTACAGCGAGCTGCAGCAGCTCGTCCTGGGCTTACCCACCTGACTCTGTCTCCAAGGCCCCCTTTTTCTCAGATTTTCCAGTGAGTTAAAAGCAGCCCTGCCTTGGCTCACTTCTTTCCTATAATGTTTCTAGGGAGCCAAAACAGAACACTGCCTAGGCTCTCTTTTGTTGATTCTTCTCCTAAGCCCTTCCTTTGTTTCAGTGTTGACAACTTTCATAAACATACTCTCAAAATCACCTGAATTTGTCCTATAAAATCTTTCCTGCACTAAGTCAAGAGCCCACACAATACAAGCCTACACAAGGCAGACCTGCTCTGGGCCAGTCCCCATCAGGTAAGAAGTCCAGGTGTAACCTATAGAGTAGGTGTAGAAACACTGGGGGTGGGAGTAGTAGGGCAGGGCATAACCTCAGCATTGCAAAGAATTAGAAACAAAACTGTATTATAACAAAGCTAGGGAGTAGAGGGATAAAGATTTTTCAGAATCTGAAATGAGAAAGAAAAAACCCAAAAAGACAAAAAAAGGGTTATGTTTCCCTAAGGTGAATCTTTTGTGGTAGACTATAACAAAGCAATAAAGGAATCGGCAATACTTGCATACCCAGTGGACTATTTAAATATTACTGTGAGTGAGAACAAAAGACTTCAAAATTTCCCTAGCTCTCTTGTTTAAATCTATATGGGAATTCAGATTTAGAGCTAAATGGAGCACAATCGCATGGGGAGCCTCAGGAGGCTACAAGGACGATGAATATTGATGGGAATTCACTTCTATGTTGTGCTCGGAACAAATGACAACAGAGTAGTAAACAACTATTTCCTAGGAGATGCAAATAGATTCCATAGGCTGTGAACTGAGACTCTTTCCCACTCAGATCTTATTCAAAGCAAACAGTGTATTTAGAAGGGTATACATACCCTAACAATTAGACTGGGTATGGCAAACTAGAAACAAAGAAACCAAATTAGTTCCAACTCATTATAACTATAAACGAGACTTTTTCTCTCTCACCAAGTAGGCTAGAGATGGCATTATTTTTGTTTCACACTTTTAGAAATAAAGGAATTCACTCTGGAAAAGTTGTCTTTGAGTATTTAGCAAGATTTTGCTGGATCTGAAGTCTACCAGTGCTACCCTTCAGAGAGATACAGTATTTTCTGGAAGATTGTTGCAATATCATTTTTTTTTCTTTTTGAAAAGCTCTATTTTCCAAATAAGAACATTTCTCTCTGGAGCCTGCAGTGATTCATAAGTTACCTTTTAGATGACAAGATGCCATGAGGTGCCAAGCAAAAGATAGGTAAAAAATTAGAATAGTTAACTCAAAATCTAAAAATGATATTCTGAAGATAATTTTTTTTCTTTTTAAAGGTGAAAGCAAAGGTGGTTGAATGGAAATTTGTAGAAGAAAAGATATACTCAACATGAAGGCAGATGAACAAATAATCAGAAATAATGAGGTTGACTAATGAAACTGTCCTTATAGAATTTAGCATGATGTCTATAAATAACTATAGCACTTTAAAGCATTCACTTAAAGAACAAATTTAGATTATTTGAAAAACAGATAAAGAAAGTAAATTTCTGTATTGCTTTATTTCTGCAGGGCAAAGTAGTCTCAAACCTATTTTGGAATACCTGCGAATTTTTGGAGAACAGGGGCCGTATATTATTATTCATTGTGTTTCTAGGAGCCACGTTGAGCTTCATATACAGAGACAAACCAAGAGTCTGTCTACATAGCAAGTGCTAAGTACCAGGCCATAGGGTTCTCAGATGTCACTGGAATGCATTAATATGGGAGAAAATGCATTTTGCTGACTCTGTTTATGAAGATCATTGCATTCTCTTAAAAGAGATTCTTTGGTATGTTAGAAGGTATTCTTTAGGAAGTTAGATATCAATGAGTATCCTAAAGAAATAATAGATTACTAGTAAATTGCATCCTAAGGAACATGTTTTGTTTTATTTTTCTACTTACTGCAGTGCTGTAGTGTTCCCTGTGGAAGGTACATGTTTGCCACAGAAGACAATAGCAGAGAAGCAGAGAGCGAAATAGAAGGGGAATTTGAGTTCCTTCACCTGTAGCCCTCATTTACTCCTTCTGACCTGAGACCCCCAGTCTTCGATTTAAATCAGTGAAATTAGATAATGTCTGTTAAAAGAGTCAGCAAACTGTTAGCCTCCTCCAGGCACCCACTTGATTCAGTCTAGATCTGTTTGAGTATTGCCACTACGGTGCTGGGTATATGTCGACAGCTAGTTCTTCTCTTTTGTTACAGGATATTTCTGCAAACAGGAAGTGGGAAAGCCAATCTTTTCTCTAGCCACACATTTGAAAATTATGGACTAGATGTGGCAGATTCTGTTGGAGACTATGAATTTCATAGCTTTCCTGAAACATTACTCCCTACCTGGGTGCCATAAACCCTGCTGTCTCAGCAGCCCCAGCTTTCCTCATTCCTTCGCTTCTAGGACTTGTACCGGGCAGAGCTGCTGTCAGACATGCCCAAGCTCTCACACCTCGCATTCTCAGTGCCTTTCCAAGGTGCAGTAGAGTCCTGATGAGCTGAGAGTATTAAGTCAGTTCTTTTTATCTCAATCCACTTGCAGCAGGCTGACCCAGCCATGGCCCTATTTTCTCCAACCATCATTAAAGATATAAGTCCCTTAGATTGTCCTTTTTCTCTTTAGTTCTCTCGACCCACTATTGTTGTCCCTGGAAAACTCTCAAAATTTCTCATATGTTATCTGAGAAACTTCTGTCCTTTGATGGTTAGACTCCCATTCATCTTCAATCATATCACTGATCCTTCAGGAAATGCTTACCCTTAAGTGAGCATGGGCTCTTTTTTGAGAAACTCTTCTTTGCAGCTTTTACCAGCAGAAGAAAGGCTGTCATTCTCCCAAACTCTTTAAATTTTTGGTCTGTGATTTTTTTTGGTCTATGGCCAGAGGCTGCTGGTTGTCTTTGGTTATTTATTCTCTTTCCTTCTGTGGTAATAGAATGCTCAATTTTTAGCTGAGTCATAGTCATCTTGAGTAAGGATATTTCCCAGAATCCCTTAAAACTTGCTGGCATGCAAGTGAGTTCTGGTTAATGAGATATTGGCAGGAGGAGTATATGTAACTCCCTCTAACGTCTGTAAAGAGGGAAACAGGCCCTTCTTCTAATTTCTCTCTCCTATTAGCTGGAAGGTGGACATGACGGAGCTGGGCTGGTTGTGACTTGAACAGAGGCCACACATTAGTATATTAGACTAATACTATTGCCGTGCACATAGCATACACAATACATATTTATAGATTGATTAATTGAAGTCTTCTAGTCTTTTATCTAAAGGTTTATTCACCCTTAGTTGTAGAGATGGGTTTCTATTAAAGACAAAACAAACTAACACTAATAAGCCAACTACAACACACTTGCATGCTATACCAGGCCTAAGAGTCCCCAGCATGTGACCACTATTTTAGGCTAACATGGTTTAAGAATAACTCCTCCTCTCTGGATCTTTTTTGTATCAGCAGCTCAGTTACATCTTGTATTTGAAAAACTGATAAGAAACAAAGTTTTGAGACCAGCAAAGCCAAGAACTGGGAGCACTTTCACCTTGGGTGCCTCTTGATCTGTGAGTTTCATGACACCATGGAAAGAGATAGTGAAATTTTATGTATGACATTGAAAATTTCATCACAGTCTGGCTGGGCCTCATGGGAAAAAATGATTGACACCTCTCATGCACATGGTTTCTATCTTTGCATGGCTATAATAATCATCAATAAAGTTTTTTTAAAGGCAGATAATCAAAAGCTCTATTTGTAGTGTGTAAGTATGTGAGAACTTCCTCCAATAATGAACCCTGTCTGTTTATTGTCCTTCAGGCAGCCATGAACCCCTAAGACAACAGCCCCCCTTTATCTGATGTTTCAGTTTCCAAAGTTTCAGTTGTAAATGCTCAACTGAGGTCCAAAAGTATTAAAATGAAAGTTCCAGAAATAAACAATTTGTCAGTTTAAATTGTGCACCATTCTGAGTAGACGGAGGAAATCTCGCATTTATCCCACTGTCTCGAGTGGGACACGAATCCTCCCTTGTCCAGCGTTTCTACACTGTGCACCGCCCCCCACCCGCTAGACACTTAGCAGCCCTCTCAGGTTTCGCATTGGTTGCCACAGTGCTTCTGTCCAAGTAAACCTTATTTTTTTTAATAATGCCCCACTCACATGACTTTCATTGCAGTCTACTAGTGTAATAGTTCTGTTTAATTATTGTTCTTAGCCTCTCACAGCGCCTAATTTATAAGTTAAACTTCATCACAGACATGTACACATAGAAAAAACATAGTGTATATAAGTTTCTGTACTATCCACGGTTTCAGACATCCACTGTCAGTCTTGGGACTTACCTCCTCAGACAAAGGGAAACTGCTGATTTCTACTGTCTTACCTAAGTTTTTCTGTGTTTATAAAGATATATCTGGCTAAAGCCTTTTTTTTTTTTTGCTAAGATTCAATATGATATTTCTACCTCTTGCTTCATATGTTTGGCTTCCTTCAGAGAATACAGTTTCCTGGAGTGCTCACAGTTTTTTATCCCACATTTCTGTCCAGGATTATACTGTGAATCAACCTCTAAATCTCTATAGTCACTAGTTTCCGAAATCTTATCCTTTTTTTTTTTTTCATGTGAAAAGCAGGTCAAATATATGGTGATAGAAGGAGATGAGTTTGGGTCGTGGGCACCCAATCCAATATACACATGATGTATTATAGAATTGTATACTTGAAACATGCAATTTTATTAACCAATGATACCCCAATAAATTTAATAAAATTCTAAAAATTAGAATTCTTATTCTACATTTCAGAGTTTGTCATATTTTTCACAATTCTTAAATCATTACTAATGTTTGTTCCATGATTATATCTGCAGATTTGGTTTCCTGGGGCACAATTAGACAGAATCCAGGATTGTAAAGTCATTTAAAACAGCTCAGTGCTCTTGTATTATTTTTATGTGTTTGTTTGTTAACCAAATATTTACTTCAGCCTGGAGCGTTTGAGTTCAGAGTTGGGAATGGAGCTACAACAACTAGATATAGATTTTGCTTTCTAAGACTTAAAAGAAGAATAGAGGTAAACACGAGCCCAAATCATAATAATAATAGTTAAAGTAATTGAGTGTCACTATTCTAGGTTTGTCTCCTAGCTGTTCATTTTTCCTCACAGTGTTATGGAGTCAATGTCGCTCATTTTACAGACGAGGAAGCTGCTGAACAGAGCGATCCAATGAGTTATTAAACATCTCACAACTCGTAAGTAGAAGTATCAGTGTTAAAATCTAAAGTTTCTGTTCACATCAGGTTACAACTATGGCTCATTAGCCTTATTTGACTGAAATTCTGTCCCTCATTAATTCAGGTCACTGTGCTAGTTTTGGTGTTAAGGTCATTCTTCTTAACAGAGATGCTACAAATAAAATAGAGTTCAGAAGGAGTGTTTATTTTCTGTCACCCACAGATATATTTTGATTTTATATTTGACATATATGACTGTGCAATGGTGATAGAAGCATAATATTACATGATCTTCTTCAAATACTGGGGAATGTTCTTTTTATCTTCCTTATGCTAGCTTTAAATATATTTGTAAATCCCTTTATATTGTTTGTCCTAAGACTCATTCACAACTGCCCTTTTTATACATTTGAACATCTCTCTCATGAACTTATGGGTTT
Source organism: Desmodus rotundus (assembly GCF_022682495.2). NCBI lineage: Eukaryota > Metazoa > Chordata > Mammalia > Chiroptera > Phyllostomidae > Desmodus > Desmodus rotundus. The sequence continues at coordinate 56,874,509 of NC_071388.1, read as the reverse complement.
CTTTCCCCTTTTTTTGTTTCTTCTTCTGCTTATTCATATGCCCTTTATCTGTGATTATCAAAGGCCTCTCTGGTGAGCGGTATTTTAAATGACCTTATGCTAAGTGAAATTCACCAAAGACAGAAAAGGTTAAAAAAACACTGCATGATGTTAGTGATATGTAAAACCTAAAGCAGTCAGATACATACAGACAGACAGTAGAACAGTGGCTTCTAGGGGGGGTGGAGTGGGAAACGCAGAGAGGCTGCTTCCAGGGTACAAACATTTGACTACGTAGGATGAAAAGCTAGAGCTCTAATGATCTACATGATGACGATGGTTAATACGATTGTATTAAATACTGGCAATCTGCTAAGAGAGTAGATTTTAGGTACTTTCATCACACATAAAAATGGTAACTGTGTGAGGAGATGATATGCTAATTAGCTTGACTGTAGTAATCAATTCACTATGTATGTGTATATCAAATTTTTGTTCACACACCTTAAATATATAGAATTTCACTTGAAAATAATTGTAACAATAAATGCTTTTTTCCTTTATGTTTTTTTCTTACTAGGATCATGCATAGCCATTATATTTTCTCTTTAATTGAAATATCTTGGTTCTGAATATATTTGATAATAGGAATCATCATTTACATCCCCTAAACTTCTGGAAGTCAATTTTTCTTGCCTTTTGTGATAGCATATCAAAAAGTAAAGTGCGTCATCTTCTAGAACCTTCCATTTAGGCTCTCCAAGTACAGAGGGGAAGGCTGTGCTCTGCACTAACGTGCCTTGCTAAGGAGGGAGCCCGAGTTTAGTCATGGGCTGTGGCAGGAAATTTGCACAGTTAATTCATCTAAAAATTAGTGACAAAAATATTTACTTGCTAACTGTGAGGAATAAACGAGATGTTATACATGAAAAGTACATCATCCCCTGTTAACTGAGATAGATACTTATTCTTGAAAAAATGACGGTGTACACCATTATAAAATTAAAAGTCCACCTAAGGTTATAAAACAGTGTTGCACGACTCCACATGGTGCCATTTCCATAGCATTCCACGTAACTGGCATGCCCCGCAGTTGCGCATAGCTTTGACTTCGACCTCAAGCACCTTACTCCATGGTCTCTGGACTGCATTAATTTAGCAAACATGCATTCACTGTCTACTAGGAGACTGGAACTGTGCTAGATGACAAGAAAATAAAGACAGACAGAAATAAAGAGACACATCTCTTTTCTAATGGAGCATAAAATTTAATAAAAACTTCAGGAAGAGAATTATGTTAGAGGAAAAATAAAAGGAGCAAACCCTTTTGCTTTCACAGACAGCTTCTTACTTTACCTTAGGGAAAAGCTCCCTCTCTGGGTGGGGAAGTTAGCAAGAGTTCTTCCTTGACAGGAGGGCTGCAGGAAAGTGCAAGCTTCTTGCCACTGTGCCCATGACTTGGAGAGCTAAACCCAGGTTGATTTCAGCTCCTAGTCATATTTCTTAGCAAGGCACCTTTGCAGAGTACAACCTGCAAACTATATTTGGAGTCCCTGAATTGACAGTTGCAGACAAAGTTGCACGTTACTTTTGGATATTCTATCACAGAAGATCCAGTGACACCTAGTGAAACCTCAAGTTTTGCATTACTTGTATGAAACCAAGTTACCACGTATTGGCTCACTGTTGCATTAAATGAAATATACATCTACCATTTACAGTAATTGAACAGCAATTTAAATTTTGACTGTAGTGTTTAGAGAAAATGGCAACAAGGATTGCATTTGTACAAGACTTCTTAATTTTTTTCTTTGTGTCTCTCTCTTTCCATACCTCATACCCATGGGTGGATGGGAGTGTAGAAAATATGTTTCTTACTGTTCCACAGGGTGAAGTCATCAGATTTTTATAGAAGTTGGCGTTCTTTATAGGTAGAATAAAGATGGGAAATGTTGTAATACAGCATGATATTTAAGAAAAAAATCCTAATTTGCAGACATCATTAAATCCATATAGCTGGTGAATTAAGCTGCCAAAATTTCTTTATCCAATACTAGCTAAATATACTAGTGGTATTATATTACGAATCACCTGTCTCCTAAAGTCCTATAAACTATATCACCAGCCAAAGTTTAAATAAAACAAACTGCTGTACTTCCTTTTGACTCGTAACCCTAAAGGTTCATGAAAAATATATACACTCTGGGATAGGGAACAGATAATTAATGGTTGCCTATAATTCTGAAGCTGAGCATGTTCAATCTGGGTAATTACACCAAATCAAGCAGAAACACTATTATCAGCTGTTAAATGCTATTGTACCACTGGGCTTTTTACCTTTGTTTTTCCACTTGAGATGAGACATGACACCTTAATTGAACATATCCTCAAGTTGATGACAAATTCTAAAATATACAAAAGTACTTTCCCCCTACTGAGTACTCGAGAAGAGTTCTAAAAGTAGCTGAGACCAATCCCATAAGTCTACAGATAACGATGTATTTTACCTGATTGTTCTGAAGTCTGTTCTGGAGGGGCACCAAATACCTCTCTTTATAATTTATGTTTTAAGCTTAAAAATGTGCTTTTCAAATCATTTTTTACTTCTTTTACTCATGTTCATCCCTGCTATATTTGGGTGAGACCAACCTGAGAACAATATTGTGAAGCACATCACCCCAGTGTGCAGAGTAGGACCTTGACACTCATAGAATTTTGTACTTTACAAAAAGTATTGTTCAAGCTTGCTTGTGGCCTTTCAAGAACTAATACTTGACTCCCATCAAGTAGCGTGCTTTCAATTCTAAAATACTTCCAGGAGTTTTAGGGTTCAAAGCTTAAGGTAATGTCAGCACTTGGACAAAAATTGAGACAGTGAATTCTATTCAAATTTGATTTTATAAGCTTATGTCCATCACTTGTGTGGTTCGGTAGTCAGAGCAATTTTGAAAACACATGAAGCAATAGTTGGGATAATGAGAGAGAGAGTGTAAAATTGGTATACAATTTAAATATCTTGAAAGGTATGTTTTTTTTTGACTAATAGGACATGTATTATCTCTTATATTTAACTGTCAATATAAATATAGAAGAAAAAGTACAAACCACTCTTCTAATTATTCTCTTCCCTAATTTATTATTTCTTAAACACTTTTAAAGAATTTTTGATAAAAGTTAAATGAGTTCTTTCTACAACATTCTTTATTCACAAGATTTGGAAATAATTATTTAGATCAAGAATAGAACAAAACAGAAAAATAGTGTATTTGTTGTTTCACCCATCAATCTTTATTCTAAAAAATAAATGAAGGGACTAGGTTGTGGAAGAAAGAGGAAGAAGTTAAAGATGAATTGCAGAACCATACAGGACATTCCAGATATAGTTCTGTTTGGGACCATTTTATTGTTTCAAATGTGTGCCTATTTGACTTTCAGTGATGCTGAGACATCTAATTGAAATGGACTAATAGGAAGGAAAAGATCTAAGTCACAATTTCTTAAATTCTAGTTATTTAGATTGCACACGTTTCCCAAGGGACAGACAAAAAAAAAGGACAAAGGGGCAAGAACTAGACCTTAGAGGATTCTCTGTTTAAAATGAGATTAAAGAACCAAGAAACCAGAAAAGACTAATCAAAACAAGAAGCACAGGAGTTGAAAAGGAAGATGAAAATCAAGGTATTTAGTGTTCTAAAAGCTAGTACAGTGAATCAGTGTTGGAGAGGTTACATGTAAATGAGCCTATGATACTGGTCATCATGGGTTGCAAGGGAGCTAGTTCACCCAGCGTATCTGAGAGTTACTGAGGCCTCCACAATATATCTCACTCCCCAACCTCCCTCTGGTCTGAGCCCCATCTTCAAAATTCTGGAGTCATTAAGGATTGAAGTAAAGGATTACAAATATATTCTTTAAAGTGGCTTACCCTGAATGTCTGTATACACACATGATAAATATTGAGCCTTAAAATAATTGTAGAATAGGTAGATTTTTTATTTTTGATGCTAAGTCCTATTGATTCATCATTTTGTTAATTGATGTGCTGACTGTTCCACTTTGATTTTTTTATTTCCTGGTCTACTACTGCAGTGATGTGAAGACTGTGAGCAGATTTCCATCCTAGATTTTTTAGAATTCAGATGTAGCTTGCTCATCATTGCATTTAGTCACATCTCACGGGAAAGAAGTTGGTACAAAACAGGCTAAACACTTTGCCGAAAACACAGCTTACTGGCTTAAGAGACTGGTCCAAAATTTCTACACTGACATTATGAGTGAACTATGTTTCACTTATTTTAAGTGAACATTTATATCATATCAAGGACAGAGATGTTTAAATAGAAGATGATAAAGACTAGGTTTCAGATTTGCTATTACTATGAGAGCCCAGATAAATTACTTCATTTTGGCACCCCAATTTTCTCTTATGTACTATAAGTATCATAATGGGACCTTTTACATTGAGTTGTGAAGAATTGTGAAGACTAAATAAGCAAACACATGTAAACACTTAGAAGAGAATCTGAAAGTAGTAAGCAGTCCATATACTATGTTAGTTAGGTACGTTATTGTTGCTGTCATTGTTATTACCATTGTTATTCATTGGTATGTCCAAAAGAAACTTTAGGCCTTTTCTGAACCAATTAACTATGTCGTATATAATTAATTTAATAACATTAAACTTAAATGATGTTTGTGAGAAATTTATGGACTTAGAGGATTTTAGTTTGATTCTAGTTCTGCTGTTATCTGCAAAAGTCATTTAAACTATCTGAACCTCAGTTTCTTCCTTTGTGAAAGAAGGAAGGAAATGATTTCTGTCTCACTGAGTTACTGTGAAGATGAAACAAGTAATGCGTATGAAGGAATTGTATACATTATAAAGTGATGTATACAAGAAAAACACTATTTTTTGTTGTTGTTTAAACCTTTGTAAGACACTCTACCCCACAAATGACACCCTGTCCCACAAAATTATTGTTCAGAGTACAGAGGCAGTTTGCACAACACCATTCATTTTCTTTTGTTCGCACATTTTCTTGCTCCTACTCTTTCTTTCCCTTTCCTCCCCTTCTTCCTTTCTTGTCTCCTTCTACTGATTATTTTTGAATGTTACTATATGCAGGGGCCTGTACCACATGTTTGTAAATAATAAAATTAACTTTTCCTCAAGGTATCTCACTGTCACTATGGAAAACAAACACACACAAAATAAATTAGAAAGGGGATAAATGGTGATAGAAGGAGACTTGACTTCGGGTGGTGAACACACAGTATAATATACAGATGATGTATCATAGAATTGTACATCTGAAACCTATATAATTTTATTAACCAATATCACTCAAATAAATTCAATTAAAAAAGAAATAAATTAGTATGCTAAGTGCAACAGTAAATATATGAATTAGGTAACGAAGTTCAGTTATGCAAGTTCTGAATTGGGTCTTTGGGAATGTGTCTTCATCTATATGTATTTTCTTTGTATTAAAAAATATTTAAACACAGAAAAGAAAAGTTGTGTCTTAAAAATGTAGTCACAAGTACCTTGGCAGTACATTTATTATAAATGCAGGGTGCTCAGGAACTATTTGTCAACTAATTAATTTGCAAATATATAAATTCTTAAATATTTAAGTGAAATATGTTTGATGAGTAGTCCAATGATCGTTTTAAAAATGACTAAAATTTTCTGAAATCTCAAGTTGTTGTTCTATATATGATTATATATAAAATATGACTAGCTGCTATGAATAGTGAGAGGCAGTCTCTAAACATACAGATTTTTCCATTAATTTTCCAGTTCCAAATAACCTTTTTATCTTTGAATTCAACTTAACCCACAATGATGAAAAATATTGGTTCAATATTTGAAGTATTGTCTCTTAATGACAACTAACAGTATTTTAAAATTCATGTCAGTGTGAAGAAATATTGAAGTACAAAATAGAATTTTAGCCCTTTATAAACTGCAATCCAATGAAAAATAAACAAAAATGATATTCATATATTTGTACTGAAATACATGAACACAAGTGAAGAATTGTCAGATCAATTCAGATAATTATGGTTGAGTGACTTAGTCTGAGGAGGCCTGCAAAAAGAATTCCAGAAAGATCCCAATGAGCCTTTAATCTCTCCTTTTGTCATTTATTCTCAGAGTTATTTTTTCTTTGGTTATTTGTGGTAATTGGGACATATCATAACCTTTCCCCTTCTTAGCTGAGTCATCACTGAACAATCTGTGTGCCCCGGTCTTTTCATCCACCCATCTGTCTAACGGCTCCATTGGCCCCCTGCCGTGTCTCATTCCAGTCAGCTCCTAGCTCAGCTTTGCTCCCACCCACCTCTTCCCTTTATGTTCCAATGCACAGGGAGCTCAAAGTAGCATCAAACTGGTCTCTCTTTACTCCAAGGATCACAACACCATTGCTGCAAAATACAGGAAGTTTCAAAGTTGACTCAGCTTCCTTCTCTGTCTGCTAGTTAAATGCCATTTTAAAAATAATTTAAATTACTTAATTCAGATTGTTTAAAATTCAGTGAGCCTTATTTTCACATATACTCTCATGGTGAATTTGGAAAATACATGGTACCATAAACAGTGAAAATATTTATAGCAAATAGGTAGTCAGAATTACATTTAAAACCTTTAAAAGTGTATCTTTCTCTATTAAAAGTCTTTAGAAAAACAAAATAGTTATTAATTTGCTGGTTATTATACCTGACCATATTGACTAAATTCTAGGGAAAGTGAAGAAAGCAGTAACAGAGAATTAGATAACAAATTTACTCTGGCTGTGGAGGTATGTTGTACATAATAAGAGCTAACATAATGGAGCCCTTTGTTATGCTTTGTTTTAACACATAACTATACTGTTAGGTGTGTGCCACCATTATCCACATCTTACAAGTGAGAAAACTGAGGCCATAGATTATATGTAACTGGTTCGAAGTCATCTAGACAGTATGAGGCTGACCAAGGGTTTGAACTCAAGCACTCAGGTTTCCAGAGCCCACTCAGTTAGCGTATTGTCTACTCAGAAATAATAGTAAGCCTTCCATTTGTTTTAAATGCATTTTACTTAGAACCTAGTATATGAGCTCGGCCAGAGGCGATCAATATATCTCATGTCTGAAATATGCATATATATTTTTATACTAATACTCAGAATTCCAGATGGAAGCCCAAAAGACTTGACTGATGAGTGGGATGACCTAACCTCTGAGGAGGTGCTATTACCTCTTTGAACCTCCATTTTCCTAGATGTACAACCAGAAAAAAAAAGAAAGAGCCTATTGGGTAGGATTATTGTGAGGATTACAAGAAGTACTAACACAGTGGAAACACATAAAATGCCTAGTAAATAGTAAGTAGCTGTTATTTTTAATGCTATTTTCTCATGGTAAACCCATCCATATTTTGAATGTCAGTCCTTAAAAATCATCTCCTCTATTTTGAAATTCCGATGCCACTTAGTTGTTTGCAACAGATTCCAGTGAAAGAAGTCAAAGAGCAGTTCTTCCTGAAAACATCTGTTTCCAAATTTGCAAATGTGAAGTGTTCCCAGCTTTTTCAATTCCCTTTGTCAAGAGTCATATGATTCCTTTGCATTTTCTCACACAACAATTTATTTTTTCACAAGTCAAGGAACATGTATAAAAACAAAGACAACAGTGGGGGAGGATTGAATATGGGAAGCAGGGGTGGGTAGGGCAGGGGAGAGAAATGGGGAATAAATGGGGACAACTGTAATTGAACAACAATAAAAAAAGAAAGCTCCAGTTAACAAAGCGAACAACTAAAAAACTGACACGTCTTTCTTCATGGACACTTTTCTCAAGAAACAAAATATTTTATTCCATTTATGTTACAGTCACAAGAAAAGTAGAAAAAACACAAAGTTACATTGAGACGTAGAGACTGGGGATTCTTTCATGACTTACATTTGTACATTAGCAAAACTAATATAATAACATGACCCTGACCTTTCAAATCAGTGGAAAACAGTAGAAACTGAGCATATTAAATCTTCAAATGCCAAAAACCTAGAAAGTTCAGTATAAATTTAGTGCTCTAAGGATATGTGTAATCACAGTATATGTTTGTAAATTTAGTACATCACAATTATTCAAGGTAAATCATATTCTATTTTCAAGTATAGGCCATATATATGTTCTAGTTCTAAAACTTTTTCCATTGTTATGTGTAGAAAACTTGAAAGCCATTTTGCCAATATTTTCCCTTCTTTAAAAAATTGTCATTTTAGAGGAAATAAAAATCTGTGTTTATAACTAATGAATGCATAACTCCTTAAAATTATTTGTAGCACTTATCTGATAGTCAAGAAGCCCAATGACTTTTCAGAAGTTTTCCTCTAAATAGAAAGTCATACTTTTTTTTTTCCCCACACCACCTCAACTCCATGTCCCCCATTCATAATACAGACCAGGCAAAGGGCCTGGGCTGAGGTGTATATGGGTGGGTTTACTCTGCCTCCTCTTTCTGTACAGGTAGTGTAAGAACACAGCCTGTGGTAAGCACTGGAAGGCCCAGAAAGTCATACTTTTCTAAGGATAAACCAGCACAATTCCCCAAAGATTTAAAACCAGTTCAAAAAGGTCAGATGGGCTCTAATCTCAGCAAAATCACATTTTCTAAGTGTAGTTTAACATATTTAAGGCTTACTTTTTAAAAATAATTTTTTATTTTTAATTATAATTGATGCACAATGTTATATTAGTTTTAAGTGTACAACCCAGTGATTAAACATTTATATAACGTACAAAGTGATCACTCTGATAAATCTAGTGTCCACTGGAAACCATACATAATTATTACAATATTATTGACTACGTTCCTTAGGATGTGCTTTACATCACCATGACTACTCTGTAACTACCAATTTGTATTTCCTAATTCCTTCACCTTTTTTCACCCATCCTCCCAAATTCTTTCCCATGTGGCAAACTGTCAAAATGTTCTCTCCATCTGAGTGTTTCTGTTCTGCTTCCTAGTTTGTTTGTTTATTTATAGATTCCACATATAAGTGAAATCATATGGCATTTGTCTTTCTGTGTCTGATTTATTTAACTCAGCACAGTACCCTCTAGGTCCATCCATGTTGTTGCAGATGGTAAGATTTCATTCTTTTTTATGGCTGAGTCATATTCCATTGTATATATGCACCACTTCTTTATCCACTCATCTATTGATGGTCACGTAGATTGTTTTTATAACTTGGCTTTTGTAAAAAATGGCGCAGTGAACATAAGAGTCACATGTCTTTTCAATTTAATATTTTGGGTTTCTTCAGATAAATAACAAGAAGTTAAATTTCTGGATCCTTCATTTCCTCTTTGTTTTAAAGACTTTGCTTGAAAGCCTGTTTTGTCTGGTATAAGTATTGCTACCCCAGCTTTCTTTGTTCATTTCCATTTTTATGAAATATCTTTTCCCATCCTCTTACTTTCAGTTTATGTGTGTCTTGTATGAAGTTAGTCTCTGGTAGACAGCATATGTAAGGGTCATGTTTTGTTATTCATTCAACCACTTTATGTCTTTTGATTGAAGCATTTAATTCATTTGCACTTAAAGTAATTGCTGAGACATATTTGTTTATTGCTGTTTTATTTTTTATATTTTTGATCTTTTCTTCTCAAAGAAGACTTTAACATTTCCTATAATACTGGTTTAGTGGTAATGAACTCTTAGCTTTTTCTTTGCTGGGAAGCTTTTCATCTGTCCTTTGATTCTAAATAATGGCATTACTAAGTAGAGTGATCTTGGTTGTAGGTCCTTGGTTTTCATAATTTTGAATATTTCAAGTCAATCTCTTTTGACCTGCAAAGTGCCTATTAAGAAATCAGCTGATAGTCTTATGGGAGCTCCCTTGTAGTTAACTAACTGCTTGCTGCTTTTAAGATTCTCTCTTAGTGTTTAAGCTTTGGCTTTTTAACTACGATGTCTCTTAATGTGGGCCTCCTTAGGTTTATCTTCTTGGGAATCTCTGCACTTCCTGAACTTGTGTGTCTATTTCCCTCATCATGTTAGGAAAGTTGTCTGTCATTATTTTTTCACATAGGTTTTTAATTTCTTGTTCTTTCTCTTCTCCTTCCACATCCCACTATGTGAATGTTGATATAGTTGTAGTTGACCCAGAGGCTCCTTAAACTATCCTAACTTTTTTTGGATTCTTTTTTTTTTTAATGTCCTGATTGGGTATTTTCTACTTCCTTATCTTCCAAATCTTTGATTTGATTCTCTACTTCATCTAATCCATGTTGATTCCCTATAATGTATTTTTCATTTCAGTGAGTGTATTTCTCATTTCTGACTGAATTTCTTTATGTTTTCTGTCTCCATTTTTATGTTTCTTATCTCCTTGTTGAAATTCTCATTAAGTTTCTATATTCTTCCCCTCTGTTCACAGAGCATCCTTATAGGCAGTGTTTTGAACTCTGCATCTGGTAGATTGTCTCCATTTTGTTTGGTTCTTTTTCTGGAGTTTTTTTCTGTTTTTTCACTTAAGATATATTTCTTTGTCTCCTCATTTTGACTATCTCCCTGTGTTTGTTTCTATATTAAGTGGAGCTTCTACTTATCCCAGTCATGGTAGAGTGGACTTATGTTGTAGGTGTCACGTAGGGCCCAGGGGCGCAGCCTCCACAGTTACCTGAGCTGGGTTTTCCAAGTAAGCCCCATATGTGGACTGTGTGTGTTCTCCTGTTGTAGCTAAGCCTTGACTGGGACTACTACTTCAATGCGAGGGATTTACCACCAAGCCAACTGGTTTCGAGAATTTGCTGAGACTATAGCAGAGGAGCTGCTGTACAGGATCCCCTTGAGTGTGTTGCTTCTGGAGGTGGCTCGGTAGTTCTCTAGCATGTTCTGAAGCTCTTCGTTGGGTGCACTGTCTCTAGGGCTTCCTGTGAAGTGAAGGCCAAGGTCGCTGCTGCTTGTGCCTTGCCCAGATTAAACCAGCATGAGCTACAAAGTGATCCGTAGATGCCTGCTACTTGTACTGGGCTTGGACGTGCCCAGGAGAGGCCAAGCTACAAACCAAGTCTGGCTGAAGCTAGTGCCAGGCCTGGGGCAACTTAACAAGAAATATGGGGTATGCCAAGGACAGATATGTCTTGTTTGAAGTTTATGAACCTTTGAGAGATTTTAGAAGAGTCTGCAGCACGAGCCAAGACAGGTTATTTGTATAGAAAAGCCTGGAAATGGCTTATGTGGGCCTGCAAGTTTGGTGGGGCAGGGTCTCAGGTAATCACCAGAGCAGGGCTAAGAGTGATATACATGTTGATTTATTCTCAGATATCACACTTGCCTGCGAGCTCTGTAGGGGAAGGTTTTAGGAAAGGAACAGTGGCTTTGCCAGCAATTCTTTCTTGGAGAAAACTGCTTCTCCAGCTCTCACCCTGAAGCCAGTCAATTCAGTTCTTCCCCTAATGTCACTGACTTGCCTTTCTGCTGCTACCCTAAGGCTGGAGCTCAGAGGGAGTGAGTCAATCACTGTGTTGGCCCTTTAAGAGGACCACCTGGGACTCCAGAAGCCATCTGTCTCACTCAGCCACAATCCCCACTGTTTTTTACAGCCAGAAATTATGGAGACTTCTCTTTTTGGTTCTGGAGCACTGGGATAGGGGGACCAGTGTGGGGCTGGGATGCTTTGCTCCTCAGGGGGAAGCTCTGGTGTCTCTAATGATTTTATGTGCCACCTGAGTGTGTGGGACCCACTTGTTCTGTGTCTCCACCCCTCCTATCGGTTATGATGTGGTTTCTTTTTTATATCCTTAGTTGTAGGACTTCTGTTCAGCTAGATTTCTGGTGGTTCTGCATGATGGTTGTTCTGCAGTTCAGTTGTAATTCTGATGTGATTGTGGGAGGATGTGAGTACTACATTTACCTACTCTGCCACCTTGACAGATGCTCGGGCTGCTTTTTTTGTTTTTAATAAGTAGAAATCCCTTAGCCCATCAATATCCAAAAGTTATATTTAGTAAACAATTTAAATATCTAGTTTAATTGTATAACATTAACCCCATTATAAAAATCGTATGGGGATACTTAGTAATCTATTTGAAAAGCTTATGTTAAAAAAATATCCAGGTTGTCTTGAATTTTCAAAATTGTTTATATGAACTTTCCTAAATTATATGGTTTTATGTTAGATTTTTACTTCTATTTTGCCTTAATAGTTATGATGACTGTTTTTTCACTCCACTTTAAGACATGAAATGAATAAGATTAAATATATTGTATGAGAGCTTTAGATTATTTGGCACATTTTAATATTATTCTTCAAACTTACATTTATATAAAATGTAAACTTTCATTTATTTGATATACTATATTTTATATAATTTTTATGAGTGTACCGCAAATAATGCTCTACAATCACCCTTATTAAATTTTTTTTCCATGCTTCAGGAAAATAATTATTTAGCCTGTGCATCCGTGAGTGTGACTTTTATTTCCAGGCAAGCAGAAAATTATTACCACTGTTGCATTGAATAATGTGTTAAGCATTCAATTTTTCCTTTACTTCCTAAGCTCCTGTTCAGTCTTCAGACTCTTAAAATGCACCCACTTCTCTTTTCCACCCAAGTTGCTCTTACTATGGTCACCTGTGATCTTCCATTGCCACAGTCCATAGTCTTCATCTTTCCCTTCTTCCTGTGTGTAGTTGCCATTACTACTTTTTAAAAACTTTTTCCTACTTTTGATTCTGTTAACTACAACCTTCTGTTTTCATCCTACACTTATGGCTGTTGTTTCCCTATTTGATCCATTGGATTTTCTTCTTTTATAGCTCATTGGATGCTCATTTTACATAGAATTTCTCTTCAGTTCTCTTTTTTCTTTCTTTCTTTCTTTTTTTTTTTTTTTTGAGGTGGATGAGGGTCTCTTTTTCACCTTAAGCAAGCTCAACATTTTCTAGGGTGTCAGTGATCACATCATACATTTTCATAACTCCAGTTTTTATCTCTATCTTACACTTCTATCTTTAACTCTAAGTCTATTAATATATATACAACTGTTATTTAGAATTTATTAACTGGAACATGCTTCAAGTTCAACAAATCTAAAATAAATTTAGCACCATCCATCCCAAACCTAATATTCCTCCCATATGCTCAATCTCAGTTAATAACCCCACCCACTTGCTTAAATGAAAAACTGGAAATCATGTTAAAATCATCCCCCCTCAGCCCACCACTTCTTATATCCAGTACTCACTGGGTTGTGTTGATTCTACCATACTTTCTTGCGAATAACTGCTTCTAGACTCCTGGCCCAGTGTCATCAACATTGTTTAGAAAGGTATCATTAATTTTCCAGACCTTTGCAAAGCTTGTTTCTGGTCTCTCTCACTCTAGTCTTTCCTCCTTTCCATTCACTTGCTGTTCTGCTCCTCACTTCTGTTTGACATGAACTCATTTCTATTTCTTCCTTGACCTCTTAAAATATTAAATTTTATGTACTTTTCCAAAGGAGCCATGCTCTCTCAACCACATTTGTAATGGCACAAGCTCCTTTTCCTCCCTTCCTGTACTATTTCCAGTGCCTCCTCTCTATCAACTACCTGGCTAGCTCCTGAAATGGAGCCACTTCACTTGTCCACTGAAATTGCTCTTATATAATCTACCTGTTGATTTATCAATGTATCTAACCTATTTGCTTATTCTATATTTTGTCTAAATTTGTGTTATAGATTCATTAGAATTTTATTTAATAAATGTTTATTTGGTGCCTACTGTATGCCCCACACTGCTAGATAATGTTAATAGAAGTAAAGAAGTAGGTAGGATTCCTGACTTCAACAGCCCAGTTTTGCAGATAAACCTTAACTTGTTCATTACTCATTTCTCCTCTGAAGGCTTTCTGACCTCAGCCAACCACCATGGCAGACTTAGGCAATTGTTGACATGCTCTGAATGTATCATGCATTCAGCATCTCTGGGGAAATTCTATTATTCTATTATAATTGCACAGTACCTCTGCATTAGACTTGCACATCATTTAGGTTCAGACACTGTATTTTCCTTCTGATCATTTCTGGCTTATAAAAACAACTCAATAGACACATTTTCTTGATGAAAAAAATATATTGTAAAACTATGAAAATGTCCACAGAAATTTCTGAGCTATTTAAATTGAATTATGTCAAGATTTTAGTGTTTGATTATGTGCACCTTTGTTTTTCTATGAATTTTTTCTTTTAAAGATCCTAATTTAAAGTGTCTCAAAATACAATTAGAATTTACTTTCTTTGAAATTTTTCAGTTATTTTTTTATTGGAAATGAGCACTGTAGTATTGGCATTAGGAAGTAAGAAGCATGACCATTGATTTTACGAAGCTCATATTCTAATAAGGAAAATAAGACATATTTTGATTTTATATAATGAATCCATTAAAATTAAAAAAATAACCTTTGAGGAGTGCCTACAATGTCAGACACTGGGCTAGAAATTATGGATTTTTAAAGATTAAGATGGAGTTCCCAACCTTAAGAACTCTGCTTTACAAATACAGACCAAATGCTGCATATGGCCACAACAAACAGGGAAACAATTAACATATTTATTAACTGTGCTTCGTGACACCTTTATTGTAGTGCATTTATTTTAATTAAGGCCTTCTACCCAGATCAAAGGGGGTAACATGGCTTCCTGGTGTGAAATATAAGACTGAAATTCTAACCACTTGCCTTTAACCAAGGCTTGTAATTGGGAGAGGACTGCTTACTTAAATAAATAATTAACTTTGGTAATGGAAGTGTGAAAACAAATGCTGTGGACACTAGTAATGATATAATCTTTAGTTATATGCATAGTAAAAATAAATAAAAGTTAAATCAAATCATTGACTATAAGTATAGGAAATGTACATATATGTTTATTTATGCACGTGTACATTAAGTAAAATGACAAATAAGGAGAATAAAGCCTGAGTGCATAGGATAACTAAAATAACTAGTGACAAGAGTTAAAGAATCATAGACTGATGAGACTTAAGGCTAACTGATGGAATGGTCAGAAAACATTAATTAAGAAAAAAAGTGTTTACTGAGTAGAACAATTTTATATATATATATATACACACACACATATGTGTGTATATACACACACATATATATGTGCATATATACACACATATATGGATATATATGTGTGTGTGCGTGTGTATATATATAGTTTGTTTAGGAGGTATCAAGCCATGTAATATGAAAAATAGAGACATTTATTGAAGAAGATACAAGATACAAGAAACATTGTATGTAGGATAATGATGCCCAAGTCTCCTTTAGAGTAAGCACCTTGGCACGTCACACAGTTCTCTTGCTCACTATAAGCTGCCTCATCATATTTTCCTGAATCTCATTGAAGATCTGAAATCTCTTGCCTTTGAAAGGTGATTTTAGTTTGGGGCCCCCCTACTGCCCAAATTTATCACCCAGAAGATGCAGGGAGCCAAATCTGGGAAGTAGGGGTCTGAGTCACTGGGGTGATTTGAGGTTTCACTAAAAAACTCTGCAGATACATGATGCATGAGCAGGCACATTGTCATGATGAAGCTGCCAATCATCAATTGCCCACAGCTGTGGCCTTCTGAATCATCTGAATAGTTTCTGTGGAGGAACTATTGTGTAATGTTTAAGCTTACACAAAGCTTTAGGCAGATTCATTGCTCTACTCATTCAGTCATTTTGAATGGGATGGCCACACAGTACACATGCTCAGTCAATGGCATCTACCACCACCCCCACTGAGTAGTACAGTAAAGTTGTCATTGTTCACACATGCTCATTCAAGTCCACTCTCTTTGGCTGCCAGGTTGCATCAATGTTGTGCAAACCGTTCTCATATAAACAATGGCTGGAATTTTTCCAGACAGACTATATATATGTAGACTATATACAGACTATACATATATTATATATATATATAATATGGAGAAAGAGTGTGTTATAGGAAAATAACAAGTACAACTTTGATTTTGGAGAAATAAATTACACTGGTACATGTTCTTTTAGGTTGGGAAGCAAAGCAAAAAGCCTTAACTTAAGAGAAAATTTATGTTGTAGCACATATGACTATCAAGCCCATTGAAATTTTGTGCCAATATATTTTTGTTCATAATTGTAGATATATTAGAAAAAATACAAGGTGCATCTTACATCTTTAATATCTAACACTGCAAAAATGGACAGCCACTCATGTAATGAGGTAATAGTATGTGTGTGTGATGAATAGAATGTAGAAACTGAAAAAGCAAATGGTTAATATTTAAAACAACACTTCGCAATATTCTTGTAAATTTGATATTTCTTGATAAACCATTTCTTTAAAAGATAAGGGTTTATTCAAATAGATGAAAATTCCTTTTTAAAAATGAACTTAGGAAAAAACGTAAGTATCCCATCTTATGAGGAAATGTTACAAAAGCCTAATTATCCATTTTTTATTCTTAGTATTAAAAATACAGCACGAAGTGTGGCAGTGGTCATAGTCCTGTTTGTACTGTTATTTGGAGTGCTTCTAGCTAAATGCTGAAGTTAAAGTGATATTCAATATTTCCTGTGGATTTATGTTAATTTGTAGTTTTAATTTGTTACCATTCACAGTAGAACAATTTCCTCACTAGGTTTCCTCATTGAAAACAATCCTCAATTTGCCAGATCTCCTACCACACAATCTTTAGAAGTTGAGAGGCTGAATTGATTTTCAATAAAAGAGGAAAATTACGTCCTTGTACAATGTCCATTATCTCTAAAATATCTTTAGCTTATGATAATATGGGTTCTAATTACTTCATTACTCTTAATTGCAATTATTTATCATGAAATACCTAGATATCTTTCCTCTTCTCCAAGAGAAGAGAGAGCTCATCTGATTTGTGCTCTTTCGACCACAGCTTAGTTTTTAGAAACAGAGTATTAACCAATATTGTAAACAGATATGAAAAATTAAGTGAAACTTTTCAAAACAGAGCCAAAGACATTACTTTAGAACATCTTTTCCTTGCTCTTAGCATCTGTCTAAATGATTTAAAAAGAATCAAGGGAATATAATACCATTAGCACAGAAAAACTTCGAAGCACTTTCCCAGATATTTATAACAAATTTAAAGATGACTTTGGGAACTGATGTTCAACTTCTTTTCTGAAGATACCAGCACATTGTTGTGAGAAATAAGTGCAACAAAATTTATCAAATCCTAATAAATGCCCTGATTAGGAGACCTCATAGTGAAGATGGAAGCTTCTTCTTCTACCACAAATCAATAGCAATCTATATCTGGTAGTAGAACTGAAAGAGGATTTGACCATATGTCATTGCTTCCTGGAAGTTATATTTTTTGATTCACTGCCCTTGGGAAAGGCAAACAATAAATAACAGTTGTTGTCAGACACTGCCTTTATATAGGTGGCTATATATCAAGTTTCTTAAACTTATTGTGTTTGTCTTAAACTCAGAGATACAAAAGAAGAGGCAACCTGAAATAAAGTCACAGATTTGTATCTGTGCCTTCCACACTACCTCCAGAGCCCTCTGAGTTAACTACCTTTGTAGAAATTGTGCAAAACAATCACTGAACATTTGGGTCACTGTCTTCCATTCAGAACTGCTATGGGAGTGGCTGGACCACTTTAGAAGAGTGGAGAGAGTGAACAGAGACCAGGAATGGAACCCCTCCACTACCTGCTAAGCTTCTAGCTATAATCCCAGGATAGCTGCCTTTTTGTACTTGTAGTCAGTTATATTTTATAAAGCAGAAAATATTAAGTTTGGGTAATTCTTTACAGAGAGACAAAGTGTCTAAACAGGTTTTACATATTATAGGGAATATCTGTGCCTGCTCTCCACACACACCCACACCCACACCCACTATATATATATACACACACACATATATATATACACACACACACACATATATATACATATATATGTATATATATATATATATCTGTCCAGAAGGTATCCAGACATGTAATATGAAAATAGAGACATTTATTGAAGGAGATACAAGAAACATTGTACATAGAACAATGATGTCTCAGTCCCCTTCAAAGTAGGCACCTTGGGACCTCACACAATTCTCCCAAAAGCTGTCAGCTGCCCCATTGTATTTTTCTGAATCTCATTGATAGTCTGAAATCTCTTCCATTTCAAAAGTGACTTTAGTTTTGGGAAAAGCCAGAAGTTTCAGGGCACCAAATCTATGCTGTATTAGGGGCTGTCACCTGTGTGATTTGATGTTTTGCCAAAAATCTCTGCACGAGACGTGATGCATGAGTGGGATCATTGTCATGAAGCTGCCAGTCACCAGTTGCCCATAGCTGCGCTTTCTGAGTCATCTGAATAGTTTCCACAGAGGAATGTTCAGACTTAACATAAAATTTGATGCAGATTCATTGCTCCACTCATTCAGTCATTTTGCCCATGACAACCACACAGTACACATACTCACTCAACAGCGTCTACCACCCCCACTGACTAGTACAGTGAAGTCGTCATTGTTCACGCATGTGCATTCCAGTCCGCTCTCCTTGGCTGCCAGGTTACAATGATGTCATGCAAACCATTCTTGTTATATTAACAATGGCTGTAGTTTTTACCAGACAAATTACATACACACACATATATATTTAAAATTTTTATTGATTTTAGAGACAGAATAAGGGACAGAGAGAGAAACATCAGTTGGTTGCCTTCTGAACCTGTGCCTCGATATGTGCCCTGATCAGGAATTCAACATACAACCTTTTGCTCTATGGGACAACATATATATTTATATAATTTCATATAAAACAATCTCAACTCCATTTCTACCAGAACATAAGCTCTGTGAGGGCTGCCGTTCCCTTCTGTTTTGCTTATTGCTGTATTCACAAGGCCTACAGTAGTGTTTGGCAATTTAACAATTGTCAATTCCAAAAACTCATTCTATAAGTGTTTCTTAAATAAACTAATATCAATATTTAGTTTGTACATAGTTTTTGCTATATAATCCTACTCCTAACATGTATCTTAAACATTAAACAATTTGCAGAATTTAAAAAAGGCAAGTATATACATATCATTCTTTATCCATAAATGTGAAGTACTGGGTCCTGCGGAAGTAAGGCCTGCTTGAGTGTGGTTGGAAGGGTAGTAATATGCGTGTGATAATTTATAGTTTTAATTTGAACATTTCACCTAAGATGTCATATGATGTGCTTGAGTGTGATATTGTTATGTTACAGAATTACATGCTTATGATTTTGTAATAAAAGATTTTATAATAAAAAAGGGCATTATTTGTGCTGGACCCTGTATGAGGGCAAAAATATGACTGTTTAACAATTAGTTCTTGGTTAAACATACTATGATCTTTACCTACAATAGAATATTATATAGCTTAAAAATATAGATGCTTAATATGAAATAACATTCACAACCCAAGACTGAGTGTAAGAAAAACAGTTTGCAGAATATTATTTCATTTGATTTGATTTTGATTTTTCTAAAGGAAGGGACATCTCTGTAGGTGCACGCTTGAATGAACAAAATACTGCTAATTCTATACGTCGGAAAGGTAAAAGTGGCTCATCCTTTATTCCATCCCTCCTCTCCCCTATCTGAAAACTTCTGAAAAAGTCATTCCAAGCACCCTTAGGGGACATCTCTACAAGGAGAGTGGAGCTTGCAGTGGGTATTGTTATTTTCAAGAGTTTCAATACCTATTCAATCCCAGTTTCAAACAAATCAGTCTTGACTAGTTCTTATTTGTCCAGGCTCAATTACCCTAGCTCTCTGATGCCCAAAATTCCAGTAATTATATTTGTGATATACAATACAATTACTGTTATGCTTTTTACTGTCTGACACTTTGCAGATATGCTCATTTCCTTCCTTATCTGCATCATTTCCATGGTCATTTTAAAAATCAGTCCCTGGTATACACCCCCAACTTATTCCTCTGATCTTCTCTTAGAAACCGTCCTCTTCTTGGGGGGCACTAGGAAAAAACAAAGAAAATAAGGAAACTATTTTATGTTAGACAATGTTAACAGCTATGAAGAAAAATAAACCACCAAAGAGGAATAGAGTGTGGTTATAATTTTACATAGGCCTCTTCTGGGTGGGTGACCAGAAGAGATTCAGGGAGCAAATTATGTAAATATTTCAATGAAAAACACTCCAGGTCAAAGAAATGGCAAGTGACAAAAGGTTTGGAGGGAGTGACATGCCTTGTCTGTTCAAAAGACATGAAGGACAGCAGTGCAGCAACATGTTGGTATATTTTCTTCTACTTTTGTTTCTTGTATAATTTTTTACATAGTTGAGATTATACCACTTAATTTTTTGCATCATGTCTCTTACAATATTACTCCTTTAGCATTAACATTTTCCAATGGCATGACAAAATTTCCAGCATCTTTTAAACCACTGCATATTATATTATCATATATTCATATACAATACTAATTACTACATAGTGGTCAAAACAGTCTGACTATTCCTGTAGAAAGCTGATAAAGAACCACAAGCTAATGATTCTGCAACTCAGAATAGATCTCTTTATTTTTAACTCCCCTGAGTCTGTGGAACAGCTCTTCCCTTATTTCCCTGATTATACCAGTTCCCTGTTTCTTGGTTTTAGTTTTTTTAATACAGCCCAAGCCAGAATCTAATCTTGATATGGTTCCTATTTTCCTGTTTCCTGGGCCTGAAACCTCTGGGTTCTCGCTGTGAGATCTTAAAAAAAAAATCACTCCACTTCTCTAGACCTGTTTCTTCTAGGTAAAACAAAGGAGATACATTGTTGAATTGTTATATATTAATACAGCACAAGTCTATGATAAAAAGTACATCAGTGCATAGCCAGGCAACTTTTAATTTTCCAATTATGGGATGTCATATGACATTTGGATTAAAACAGAAAAATGCATGGTTTTCATAATGAGTTTGACATATAATTTACAAATAATTTAACTCACCTACTAAACAGTGAGATGCACATGCCACATTGAAGACCCTATTAGTTTATTAGGACTTAAGAATCTTAGAAGGAATGCATGACGATGACCTTCACCCACATAGCATGTGTACAGCTGGAAGCTCTCTGAATAGTGGGGAACCCAGAGAAAGAAACTTATAATTCAGATTGATAGGAAACACACTAGGTAGATGTTTTATCTCCTCCTTTGGGGAAGAATTCTAGAAATATCCCAGTTTGGGCCTTGGAAGGTGCAGGGAGGGCAGATAATTGGGATGATCCTGTAGTACCTGGGACATTGCCTGTCTGTAGCATAAGCATCAGTTTCCAACATAAAGAGTCTCTGGGCCAGCATTTTCCACACATTGCTTTACTGAATCAGAGTTTAGGAACCTGACGTAGATCTGTATCCCAAAAGTAAACCAAAGATCCGCATAATCGTATCACCCCCTTCATTAAGTATTAGCTGGGTGTCTGACATGATGCTGAAAAACTTCTCTGTAATTCCTAGGAACCTGAGTGCTTTAGTGAATTAACAGTTACTACTCCTTGATTTTAAATGGCAATAGATATTAAAGCTCTACATGTCTTTATTTAAATAGCATAACAAAGAGGGCTGATGTTTTCCAAACTATCACCTGCCTCCTGCTATCTTTATTATTGTGGTTGTATATGTGGGGTGTGTGTGTACTATTTAAAAAGCACAATACTGTGAATGTAGTGTTTCTTCACTACAAATTTCTGTTCAGAAAAGTAACCTCAAGAAGAAAATACATTTTTATGCTGAAACCCAGATAAATTATCATTTTGTTTTTTGAGCTCATGGAAGTTTCCTTTATAAATCTTTCCCAACACCTCTAGATTATGGCTTCCGGAGGAGCCGCCTAATCACACAGTGGGAAAGATACATTAATGGAAATCAGAAGTAGGGATATTGAATAGACTAATGGAAGCTTTTAAGAATTCCAAGTACTCTTCATATTAGAACCTTTGTCATAAGGTGACAATATTAACAATAATAACCCTCTCTAACAAAAGACTATTATTAGGTCTGACTCAGTATGAGCCACTGGTTCTATTCTATGCTGTCCAAGGATGCTTTGAATTTTCATTTCTAGTCTAAGTACATATTGTTCTATTCAATAACCTAAATTTTCACTGGTAAAACAGAATGTCAAAATGAATTCAGTAATTAGCTTCCCCATTAGGGGGCTCATTTAATTTCAAAGCTAATGCTATCCACATTTCCGTTTCTAATTAATCCAAATATAAAAATGCAATAGTAACCAGACAGTATGTTCTTTGAAGAGCTGAACCTATGACATTGTCATAGTGTCAGCAAACTTTCATTAGAGATATGATTATAGAACTTAATTCCAAATAAGTGGCTCTTCTTCTCATTTTTCTCTTGAATTTATTTGTTTTGTGCTTTTAAAACATTTCAGAAGTATGCAATTTCTTCCAGTTTAATTTTTTGAGAATATTTTAACCATTCATAAATAAAAGATTCTTTTTTGATAAGTTCCAGAATGGAAATATATAGGTGGAAATTATTTTGAGATCCAATCCCAGAAATTTAAAGCAGTTATGGAAAGTTTCCATGACAAGTGTTAAAAATAAATATATGCCTGTCTGGTGGGATAGGACAACAGGCTGCATTTCATGAACGTGAACAGGTTTTACATGTGTAAAATTATGTAATATGATAATCTTAGTTCTTTGGGGGGACATATACCTATATTCTAAACTTCCTAATGGTCCAGTCAGCGCCTATGGAGTCAGGAAAAGGACACTGGTATATGAAGCTATGTCTCACTATTCTCAAGTTAAGTGGAATATTGAACTGGCCTGTTGCCTCTCCAGCAGCTAGAGCGATTATTTAAATGTGGTTAACTCTGCATAAGTCATATTCTCAAATTATGCTCTCAGAATTTCCCTAGAGGAAGGGTAGACACAGAGATTTGTCATTGGGTAAATACTTAAATATACAATCATAGGACTATTATCTATGTTCATACTTATGTAAGAAGCAGAATAAAACAAGAAATAATTAATTTATTTATCAATTGTTTGAAGGAGAGTCTGTCATTCGAAACACTTGGAGGCTGACCTGGAAGATTTTATTTGAATTTGAATCAATAAGCTTGAGACAAGCCAAAGGATAGTGTCAGAAATATTTGATCAAAAGGAATCGCAAACAGAAAATGAAAAGAAGCAATCAGAGAGATCCAGCACCTACAGCCGTCACAACGAGTACTGTTGAGTTCAGTGAGGTCGATTGGATCCTCCCAGAGTGGTGAGAATTATGATTAGGATAGCTTCCTAAGAATTATTTTAAATAGTTTACAATGAGTTTTTCAAGTAAGAATTATACATTAACAGTTTTTAAAACCTCCCAAAAAATTGGTCAAGCAATAGGGATGTTTGACCTCTAGAACAAAATCGAAGACAAGCTGTTTCATAAGAACAGAGCACCACCTTGTGTTGGCAAGTTATTACACTTTCCTGGGACACCTAAGGGAAGGCCTTGACATCGTATTAAATTAGAGCTTGTCAGTAATGCTACTGAGTAAAGTAAGCAAGTGTAAGAGCTTCCCAGCCATCTTAATATCTCAGCCTTATGTATTATTGTTTTTATGTTTTAAGAGAGAGAGAGAGAAAACAGTCTAAAGAGATGATTAATCAGACCAAACAAAAATATTTTTGTACCTTTTAAGAGAAATGCTTTTATCTTAGGAAAGAATTTTGTAAACTAAATTTGTAGCTCTGAACCTCAATAGATTTTGCCTTTAACACATTATGCTCATTGCTTTTTAACTTGAACTAGGTTAAAAATCAAATCTCAATGAAGCAATTTTGAATTTGAAATTACTTAGAAGTGCATTTTTTTCCTGAGTATCCAACAAATAAGAGTTATTCAGAAACAATCAAATATCAGCTATCCCTAAGTTGAAAATAAATTCACCATTAAGTGTTTCTTGTTGAAACCTAGGTCATTGGTGAAGTAAGAAGGAACATTTGCGAGATGGCCTCAGACCTTCTTCACTTTCATAGAATCACTACTTTAAGGATTTCATTTTTTTATATAAAGTGGAAAACTAAAGTCCTGCAACTGATGCAAATGTAATCTCTCATTCTCCAAAATTCAACTCAAATCTGAGCATAAGTTCCTCGTGGTCGCCCCATCCTCGGTATTCCTAGAGCACTTGGTTTTGTAAAATTAGAACTATTTTTTATTAAAGTGATTTTGGCTAGTGTTTCATCTTCTAGCATATATTCATTTCTTTGACTATAAGACCCGGTGTCAACCCCTTTTTCTTTAAGTCCCCCAACTGTCTTAAGAAGAGCTTATCCTACGAAACTCTCTGCAGGGGCAGAGATGCCCTCCACGCTGGCAGTTATGGTACTGGTCATCCTGGGCAGTGCAGAAAACACAAGCCACATATGGCCATGAGTAACTGAAGTGTGGCTAGTGTGACTAAGCAACTAAATTTAAAATTACACTTAATTTTAATTAATGTAAACTTAAATATAAATAGTCACATGTGGCTAGTGGCTATTGTACAGACAGAGTGACTTTACAAAAATGTCTTAACAAGAAAAATCTGTTGAATGAATAATTGGCAACTTATTGGAACATGAAGCATTAAATGATTTACATCTTTTTAGTGTAAGAAATAATTAAAATTTCAAGCTTTACATTTTATGTTTTATCTTAAATAAAGCTTGAGAACTTAATAACTTACCCATGTGAAAACTTTTTATAATTTAAATTATTGAGGTACTTTTACTTCTATCCTATACTTACCCTTGTCCTTCATTCTCATATAGTTCAAGGATAACTTTTTTTTTTAAGTTTGGATGAATTCAGAAAAGTAATAAATTTAATTATTTCTTTCATTAGAATAACATAGAAGAGTACACATCTATGTAAGTAAGTTTGAAATTTATATGAATAGATTTGAAACTCAATACAATCTTCTCCAAATTTCTGGTTACTGTAGAGCCCTTTATCTTATTAACTCTTTCACTTCCTCCTAATAGACCAAGTACTTAGGATAATAGAGCGTCCTGAAAAGGTTTTTTTTTTTTTTTTTTTTTGGATAGAACCCTGAAGTGTATGGGCATACTTTAATATTTTTCATTCTCCTTCCAATTTTATTTGCACTTGTTCAACAAAGTTATTAAATCTGTATACGATGTTAGATACTTTGCCAGGTACTGCTGCAAGTATAAAAATAAACCTATTCAGATGTTTAAGGTTGCAGTTTTAAGGCCAGGAAGCAGTTAATTTTAACATTAATAATAGATATTGAGTAGTTAGTTACTCCAATAGCTCTGTGATATTTTCCTACTAACTTCATTTTACAATGATACGGTTTGGAGATGTTAGGTAACTTCAAAGTACTACAACTGGGAAATGGAAAAGTCATGATTGGAACTCCAAGTTTATTACTTGCAAGTCAGAAACCAATAGCGGCCTCAATATATTCAACTTTTAGAGGTAATTATTTTAAACAAAGCATTATGAGTGCCTTAAGTTCAGCAACCAATATTGCGAGCGTTTGGGTGAGGAAGTCACTAAAAGTAAATCCAGTCTCATGAATATGTGTATGGAATACCCACTTCTGTGATATACAGAGAAGTGGATTCGAGGACAATGATGTAGAATTTTGTCTCATTAAATAGATAAATATTTGTCAAGCAATATCTAATTTGAACTAGAGAAAAAACAGATCCCCTGATTACATAGACTAGTGTGTGACGTTGTGCAGGAATGGCTAATCATGCCATCTGTACGCTTCTTTGACTCACTTTATGAATAAAATGTCCCCCAAGTATGATTAGAGAGTATTGCTGTTTAACTACTAAATATAAAATGGGCAGTGGATTTGGATTATTCCAGCAGAATGGGGGAAAGAGGTAGGTCATCTCACACTAACTTTTATTTGGGAAGGTGGACGTACTTATATTTTATTTAATAAATAAAACTTATTCCTTACCTTTTAGAAACTTAAAAAGCCTACATTTTTTAAAATGTAATTTTTATCTTTGTTAGTTTTTTCTAAATGTGTAAACACAAATCTTTGATATCTAACTTTTTAATCATGATTGTAGAAATGATGACCACACTTTATAAGAAAACCATATTATTTTCAAGCAACTATAATCTAAATACTTAGGGTTAAATGTGACAATTCAATGTTGAATTAATATAGCTTCATATCATAATACCTAATATGTATTAAATTAATGTTTATTGAACTTTTCATTTCTTATGCTTCCTCTGTGAACACTGTTCTTCTTCCTAAATGTCTGGTTATTAAATTTTAGGGAATATTAAAATTTCTAGTAAAATATTTTATTCTACTTATTTTATTTTTCTTAATTTTTATGTTTTGTCATAGTTGGACTTTATAGCTAACCAGTTATGCTTATGATAAAGCAGTTTTGTGCTATATCCAAAACAATAATTACTTCTTCAGTTATTCTTATTTATTTGTGGTCATCTATGTGATTAATCAATTTACAAGTATAAAGCACTTCTCTTTCTTCAGGAGGTTTGCAACGGAATCTCTTCTCAGTGTGTTGGGGGCTTGATTTGGGGTAACCACTCCCCAGCAGCTGAGGCCTTGTCTTCTTCTCCCTGGAGCTGGTGGTCCAAGAGGATCTTACTCCTTGGAGGTCATGTGTACTATAAGGTCCACCAACCTGTTACTGTAGCCAAATTCATTGTCATACTAGGAAATGAGCTGTATAGAACTGTCTTTGAGGGCAATTACAGCCCTAGCATACAAGGTGGAGGAGTGGGTGTCACTGTTAAAGTCACAGGAGACAACCTTGTCATCAGTATAGCCCAGGATGCCCTCGAGGGGGCCTTCTGATGCCTGCTTCACTACCTTATTGATGTCATTGTAGTTGGCAGCTTTCTCCAGGTGGCAGGTCAGATACACAACTGACACATTAGGGGTGGGGACAGGGAATGCCATACCAGTGAGCTTCCCATTCAGCTTAGGATGACCTTGCTCACAGCCTTGGCAGTGCCAGTAGAAGCCGGGATGATGTCCTGGGAAGCCCCTCGGCCATCACACCACAGCTTCCCAGAGGGGCCATCCATGGTCTTCTGGGTGGCAGTGATGGCATGGACTAGTCATGAGTCCCTCCACAATGCTAAAGTTGTCATGGATGACCTTGACCTGGGGGCCAAATAGTTGGTGGTGCAGGAGGCATTGCTGACAGGCTTGAGGGAGTTGTCATAGTTGTCACGGTTCACACTCATCACAAACATGGGAGCATCTGCAAAAGAGGCAAGATGATGAGTTTCTTGCCTCCAACCTTTCAGTGATCCCCAGCCTTCTCCATGGTAGTGAAGACACCAGTGGACTAAACAACATATTCAGTGCCAGCATCACCCCATTTGATGTTGGTGGGATCTTGTTCCTGGAAGATGGAGATGGATTTTCCATTGATGATAAGCTTCCCATTCTCAGCTTTGACTGTGCCTTTGAACTTGCCATGAGTATAATCATACTAGAACATTATAGACCATGTAGTTGAGGTCAATGAAGGGGTCACTGATGGTGAAAATATCCATTTTGCCAGAGTTAAAATCAGCCCTGGTGACCAGGTGCCTAATACAGCCAAATCTGTTCACTCCAACCTTCACCATCGTGTCTCCTGGTTGCAGCCAACACTGTGAACAAGACGCCACTGTCTGTAGAACAGGAGGAGCAGAGAGCCACAAGTATATACTTCTTGAACACTCACAGAACTACAGCAGGGAATACAAAAGAGCTAAGAAACATGGTTTATGTCCTTTAAGCTTTGCGAGTTTGCTTGGGTGCCAGAATGAACAAATATCATCATTGTTATCAGAAAAGATAAAGGTAAAAATAGGATTAATTCAATAAATGCAAGACGAATTTTTTAAAAATGATCAGTGTGGGCTCAGTATTCTTTTCATAATATCCCACTGAGGTAGAAATAATTTCACTCTTCTTTATAGATGAACAAGATGAATACCAGGGAGGCTAAGCAATTTTTGGGAATTTGACTGCAGAGTTTATGTTCTTTCTGTTGTGTCACCGTGTAGAGAAGGCTGGGGTTGGTACTCAAGTTGAGTTACCAAAACATGTGTTGGGTTGAAATAAACAGATGGTAGGAATGAACGTGGAAAATCAGAAGGTTTGCCTGATGAGCCAGAGTTGTGTTGTAGAGTCAGATGAGTGGGACTTTGGGCCAGAAACAGGTCTTGGAAGCCGTGTACACTAAGGAGCTGATTCTTTTTCTGATACATTCCAGAGGAGGACAATTGCATATTTATGTATTTATTTTTTAGAGAGAGGGGAAGGGAAGGAGAAAGAGAGGGAGAGAAACATCAATGTGTGCTTGTCTCTCATGAGCCACCTACTGTGTACCTGGCCTGCAACCCAAACATGTGCCCTGACTGGGAATTGAACCTGCAACCTTTTGGTTTGCAGGCCCATACTTAATCCACTGAACTGCACCAGCCAGGGTAGGACAATTGCACATTTAAATGACAATTTAGGAAGATTTCTTTAGTAGGTGAGGATGGATAATATGGGGAAAAATAGTTGCAATCAAAAGGGCAATTTTTCTGGAAGAAGTTTCAAAGAAAATATTTCACTGACTACAGGGTTAGAACAAGAAACCTCTTTCTATTATTCTACACTGAGCTTTGGAGTGAGTGGTATATATTCATCGTTTGTATTTTCGCATCTCTTATTTTCTTCTCAGCCTACTCAGTGTGGCTCCGTAACAACCATTTCCAATTATATTGCTCAACAACAGAATAATTTGCGAGGGATCATGTATTTAGTTGTTTATTCAGGTCTCCTCCAGCAGAATATAAGAAAATTTATCCTGTTCATCTTAGTTTTTTTAGAACCTTGAACATACCCTAGCATAGTAGATGCTGTAGAAATGTGCTTTTGAATTTTTATATTGTTGGCTTTTGTTTAAATTATTATAATATCTTTCAGCCTTGGTGTGTAGACATATTTGCATGGCAAGATTAGAAATCGATATTATGCAATGCTTAGCAAAGGAGCTCATGGGAAAATTGCATACAGGAATGTAACTAAGTTTAAAATGATGATGGCCTAATTCCAATTACTCAGAAGCTGATTAGTTTGCGAATCGTCCACAGGCCCCCTGCTTCTCTTCTTTCTAACTGCTGCCAACTTTTAGCTAATTTTGTGCTCATTAGCACTTCCTCTAGAGCCTGGACAAGGCAAGGGTGTAACCTTTGAGTCTGTCCATTGTGCTGCTTGTTAACACTTATGGGGAGGATTTGATGAAATAGAGATTGCAACTATTGGCAAAGATGAATATTTTATATTATTGTGTATATGTTTTATTTATTCATATTATTATTCCTCCATTATATTTGACCTGTTTGAAAGGTAAATGTGTATTGTGAATATACCTGATGGTCTTCTGATCATGAACTTTTGTTGACATGTCCATACATGGATTATAATGGGAGTAGATATTTGAATCCAAAGGTTAAATTCAATACGGTTGTCATGGCAAAGTTACTCGATGTAATAGTGTTTATTTTTTATGTCTCTTAATGTTCAAGGAGTTAGACAAGCTGTGTAACTTTATACAAAAACATTTGTTTTAATTAAGAATAGATACACATTATATTTTAATGACTTAATTTGATTACAAACCCATATATAGGCAATGAAAACACCAGGTTCTCATCCTGGCCCGTGCAGCTCAGTTGGTTGGGTGTCATTCTGCAGACCAAAAGGTTGCAGGTTTGATTCCTGGTCAGGCTACATGTCTAGGTTGTGGGTTTGGTCCCCAGTTGGGGTTCATACAAAAGGCAACCAATCAATGTTTCTCTCTCTTCTTTCTCGCATTGATGTGTCTTTCTTCCTCTGTTCCCCTCTCAGTAAAAAAAAAAAGAAAAAAGGAAAAAGAAAAAAGAAAAGAAAATACTAGATTCTGTAATGTGTTGAATTGTAAAATAATGTGGAAATATAAATATGTATAGAAAAATTAGGTATTACAAATTAAACATGAAACTACATAAACAAGTGATAATTACAAAATCAAATTAATTAAAATAAAATCAGTGAAAGATAAAAAGATTAATAATGCGGATAATTTGCTGCAGGACTCATGGGACTTAAGATACGTCCAATAGTTGCATTTTCCAAAGAAATGTAATAAAAATCCTCAACTACATAGACCTACCCAACTGTTTTATGAAATCTTTTCCTCATGCTGCAATGGTTGGAATTTACAGCATGAGAAAATTCCATTATTTTAATTAGCACAGCATTTGTGTAATTAATAAAGAGTCAAGGATTACACAGGTACAGAAATTGAACCAGAATCTTTCACTTTTCTCTTTGTGGAAAACACAGAGGAAGTAAAAAAAGTTAATTATATTATTTATTTTTTTTAAAAAGTAAATTCAAAATGGGTTTAGGCTCAAAATTTTGCTAGGTATTTGCTAGGTGTACAGCAAAATAATATAAATGAAAATAAAGGTCATGGTTGACTGAGTGGAGAAAATTATAGATTATTTGTAAAGATCTTTTATTGATTTTCATTGCTGAACATCATTTGAATTAGCTTTGAATGGGTGTGAATAAGTAAAATTATATCATTTAAAAATGTAATACGTAGTAGAATATATTTCTCAGTATACCTCAAATATACTTGTCTCAAATTATGCTGTTTTACTCAGTATGTTTTCAAAAATTATCAAGTGAAATCAGCAATGTTCCTATCAATCAGATTTTACAGTCTCTACAAAGTTTATATAATACAAGATGAGATATAAATACATATACAGGGAAGCAAGTTTAGTGGTATTCAAATTCCTAATGTTAAGTGCATTGACACTACCGTACGTCTCCCAGTGCTGCCAATGTATTATCATGAGAAATTCTATTTGCGTCAGGAATTCTGAGGGAAGAGACAAGTAATTTAACACGATATATTATTTATTCTAGCAATGTTTTTGACCATTGAAGAACCTACCAGAGAGACATTTACACATCTGTCACTGATTGATGAACATTAAACTTTAAAAAAAAATTGTGTTCATTTTTAAATTTTTACTCATAGATAGTTGTAAATAGAATTGGTAATGAAATGCTACCCACCAGTTATCAGTAGTTTATGGATGGCATCTGTTCCAAGTGGTCTCTGCCAAAGCCAGACGAGTTGTTAAATATTTTGAATACCGTTCTAGTTGTAAATAAAATTTTACTGGCTTTTGTGCATGAAAGCAAAAATTTTGCCAGTTGATTACTTGTCTTAGAAAACAAACATTTTTTATAAGATTAATGACTTTATTTATCTTATAAAATAAACCATGTTGTTCATATTTTCTTAAAACTCACATCAATAACACATCATAAAAGCATTATTGTCACAATAAGGAGTACTGTGATTGACAGAAGGACACCAACAGATGCATTCCAAAGACACACAATTTCTTTAATAATACAAGACAAAGATACCTTTGCAGGGATTGCGTAGAACAGCCATTAAAATAGCATGCTCCCAGAGAGAGGAACTGTTTGGCGGACTTTCAGAGATCTCAGAAGGACATCCGCTCTTCAGGAAACCACCTGCGTGGGGTGAAGGAACCATCTGATGCTAGGAGTTCTTCCTATTTCTGTTTTTCAGAGACTTCCTGCCCTCCTGAGAACTCCTTCACCTGCATAGGAATCCCGGCCACCTGCCTGCCTGCCACCAGGCACAAGAGCACAACAACCTTAGAGCATTCCTCACTCATTTCTACATCCCTGTGTGAAACCAGGTCAATTCCCCAGACGTGGCTTCAGCTGGGCAGGCTTCAGGCTTGTGGGAATCCTCCTGGACTACTAGAATCATTTTCATCAGTCACCTTGGATTATTTATTTTAATGATGTAAATTGTGAAATAAATAATTAACTTACTACTTCATTATCTACTTTTCTCAGTTTTGGACAGTTGGACTCTACCAAGTTTTTTTGGTTCCTCGCTCTGAGCCCAAGTTAATGATGTATCTGTTCTCCCTTTGCTTACAATTCCTCTTTCTCCAAGTAGAAGACACTATTTTATTCATGTACATCAGACATTTTGATTCAGTTTTGTATAGTTATCCATTTAGGGTTGGAGGAGCCATTTTTATTTGTGGTACAAAATGAAGGGATGGCAAGGGTTCTTGTTGACCCAAGAGCTCTACAGATACACAGTGTTCTTTCCCAATGGAAGAGAGAATAAATTGAGATACTTTACCATGTTAACCAACCTAGAAAAAACACACGAGAAGACACACACAGACCCCTCTTTGCACTTATAGTTGCATCCATGGAAATGATCTTTTGGACGTGAGAACTTCTTTTTTTCTGATTATTATTATTTTTCCTTTAGAACATAATACCTCACACATGGCCATTAACTTCTGTCTACGTTCTGCTTCTCCTGAAGCTGGGATAGATAAGAAACCAGCAGTAACCTTTCTCCCAAAGTAACAAAACAAAACAAAGGCAAGATAAGCCCAGGTTATGTAATAGGTAGAGGGCACTCAGGAATCCAACATAAGAACATATATTAGCCCAGTATGCCAAAATGTCTGCTTCCCTTTCCTTCTTAAGAAAATATCTTTAATATATAGCACAGATATCTTTAATACATACAATTAAAAGGTATAAGTGGTTTTTTTCAGCTGCGTTCATCATTACTAGGCACATAGGGCAAAATATTTATAGTTGCAAAATAGAAAATCTTTGATTTTTGTTTTCAAATTTCAAAAATTTGGGGTGAGAAGAGTCTGCAAAATCTAGAATAAATACAGTATACTAAGTAAACTTACTTTTAAAAGTGAATTCAAAGCATTCTATCTCTTTTTATTGTGTTTTTTTATTGGTTACAAAACAGTATTTGCTTAGGCAAACAAATAAGACAGAAACTGCTAATAATTCTAGTCTGTTCTGTTAGGCCCCAAGTCTCAACCTTCAAATGTAACTAAGCCTGATAATTTTTTTAGCTTATACAAACTGTAAATATATGTATTTTTCCTTTCTCTTCATTTTAAAAATACATATGGCATCTTAGCACAGAAGTTAGTGTGAAATTGTCTTTTATTTAATATATTATGGCCACCCTTGCAAGTCAATACAGAGTGCTCTCACTTTCTTCCAAATAAGTACATAATGTTCCATAGTGTGGACATTCTGAAAGCTATCCAACCATTTTCCTATAAGTGGATATATAATGGCTTTTGTTATGGTCATTTTCCAATATTCTTGACAATCAGGCACAACCGCCATCAACAACTTCCACCTGCTCCCTGGTGCACCTGCAGCCCTTCCGTCTCTCCGGCAGAGATCCCCAGAACTGAACTGCTGTGTCAGTGAGTGTGTGTGTGCCTTCTGTTTATTCATGGCAAGGTTTTATGAACTCACACCCCTTCCAGTAATGCTAATACTGAATGGTATAGTTCTTTTAATTGTTACTAATTCAAAAGGTAAAAAATGGTACTTTGTGTTGTTTCAGTCGGTGTGTTTCTGATTGCCAGGGTGTTGAGAAGCTTATTTTGTGCTTATTTTTCATGTGCGTCGCCTCTTCTGTGAATTCTTTCCTTATCAATTTGTAAGCACTTTTGTAACTTTATGGCTATTAACTTTTGTCATATGTGTTTTAGATATTTTTATTTATGGTGTTGGGATATGCAGTTTATAATTCTTATGTGATCATATATATCTTTCTTTTTAATTTATTTTAAGATTTTCTTTATTTTATCTGATTGGAAGTAGGAGCTCTAACTTTTCCATTCTATACAGGTAGACAATTACAATTCTGAAATAAAATCCACTTGTGTTATTTACTGTTCTCCTAAGTATTCCTTTCTATTTGAGGACTTTTTATTTGGTTTCAATGGCTTATTTTGCTATTTAGGTGCTTACAATTATTATTTCATAAATAAAATTTTATTTAAAAACATGGTTACATTCTTTAATAACATTTTAAGGTTTTTCTCAAAGCTCCTAAAACTTAATTTTTTATAAAATTTGCTTTGAAGTTTTTAAAAAATATTTTTTACTTATTTACTTTTAGAGAGAGGGTAAAGGTAGAAGAAAGAGAGGGAGGGAAACATCAGTGTGCGGTTGCCTCTCTTGCAACCCCTACTTGGGGCCTGGCCTGAAACCCAGGCATGTGCCCTGATTGGGAATCGAACCGGCAACCCTGTGGTTCGCAGGCTGGTGCTCAATCCACTGAGCCACAGCAGCCAAGGCTGCTTTGAAGTTTTTGATATTTTCTTCCTCATATAAATAGATATTTTCTTTCCATTTCTGAGGTTTGATGTTTTAGCTTAAGTTGGAGGCATTTATCTCATTAGCATATCATTGCAGATTTATGAATGCATTTCATAAGAGTATATCATTTTCTTTTGTTTTGAAAAATGTTTAATATTTCAAGCTGAAAGCTAAGGAAAAATAAAGAAAAATCTAAATCAGCTATAAATATAACCTTGCCTAAATGGTAGTGCTCTTTTTCTGGGGGTAATGGACCATCAACTAGCCGCCAAGTGTTGAAAATAATGCATAAAAAGTGTGGAAGAAAATAAAGCACAACTCCTAGCCAATCAGCTCATTAGAATACATCCTGAAAGCCAAGGAGAAGAAAAATGTCACCTTCAGAAAACTCTCACCTTATTCAGGATACTGAATAAACTTATATAAAAAGAAACTATTAATTGATAAAAATAACTTAAATATCTATTTCTGAATTTCCAATTACTATTTCTTGTGTATGTCTTAAGCTGAGTTTGATCAAGTTATCACTTAGTAGAATCATATTCAATTTATTTTTTGAGTAATGAAATCCAAAATAGAGTAAGGCATTTTTAAATATAAATGAAATAGAATTATCTATTTTATATTTTTTAGTTGAAGTGGAAATTTACAGTAATTTAGATATGGATATAACTTACAACAATGGACTCAACATGTATGTTATTATTCCTTCTCAAACTACAATGTCTTCTTTCTTAACTATAAAATATTTCAATGACATCAAATTTTGGAAATATATTTAAAGCCTTAAACTACTAGCCATAGCCACATAAAATATACATTTTTGTTTTTATTGTTTTAGCAAGTTTTATGATAGAACCATTTATTTGATCATATGTAATAATGAAATAAAACAATCACTTATACTTTTTGGCTCCTTTTATGAAGCAATGTTCACAAAATGAAATATCACTGTGAGTTGTTTAGTTAAAAGTAAAAGGCCTTCCAAAGTGCAAGAAGCATTTATTTGAGATAAAAAAGAATAGCTATTTGTGAAGCACTGATTCAAGCAGAAACCCAAATAGTGTTCTGATTAGAAGACAAAAACAAGAGCAAGGGAATTTATGAAAAAGGAAAGAGGAACAATTACATTAACAGAGGAAAGAACTTTCTCTGAGTTCAGGTGAGCTAACATACTGATGCCAATGCTAAACAACATTTTTAATGTTCAGTCTGGTAGTTATCAGTCCAGATCAGTCAACCTACTATCTGCTTTCTTTTTGTCCTTGCAAACAGTTCTTTGGTGTATAGTGTTGTTTAGGCCCAGTTTTAACGCTGTGTTTGCCCTGTGTTAACATTCCACACACATGTTGGATGTTCCTGACCCAAGAGAGGAAGTGTGTCCAGGACAAGTGGAGCCCACCTGGGCCTCTCTGGAACCCTTGCTGTGAGGCAGTATTTGGTTTTGATGCACAGCCTTATTTTAATAATGATGATATCTTTTACTATTTTCCTGCAAGAAAGTATACATTTGTAAACATTGTGGTTGAGTCTGTGAGTCTTCTTAACATCTTCTTTAGTTTTCTTTAATGTCTGATTATCAGTTAGTGTAGATGCCTGGGCATATTTTCTTGCTGCTTTCAGAATACACTCACACATACACATGCACATCATTAGCCTCTGTATTGGATACATTAGTATGTCTCTTACTCCATGCTATGGTGACTTCTTTGTCTTTCATATCCTTGAAATACACTATGGTTTTGACTAGGATGAATGGTTAAAAAGGCTGCTGCCAAGATAAAATATTAAGAATATTTCTGAAGTTGAAAAGATTAATTTGCATTTATTATATTGCAGCACTGTGTACTGATGGAGTAATACTACTAGCCCATTGCAGAAAATTGATTTTTTTAGTGACAAGGTCAAAGAGCACATTTCTGGAGACTCAGAGGGATTTACTGGTATTCTCCAATGTTCCTCCACCACTAGGCAGTTCTCCAGTGAAGTTCCCCATAAAACAAAATGTTCTTGTTGTGATGATTCAGACAGTGCCAAAGTACTAAAACATATGTAATTGCTTGCTAATATTGCAGTTATTGTCTTCCTGGATACCTTTCTTCATTATTTTGAACTTAGGTGTAGTCATGTGATTTTTTTTTTCTTCAATGAAATACTGTCTTAAGTGATATAAGCCACTTCTGGGTAGGGCACATTTTTTCAAGTCCCCTGTGAGGATAATGGTAGCACATGACCAGATGGATTCCCTGTGCTGGACATAAATTGTGAGCAAGGAAAAAAAACAAAAACCAAAAACTTTTGCATGTTAAGACATGAGTGTTTGTTACTATAGCATAACCTAGCCTATGCTAGCTAATATAAAGTATTACTATTGTTAAAAAGGAGACAACAGACCCAAGATAGAGTCACTTGTGCAAAGTAAGCCGGTGACATTTGGTGACAAAGTAAGTCACCAAACCAAGACTTTTAAACCAGGCACTTTGGAATTACCTGGTCAGTACTAATGAGGTAATGAGACTGAGAGACCGTTTCTGTCCTCTAAAGGAAGATGACTTTGACATGGAACAATCAGTTTTCTGCTAGTAACTTCCTTGTACCACCCACTCCTGCCTGTAAAAGTTTGACATTTTGCATAGCTTTTCAGAGCTTCTTTCTATCTGCTAGGTTCATCAACCATTATATGAAGCTATGAAGACCTTTAAAATGTACTCAGTTGAATTTATTTTTTTTCACTATTTTACATCTGTCTCTTGGTACATACTAAACTTCTGGGATATTCTGCCTTATATAAATTATAGAATACATGATTTGTTGAATGATTCTTCCATAAAAACAGCTTTTCCAAAATTTTTAAAACATTTTCTTCTTTATTCATGGAATATGTTTACAAATTAGCTTTCAATTATTTTCTGTTTTTATATTGTGCAACTAGAAATGATTCTTTCTTAAAACCTGTGTGTTGGGTTATACAGTTAAAATTGAATATGTATTCCTTCAAAGAGCCATTTATTTTTTGATTTTTCTGCAATGATGTGGTAACTATGCTTTCAATCAATGCCCTACTTCAGTGGTTACTGGTTACACCCATTTTTGCACAATTACAAGAGGAACACAAGCAACAATAATTTTGAAATTCATTACAATGCCAGGGTTTATATGCTCTCATTAAGCATTAATTGGTAGTTGATGGCTATTGCTATTTTTAACACCATTAGTTCATAGCAATATAATTAGTAACGCTAAGTACAGGAACCACATTAATAGCATTACTAATTGTAAATCTAGAGATAGAAACACAACATGACTGGTTAATTTCCAGGCAATATCTCATGATAATTAGCTGTAGGACATTTGTGTTGAACTAGAAAGGTAAATAATTTAAAATTTTTCTACATGTTTTTTGTGGTTTGCAATCTTAATACCACCCTTTAATGCACAGATCTCCTTGGAGCTCCCAGTGTTAACATTTTTTCCTTTTGAGTTCCCTAGTTGTATATACTGAATATATGATTCATTTGTCTCTCATAAGAAAAAAATGTGTAGTCATTTATTGAACAAATTTTATTGTTGTCAAATGTATTAAATGACTTAATATTTTAATAGATTGTATTTAACTTTTGATGTTTAATTTCCAATCTCTTAACAGTTTTTTGATATGTCCCCTCTCTTTCTTCATTTCTCTAACAACAAACTGGCCAACTTCATAAGTTTACAATTAAGTTTCACAATAGTAGAATTAAGAGGGAAGTGTTCTCAAGCTATAATAAATTATTATAAAAACAACTAGACATTCTACACTTACATTCATGTTATTTAACTTAACTGATACCCTCTGCAGTTACAATGAGATTTAACAGTCTATAGTACTGACAATGCTGGAGAACATATTCTTTAATCGTTCTTTCACAGGGTTTAGAAAGAGGGTCTCTATTTTTTCTTTTCTTTTTTTTCAGGAGAATTATAGTGCAATGTGTGTGAGAAAATGGGGATGAGTAAGATGATACTCTGCTCTAGTAAAAAATATTTGAGTTGTGTAAGAAATCATAAAATAAATGTTAATTTTGCATTAATTTTTCCAAATTATATTTAAGCTAAGCTATGAAATTTTTCAGGGATAACATCGGCAATGTGCTGTTTCAAGCATACCTTTGAATTTTCTTTTTGGCTTTTTGGATGAAATAGATTACATTGAAAACACTGTTTTTCTTCTCTTGACTTGGTTTTCCTTATTCTTTTCACATCTGAGAGTCACCATGTACATCTTGCTGCTACACTGGTAACAGGGAAACAGCCAAAATGATGATTTCAGTATATTGAAACTGTAAATGTCAATACAGCCTATGATTTATGATTGGATAAAATTAGTAAAAATGAATTAATTGCTTAGTGACTTAGTTTAAATTGTTAATACAAATTCAATTTATATATAAATTGATTATATGTGTGTGTGTGTGTATATATATATATATGGAGAGAGAGAGAGAGAGAGAGAGCAAGCAAGCACAGGAGGGAACAAGAAAGGCACGTGGTTGGTAAAAACCCTTGAAGAGTTTATTTCCCATATTGGCGTTTGAGTATTTTTGTGAGAGTAGTAGCTTTATTATTCTCTTTCTTCAGCTTTCTACTCTTAACAGAATTTGCGTTAACCTATAAAATGTCCAATGCTATTATTTAGTTGTAATTAGGTAATGATTATGTAATTTCTTTTGGCAAGGAATGCCTTAACTGAGGAAACAATCTTCTGCTAGCTTCAAAAATACACATATATAAATATAGAGAAAAAAATAGAGAAAAGAGCACTGGAAGGCACGAGATGGTTCTTTATTTTCCATCACATTAGCACATTAACGTGCAGTGAGTTTGAAGAAGTGGCATGAGTAAGCTGCTACACTGTACTGTTGGTAATATTGACATTTATGGGTAATTTAATTTTAAGTCTACAGTATATGATTTTACACAGTTCTGCTTTTCTCAAGATGAAGTATGAAGGTGTTCCTTGTTCAGTGAAACACGGAAAGAAAATAAATTATTTCATCCTTCTGGTGATGGCTAATGTTAGTAGAAATAGTAGTACTGGTTCCTTTACTTTCACCAGGTAATCATTTTTGAAGTGAAAGGTGATAATTAATTAGCTGCAGCCAATTATTATTGGAAAGCCTTGTGTAGCTGAGTGGTAGAGGAGCATTTCAACTTAATGATAAATTATTAAGAAGCTTTTCCCATCTCATGAAAACATTAGAAGGCCTGAAATTTTAGACGTTGATGACATTATCAAATTGATTTTACTTTTGTTTCTGCAATTTGTGAACTAAAAGTGAGTGTGTTTTTTTTTTCCTACCTCGCATGTTTCTGATGCTCTGATGCAGGTAACAGGACAGGTGATGGCTCGTTGTGGAGACTGTGAGCTCCAAGTGCTGCAGTTTTCATGCCATCTGCTCAAAAGCACATACGCTTCCAGAAAGCTGGAGGTTTCAGGATAATATATGGTCAGTCTGGAAAAAAAATTAAATAACACATGTGAATCTGTTGTGGGAACAAGGCACATGTGTAATGAAGGCAAATTTTATGTGATCTGAGTAGCTTTGGACCATGAAGTGACAGCATATTTAGAATTTTAACACCCACGCCCTATCTGAAGCAGATGCATGGGAGGGAGGCTGCAGGCGTAGAGTGGTGCCCTGGCAAACAGGGGAGGGAAGGCCGTATTTTATTTTTCCAGACCTTTATTGATCTACCAGCAGATGTCCCTATAAGGCAATAATATCTTACAGCTAGAACAGATCATGAAAATCAAAAACTGAACCACTCATCATATTTCCAAAGATTAATGGGATTAAATTCACCATGTATTCCAGAATGTTTCCAGAGACAGATAACATGCAGTGCAGTGCAAAAATAAATTTAGTTTCATTCTGAAAACCACATGGAACAAAATTCTCTTTTTTATAAAAAATAAATTCTAGGAGTTCCTCACCTTGATCAGCACTAAAACTGCTTTCTAAAATAAAAAGAAATTATTGGTTGTGTCTGTGTTATCAGTTATACTTTATGTATCAAATAAATGAGGAAAACATTTAATGTCCAAAACTACACTAAGTTCAGTAAAATGTTTAGTTGAGTATGTATTCATAACTGGGTATAGTCTCTTCATACATTTGAAAAATAACTTAAAGCATTATTTATTATATGTTTCCATGAGACGCGATTCTCTGTTTGCAGTCAATTCTGGACGCACGTTAACTTTAAGGAGTCTGGCAATAACTCAGGCTGCCCAGGGGATCTCTAACTACAAACTGTGAAGCAACATTTTCTTCCATTTGACTTTTTCATTCACTAATGATGTGCTACTTCGTGGTCGATGGAAAACAGTTATAGAATAATTGTTGCAAAGAAGTAAAACTGGCTTAAAAAGTGATTTTTTTTCATTGATAAAACATACTAACATAGAGAATCAATATCAACATTGATTAGCATTTCTATTTTTAGAAGTAATAGTCCCATTTATTTATCTTCCCTTATGAGAGGCAAATGGCATAGAGACCAAAGAGCTGACCTAGATGTAATGTAAATTATGGGTTTTTTGAAACCAAACCAGTGAAACTTCTATCTTTGCCACTTTCTGGCTGTGTGAGACAGTGCAAGTTATTTTATATCTCACTTATGTCTCCTCACTTAAGAATAACAGTAAAAATCTCAAGGCATCAATGCAAACATAATAATATCATTTATATAAACACACTGGTATATTACAGGAACTCAGTGAATACTGGTTCCCTAACTCCGTGTTCCTCGATCAGTTGTTTTAAGTTTTATGATCTCAGTGAATGTTCGTTCACTTATTTTCAGGAGAAGGTTATGGGAAGTAGAGAATAGATCGTGGTTGTGCGAGAGGCAACCTTGGCACCAGACTTAGAAGGACAGAGTCATGTAAACATAAAATTAAAGAAAATTTTCAAAAATAATTTAAAAATAGTAGACGTATTTAGAGACTGAAAAGCAAACATTGGAATAGGCAGTGAACCTTCTATTGCGGAGTTTCTGGATCTTCCTGGAATGTCTAAGCCGGGGGATTCCCCTCCAGTGATGTGCTGGGTCAGCGTTTCAAGTCCTGGCCTGCCTGGTGCAGGTTCACGGGCCATCCACTTCTGTCAATGAGAGTAACTAACGGACTCTCTTTATAGAAAATGTAATAGAAACAACTTTATATGTATTTTTAAAGAAAATACAAATCTTAAAATAAGTCCTGCTGGCATACCTTCACTCTTGCTGCCATTATGGGCACTTTGGCGGAGATGTTTTTAGAAGCACACATCACTGAGTCTCACAAGACAGAGGGGGAGTGTCTGGACGATCACTTTCACTAGAATATTAGGAAATCAGATTTTCTTGTCAGTTAAGCTTAGAAATAAAATTTCTTTGTGCAGAAGTTATCACTATATTTATAGTGCTGCTGTTACTAAAGATTTACCTGTTTCTTTGTGTCTGGAAAAACTTTCTAGAATGACAAACAGTTACAGATTAACCCTTCATAAACTACATTTGCACAAAATAACACAGACTCATGGATTTCTATCTATACATATATACATACAGACCACCACATTCACTTACATGTTACAGCTTATG
The DNA here is from genome assembly GCF_022682495.2 of Desmodus rotundus. Taxonomy (NCBI): domain Eukaryota; kingdom Metazoa; phylum Chordata; class Mammalia; order Chiroptera; family Phyllostomidae; genus Desmodus; species Desmodus rotundus. The sequence continues at coordinate 56,832,612 of NC_071388.1, read as the reverse complement.
ATTCTATATATAAGATAACATGGTAAAAAGATAGTGGGAAAAAAGAGAAAACTGGGAGAAATATTTTTAAATTTACAAAGAGAAAAAAGTGAAGGAGGGATACAGTAAAGAAAGAAAAAATATTGCATTAAATCCATGACTCCTTTAAAACAGACTTGAAGGGTTTTACAAAATTATCTATATATAACACACACACAAAAAAACAAAATATGCAACTGAGACAATTTTATAAAAGGCAAAAGAATGAAAAAAAAGATAAAGACAGAAGTAATGCATACCACAAACTTCTGCACATGTTATATAAATCAACTGAGAATTTCATCCTGACACTTCAGTAGGCCTTGCAAAGATGTTTTCATCTCTTTGCCCATTGACTTGATTGACAAATATGTGACTATCTCATATGTGCCAAGAACTATTGCAGGGACTGGGATAGATGAGTGGCCAAAACAGAACACTATGTCATTCAGCGAAAGGAGACAACAAACAAAACAAGTAAACTACAAGTGTCGTAGCTTTGGAAAATGCAACGAGGGAAAGTACAAGGAAGAAGACCTGGGAATTGTAGTGGGATGACCTCACTGAGAAAGTGGTGATTGAGGCAAAAACAAGGAGGTGAGGGTGTCAACCCAGCAGGTCTCCGAAAAAAACAAAGGCCAGCAGCAGAGTTAGCTTGTGGGAGTGTGCCCAGCACAGATTTCCTGGTAAAAAACAAAGAGGAATTTCCAGAGCTAAAGGAGGTGTGAATCAGTGGACACATATCTCAGCAATATCTCTTTTTTTACTACAAGCTTATGTTTCTCGGGTGTTGTTCCTAAGGTGTCCTCATGTGGCTCACTGGCTTAACATTAGGGAGTGGCTCAGTAAGAGCAGTTCCAGAATCACACAGATGATGCTGTTTAGGAACGATGATCTCTAACTGATTCTCTTCATCCAAGATGTAGTGAGCTCATCTGGAAGAGAAGTCTCTGACCTTACGTGGCAGAATCCGGGTAGCTAGATTTTTTTGTATGTAATTGTGTATTTTTTTTTCTGAAGAAATGTTTCTCGTTTCCAACAGATCCTCAAAGAGTTCCATGACTGCGAAAGGATTGATAATCATAAGTCTAGGCTGAAAGAACTATGTTTTTTCAGGCAATCTCTTTTTCAATGTTTTATTCCTTTTTAATCACTATTGAATTTGTTTAGGAGGAGTGGATAGCAGGTTCCATTTGTCAGCTCAGTAAGGACATCCATGCTTTAAAATGACCCCAGAAAGGGTCAGGGAGAGGTAGTATTAGGAAATAACAAGGGAAAATGAATATGAGAGGCAAAAGAAGAACAAAAAATGGGAAGTTTCCCATGTTGGGGAGTGAGCGTGGAAGAGGTTGCTGGGAGGAGGTAGGTGTTGGGCGGGCGGTGGCAGACGGGAAGGTGGTGCTGAGCAGAATGAAAGGGAGCTATGGTGGATGGGAACCGCGGGAGAGTGTGGGTGGCCAGGGGCTGCAGGGTGCTTATAATGTATATCATGATAAAGTCAATTTTCTCAAGAAGGCTTTTGCATTTGTTTTTACTCTAGGCAATTTACATAAAAAGTTTTGTAATAGCAAGTAGCATCCTAATATTATGTATTCCTAGGAAAAAGCTAACCCGACACATACTTTAATTTTTAAATGTACAGAAAAACATATTACTAAAGGCTTGGCAATTGCGAATGTCTTGCCATTAACACAAACAGAAAGTAACACTGTAAGTGAGAAATAAAATAATAAATGAGGAAAAGGGAGAAAGACACAAAAATGGTTTGTGTAAAACAAAATGAATTGTTAGCAGGTAATAAGAAAACATTTCTCAAAGTCCGTGTACTTGATCCTTACATCTCACATTTTGTGCTATATATTTTACAAATTAAACTGGCCTTTACAGGTGATTTATCATGAATAGCAAAAGAGGAATGGATTATAAACTCTGAGCTATTGAGGTGACAGGAGATAAATGAATTCCGGAGATCTGTCGGTACACCCTGGAGCAGCCTGCCAGAAAGGGGAGGCTGGTAAATGGATCTCCTAAAGATGGCCATTGAAAAAAGGAGAGCATCCCGTCACACTGGGACCATTTTCACAGTCTTCCATGTCTTTCTTGCCCTCACCTCTCTGCTCTCCTCACCAAGGTGAAAAGGTTAAAAAGAATATTACCTTTGCAGCCCCCTTCCACCCTGAGATTTTAAGATTCCTCATATTCCTCCCATCTGCCCTCAAAACGCCTATTTAGGCAACACCCTCCTTTTTCCCCTTGTCCTTCCTCCTTATCCATTCCCTACCTCTCCTCCTCCTCCTGCTCCTCCTCCTTCTTCCAGGAATTCCTCTGCCTTTCAGGAATTACCAAACATGTAATTAAGAATGTTTTAAGCTTAAGCAGGCTATTTTTAACACACACCCCTTCCATTTTAAATGCAAAATGGAAATAGAAATGAGGGTTTCCTTATCTATTACTGTTCCCAAGCTGAGAAACGCTAGACTTCAAATCTTTTAGGATTATCTCTATGTACAGGCAATGAAACACAATGAATGTTCTATCCACAAGATAAGTGTACTCATTAATTAAAAGCCCCAAATTTTCACAGTGAAGGTGGATTTATTATTTTTACAGTGGGGTAGTGATTGTTGAGCAAATGTCAAGAGCAACCTTGTGTCATGAAATGGGCCCTAGTAGGTAGCCAGCTTCTTGAGGAGGCGAGTTGTTGTGTGATTCCATTTCCAATGCCTTGTTCAATATATCCATCGCAGTGCCTGCAAACCTCAAAGTCCATATGCCCCACCGAAAGTGTCCACCTTCTCTGTCTTCTTTCACATCACCTTCTCCCAGTTACTCAAGACCAAAACCTCAATATATCTTGAGGTTTTCTTTCTTGCTTTTCCCACATTTCTAATCAGCAGGTTTCTTATACTTCCCCAATATTTTTAAGACGTATGCTTCACCAGTGTCTCCGGTTTGTTCAGGTCCTCATCTCTCAGACTTTGAATTTTGTATCTGTTGTTTTAGCTAACAGTCTTTTTACATCTAGTGTATCTTATCAATTTAATTTTCTTAAAATAATGCTTTGATCTTTAAAAACCTTCACTGATACTCCTCCCTCAAAAAGGTAGAGCTTAATCCACAACTCCCCACCAAAATCATCCCTCCTTGACTTGATTTAATGATTCATGTCTATAAAACGGTGTATGGAAATGGAAAAAGAATAACTACTGTGGCATGATCTGGCAGACGCCGTCTTAACAAAGTGGTCAGGTTATCATCACCAGTGGTAAGTTATGTTGATATCATGTACCCCAGATATGCTATGGTGAGAAGGGCATTTCACTTCTATGGTACTCTTCTCAAAACCAAAACCAACCTAAACATAAGGAAGACATCACAGAAGTCTGAGTTGAGTACGTCTATGAAACAGGTGACAAGCACTCTTCACAATTCTCAGCCATAAAGAATGAAACAAGACAAAAGCTGAGAAACTGCCATAGACCAGAAGAAACTAAGGAGACATGATTGAAAGCATTAGGGTATCTTGTGTGAGATTCTATAATATTTTTTAAGAACATTATTGAAAACCATGGTGAAATCTGAATAAAGTGTGGAGATTATTTATGAATGGGGACCCCCCAAACTGGAATTATCTTCTGGAGGGTGGGCCCCTTTACTACAGGCTTCCCCTGCTTGGTGAATGTTCTAGGAACCCATCTGTATCAGTGTACCAGCTGGTGGTGGTGTGAGAGGATACTTTCAGTTTCAGTGAATTTTTTTGAAGACTCTTTCAACACGTTTGCCCACTTCATGACGGGTGATATATAAGCGCACCTGCCCACACCGTGCTGAGTGATCAGCAGTTTTTGACCAAAAATGGCATGACCCCCGTGCCTCACCTTCCTTATTCACCCAATCTCAGCCCACCCTGAGTGAATGCTTTTTGTTTCCCCATATGAAAAAAGTCCTCAAATGGAAATGTTTTGCCAATGTGGAGGAGGTGAAACAAAAAATGTCAGAAGCACTAAAAGACATCAAAATCAATGTTTTCAAAAACTGTTTTGAGCAGTGGAAAAAGTCTTGATAGGTGTATTGCATCAAATGGAGAGTGCTCTTAAAGTGACTGAAGTTTAAACATGTAAGAATAAATACACAATTTTTTATAAATAAATTCCATTTTTTGGGTCTCCTCGTAATAGTAAGTTATCAATATTAATTTCTTGGTTTTGACAAATGTACTATGGTTATTATATAAGATGTTAACATTAGTGGAAGCAAGAAAGGGTATCTGGAAACTGTACTATTTTTGCAACTTTTCTTTTTTATAAATCTGAAGTTATTCCAAAATTAAGGAGTTTATTTAAAAAAGTAACTGCATTGGTTCTTGAGTCCCAAATATAGTTATTTGTAATAATTACCCTGAGAACTTTTTGAAAATATATATTTCAGAGTCACATGCTTGGAGATACAGATTCTGTAAGTCTGGGTAGAGTTCAAGAAACTGTTTTGTAAGAAGCTCTGGAAAAGATTCTGATGTGCTGCGGGGTTGGGAATAATTAGCCTACAGAGTTAAACAGTAGGTTACATAGAATCCATGAAACTTGTGGGAAGTATGATTTGAAAGTCGGGATAGATGTGTGGTGATAGGTGAGTAACATGAGAAAAAAGCAGAAACTTCCTTTAAAAGCATTAAGATTAGGCGGAAAATATCCCAGTCTGACATTAACTAATCTCAGGCCTTTACAAAAAGACTGGAATTTTTGTTTGTAATGTGTTCTCAGGAAATTTTACCAAACGAATAAATGAAACAAGCCTATGTTGTCATTTCATGAAAATCTCCAGTCTATTACAATGAGAAGAGCACCTGTTTAAAAATGGTGTGGGTAATAAATCACAGAAGGTCACATTAATCAAGGCAGCCTGGAGCTGATAGGTACAATTATCAGTTTGTCACCCAAGGAAATGTCTTGATCGGGGCTCTTCAAACCCAGTATAAACCCTCAAATTCTTGCACAAAGACTGCTGAACCCAATCTGGGAATTTAGCACATCTTATCCTGAAGGTATTGAAGGGCTTCTGTCAGAGCCTTAGTCAATATCCACAGCAATGAAACATTGTTCTGGTGAAATCTGTTAATGGCATGGTGACTGACTATCTCTACTACTAATAGGTAGCAGCCTTTTCACACCACAAGTGAAAAGAAAAATAAACAAAAAACAAACTTGAGTCCTGCTCTCTCTAATGGCCATGTATTATAGAATTCTGCATAAATGAATGTGCGCAAACCAGTTGCACCTCACCACTCAGAAAGGTGTCCATACTTGCTTGGTTGACTTTTTTTAGTTTTGTAAAATAGAATTTTTAAGGCAATATCATAATTCAAGAAAGTATGAACAAATTTATTTAAAACCAAAATGTGAATAATTATGCCATCATTCTTGAATATTATTTTTAAAGTATACTGTGGTACATTTACACAATGGAATTTTATGCAGCAGAGAGAAAGAAGGAGCTTATACCCTTTGCAATGGCAGGGATGGAACTGGAGAGCATTATGCTAAGTGAAATAAGCCAGGTGGTGAGGGACAAATACCATATGATCTCACCTTTAACTGGAACATAATCAACAGAAGAAAAAAGCAAACAAAATATAACCAGAGATATTGAAGTTAAGAACAATCTATCAATAGCCAGAGGGGAGTGGGGAGGGGATAGTGGGGAGAGGGGTTTTCAGGGACTACTATAAAGGACACATGGACAAAACCAAGGGGGAGGGTGGAGGTGTGAGAGGGAGGTGGGCTTGGCTGGGGTGGAGTGGAGGGGTGGGGAGAAAATGCACACAACTGTAATTGAACAACAATAAAAAAATGTTCTAAAAAAATCAAGTAACTAGATGAAAAAAAATAAAGTATGCAGTCCTCACTGATAATTGATATCAGTTATTAGCTATGAGGTTTTCATTGTAAAAATATGTTCTTTTTTTTCCAATATCAACAAAATGCGAGGAATGTATTTGGGTGCTAAAAAAATTAATATCCCTAAATTCTAGTATTAATAATCTAATTTCATTTAAAGAGCTGTATCATTCCCTCTTTCTCCAATTCTGCACATTAGACTATCTACACTGTGTTCACTTCTGATGTGAAATCATATAACACCAACTGCTTCTCTCACATTTCTGTCTTGACATCCTAGATCACCCTTCGTATTGTGTCTTAACACTTCTGTGTGCATATGGTATCACCCTATTATCCCCTTGTAGCTGATAAGCTCCCGTGGGATGGGAACTACCACACTTTTGGACTTTTACTGTTCTTATCCCATGGCACACTCAATTTATGTTTGATAAGTGACAAAGCCTACAAGAAAACTGATGCTACTTGTGCTCTTGGGATAACATGGGATCCTAAGTTACAAGATTCAAAAAGAGATGTCAGTATTTTTATGAATTTAGTGTACAACAAAAGGTAAAATTTCAATTCAGCAGGAAAGATTTATTTAATTAACAATGCCAAGAACTTGCTATCCATCGTGGAAAAAAAAGATTTTTCCTTCTATTCTATATTATTTTTAAAAAATTTCAGATTAAATTAAAAACGTAATGTAAAATCCTATGACAACATAGGAGCAGGAAAAACTTTTTAGTCAAGGCAGAAGACACAAACACTTTAAAACACAAGGATAGATTTAACTAAATTTAAAATTTTTGCCAGCCTCCTCAAAAATAGTTAGTAAATAAATGATAGGCTTTTGTAAAGCATAAAATGAATAAAAACACATTTCTATTAAACAAGGGATCACTATGTAGAACATATGAGAAAAAAACCTGTAAAACAACAAAATAAACAATGTTATAGCAAATGAGCAAAGTCTTTAGTGGCCAAAGAACTTATGAAAAGATACCTAAATACTCTCGTAGCAGGACATTCAAGTTAATGTAACAGTGATACATCATTCGATTCCCATCAACCCGGCAATACTTGAAAAAGACTATTGCTGTCAGAATGCAGAGAAAGGTCACGTTCATACATTGCAACTGGTAATGTGAACAGTTATAGCCTTTTCTGGAAAATAATCTGACATTATCTATTAAAATTAATACTACACATACTACTAGATGTTTACTATTGCATTGCTAAATATAATGAAACCAACAAAAATAATAAGCCAAAGAGTATACTAATAGTGGACTTGCAGAGATTTACCCTATGTGTTGTTGAGTGAGAAAAGAAGACTGGAGAAAAGGTAGGCATGATATGATCCAATATTTGTAAAATAATATTTGTATGCCTTCTTATATTTTTAGGTATTATATGTAATGGTAGGTTTGAATATTAATGAAGGTATATATTTTATTTAATTATATGAACATGGAAAAAATATGGAAAGATATTTTCTAGGTTGTTAACATTAGACATTGCTTCCTGAGCAGATGGGAAGGAAAAGAAGGAGAGAATGGTAGCAAAAGCTATCTTGTACCTCAAAAAGCCAACATATACTTCCAAGCACTGGGGAATAAACATGGAGGAGTTTTCTGGTGAAGGTAGGTGTCTGATGGAGGCTGAATGGGAAAGATAATTCCATTTATATAATTATATAAAATTATGTACACATGCATATTTGTAGAATTTTAAAATATGTGATGAAATACAGTGAATTTTGTCATTCTGTAAAATATCACAGCATTGTCTTCATTGAATATCCAGCACTTTTGCTGACTGTTCATACCAAGCTCATTCGCCCACCCATTTTCTGCATAAGAATAAAAGGAAGATAAGGGTTCAACCTGATCACTTTGATTTTTATTCATGAATAAAAGAAGAGGTACCTTGAACAGAAACTCCTGGAGAGCATGATATAGCGGAAATATGCTAAGCTTTGTAATCAGATTCACTGACGCTCCATACCCAGCCTGGTCATTAATTAGTTGTATGTCCTTGGACAAGTTGTTTAATATTTCTTGCCCTCAGTTTATTCAACTATAAAATGGGGAGAAGGAAACCCGTGTGGGAGGTCTGTGTTGGAGACTGAATTATATAATGTGCACAAGTGTGCCTAGCAAAGTTCTTGGCACATTGCAGGACTCCGTAGGTTACACAAAAAAATAAATCAAAATAAACTAGAGACTTGAATAGAGCCAGAAAATCATGTAGTGCAGAATTTAATGGATATTTTTGATGTGGAAGCCATTTGAAAAATGATTATGCACAATTAGTTGCCTTTATTCCCTGTAACACCAAGGTGCAATAAATAATCTTTAAATTGTCTGCACAGGATTGAGGTTTGCACAGTGGGATTTCTCCTCGCCCTGGCTGGCTTGTCTGGCTTGTTTTGAGTTGTTTCTATATATTGTACGGATAGATCATGCTTTCAGATACACCAAGTTGTCCTCTACAAAGGAAGAATTTATGAAGTCCTGTGGTTTTCATTTCATGAAAAGTGGATGTAATTTTTTTTAGATCATTCAGCTAAGATTATAGTTGCTTTTCCCTAATAGAATTTTCTTCTTATGTATTGGCCTCATTTTTAAGAAAATAGGTTTACTTGTACACTGAATCTATCCAAACTGGAGGTCTAGCTAGGTAGGAGCCAGATAAATAAGATAGAACTAAATCTGGTAGATACATTTGATGTGGAAAGCCCTATGGAACATGATTATGCACTATTCATTTTTGAAAGAAAAGTTTCACATTGAATTAAGCTGGGAACTATAAAAACAGACATTTAGGGACATTTTTGATATTATAAAGTTTAACTTTTTTGAACAGTGAAAGAAATTTAGTGTAATCTATGTATGTAGCTCACGTGATTTTAATATATTTAAATATTTTGCTTTAATTCATAATACACAGATCATTCTGATGTTTAGTTTTTCCACTTACAATATGGAATCCAGTTGTAAATGCTTTAAGGAATTTAATAGTGATCCTCTAGAGACTTTTAAATTAGTACATTAGTACATTATGTATCATCAGTTAATCCAGTACCTTTTGTTATTCCATGAGAAATTATAACTTTCCTCCTCTGTTAGAATCCCCCATTTGGAAAATCTCTTTTTTTATACATTTGTCTAATAACATGCATTCTTTTAAAAATCCTTAAGCATCTCCTATAGAGCAATACTTACTGAAACAGACTATTGTATGAGGTAAAATCTAAAACAAGATCTTTTTATCAAAACTAACCCCATAAATTCATGAAATTATTCTTTAGTTATTTTTCTCTGGTCATTGTACCAGTTTTAGTAAAAATGTGCTCTACTCTGAATAGTCCTGTATGGATAGGACAGCTCAGGTTGCTAGTTAGGTCAAGACTGCATTGCTTGCTATAGACAAAAGAGCCTGTATTATTCCTGTACCTTACATGCTTGCTTTTGCACTTTGAACTCCTGAGAGGTATTTTGGTTCTTCTGAAAGGATCCCAGGTTTGCTTCTATAAAGTAGCTCCAAGATTTTGACTTTAAGAATAGGATCCATGTGTTGTTACATATTTGTTCAGTTGTATGGATTTCTTTATAATTTTCAACTTATAACATGAATACTTCCTTATTGTAACTGGTGAAGTAATGTAAAACAAAGATGTGATTAAAATGGCAATTATCACATATTCTTTTCACTCCTGTTCTCATAAGGTTATTAATTTTGCTTTTCTACTTGTTCCTGCAAATAACTGTAAGCACATAAATGTAAAACATAGTTTTGTTGGTTATTTTATTATCAGAACAATAACATAAACTACATATTTCCTTTCAACTCGCTTTTGCTTGTTTAATACATCATGGATAACCATATAAATCAGTTGATATTCACCTACTTTTTCTATTTTGATACACATACAAAAAATTATACAGGAGTGGGAATAAACAGTACAAGCTGGTTTGATATTTTTTAGAATAGTATTTTTTCTATTTTTTGTTTAGATGTATGTCCCTTACCTTAGCAATTAACCTAACACATCCTTCATTCTCCCTTGATCTTTAAACATATCCTGATTCTGTTTATTATTTTTTGTCCCCACTTCTGAGAATGATGGGCACATGTGATATTGGAGCAGTTGTGAAGAAGATTTCTCATCACTTTTAACAATGCTTCATTATCTGAATTCCCAATTAATATTAAAGATCACATAGAAATTAAATAGCCTAAGAAATGGAACCACCTCTCTAAGATTTTAATATGACTGGCCTAGTCATTCTTCAGACCATAGGTGCTTGATGAAAATCTCAGAGGTCAAACCTGAGTGAGCTATTATGACAACAAGAAGGTTTCATAGCTCAACCCCCCATATACTTTTCAAGCTGCTTGCTGTGGAGTCCTGGTCTATGATTTTTTCCCCAAGGAATGTCATGCTTGTGACTTATACATAGGGTCAGTTCAGATGAGAGCAAGTTTGACCTAAGGGACTACTAATCCTCAGAAAATCATTTACCTCACTGAATATTTATATTTTCTTTAAGGTATTTTAACATTTTTCTAATCTTGTCTCCCACCTTTAATATGCATAATCTAGGCATCTGCAATTGTGTGAATGCTGTGATGTGCTGCTCAGATGCCCCTTCAGGAAAGAAGGACCTGTCACCTCAGCTGCTGAGAGTATACACCAGCAGTCAGCCCTCCTCAGGACTTGTCTCAGCCAAGAGAGCCACGTTACCTACGCTCACAACACTTCCATATTTAAAGGTCCAGCCCTCTCATACACTCAGGACAGCTCCAAGGGGCGTCTGTTATTCAGAATGTCCACTGTTATTCCAGTGAGACTACTTTCAGCCACCCCATCTTGCTTCCTTCTTGTCCTTCCACCTGAAAGTACTCATATGTAAAACTAAACTCACCTTTTCCCCAAATCACCTACTCCTTGATCTTTTATTTTCCTTTAAAGGAAACATTATATAAGCTTGGAATCTCTTAATCATCTTCAAGATCTTCTAGCCCTTCACACTTTAGGCCTGTCAGGTTTTTCTCATGTAGTTCTTCACTAGGTCTCTCACAGTACTGTCTCCTTTTCTTCCTCCCAGTTCACATTTCCATTGTTACATGTAGACAGACCATTGCATTGGGTTAGCCAGATAGGCTACATATTTTTTCTGTAAAATAAAGAACAGATTTTTCATTTTCTCCAATAACTTTATTGATTTGGATATTTTGAGTATGTTGGCTATGTTCCGCATGGTATAAAGTTGACTATTCTCAGTTAATGTCTGGATTTGATCGCTTTCAACTTCAGCTGGTCTACCCTACCAAGAAGCATTGCCCAGTGAGAAATCTCCAGCATGAAACTTCACAAACCAGTTTTGACACGTTCAGTTAGTCACAGCTCCTTTTCCATACATTGCACAAGTCTTTTCTTGCATTATAGCTGTGTTTTTACCTTTCTGGAAATGATAAAGCATAATATGCTAAAAATGTTGCTTACTTTCTTCCATCTTCATTATTAAAATGGCTACACAGAAATTCACCAATTTTGATAAGCGTATTTTTTAAAGGCATACTGATATGACAGCTGTCACAATACAGTCTAACAAAATTATTATGAATGAGGTTAAAGACAACTAAGCATTACTAGAGCCATCTTATGGAAAAAAACAAACAAACTCTTTGGCCAACACAATAATAACCAGCTTCCCTACCTCCAACTCTTCCTTACTGCCAGTTTTGCACTTCACAATCAAATCTTTTTCCTTAGCAAATTTCTCATTGTAAAATGTAACATAGCTGATCAAAGCCCTCAGAGTGGTCATCTGTGTAGGCAGTGATACTGATTTCTATTTCCTATGTGTAGGCAAAATCTTAGGAAACCTCACAGTATTTGAAATGAAAAACTCACATTTCAGTCAACTTTAATTGAAACAGGGGGAGTGTCATGGACATGTTCTACTGATAAAATGCAAAATTTGTAAAAATAATTTCCGAATTGGCATATAAGTAATTCATATATATGTATTGAATAATACCCTTTGAATTCTTTCAGTTTTCATGTATAATGTGGAGAAAGAGTAAGAGAGAGAGAGGGAGGAAGCAATAACTTCTTCTCCAAATATTTTTTTAAAAATTTTTGTTATTCAATTACAGTTGTCTGCATTTTCTCCCCTTCCCTCCACCCCACCCCAGCCAATCCCACCTCTCTCCCCCACCTCTACCCTCCCTACTCCACATATTTTATTTGAAAGATCACATTAAATAAAATCTTATGATCATTAATTTAATTTTATTTTTTAATTTAATCTTGTATTTTTACAATGCAAATAATGAATCTAGAGTTTTTATTCTCAGATATTGACACCATTGTGGTGTTAACTTTCTTTAAATTGTTAAAGTGATTTGTTTTAGACAAGTTTAATATTCATTCAACAAACATTCATTGAGCACCAATTAAGTGCCAGTCACTGTGCAAGTCACTAGGGATGAAATGATGAATAAAATACAGTCTTTGGCTTCAGGCTACTCACAAGCTAATGAGATCATTAGTGACTAGCAATTGTACCCTTTGCTTCAACCATGATTTTAGGAGTACTTACCAAGCTTAGAAAATTTCCTGTAAACTCAGTCTATGAAGAAGCAGAACTCTACCTTTGTCCACTGTAGACAATTAGTGGCATAATACAAATAACACAAAACTTGTAATAAAGAGATTAAAATGTGCATTCTAGCTTAGCTACTCCTTAACCTGTCACCTTTTGTAAAGCAATTAAACTTTCTGAGTATTTTTCACTACCATATTGCTGTGGTATTTTTCTCACAGACTGTATGGAGGATTAGAGTTAGGAGCTATGAAAACATGTATGTATTGTTCTAATTTTCTGAAAATATCCATGCTAACGTGGCTTCTTTGCTAATTATACTATTGACACGCCTTCTATATACCATACAATGGGCTAGACTATATGTTTAGTCCAGTGTTTCTAAGCCTTAGCTGTACATTTGGATCACATGAATAGCTTTAAAAAACCCAAACGCCCAGGTTCTATTCCAGGCCAATTACATCAGAATCTCTGGGGGAGGGACCCAGGTTCCAGTACTTTCTAAACCTCTGCAGGTGATTCCAATTATGTTGAGAAAAACTGCTCTGATTAATTATCTCATTAAATCTTTATGAAAACCCTTAAAGTAGACATGTTCATTTCCATTTTGTACAGAACAAATCTAGGCTCAGCAAAAGCAAAGACTTTATTCAATGTCACCTACCTAGTTAGTGGCAGAGTTTGGATTCAAATCCAGGTCTGCCTGGTTTCAGAGTCCATGTTCTTTCTCCTGAGCTCTATTGATATTCTGTCAATTCTCTTTAGCCTGAACTCCAAAACGGAAGGTCTAAGATAAGATGATTTTGAGCTCAGTTTTAGTTCCACTTTTTAAGAATATAGCAGTTTTTCTGTAGGTAGGGATTAACAATTTAAGTTAATTGAGGTCTTAACAAAGTTGAGCAATGAAAATATTCTTATTCCAGACAACAAAGTAAGTATCCTCATTATTTGCTATAACCTATAGCTATGACAATTTGATGCAGTGTACACAAATTGAGCAGAGCTGAAAAGAAATGGAATGCAGGTTTAGTAATTTCTTATAGAAAGCATGTAAAAATGCTGAGCTTATTATTATAATTTTACTATAGTATATACATATTTTTCATTTTATTATCTCCAAACTTTCCATATTATTTCATGCTTGATTGAAATCTTGTTAATAAAAATAGCCTAACATGAAATTGAAAAAAGTACTATGAGTCTTAGACCCCTTTTCTTGAAAGTCACATTTATTATGTTTCCTACTACATTTAGGCATATGTCTGCCATATGAATTTGTATTTTCTTTCTTTTTCTGATTTAATCTTTATTGTATTTTTTTCTATTACCATTTAGTCCCCTTATACCCCACTATCTCCAGCAATCACTACACTGTTGTCCATGAGTTCTTTTTCCTTTTTTGATCAATCCCTGCATCCACTCATCTTTCCCAACAGCTGTCCTGCTCTCCATCTATGAGTCTGTCTCCATATTTTTGGGCTAATTAGTTCAGTCTGTTCCACATATGAGTGAAATAATATGATATTTGTCTTTCTTTGAATGGTTTATTTCACTTAGCATAAATGTTCTCCAGATCCATCCATACTGTCTCAAAGGGTAAGTTTTTCTTCTTTTTTCTACTAAGGAGTATTCCATTGTGTAAATGTCCCATAGTTGTTTTATCCACTCATCTACTGTTGTACAGCTGGGCTGCCTCCATATCTTGGTGGTTATATGTAACACAGCAATGAACATAGGAGTGCTTATGTTCTTTCAGAATAGTGTTTTGGATTCCTTTAGATATATTCCCAGCAGTGGGACCACTGGGTCATAGGCAGATTCATTTTTAATTTTTTGAAGTATCTATACACTGCTCTTCACAGTGGCTGAAACACTCCGCATTCCCACAATGCAAAAGTATTGATTCCCTTTTCTCCACACCCTCACCAGCACTGTTTGTTGCTTTATTAGTGATAGTCATTCCAACAAGTGAGAGGTGATATCTCATTGTAGTTTTAATTTGTATTTGTCTGATGATTAGTGAGGTTGAATATCTTTTCATATGCTGATTGGACACACATATGTCCTCTTTGGAGAAGTATCTATTAAGGTCATTTATCCATATTTGAATTGAATTGTTCATTTATTTGGTGTTTAGTTTTGTAAGTACTTTGTAAATTTTGGCTTTTAACCCCTTATCAGATGTATTGATGAATATGTTCTCCCATTCTGTGGGTTGTCTTTTTATTTTGTTGATGATTTCCCTTACTGTGCAAAAACTTTTTAGTTTGATGTAATCCCATTTGTTTGTTTTTTCTTCTATTTCCCTTGCCTGGGGAGATATATCAAATAAAAAATTGCTATGAGTAATGTCCAAGATTTTGCTGCCTATGTTTTCTTCTAGGATTTTTTATGGTTTCTGGTCAAACATTTAAGCCTTTCATCCATTCTGAATTTATTCTTGTGTATAGTGTAAGAACGTGGTCTAGTTTCATTTTTCTGTACATAACTGTCCAATTTCCCCACCACCATTTATTGAATAAACCATCTTTAGCCCATTATATGTGCTTGTTTCCTCTGTTGAATATTAATTGACTATAATGGTGTGGGTTTATTTCTGGGCTTGCCATACTGTACCATTGATCTATGTGTCTGTTTTTATGCCAGTAACATACTCTTCTGATTACTGTGGACTTATAGTATCATTTGATATTAAGCAGTGTGATTTCTCCAACTTTGTTCATTTTTCTCCTGATCGCCAATGCTATGCTGGGACTTCTGTGGTTCTGTATAAATTTTTAAAAAATATATTCTACTGATTATGCTATTACAGTTGTCTCATTTCCCCCCTTTCACTGTCCTCTGTCCTTCTCACCCCCTCCCACACACATTCCCCCCCTATAGGTCATGTCCATGGGTCATACATATGAGCTCTTTGGCTTCTATATTTTCTATACTATTCTTTCCCTCCCCCTGTCTATTTTCTACCTACCATTTATGCTACTTATTCTCTGCACCTTTCCCTGCTCTCTCCTCCTCCCACTTCCCTGTTGATAACCCTCCATGTGATCTCCATTTCTGTTGGAGTTCTGTGGTTCTGTTCCTGTTCTAGTTGTTTGATTAGTTTGCTTTTGTTTTTGTTTTAGATGTGGTTGTTAACAACTGTGAGTTTGCTGTCATTTTTACTGCTCATATTTTTTATCTTCTTTTTCTTAGGTAAGTCCCTTTAACATTTCATATAATAAGGGCTTGGTGATGATGAACTTCTTTAACTTGATCTTATCTGAGAAGCACTTTATCTGCCCTTCCATTCTAGCTGATAGCTTTGCTGGATAGAGCAATCCTGGATATAGGTCCTTGCCTTTCATGACTTGGAATACTTCTTGCCAGCCCCTTCTTGCCTTCAAGGCTTCTTTTGAGAAATCAGCTGACAGTCTTATGGGAACTCCTTTGTAGGTAACTGTGTCCTTTTCTCTTGCTGCTTGTAAGATTCTCTCCTTATTTTTAATCTTGGATAATGTAATCATGATGTGCCTTGGTGTGTTCCTCCTTGGGTCCAGCTTCTTTGGGACTCTCTGAGCTTCCTGGACTTCCTGGAAGTCTATTTCCTTTGCCAGATTAGGGAAGTTCTCCTTCATTATTTGTTCAAATAAGTTCCATTTTTGCTCTTCCTCTTCTCCTTCTGGTACCTCTATAATTCGGATGTTGGAATGTTTAAAGATGTCCTGGAGGTTCCTAAGTTTCTCCTCATTTTTTTGAATTCTTGTTTCTTCATTCTTTTCTGGTTGGATGTTTCTTTCTTCCTTCTGGTCCACAATGTTGATTTGAGTTCCAGTTGCCTTCCCATCACTTCCCATCACATTGGTTCCCTGTACATTTTCCTTTGTTTCACTTAGCATAGCCTTCATTTTTTCATCTAATTTGCGACCAAATTCAACCAATTCTGTGAGCATCCTGATTACCAGTGTTTCGAACTGTGCATCTGATAGGTTGGCTATCTCTTCGTTGCTTAGTTGTATTTTTTCTGGAGCTTTGATCTGTTCTTTCATTTGGGCCATTTTTTTTTTTTTTTGTCTTGGTGCACTTGTTACGTAAAGGGGCGGAGCCTTAGGTGTTCACTGAGGTGGGGTAATGCAGGTTGCTGTGCTGTGGCGCTGTAGGTGGGGGAGTGGCCGAGAGGGAGCAGTGGTGCTTGCTCCACTCTCTACCGGTTTTCAGTCACTTTCTCTGCTACCCACAATCTAATTGGGTCCTTCTGGTGCTGATTCCTGAATAGGTGGGTTTGTGTATGTTCTGGGACCCTGTGGGTCTCTCCAACGAACTCTCCCGTGAGGCTGGGAATTTCTCCTGCTGTGCCACATCCCCCCCACAGGTGTTTTCAATCAGAGGCTTGAGGCTTTATTTCCCCAAGATGGAGCCCTGGCTTGCTCGGTCTGTGGCCGGGTCTACCAGCTGCTGCCTCAGTGCCAGCTGCAGCTTTGCCCGCCCTGCTCCACAATCTGCCACCTCACTGGGTCCGCCAGCTGCCGCCTTGCTGTGAGTCCTCTCTGCCTGGCTGCCGATCTCTGCCCCTCCTACTGGTCTGGACGAATGTTTCTTCTTTATCTCCTTGGTTGTCAGACTTCCATACAGTTCAATTTTCTGTCAGTTCTGGTTGTTTTTTGTTTTTAAATTTGTTGTTGTTCTTCTTTTGGTTATGTGAGGAGGCGCACTGTGTCTACCTATGACTCCATCTTGGCCGGGATTCTCATTCTGTATAAATTTTTGAAATATTTATTTGGTTCTGTGAAATATGTCATGGGAATCTTGATGGGAATTGTATTGAATCTATAGATTGCTCTGGGTAGTATGGATATTTTAATGATGTTAATTCTTCCTATACATGAACACAGTATGTGCTTCCAGTTATTTGTATCTTCTTTTATTTCTTTCTTCAATGTCTTGTAGTTTTCCAAGTACAGGTCTTTTACATCTTTGGCTAGCTTTATTCCTAGGTATTATATTGTTTTTGTAGCAATTGTAAATGGGGTTGTTTTCTTAATTTCCCTTTCTGTTAGTTCATTATTGGCATATAAAAATGCAACAGATTTCTGGATATTAATATTATATCTTCCTTCTTTGCTGAATCCCGTTATCAGTTCCAGTAGTTTCTTAGTGGAATCTTTGGGATATCTATGTACAGTATCAAGTCATCTGCAAATAATGACAGTTTTACTTCTTCCTTTCCAATTTGGATGCCTTTTATTTCTTCTTCTTGTCTGACTTGCTGTGACTAGGACTTCCAATATTATGTTGAATAAGAGAGGTGAAAGTGGACATCCCTGTCTCATTCCTAATCTTAAAGGGAACACTTGTAATTTTTGCCCATTGAGTATGCAATTGGCAGTGGGTTTGTCATATGTGGCCTTTATTATGTTTAGATATGTTTCAACTATCCCCAGTTTGCTGAGAGTTTTGATCATCAAGGGGTGCTGGATTTTATTAAATGCCTTTTTTGTATCTATTGATGTGATTATGTGGTTTTTATCCTTCATGTATTTTTATGTGGTGAATCATATTTATTGATTTGGGAATGTTTTACCAACCTTGCCTTCCTGGAATAAATCCCACTTGATCATGGTATATGATATTTTTGATGTGTTGCTGTATTTGGTTTGCTAACATTTTGTTGAGGATTTTAGTATCTATGTTCATCAATGATATGGGTTTATAATTTTCTTTTTTGTAGTGTCTTTATCTGGTTTTTGAATTAGGATAATGCTGGTTTCATATAATGAGCTTGAGAGCCTTCTCTCCTATTGAACTTTATGAAATAGTTTCAAAAGTAGAGGTGTTAGTTCTTAGAATGTTTGGTAAAATTCACCTCTGAAGCCATCTGGTCCATTGCTTTTGTTTTTTTGGAGTTTTTGGATTACTGCTTCAGTTTTACTAGGTGTGATCTATCTATTCAGATTCTTTGATTCTTCCTGATTTATTTTTGGAAGATTGTATGCTTCTAGGAATTTATCCATTTGGTCCAGGTTGTCCAGTTTGTTGGCGTATAGTTTTTCTTAATATTTTCTTACAACCCTTTGTATTTCTTTGGTGTCAGTAGTTACTTCTCTTCTTTCATTGCTGATTGTATTTATTTAGGTCCTTTCTCTTTTTTTCTTGATGGGTCTGGTTAAAGGTTTGTCAATCTTGTTTATTTTTTTCAAAGAACAAGCTCTTGGATTCAATGATCTTCTGTATCATTTTTTAGACTTTATTTTGTTTATTTCTTCTCTGATCTTTATTATTTCCTTCCTTCTACTCACTTTGAGTTTTTGTTGTTCTTTTTCAAGTTCCTTTAAGTGTAAAGTCAGATTGTTTGAGGTTTTTCTTGTTTTCTGAGATAGGCCTGTGATGCTATGAATTTCTCTCTTAATATTGCTTTCCCAATGTCCCTTAGATTTTGGATTTTTTGTCTTCCTTTTAATTTGTTTCAAGGTATCTTTTGATTTCTTCACTGATATCCTTGTTGACCCATTCATTGTGTAATAACATGTTATTTAACTTCCATACCTTTGCATGTTTTTCAGTGTTCTTCTTGTGATTGATTTCTAGTTTCATAGCATTGTAGTCACAGAAGGTTCTTGATATGATTTCAGTGTTTTTAATTTTTTTGAGACTTGTTTTGTGTCCTAGCATGTGGTCTATCATAGAAAACATTTCACATGCACTTGAAAAGTATGTACATTCTCTGCTTTGGGGTGAAATGCTCTGAAGATATTAATTACATATATTTGATCTACTGTGTCATTTAAGGCCACTGTCTTTCTTTTGTTGATTTTCTTTTGGAAGATCTATCAGTTGAAGTCAATGGGGTGTTAAAATCCCCAATTATGACTGTATTTCTGTTGATCTCTCCCTTTCCGTCCATTAAGACTCACTTCACATATTTAGGTGCTCCTATGTTGGGTGTGTAAATGTTTATTAGGATTATATCATCTTGTTGGATTGTTCCCTTTATCATTATGTAATGTTTTCTTTGTCTCTTACTTTGCCTTGGTTAAAGTCTCTCTTGTCAGATACACATACTGCTATCCCAGCTTTTTTTTCTTTTCCATTTGCATGAGATATCTTTTTTCCAACCTTTTACCTTTGTATATTCTGTGTATAGCCTGTGTGTATCTTTCGATCTGAAATATGTCTCTTGGAGTCAGTATATTATGGGTCTTATTTTCTTATCCATTAGCCATCAACCTCAGACTCTCCTTAAGAGTCTCTAGTTCACTTCACCTTCCCTCTGCCAGAGCCCAGGGTAAGTAGCTGCAAACAAAATTTTGTGCATTGGCACTTTAAGAGGCTTTCTATGTCTCTAGCTGTCTCTCCCTGACAGACAGAAACCCTGCTGCTTTTCACAGCTGGGTATTATCTGGGTTCCTTTCTGGCTGTGGTAGTATAGGCTTGGGAGCCCAGCTTGAAATTTAGATCCCAAACTTCTCAAGGGGCACCCCTTGGCCACTAAAATATTCCTCTGGAACTTCAACTCCCACCTGTGAGAGCCCAGCCATAACTCTCATGCCTCCTTCTTTCTCCCTATTAGTTTCATCGTGGTGAAGTTGTTTCTTCTGTCTGTCCTTGATCATAAATCTTCCCTCCAGCTACTGTTAGATTGGTTATTCAGGATGATTTCTCTACAATTTAGTGATAATTCCAAATTGGTCCTGAGAGGAAGTCAGTGTAGCTTCCACTTACTCCTCTGCCATCTTGGATCTCCCTATTTGTGTTTTCTGATTATTGTTTTCTATCTTTGTTCCTTTTTCATTTTTATACCTTCTTTTAGATTTGTAAGGTTTTATTTCTTCCATTTTTTTAAATAGTTTTGAAAACTGCACTAGGTAGAGCTCTTATTTACAAACAACAGAATCAAACTCTAGCTTATCTGAATAGAAAAGGCATTAATGAAAAAAAATATTGCATAGGCACTGAAATTAGCTGACAAGATTGTGTACTGATGTCTGATTGGCTGCAAATTTAAAGTGATTGACAAGGGGCAAAATGTATATTATAATAAAACACATTATAATGAATTATCTAATGAATTAAAACAGTTACCAGGTATTCCTATTTATGATTGTAATTCTAGATTAATTGATAATAGTGTCTCAATTTATTATATTAATTTTATTATACAAAAATAATAAATAGTGTTTAGGATGATTGCTACCTGGTTTGAGGTAAAATGCTGGTTAAAATGCTGGATAGTTTAAAATTTGATGTAGATCATGTAGGTCACAACTTTCATTTTGGGGTTGTTAGATTTTCAGATGGTTGTTATATTACTAAAAAATAAATAAATGAGTAAAAGAAAGGAAACAGAACATGTATGAACATGTTCCATGAATCAAGAATCATAAGTAATCTGATTTTGTGTACTTGCAGCTTAGAAGAAAATTAAAATTATAGTAACAGGAAACTAGTATCTCTAGGCTATACAAGGAAGAGAAATTATGTATAATTTGTTAATTACTTCAGTTTAAATTTACTTTCTTTTGACAGTGATAAGGTAATTCAAATTCTTTGAGAAGATAAGACCTCAACAATTCACACTATTGTACAAAGTCAATATTGTCAGCTAATTTATCTTTTTTAAATTCAGAAAATATACCTGTTGTAACTACATTCAAAAAACAAAGTATTGAGTTTCAACATTTATGCTATGATAGAGTTTTCTAGAGGTGAACACTGCCTGGGTCTTGACACGACCATTGCCCAAACAAGCATCTCTGGTCTGCATGGAATTCCTGTGCTTTCCTGGCTTTCATTCCAAAGTCTGTGACTGACACATTATGCTCTTTCCTCCTACACATACATAACTCCTTTATCTTGTCATTTTCAACTTAGATGTCACCTGGGAAATCTTCCATGACCTCCCTACCACCCACCTCCACCTGGGCTAAATGTATCTCTCTGTGCTCCAGTGTCTCCATATTGTAGAATCTAGAAGATTAACTGTTTGAGAGGGTTTGTTTTCCCAATTAGACATGAACTCTGAAGGAGCCAAAAAAATAATGCTTCATTCATTTTTTCTCCTTAATTTGACTCCATATAAGATTTCTGTCTTTTTTTCATTTTAAATGCATTTCTTTGTGTGCAACTTATGAGTTAAGTAAAAAAGAAAGCATACTTTTTATACTTTTTGTGCAACTATATTTTCTAACTTAAAACTTTTTTCACAGTTATGTTTATAGGATGAACGTTAAGTGTTGTGAATCACTATTTCAGCAGCTGACTGCCAAACCCACCTTAGTCAGAGACACACACATGCTATAGCTATGGCTAGTATGTTATCTGACAGCAAAGCTACCCATCTTGCTGGGAAGGAACTCATTTTCCAATCAGACATAATGAACACTTAAGGATGTGTGGTACTTGGAGCAAAGTATTGCTTCATGGAGTGTATGTCAACCCTCTGACTATACGTAAATATTCACATGGACACTTTCTGCCTCTATTATGCATGAGTGGGCTTTTGCTTGATTTTTTAGAATTGCTTCAAGATATTAGTTAGCAAAAAAGATCCTATTGACAATTTACCATAAAATCAATCAGTTAAAAACAATCCAAAGTCCCAAAGCAAGCAGTTATACCATAAGTAGTGATAGTTGTTAGGCCTCATCTCTCTTCTGTATTGGCACATAATATGAGGGATGGCAATGTAAGAAACTTAGCAAATCAAGAATACTCTAGAAATTTCCTTGAGCCTATTTTTCCTATTCCCTCATGACATAGTACATTCTCTCTTAATAAATGTATCTTGAAGAGATAGTATGTTTAGTGAAAAGGGAATGGGATTTAAATTAAGACCAAATGTTTAAATCCTGGTTTCAGCCTCTCACTTAAGCAAGTTACCCAAATGTTTTGAGCCTCAGTTTTCCCATCTGTAAATTGGAAAAATGGTACACTGAAGGACTATAGAACAACTCACTTGATGCACTGGGTGTAGAGTAGAGTTCATGCTCAACAATTAGTTGCCATTCTTATTAGACATAGTAGGAAGAGGAGACCAATTACCTACATCTTCATATTTTTTTCTTTTTTTTATTGGATGGGCTTTGGTTTTAGAGATGCATGTATATCTCATTCGCAATGAGTTTTTTTGAAAATTGATGTAGACCACCCTGGCTGGTGTAGCTCAGTGGATTGAGTGCAGGACTGTGAACCAAATGGTTGCTGGTTCGATTCCCAGTCAGGGCACATGCCTAAGTTGCAGGCCATGTCCTCAGTGGGGGACGCTCAAGAAGCAACCACACACTGATGTTTCTCTCCCTCTTTCTCCTTCCCTTCCCCTCTCTCTAAAAATAAGTTTAAAAAATCTTTAAAAAAATGAAAATTGATGTAGACCATCACTTTCAAATAGGGAAAATTGCCTTTTTGTGATATGGGTGTTTTCTGATTTCCTCTGAGTAACAGCTGGGGTTTATAACTGCTCTGATTGCAAGCAGCCTGCTCATTTTGTGTAGAAGTTTACAGAAGCGGTAAAAAAAAAGTGATTTGAGAGTAAAGGTATTTCCTAATACCTTGCATGTATCTGTAGTCAAGAGAAAGAATACCTGTTCATTTTATTCAGAACTGGGCCCATTAAACACTAAACAATGAACAATTCTAGATTTAATCTATATCTTTGCTGCACTACTTTAGGTATACATCTTTATTTCTGAGGTTAACGGTGGAACTTTGGGTATGTGTTCACTGTGCATACGATAGAGGCAATGCTGAGAAACAGCCCTGATGCTGTGTGTGTCCAACCCTGGCCCAAGATATGCACTTGGTTCTTTATGCAGATTCATAACTCTTTCCCCAAGGCTAGAATTTCCAACTAAAAATAATCCTTTAGGTTTTGTTTAGCTCCAACCTAGTCACTTCAAATATGTAGGTGGTTTTTTTTTTTAACTTTCCTCCTGATTTTGAATGAGGATTTAGTTAAATGCCTGTTTAAGAATTGATGAGTAATTTAAAGGATTTAGGAGAACATTCTGTGCTATTATATGCAAATACGTGCCATGTATGACTCCCTATGTCATTAACCTGGCAGTCATTTCATGCATGACTCCCCATCTTATTAAGCTAGCAGTATGGAATATTTGATTTACTAAACTGGTATGAACTACTTAGTGTGCTAATATAGGAATATAACTTTTAAATTTCTTTGGAATAACTATCTTCAAAACAGATTCTTGAAGACGATAACATTATTTTGACAGCTGTGCTCAGTTTCTAAAAGTCTATTTTAGGAAGCTTCTCATAACTGTTGGAACTGTACCTGTGTGATTTGAATGAACCATACAATAATTGAAAATGAAAACCATCCTAGCAATAAGAGCCCTCAGAATCCTGCAGCAAGTGATTCCGCAGCACAGGTAAATAAATTTGGTAGAAACGTTTGCTTCTAGACAGGATGTTTCACAGTGTATGACTGTCTGTGAGTCTGCCCCTAGACTCCTAGTTACCATGATGTTGTAATAACCCTTTTTATAGCCAAGACCCCCAGCCTACGCCCCCCTCCAACTCACTTTCGTTGCCATAGCAGCACTCATTGGCAATGGGTTTTACAGGAAAAGAAGAGGGGGGAGGGGGCCTCGTATTTGTAAAGGTGGTGCAGAGCCAAATATAGCAAGAATTATAAATGCAGGATGCTGGATTCTTCCTTTTCAGTGTCCATTTCAGCTGGCGCCTAATGTCACCCACATAATCACAAGCCACTCCGTCGTCATCCAGAGCAGCTGCATGAGAAGAGACAAAGGGAAATTTAGCAGCAATGGAAGGAATGGTAATTTAAAAGGCTTTTAAATGATATTTTCTACATTTCTCAGTCAACAATATTTTAAAGCCTTTAATTTTTTTCCCCTACAATCAGATTTCCTTCTTGTTTCTGGCTTGATTGATGACATGTTAGCACAAAGTTGGCCAAAAATATGTCAGAGCCTAGAAAAGAGGTCAAATAGATAATCCAAAAAGAAGTAAAAAGAAAATATTTATAGTAATTTTCATTATTGTTAGATTTTTTTTGCATTTCAATTATATAGGTAAATTTGCCTTCACTTTTTGCCTAATGTATAATTTTGAAGCAGAAATGTTTAATGTTTATCAGATGTTATGTCCATCGTTTCTTCAGTCATGACACGTATTTCAGAGTTCACAGGCAACAGGAAAAAAATGTTTGTGAGAGAAGAAAACCAAGTGAATAATCCTAGGAAGGTGGTGAACTGTGACATGTGTAGGGCTCATATGAGTCATGAATATGTACGGCGTACTGGCTAGGCCCAGAGCAGGGGGAGGGGAGATAATGTGAGGTGGGGAATGTGTCCAAGAGAGAGGGAAAATACAATATGTTTGCCTGCAGCAATTCCGGGATTTTGGCAAGTGCACTAGGGTATACAAATGGATGAAATAATCTGTTAAAACTGGAAGAGTTTATTGGTAGATGGCTGCAAATAGAGAAATCTGTTATAAAAGGATCATTAATGTTTGTTTTTTCTTGGTTAAAAACATTCTTTCTTTATGAACTCTTCACCTCAAATCATAAATAGTGCCTGCATATAAAGATAGACAATTACATGAATGGACTAGAACATCGTCCCCAGACCTCACCTCCCCATTATCTGGGATGTTGGTAAACCACAAAGCCGGCACTGTGCTTCAGTGGGAGAGAGGAAAGACTGTCCGATGATTAGTTTAGGGACGATTTGTTTATCTATATTAAAAAAAATTAAAAGAAGATTAATATGTCACACCATAGGAAAAAAATAGAATTGACTAAAGACTGAAATTTGAATAAAAGGATCTAAAATCTTAGAGAAAAGTACATGAAACTATTTATATGAGTTTAAGAGAGGTGTTTTTCAAATAAGCTATGAAAGTACAAATTTTAAGGGAGAAATAACCTGCTTTGACAAAAAGCAACATAAATGCAGTGAGAAGACATTTTCAATGCAATAGTTCCCCAAGATTATTTTGTAGAATAAATAAAGTACTACTATAAATTAATAAAAAGTATCTTTTTAAATAAGTAAACAAAAATTGACTCAACAATATGAGCAGGACACTCATGGAAGAAGAAACTTGAATTGCCAGTAAACACATTAAGGTGTTTAATCTCCTTAGTTGGAAAATGCAAAGGAAAACAAAAATGATAAAACATTTCATAAATAGGAGATTGGCAAAGATTTTAAATCTGACAATGCCAAGTACTGGCGTAGATTTGGAAGAATGATGCTGGTGGAAGTGTAAATTTGTATCAGCGCTTTGGGTCACCCTTCAGATAAAATAAAGTAAAATGTGCCTGCTGTAAGGACGAAGCAACTCTATGTCTAGGTGTGCTCATGTGCACACAAGATATTACAGCATTAAATTGGAAACAAATATATCATGGAACATTTATATTATGGGATATTATACATCTATTAAAATGAATTAATAGATAAAAGTTTTAAAGGTAAGAAAAAAGTTGAGGTGAAAAATAAATTTCAAAATCAAACATAAAATATGGTACCATTTATTGTAACATAAATATGCTATTATATCAATATAAAATAAGTTATTCATGGACACATGACTATATAGTAAAAGCATTAAAATATGGGTAGAAAAGAATATACTTCTGATAAAGCAAAAGTGGACAAAGAATTAAGCATGGGCAAAAAGAACACATGAAGTGTTGGCCAAAGAAAGCCACTTCAACCACCTTTGAAGTGGTGTTGCAAAAACAAAAAACAAAAGCAAAAAACAGGTCTGAATCTAATAAAGTTTTGAGATTCAATAAATTTGTGGAAAATACAGAGGACAGAAGATATGGAAACATTTCAAAGCTCACCATAAAGATATAATCATTGAAATTCAGATGGTGAGGAATTCTATAGGCAGCTAACTCAGTTTCTTCAACAACATCAACAAAAAGAATCGCAAATCAAATTGTGCTTGCCAGGCATAGGACTTCCTCCCTAGCCAGACAGCTGAGCCACCTGGTGGTGGATGAGACATCAGGCACCTGGGGGCATTACTTGGTTTCCACTCCAATAAATCTTGCCACAATCACTCACATCCTCTTATGCATGGGTCCCGGAAATGCTTTTCTGGAGACTCTGTGAAAGAATCCTATTTCCACAGGCAAGAGTAATGCAATCTATTTAGGACTATAGACTAAATATTTAAAGAAAACAATGGAGAGGCAAGCAAGGCCATCCTAGTTCTTGTTTTACTACAATTAAGCAATTAGCTCTGAACTGTATCTCTAGAGTAGTCAGGAAAGGCTCATTCATTCACTCATTCATTCACTGCACAACTATATAGAGAAACTATCATATATCAGTGTGATACTCTTTTATGCATTGGAGAAGCGTAAAATCAAGGAATATCCCTGTCATCATGGAGTTTACACTCTATGAAGGAAACAACAGACAGTAAACAAATAAGCATGCAAGTAAATGAATGTCCCTGGTAATGAGTAATAGAGAGAAAAATAAAGCAGGCAAGGAGCCAAACAAAGGGAAGGATTACTATTTTATATTGGGTCAGGGAAGGCCTCACTAATAAGATGCTATTTGAACAGAAAGATCCAAAGGAAGCACACACATGCCTATACCTGGGGGAGGAGGGGAGACCTCCAGGCAGAGAGAACAGTAACTGTGAAAGACCCAAGGTGAGAGTACAGCTGGGGTAATCCGGAATGAGTGAGTGAGGCGGTCAAGTGCAGCCATAGTGCAGTGAGTTACGTGCAGTCAGAGATCTCCGGGAGACAGGCCAGGTGGAGCCCTGCAGCCCAAAGTAAAAACTTTGCATTTTACCCTGAGGTGGGACTCTAGCAGAGATTTTCAGTGAAGAAGAAACACTCACACTTAAATGTTGAGATTAGATTTTAAAGCAAGAGTAAAGGCGGAAAAACCAGTTAGTATTCAGTCAGTTATAATGATCTAGTTGCCTGTTTCACTTCAGCATCACAATCTCATAATCAAACACCTGATTCTTCTCCCTAGATTTCCAGCTCCTAAAGTCTTTATTTTATTGGTCCAAACCCCAAATCTCTTTTTTTTTTTCATACCCACATAAAATCCTTCAGATTTGGAGCTCTAGCTTAAAATACATTGAAAATGAAACACATGTTCTTCTTTTTTTTATTGTGGCAAAAGTACACAACATAAACTATATCATTTTGTCTATTTTAAGTCCATTTTCTGTGGCATTAACTCCGTTGATGTCGTGAAATGATCATCACCATCCATCCCCAGAGTGTTTTCATCCTCCTCAACAGAAACTCTGCACCCGTTCTGCACTAAGTCCTTACTCCTTCTCCTTCTCCATCCAGCGCCTGGCAACCACTCTTCTACTTCCGGTCCCCATGAATTAGACTTCTCTAAGTACCTAATATATGTGGAATCATACAAGAACTATCTTTCTGTGACTGGCTCATTTCACTTAGCATAACGTCCTCAAGGTTCATCCATGTCATAGCATGTGTCAGAATACTCTTCCTTTTTAAAACTAAATAGTATTCCATTATATGTATACACCACATTTTTTAATCCTTTTATCTATCACTGGATACATAGATTGCCCCACCTTTTGGTTATCGTGAATACTGTTGGTATGAACACGGATGTACAAATAGTTGTTTGAGTTCTGCTTTCAATTCTTTTAGTCAAGAAATAGAATTGCTTGATCATATAGTAATTCTATGCCATGAAAATGCAAAGGAGTAGATGTTTCAAAGAGAACCAAGAGAGTGTTTTCCTGAAAGTGAAGAAATGCTTTAAGAAGTAAAAAGCGAGCAATAGTAACAGCACTACAAAAGAGCAATTAAAATGAGAACTAAGTGTTGTTTGTTGGATTTAGCAATGTGGGTGACATTTATGACTTTGACAAGAGGTGTCTTGCTGGAGTGGTAGGAGTAAAATCCTGATTGGCATGGCTTCAAGTAAAGGAATGGATAATAATGAAGGTAGATATCTTTACATTTTTATTTTCTTTAAAGGTTTTATTTATCTATTAAACAGAAAGGAAAAGTGAGAGAAAGAAACATCTGTTGTTTGCCTCTCATAGGCCTCCAATGGGAGACATGGCCCACAACCTGGGCTTGTGCCCTGGCTGGGTATTGGAATGGTGACCTTTCAGTTCACAGGCCAGCACGCAGTCCACTGAGCCACACCAACTAGGGCTAGACAACTTACTTTAAAGGGAAGAAAATGTAGGGATGACCCATAGCCTGACTATTAAACAGTTGTTTTTTAAAGATTTTATTTACTTATTTTTAGACAGAGGGGATGTGAGGGAGAAAGAGAAGGAGAGAAATATTAAGGTGTGGTTGCCTCTCACCAACCCCTCACCAGGGACCTGGCCCACAACCCAGGCATGTGCCCTGACTGGGAATCAAACTGGCAACCATTTGGTTAGCAGGCCAGCACTCAATTCACTGAGCCACACCAGCCAGGGCAAAATAGTTGTTTTTAAATGGTGACTGTACAGTCAGAGAGTAAAGCAGGGGAAGATACCACTATGTGAATAGCTACTAGTATGAGGGATGAAATAAACACAAAGGTGGAGGAAGGGCAAATTTTCTCTTTTTGCTAGAGCTGGGACAGCCACCTTCTCCTGCCCTAAGACATCGGCATTCCTGACTCTCAGGCCTTCAGATGTGGACTAGGACTTACACCATCAGCCCTCTGATTTCTGGCTCTTTGGACTTAGACTAAGTTGCTCTACCACTTTCTTGGTTCTCCAGCTTGCAGACAGAAGATTGTGGACCTCTCTGCTTCCATAATCATTTGAGCCAATTCCTATGATAAGTCTCCTCTTGTATATGTGTCTCTATATCCTATTGATCCTGTTCCTCTGGAGAACCCTGAATAATACACTTATTATCAAAGGTAAGGCTAAAAAATGAAGTCACTGCCATATACATGTACATATACATATACATATATATAAAATTGTTATATTGTTGTTGTTTTCTGTGCATAAGACAATATGGTCTCTGTGAGAGTGCCTGTGAAAACTGAATTACTATTTTCAATAAATGTAAAGCCTAGTTCATTTCATTTGAAATACGATGTTGGGGTGGGGGAGCTCTATGGATACTCTAGATCACCAGAAAGAACAAGTAGGTCCTAGAACAAATTAAGGCTGAAACATTATTAAGGCAAAGGTAACAAAACTAAAGCTGTCCTACTTTGCGTACATCATGAAAAAGCAGGGTTCTTTGGAAAAGAAAATAATTCTTAGGTAAAAAAATAGAAGGCAGCAGGAAGAGAGGAAGATCAAATGTAAGTGGATTGACTCCATTAAAGGGGTTGTAGACACGGGTCTACAGGATCTGAACGGGCTGTTGAACACCGGACATAGTGGACAGCACTCATTCACAGAGTCTGCAAGAGTCAGAGCCAATTCAATGGCATGTAACACACAAAGTCTAGTTTGGGACAAATGGGGAATAAAGCCCAGGGAAATGATTTAATATTGCTCTTATATTCTACGACAGACATGAAGTCCTAGGGAAGAGCAGGCTTTCACATAGACGTGGTCTCTATGGCAGTTATTAGTGACGTTTGCCAAATATTTTTGGCCCATGGTAGGAATGTAATTTCTTACTTCCTTGTGATTGAATGGAATCATGTTACTCATTCTCACCAGTGCGTTGGGAGAGGATGTGATATGTGCTATGTCCATTCCAGAGCATTTAATGCTGCTCTGAGATCTTAGGGGTCTCTGTTCTGTCTGATTTAGTGATGCTGCTTACTCATTCTAGGCCCTGAAAACCAAGTTCAGCAAAGTCTCTCTGCTAACCTGGGATGAATATATAGTCGAAGGGAAATACATGTTCTATTTTCCGAAGCCATTGAGATTTGACTATTGTTTGCTCCTGTTTACACTGACTGATGCAGTTGCTCAGGCTTGCATTGAATTAGCTGATAATTACCTTTGGGAAATAATAAAAGAGCCAAAGTTGGCAGGGCAGGGTGAACCACAAGGGTAGGGTAAAGTTGTATAATTTTTATCTTGCTTACAGTCACTTGCTTGAAGCAATGGAAACCAAAATCCTTCCTGGACTCTATGGTGGAGTCTCATCAGCTTAGAAGAAGAGGTGCCTTTTCCTAATTTTCTCACCCAGAAAATCCACCTTTTCTGATTCATGCAAAATTACTATATCTCCTAGTAGTCACCTTCTATGTGAAGAATATCAAACTGACTGGTTTTGTTGCAATCATGTTAGAGTGTAGTTGGGAATAAGCTGGAGAGGAAGCATGTGTTGGGAGGGTATTGGATCAAGCAATGAAAACAAAAAATTGGAAACATTGGAACTGTGCTTCTTGTGTACTTTATATCGAACTCATTCAACCCTCAAAAAAACATCCCCCAAAACTTTAGGTATACACTGTTACTGTAATTGCTACTTTACAAGTGAAGAAGTTGACAGGAAAATGTTTACATGGTTTGTCCGAAGTCATTGTTAATAAGTGGCAGGGTAGAATTTAAACCACGGCTGTCTGACTTTAGAGACTAAACTCACGACGGCTATACTCTGCTGCGTCTCAGGTAATGAATACTATGAGTAAGGGTGTGCTAGGTGACTCATTTACTTATTTGTTCATTGTTCATCCAAATAGAATTATCAAGCACCTTTTATTGGTCAGACATTGCTCCAGCTACTGGAGATACAGCATTAAAAAAAACGATTCCTGCTTTCACAGATTACATTTTAAAAGATGATTAACAGTAAACAAGTACTTTAAGATACAACATGTTGGGTGCGTTAAGTGCTATAAAGAAAAAGCAAGCAGGGCAAAGGAGAGACAGAAGAGGGCCTGACTTAGGTAGAGTGTCTGGGTGACATGTGAACAGAGTTGAAGGAAGGAAAGAGTGAGCCCTACGAAGATCTAGAACGCCGAAGACAGAGCCAGCTGCAAGTCTGAAGGCCCTGAATGTACAAGGAGTCAGTGTGGCTGGAGTGTCTCATGTTTTACAAGAAAGTAACACTTGCCATACAATATCCCCACATTATACTGTTTATAAATCTTATGCAGGTAGAACACCTAGCAATTTAAAAGTGTGTGTTTCAAGGGAAATGAGGTCAATGCATTGAAGTGGTGTTTTATTTTTAAGATTCTAAACTTGTAAAAATATTTTATATTACAATTAGTAACATTATATAATTAATTTAGCTACATTTTATGCTTTAATAAAGATTAGTAGATTAGTACTACATTTATAAATTAGACCATACCATGTTTGAGTTTTTCAATATCAGTATCCAAAATGTTTAAAACATTCTAATCACTTTTGTCCAAACATCTACACCTTTACTATTTTGCATGTAAGAGCCAACTGGAAACATTCATTAATCTAGCATTTTATAATTTTAATTTCCAGGTAGGATGATTAGCATCTATGGGCTTTTTATATTCAAACCACAAAAATAAGCCCTTTTCAGGGGTCACTGAAGGCAAATAACTGAGACCTAAGACTTTGCTCAGTTAGCCGCTGTGCTGTCTATGTAACTCCTCTTGAACATTCACTTTGACACTATGTTATTAAGATTTTGCTTATAATGCAAATCAACTTATTTGGACTAACAACATGACGCATCTCTGGGAGTTCTCTTGTTTCTTTTAATTTTTTATGAATATGACTCACTTTTTTGTGAATTGATTATAAGAAAATAGTGACACTACTGTGAGAACTGGAGTTCATTGCTTCAGTCATAATTCAGATCATTATATTACTTTGTTAGCTATTTTATTCCTTTCTTTCCAGAAAGTAGTTTGAAGAAAAAATCATATACACTCTCATTAACAAAAGAGATATTTAACATATTAAAAAAGTGTTAGCTTTTTAATATATTAATAGTAATAAAGTAATAAAGTAATAAAGATGACTGGACTACAAGAATACCCTCATTTTGTTCAGAGAATATATTTATGAAACTGTTAGTAGCTATTGAATCAATTCCTTATAAGTCCTTGTAGCGAAGTCCTCATGGAGTTTATTTCCCACTAATGTTGTGAGGTCATGACTAGCTTTGGTCATTCCTCATGAGCAGCCGTGATATTTATGGTACTCTTCATAATGACAAAGAAACTCCACCAAACTCAGTTAAAATACAAAATGTACCTGAATGTGTACATGATATAAATGTGTGTTTAACTATAACCACAAGGTAAATGGATACCCATGTATATGCCACCCAATTGAAGAAACAATTGAAACTTCCTAAGAGTTCCCTTTCACTGTGTCTCTCTCCCTCCCACTTATATGGAACTCATATTAATTTTGTATGAATCATTTGTTTGCTTTTTTAAAATAGTATAATTACCTATAGATGGGACCTCATTAGTTAGGTACTTGTCAGTATTCTTGGGAGGTCAGTGGAGTGTCATAACTGACTAAATGAGAATCAGTATCAAATATGCCGCTGAAGGTAAGGTATTTGGTTGTATGAACAGTTTGCTCAACTCTATCCTAATAAACAAAAAGACAGATTCTACTTAAACCTATGCAAATGTCCCCATTGCCAAAGGAAAAAAAAAGATACCCACTATCTTTTCTGAATTCTGGGGGTTTATTGAGAAACAGATATCACTTTAAAATATTTCATTTCAGTTTACAAAAGCAGTCCATTTAATTAAGTCAGAGATCATTTAAGAGAAAGGATTCCTTCATAGAATCATTAAAATAAAGCACTGAAACAGCATCAACAGATAACATTTTTTGAATGTTTTTAGTGAGTGCTGTGTAGAATTCCTGTCTGCTGGGTTTGAGTCAGCAGTCTGACTTCATGGCTAAACCTCTGGGCTGAAGAGCCCTGGAAACCCTGACGCAGTCGAGTGGTGTGGTCTGAAAATGTTATCCAGGAAATGTCAGTTCAGGAGCTTGCACCCAAGAGTCTATTCTTTGAGGTGTCAATTGTTTAAAGCATCTTGTACAGTTCTTTCCATTAGGCTCTCAGACTGCCATTTTTGATGAGTAAATCAGGTCTGTAATTCACAGCAGAACATGCAGGCAGGCATTGAAGTATATCAAAAGCTATCTGTAAATGATACACACTTAATGATCGTGGCTCATTTATAACGGCAACTATGAACAGAATGGAGAATATTTCTCTCATTGGGTATAAAAGATGTCTATTTCATAAAGCCTTTGATCAGTCTTTCTACTGAGGGTAAAACATAATGTTCAGAGAGAGCATTGAGAAAGCTCTTGGGCTTTCTTGTTTTAAAGCATGCAAATTTAACCCAAGGAAGGCGAGAGTCTCTTCTGGTTTAACGATTCTTCCATGTAGCCCTTAGACTGTGGGTCTAATTAAGAAATATGGTCTAAATTTAAGTCCAGCCTTAGGAAAGCAAGTGTAAGTTATCATAAGGCATATGAGTAATTGATTAAGATAGGACCATGAGCGCTTGAAGAACAACACTTTTATCTATTTAATCAAAATGACAATACAGCATCTCAAATTAAATATGGAAGAAAGAGGTACTATTGTAAGGAATCTTAGGTCTTTCTCCAAGAAGGAAACTTTCTTTTTTGTTAATAGTCAAGGACATGGGAAAGATAACATAAATTACAGAAAATGCTTCTTGTAAGATATAGAATCTTCACCCTCTATGTGGATTACATGGAAGGAAAAGAATAACCGTTGCTATTCTAGGTCAGAGTTGTCAAACTTTTTCTATAAGCAGCAAAAGAGTAAATATTTTAGGATTTCCAGGCCATACAGACTCTGTTGCAACTACCCAACTCTGTTGTTATAGCATAAAAACATCCATAGTCAGTACATAGATAAATGGGTTTGGCTGGGTCCCAGTAAAACTGTATTTACAAGAACTGGGGCCTGTGGGATGTCATTTGTTGACGCTTGTTTGAGGTGATGGCATTAATTGGAAACACAAGGAGGCAGGGTCATTAAAAGAGAGTGTGACTATAGCACATTTTATAGCTTTTTGGATTCAGACATTATAAATCAAGGAAAATAAACATATGCCTCAAAGATATATACTATCTGTAGCATATAAAAATAAGAAGTAAAATATATATAAAAATAAATTAGTCTTTGATCGATGTTTCAGTTTCTATCTCATTTAGAAAATATCTACACATCTAAAAATTACCTATTAATTTGCTCAATTTAACATTAGTCCAAGGTTTTAAAGATTATATATAAACTGACACATTATAAATTACTATTGATAAAAACCCTTTAGCATGATGATTTAATTTAAATATAAACTTACATTTTTATTTTTTAATATGTAGGTGTGTTGTCAGATTATTTGATCCATAAATCTGTATGTATGAGTATGGGATTTTCAGATTACCATTCTCTATGTGCTAAAAAACCAAGTTAAGTATTGTGCAATACTTAACACTGATAAATCAGGGAGAAGGCTTTATTTTTAAATTAAAAATTTTAAACTAGTCTCATTTTCCAAAACGTTTTTGTGCTAGCAATTTCTATAAAAAGACTTTTTTAAAAGTCTAACTTCCTTAAAATTTTAACAGTTTAATTCCTTTATTTTCTTATAAATTTATAAATATTTATAAAAGTGCTTATTTATCTCTATAAACCAATCCCACCAGTTATGTTAATTTGAGAGACAAATGATATAATTCAGCGAAAGCTTCCAGAAGTAGAACAATGAGATGTAAAAGCATTGTTAAACAGACATACAGACAAATGGATGCATAGAAAACACATCATTTGTTGTACAATCAGCAGCAGGTCAAACGTAAAAACAGATATAAAAACATACAGTTCTTCCTAATGAATATAGAATTTTGAAATCATTTTAAACTTAAAATAGAAAAAAATAACCAACAAGACTAGTAAACTAGATTTTCTCTTCTCTCGTCTAACAAGAACAGATGTCTCCCATCATTCAACACTAATCACCAAACAATTAGACAAGAGGTTGGCAAACCACAGTCTATGGCCTATTTTTAAATGACTCACAAAATATAGATTTTACATTGTTAAATGGTTGAAAAAATCATAATGATATTTATTGAACATGAGAATTCTCAGAAATTAAAATTTTAGTGCCTATTAACTTTATGTATTATAAATGGATAATGGGATCCAGTCATGCTTATTCATTTATGTTAAGCCTATAGTTGTTTTTATATGACAATAGTGGATTTGAATAGTTGCACCAGAGACCATGAGACTCTCAAACCTAAAATATTTGCCATCTGGTCTTTTACAAAAGCAGTTTGCCGACCCTTGTGTAAGACCATAGAATAAGTTCCCAATCATTGCTATCTCCAATGGAGAATAACTTGTTGATTGTGTGCAAATCAGAAACAAAATCAAAACATGTCCAAAGCAGGAGGAAAGCATTCAGTGAATAGTTAAAACTTCTATTGTCACTTGAGAGTCATTCACTCTGAGAGTCCAGAAAGATGTTCGGTGCTATAAGCATCCCATAAAGTTCACTTTTCTGGTAATGTAGATTATCTGTGTCTGTTAGGGGAGTCTGTTTGGCATCTCTGTGGGTGACCTCCAAACTTGTTAGAGAATAATTTTTAAAGGATAAAATGGATATGGATATGTTTCAAAAAATTTAGTGAACTCAATCAGCAAGGTATAAAAAAACCCATACCCTACAGGATCATTTTACACTAATATTTCATGAGATTGATCTTTGGCTGTTTTCATTTGCAAGTATGTGAAATCTCTATCAGATTTAGATATCAATGTTTTATTTGGCTAGAAAAGTCAGAAGTTTTCCAAAATAATTCAAGATTAGTATTCATATCAGTATTAACCATATTAGTATTATCTAGTCTCTACAGCTTTTCTAGAATTCCCCTATGAAACCATCTTGGCCTGGTGCTTTTATGTAAATAGTGCTTTAATAACTTTTTCTAGTACATTGAAAATTGTGCTATCTAATCCTTCTTTTTCAATTGTAACCAACTTTGTTAAATTGCATTTCATAGAAAATTACCCATTTCATTTTGAGTTTCAAATTCATTTATATTAAATAATAGAAATTAGTTATATAATCACACATATGTGTATATGTCTATACACACCTTTATTATATGTATGTATGTGTGTGTATATATTTATATATTATGTATTCTTATCCTATTTCAAATGTTATTTTCCACTGTCTCTTATTTTATATAGTTGTACTTGATCTCATATTTTAAATATTACTTTAGCTGCCCTGGCTGGTGTGAGTCAGTGGATTGAGCACCGGCCTGTGAACCAAAGGGTTGCTGGTTGGATTCTCAGTTGGGGTGTATGCCTGGGTTGTGGGCCAGGTCCCCAGGAGGGGGCACATGAGAGGCAACCACACAAGGATGTTTCTCTCCCTCCCTTCCCCTCTCTCTAAAAATAAATAAATAAAATATTTTAAAAAATTAGGTTAGCTAATGGCTTTTTTATTTTCTTGTTCATTTTCAAAAAACATCTTTATTATTTCTAATATATTTCTTATTTCAACTTCATAAATTTCCACTTTTATCTTTATAATTTTCTTTTCTGTCTACTTATGCTTAATTTTTGTTCTTTTTCCCCAATTTGAGTGAGAAAATATAGCATTTTTATTGATATATTTATTTAAAATTGTGAATTTTCTTAACTAGTTTAATTATGTCATAGGTTTTAATATATAGAATTTTTTATTGTAAGTATGTTTTAGAAATTCTTTGATTTCATTTTTTTTTTCAGGTGGAACAAACATTTTGCTTTTCTAATTTGGACTTTGGGTAGTTTTTTTTTTTTGTGGTTTGTTTTAATTTCTGTTTTATTGAATTTTAGCCAGGGAATGTTATTTATATTGTTTCTATTTATGGAGACCTCAGAAATCATGGAACAGAGCATGCAAACCATACCTGCTAGGCCATATCTGAGTTCCTGATCCACAGAATCTATGAGTATAACAAAATTGTTGTTTTATACAGTAAGTTTTGGAGTGTTGTTTTTTTTTAATTTTGTAATAGATAACTGAAACATGGTAGAGGGTCAAGAAAATTTACAATTAAAAAACTCTCTTTATT
Source organism: Desmodus rotundus (assembly GCF_022682495.2). Taxonomy (NCBI): domain Eukaryota; kingdom Metazoa; phylum Chordata; class Mammalia; order Chiroptera; family Phyllostomidae; genus Desmodus; species Desmodus rotundus. The sequence goes on along the minus strand of NC_071388.1, from coordinate 56,795,102 downwards.
GGATATGGAACTATAGGTCATAAAATCTAATCGGCCTTCTGATATTTGAATCCCTCTACACGAAATTTCCAGTCATCATCATCCTGCCCCTATTTAGACATGTCCAGGGACTGGGAGTTCACTGTTATGACTGCTTTTATAATCAGCCTAGAATTATTTTTCCTTGCTGGCTTTAGTTAGTAGGACAAGACATAAGAGAAAAGTACTATAGATTTAAAAAATCCCCGCTAGGTGCAGGCCAGGACCAGACCCGATTTTTCCAAAAGAGATAGTGTACGTAATTGTTTCTCTGGCTCAATTTATCTAATACTTAATAGAGACAGAGTAGGTGTAACAGCTTTTACAATTTCTGCTTTTAGCTTCTATTCTCTGTAAGACAAAAAAATATATTAAATTGGCACTTTGTTCAGATTTAGTTTATTGGATATCTGCCAGTCAAATATGAATGGTCAGACATGATTATTTTTTTCACTGTTATGGAAGCATATCTTTGACTGATAAGGTGAAATATTAGGACTTATACAATATTAGGGCTTATATGGTTTTCTTTTTTTGCCATTAATAAAGTGCAAAAGTGGCATCTGTCTCTATTTTATGAGCACATGTCTGGCTACTCACCTCAGTGTCTGGAATATGAAATTTGTGAGCCATTTCTATTCCTCTATGGAGTTTTTAATTAATTCTATGTGTAACTCTCTTTCTCTTTGCCATCTGACCTCAGGATAAGAAACTGTTTTCAAATGTCCATCATTTAAAAAACTTGGCTGGTGTTGTGTGGTGGGCTGTTTATAGCTCTCTGAAACCTGAAGGCTTTGGGCTCATTCCTGAATTCATTTGATCTCTCTATCGCCACATTATATATACAAAACATTAGAATGTACCCCTAAAGATTTTCTTTGGGCCTTTGGGATGACACTCAAATTCTCCTGGCATTGACCCAAACATAATGATAAAATTAGGTCTGATGCTGTGGACAGAACTGACCCATTGTTATGGCAGGATTTTTATTCTGATGTCTGAACTTACATTTTTGTTACTCTTAGAAACTGTCATTTTTGACTGCACTCAGACTTAGAGGTAGAAGGTCTCAGAGGAGACAGCCTATGTCTCTTGGCAATTTTTTGTTCCTGGCATTTTTTGTTTGTTTGTTTGGTAGGTTTTGTGCATAATTGGTTTTCTTAATTTTCTTTGCCAAAAGTGGAGCACATTGAGCAGCGTCTTCCTTCTTTTCTTAGAACGCTGTTTCTTCGGAGCGAGACCCCAACATCTGTGTTGCAGGACACATGAGTAATAAGTTGCTGAAACTTGGGTGCTTTGTTCCTAGGATTTTTTTTTTAATTCTCACATGAGGATTTGTTTATTGACTTTAGATAGAGGGGGTGAATGGAGAGAGAGAGAGAGAGAGAGAGAGAGAGAGAGAGAGAGAGAGACATCAATAGACTGCTTTACGTATGCGCCTCAAATGGGGATTAAACTCACAAATTTTGGTACACGGGATGACACTCCAACCAACTAAGACGCCCTTGCCAGAGCTGGTTCTAGGTTTCTTACTTTCTTTGTCGAGGGGCTTGCCCACCACGTATTGGTGGGCATCATCTATAGAGGGATTCAAAAGTCTGCAGATTCTGCTAGCTCTTTTGGGCCTAAGACACAGTAGTATCAGTGAGACCAGGAGTTTCTCCTTTTTTTTTTTACAACGACCAAGTTGAGAACACTCATATTGGCATCCATCTTCAGTGCTACCCTGAACAGATGTGTGCTTTCTTTCTCCAGTCCTCCTTGGTCCACAACAGGAATGCCACTTAGTAGTATGCAGACACTGCTGTAATTCAATACACCCTGTTTCAGGGGGATACATTATTTGTCATTCCCACCACTGGTTATAACCACATAACCCTTTTATTCATCACCCAGTGCAACAGCAGCTTCTGTGGCCACATGCTTCTTAGAAAAGGTGTGGAGTTTGCATTCATCATCCACTTCAATGAGTTTGTGGCAGCCAGTGGCTGGGAAAGATATGTTCAGCTGTATCCTCAAGCAAATGACCACCTCCAAAGTGCCATAAAAAAAGAGTTTTACACCAGAATTTTTGATGGTATCTTGGACCAGAAATTTCTTTGAATCTGTATCCCTTGAAGACTGACAAAATTGAAATGACATCTTGGGTTTGGAAGCATTCAACTTGTGTTATCTGATATTGATAAAGAAAATTTGGAGACTATGTATTTTAAAAATATAATGGTTAACACCATTCATATTTAACAATGTGTTGAAAATTTTGCAAAGATAGAAAGAAAGCAGAAATAAAGATATAATCATTGGAAAGTAAAAAAAAAATTACAAAATGTATGTAAGAAATTCAAAAGAAACAAATGAAAACTAAAATAAATAAGTTGTTTTAAAACTTTTAAAATATATGCAATCCATAACAATGGGTAGATGTAGGATTTTTTTTACATTTATAACAATACTTGTAAAATACTTAACAAAAGACCTTGCAATTACCTTGTTTGTGTAGGACCTATGTGACTACAACTATAAAATTTTACTGAGAGAATTATTGGAGGTTTTTAAATGATATGAAAAAATACATATTATATAATGTTGGCTGGGAAATTGGCATATACAGTGTGATCTTAATCATGTTTGCATTATGTCCATGCAAATAATATGACCAAAAGAAAACATATAAGAATTTAACATTGGTTTTCTCTGAGTTTTAAGATTATTGCTATTTTTCCCTCAAAGATTTCTACGTTTTCAAACTTTTGTAAAATGAGCTCATATGTCATAATTTGAATAACATTTTTAAACTTCTAAAAATTCTCTTAAGATTAAGCAAAAAAAAAAAAAAAAAAAACAAGATGAAGAACTCATGGACATGTGGTGATTCCGGGGAAGAGGTTTGCGTGGTGATAGAAGAAGGTAAATCAGGATAAAAAAAAAGAAGTAAAAAAAATTACTGTAATGTATTTAGTTAACAATTTAGAAAAATTGGTTACTCTAAAGTGAATAAAGTTGTAACTATTCTATATTGTTCAAGTGATGACTGATGGAGTCATAATTTTTAAAAACTTAAAAGATATTCCCCTTATCCTAGTCCTGCATTATTTTGCAGCAAATCCCAAACATTAAACTATTTTAAACTCATTTATTTCAGGATATACTTCTAAAGTACAAGGAATTTTTTTTTAAGGCAAAACCACAATACCATTATCATAGATGAGAAATTAACAATAATTTCTTAATAGCAAATATCCAGTCAGTATTCAAATTTAACAATTATCTCATAATTTTCTACATTGTATTTTTTATTTTAATAATGTATTATTTATTTATTCTTAATTACTTTATTGTTGTTCAATTACAGTTGTCTGCATCATTGTTTGAATCATAATTCAAATAATGTACATACATTTTATTGTTTGACATGCCTCTTCAGTTTCATTTAATGTATAGGCTTCTTCTCAATTCTTTTTTGAACTTGAGTTTTACTTGTTGAGTGAGCTGTATCTTTGAACTTTTAGATTTTCTCTTGATCTTGATTGATTGGATGTTGCTCATTAAATCCTTGTGTATCATTTAATATAGTCCCTGTGTTTTCTATGAATTTCTAATTAAAGCTATATGCTTTGTCAGATTCACATTACTTTTTTCTTTAAAATTTTTTTTTGATATTGGTAACTATTTGTTATTTTAAAACATGTTAAACATTTTCAACACTCCCACTTAAGAGTACATATGCTTTCCCCTTTAATCTCAGCTTACTCTTGTGATTTTCTTGTAAACAGTACAAGGCAATGGAAGTAATACTGTGAAACTTTTGAAGGTAGGTCAGAAAAGAATCATGCATCTCCTGCTTGGCTTATTTTGAATTCTTGCTTTAGGTAAATGATTACCTGCCAGAGGTGATTTAAGCCCTCTGCCATTTTGTAATATCTGGAGATAATTTTGGTTGTCACAACTGAGAGGGTGGTGCCACTGCCATCTAGTGGGTAGGGGATAGAGATACTGATAAACATCCTACAAGACATATAGAATAGCCCCTCAAAATAAAGAATCATCCAGCCCCAAATGTCCATGGTGCCAAGGTTGAAACCTCCTGCTGTAAGGGAACCAAGCTGCCATTAGCAAGTCTGATTACTTTGAGACTACCACGCTGGAAAATCCATTTGTTCATACTTCAGTCAGTTCCCATAAGAGCTTTTAGTTGAGTTGAGCTCTCAGCCATGAGTGAACTATTTTGGATATTCAATACAGTTGCGTTTTCAGATCACTAGTTATTTAGAACCTTTGCTTTTAATTGTATGAGTGACCCCTAGTGAGAAAAGTCCAGCCAACTCCTTCCTGAATTCCTGACTTACACTATTATGAGTAAAATAATAGGTTGTTTTAATACACTAGATATTGGGGTAACCTGTTAGACAGCAATAGTAACAGGAATTAATCATTGCTTAAATCCATTCATAGATTAGAAGCTACAAAATAGATATAATGTAATTGTATCACTTTGTTCATTTATTAATTGGAATATTTCTACAAAGAGAAACTTCCCCTTGTTTAGTATTTGATTACTATACAGTTTATATAAGAAAACCACTATGAATGCTTGATGTTACAGCCTAATAAAACAGCAAATACATACATACATACATACATTCATAAAATAAAAGAGGGATACAAAATCTTAGGAGAAAATATTGAAACCAGGAAATGAGGATTGATAGATTATTTGAAAGGGAAATAGTGAGCTTGACTTCTGACTGCTGAGTGGCGAAAATGGAAGGCATATATAAATAGAAGGCGGTTTCCACAGGCTGAAATGAGATAACTGCCATACTAGAATTCTATACCCAGTGAAAATATTTTTTAAGAATAAATGTGAAATAATGACCAAATTCAAAACACTAACCACAATAAAAGATTAAAGGTGTTTGTAGCTAAAACTATGAGATACCTATTTTGGTTTACTTTGCAATCAAATAAGGAGATAATTATTCATAGCTTCTCTGACATCCAGGTAGAAACAGAAACTAAATTATGAAGAACAGGAAGAGAACACAAATGATGCACTTATCCTAGGCCATAAAATGTTCTGTGGGATTGCGCACACTCCTTTTATTCTTCTTGTAACTGAAAGTAAAGGACTAAATCTTTAGTCCTAAATTTGACTAAGAAACTTTTCAGGAGTTTTGCCAAACCCACACCAGATTTTAACATGAGCAAAAGGTATATTTTTAAGTATTAAAACTTCTGACATTTTGTGAATTGTTTCTTAAAGAAGCAAATATTACCTTTATAGGTCAATATAGGCATTGACTGATGGTGAAGAGACCATCATCAATGGCTGGGAAGATGGAAATCAATTTTGTTTGGTGACAATTCATTTGGTAAACTGTTACTTGGAATAACTGGAGAAGCAAAGTTCATATCTAATGAGAAATCAGCTCTTGGAAATATTTTTGTGGAAAAGAAACCTTAGTATGTGCTGTCTGTTAATGGTAGTTTTGATAAGGTATTACAAGAAAGAAATAAGCTTAACAGAATTAATTGGCAGGGTTTTTTAGCATAAATAAGAAGTATCCTAAAAATTCCAAAATTTAGGATTAACAGGACTGGAAAAGCTATTTCTAAATATCAACAGTAAGATTTTAAAAGTCCTTGGGGAAAAAATAACTCTTCATTGAACTTCTCGGTGTGAGGAAATAACTCAGGGCACAGAGAAGATCTGTTGGGCACAGGGAAGAGGGCCTCCTGGTCACCCTGAGGACGTTGAGAAGGGAGTGTAGGAAACAAAACAAATCGGGGTCAGAACAACTTGGGGTGGTTACTGGGGTCTGAAAATGACTTGAAGAAAAGAGAACTAAATTTCTGGAAAAACTGTTTTACTGAAGAAATCATGAGTGCTGACCAAAAAGACTTTTGACATTTTGGGGCTCAAAACTATATTTGTATCCTTGCATAAGTAGAAATGAACAGTTCCAAAAAAGACATATTTTCTAACACCCATTTCAAATATTACAAGCAAAACAACTAAAAATGATGAATGTTGCAGAGGTGAAAGGAGACAGTCATGGAGAGTGGTGGACAAGGGTTTCCCACCCAGGGAGCAGATTCAGGCCTACTAGGGAAATTCCTAACCCCAGAGCGGTGGACTTTCACAATACCTGGTCCTGCATTGTACAGACCACTGATTGAAATTTCACCCATTGTGTCTTTTTCTAAATGATAATCTCTTTTGCAATTTTCCTGTTTCCATTATACCCTAGTATACTGCATCTATGGAGGGAGGGCTAGATAACTCTATTCTTTCAGGCCTCAGTTTCTAGGAACAAGACAATCCACATCAAAGCCCGATAGAGGAAACTGTATATAACCCAGGTCCCCCAAAATCTTCGTGATCAAAGTCCACCATGAGTGCAGGAATCGAGAATGACAATTTCTGTGTAGTTCTGAATGAGGCATATTTCCTCATTTTGCAGATAAGGAAACTGATAAGTATCTTTTTGTTATTCTTTAAAACTTCTTTTGATATAATTTCTATATAATTTTCCACATAACCACAGATTATTATTGTTGATTTGTAATTGAATAATGAAAAAATTGAGGATAGGTATTGATTCAGCTTGATAGAAATACATTAGTTAGCTTAAAAATAACTTGAGAAATCGCGTTTAATTATCACTAAGAATACTGAAAGTTTCTGCTTTCACTTTTCAGCCTTTTGTGCTACCCCTAGACTATTGTCAATGAGTCATTATAAGCAAAGCAAAGTAGACTGCAGGTGTTGATAATGATCACTTATAAATTGTCACACTGTTCCAAAGCTGCACTTTGTTACTTATTCCAGATTTAGCTATTTTTATTTTAATTGGTACTTTTTGAGATTTGGTAGCTAACCAGCTAGCATGGTCTAGCAGGTGAGGCAGAGAAATAGCACTTTTGTCACGGTAAAAATGAAAGCAAATTGATTAACATCTATTAATGGTACTTGAAGCAGGCCACTCTTCTCTGTTGATGCGTGTATTCCTAAGATAATGGCTGATGGTATTGTCCTCTGGGAGAACATGCACTTTTATCATACAAAGAGATATTAAAAACACCCAGAAATCACATTAGAAGAGAATAAGAAGCCCTAATATAGTTTAATACTTGTTTTATTCATCACTAATGAAATTAATACTTACTGGCAAATGAATAAAGCAACGCTTGAGGCATAGATGACAACAGGGAAATGATGTACTAATTTGCTGGTCATTGAGAAATTTACACATCTGCTTTGTGTCCCCCGCATCCCACTTACCCGTACACAGCACTTAACACAGGCTACCTTCCTAAAATGAGTATTACGTTTTAAATAAGAACTTGACATATAAATCTTGCAGATAGTAGATATTCCATATGTAGTTATTGATGATTCAGAATCTTTATTTGTATATAGCTAATTTGTTATATTCTGCATATTTGTAGTACACATACATATGCTATGTCCTGTAATGCATTATTAAGTCATGTTAGTCATGAATTTCCAGTCTTGCTTTCCAGTTGTTTAATTTTTCTGTTGGGAGTACTAGAGTAGCTCTATTCCCTGATTTGTTCATTTATTACAAAATTTTTACATGTTACTGCAGGTGACTTTGTTTTTCTTTTAATCCTTACAGAAAAAATATATTTATTGATTTTAGAGAAAAAGGAAGGGAGAGAGAGAGAGGGAGAGAGAGAGAGACATCGATATGTTGCTTCCCATAAGTGCCCCAGCATGGGGTCGAACCTGCAACCTAAGGATGTGCCCTAACCAAGAATGAAACCCGAAACCTTTTGGTTTATGAGACAATGCTCCAACCAACCGAGAAACCCAGCCAGGGCACTGCAGGTGACTTTTTATGTTTATTCCTTACTCAATCAGTATCAAACACCTAATATTTTTTAAACTAGTAATTTCCATGAGTTCCAAGGAGCTATTCTTACTAGTCAAAAAGAACATCATACCCTTTTTATTATTATTTAGAAATTGTGTTATAAGATTACTCTTGTTAAGGCACATTGTTGCTATTAAAATAAGCTCAATCTCCTTCTGCTGACTTCCTGTTATGAAATACATATCTCTGTCCCATCAAAATTCATATTTTGAAATATAATTCCCAATACAGAGGATTCATATTGAACAATTTCAAATGTTGGAAGTTGGACCTTTGGGAGATAATTAGGTCGTGATGGTGAATCCCTCACAAATGGGATTGGTTAGTGAGATCCCAGAAAGCTCTGTAGCCTTCTTTCTGCCATGTGAGGACACACTGAGAAGTCAGCAATCTGCACCTTGGAAGAGGGCTCTGACCAGAACCCGACCATGCTGCCTCTATGATCTTGGACAGCTCAGAACTGTGAGAAAGAAATTTCTGTGGTTTATATGACACCCAGCTCATGGCACTTTACTATAGTGATGATAGCTAAGAATTAAATTTTACTAGCTTATATAATCAAGATATAACTCAAATTCAAAGGAAGAAATTACTATGTAGAACTTATGGGGAGCAAGCCAGGGTTGAGTAAATGTAGATCAGAATTTGAGATGGTGAACAGCAAAAATTAGATAAATATGTGTACTTGTGTCTGTTTATCTTACACCTATCTACCTATCTCTTTGGATATACAAAGACACATATAGGTTGAATTATATATGCAATTTATATAACATTAAATATTAAATTCAATATATAATTGATGGGTACATATGCCTAGTGTTGTGGATTGAATTGTCTCCCCAAAAGATATGTTGAAGTGTTACCTCTGTACTTGTGAATGTGACCTTATTTGGAAATAGAGTAATTTGCAGATGTGATCAAATAAAAATGAAGTCATTTGGTGGGCCCGTAATCCACTCTGACTGGCATTCTTACAGGAGGAGGAGAGAAACACAAAGAGGACGTTGTCCGTGTGACAAGGGGAACGGAGACGGAAGGGCTGCAGCTACAAGCCGAGGAGCCCGGGCAAACCCCTGGAAGCTAGAAAGAGATCAGGTAATTCCTTATCCACATGGATAAGCTGAATTTGATATTTTTAGACTTCCTAAGAAAAATTTACAATAATATCTATGATTTTCAGGTAAGGAAGGACTTAGTTTTTATTATTATTTTATTATATTAAGTTTTAATTGTTGAGAGAGAGAGAGATTGATTTGTTGTTCCACTTATTTATGCATTCATTGGTTGATTCTTGTATGAGCCCTGACTGGGGTGGAACCCTCAACCTTGGTGTATCAGGACGACACTCTAACCAACTAAGCTACCTGGCCAGGACAAGGAAAGATTTATTTACTCAAGACACAGAAGTACAAATCATAAAAGAAAATTCTGATATACTTGCTATGTTATAACTAAAACTTTTGCACAAATTTAAACTGTAAGCAAAGTAGAAAAACTAGTTACAGACTTAGAAAAGATATTTGTGGTGCACAGATATCAAAGAGAAGTACCACTTCCCAATGAAAATGTGCAAAGGATATTAGTAGGTAATTCATATGAGAGAAAAATTAAATGGCCAATAAATGAAGGAAAAGATGCTCAACTTCACTAGTAATCAGGGAAATGTAAATTAAAACCTTAAGAGAATCGTACCAAAAAAAAATACAGATTGCAAATAAGCATACGAAAAGATGCTCAACATCATGTCTTCAGGAAAATGCAAGTTAAAATAACAATGAAATACCACTGCACACCTATTAGAATGGCCCAAATCCAGAACACGAACAGCACCAAATGCTGATGAGGATGTAGATCGACAGGAGTTCTCGTTCTCATTCATTGTTAGTGGGAATATAAGATGATACAGTCACTTTGGAGGATATTTTGGCTCTCTCCTACAAAACTAAACATGCTTTTACCATACCACCCAGCAATTGCATTCCTCTATATTTACCCAAAGGAACTGAAATGCACATCCACACAAAATCCTGCACATGGATGCGTATAGCAGCTTTGTTCATAATTGCCAAAACTTGGATGTAATCTGTGATATTGTAATTTAGAGTTTGAAATAATACAGTTGATATTCCTGCTATTCCTTCACTGTTGTTGGAAGAGAGTTCCCAAAAATCTTGTATATTCCTACATGGTAAGAGAACTTGGAGCATCTTTTATCCTGGGTGGCTTTCTAGATGGGAACTGGTGACCAGAAAGACCAAGCCATAGTTAAAAGATTAGAACTTTCAGCCCTACAGCCCATTCTTTAGAGAGTGGAGAGGGGCTGGAAATGGGGTTGATGATCAATCAAATCTATGTGAGGAGGCCTCCGTAAAAATCCCCAAAATCCTGGGTTCAGAAAGCTATCAGGTGGGTGAACACATCCATGTACCAAAAGGGTGACACATTCTTACTCCCCAGCAATAGAAATTTCTTCTTTCAGGGCCCTTCCAGACCTTGACCTATGTATTTCTTCATCAAGCTGTTCATCTGTATTCTTTAATAAACTGGTATACAGAGGTAGGTGTTTCCCTGAGATCTGGGAGCTGTTCTCACAAATAATTGAATCCAAGGTGGAGAAGATCATGAAAACCTCTAATTTATAGCCAAGATAGACCAATATGTGGGAAACATCTGGATGAGTACTTGGATTGGTCTCTGAAGGGGGAGCAGTCTTGGGGGGCTGAGCCCTTAACCTGTAGTATCAGATGCTATGTCTAGGTAGATAGTGTTAGAATTCAGTTAAATTGTAGGACACCCAGCTGGTTTCACAAAGAATCACTTTCTGTGGGGAAAAACCCACACAGTTGGTTATCAGAAGGGTCATGAATGTGCGTGGTAGTGGTACAAAATTACACAGGAAGAGGTACAAAGGAGGGAGAGATACACAGGAAGAACCCCGAAGTTTTTCTACACAAAGCCAAAATGCCCTTCAGCAGGTAAGTGGTTAAATAAACAGTGGTACTTCCATGTAATGGCATATTATGTAACACTAAAAATAAGTGAGCCAACATGCAATACAAATTCATGGAGGAGTGTTAAATGAATATTACTAGGTAATGTAATCTAAAAAGGCTGCATATGACCCCAACTATATGACATTCCAGGAAAGGAAACACTATAGAGACAGTGAAAAACTCAGTGGTTTCCAGGGATTGCTGTTGGGGGTGGGGGTTGAATAAGCAAGAGCACAGGAAATTTTTAGGGCAGTGAAAATACTCTATTTCTGCAACAAAGGAAGAATGTATGTCACTATGCATTTGTTCAAACCCATAGAATGTTAACACCGAGGGTGGACCCTAATGTACACTATGAATTTTGAGTGATTATAATGTGTTCATGTAAGTTGAATTGTAACAAATATACCACTTTTTTGTATATTTCATTTTAATAGAAACCAGTTTATATAATGAAATCAAATCAAATATGGAAAACTGATGTAGGGTTGTTCTTTGAATCAGTTTGGCCTCTTTGGGTCAGGGGGCAGATATTCCTCCCACCACTGCCACTGTCAGGACTTGGGACAGAAACATAGCTATTTGCCTACATTTGAGTTTTTTAATGTAAAAATTATGTATTGAATCCGTTTCCATCATTTTAATTAGGGCACTTGTTATTGGATACTATAACTATTGCTTGCCGCACTACAGAATTTTAATGTGTGTTTGGCATCTTCTCTTTTGAAACTTATAAGTCATTTATTTAAAAAATATAGCAAAATAAGTTATGCCAACTTTTTCTTTATTCCTACTCTAATTATTCCATTTAGAAACTTTGAAATGAGCCATTTTAACTGTTTAACAATACATGCAGGTTTTCTGTAGAAAGCAATAAAGAATTTCACTAAAAACAATTACCTAGTATTACTGCAAACTTCAAAGCTATCATTCTGCATATAAATGTGCATTTGTCAGGAGAGGATGAGTCTACATGGAGGTGGTTTGGGGCACTTGTAAGGGAGCTGCTCACATACGGTTATAGATTCATACCTCATAATTACAGAGCGCTTCACAGTTTTAAAAACACTTTCACATTTATTATGTCACTGGGTTCATTAAAAAATTCTGTAATGTCACAAATGCAGTATTTCTTATTTTACAGATGAAAACATTGAGGTCTCAAAAGGCTATGTGACGTGACAAGATCATCAGGCTAACATGTAGTAGAGCCCATTCAAATGATTCTAGTGCAGGGCTTCTTTTACACGCCTAATGCCCTGTTTTATTGTAGAGGGCAGGAACTGCGTTCTTGGCATTACATATTCATTTTTTAAAGAAGTGTCTTTGGTATTTCTCACTACTACATTCAGGAAGGAAGCATTGTAGTATTATCATATTCCAGAGTTCGAGAGGAAGTTAATGAGATAACACATGTGGAAGATCAAGAACGTAATAGAAATGCAGTACACACAGGGCAGCCGCCACACATTCCATTGCCTTAGTAATGTGGTGGGCTCTCTTAAGCTCATCCCTTTAGACTCATCTAAACCAGGGTTAGGCTTTCCTGAATGCCCTCACTTCGCTACACAGAATCCAAGTCTTCACCTTTTGTCTGAAGAATTACGCAAGTGCCCTAGGCTTCTGGGTTCACATTTGTTAATATTGAAGTAGGACAGGGGTATAGGACCTGGTACCTGGATGGGGTCTCAGGAACAGATAAGCACAAAGCCAGGATGGGTGACTGTCACATCTGAGTTCAGACTGCCTTGGCTTCTGCCTTTTCTTCAGGAAATGGAGTGCTCTGGCACGTGCTTACTGCCCCACTCCTGGTGTGATTCCTAACTTGACTTTTCTTCTTAGTATGGCATCTTTCGATTTAGTCTGTAAGAGAGGATAGGAACAGTAAAAAAAAATGAGTTCAATATGTTTAAATACTTGGACTAGGGAATTTTGAGCATGGTACAACTACGAATAGGTAATATTTAATGATCAATGTATAGCAGGTGCTATTCTAAGCAATTTATGTGTATAATCTCACTTATTCATTGACCCTATTTTGTAACATGAGGAAACGGAGACACATATGTGTTAAATAGCTTGCCTGAAATTATTCAGTTATCACTTTACAAAGTGGGTTTTTGAACTCAGAAAGTCTGGATGTAGTTTGCACTTGTAACTGCTTGGCTGTGCTCCTTGGTATGAAACCATGGTGAGGCCTTCAACTCTAGCTGTTGTGGGCAGTCATGGAAGGTGATAAGAAGGTGTTCAAAAGAGGTTTTCATGGTAAAAATGAAGGAATCTATGAATGTAGAATAGGAGCAAAACATACCTGCTAATATTTTAACATAGTATCTCCCCACAAATGGATATCAACTTTAAACATAGGAGACTATATAAATAATTATTTTTCATATTGATGTGCTGTCTATGCTTATCAACTAGGTGAATATATGTTTTTTCATATTATCATTTTTAAGAGCCTTATATTCAAACCACACGTGTGAATCCTCCATCTTGCAGTATTTGCATAAAAAGGTTTGAAATTCAATGTCAAAATCAATTGACAAATTCTAAAAAGTCACACCTTGATTTATTTAATTTAAATAATGCATTAGCTCCAATGATTGCCCAGATTCAGAATGTAGCTTTATTCCCTCCCTTTTCTGTGATATACCAATGGCCACATAAGAATATTAATTTTTATTTTTTGGAGGATAAATATCCAATTAACTCTGGTTCTTTCTGTGAAATATTGTCCTAGTTTTCAAATGTTAACTTGCAATTATGTGTGTAGCACAGATATTCTTTCTGGGCTAAATTTTGAATTATCAGCTGAATTTTATATTATACTCATGTGATAGGCTATGAATTTAAAAGTATCCTAGAGATAGCACCTAAATAAATTTGGTAATAGTCTGTTGCTTTGGGGATAATTGCAATACTGTTTTGGTGTCAAGAGTTGTCCTGATGAACAAGAGCCATCTCGTTAGGCATCTCTATATTTTAAGCACTGGTAAATGAATGACACAGTGTTGAGTGTAAATTACAAATGGATGAATTTATTGCACCAGATTAGTTTTCCACTTTTACTACTCTGGCATATAAAATAGTATTTCATAATTCAGAGCCACTCTTTAGAACACTACCCCTGGCACTTCCACTTACCACTTCTATTCTTTTCAAATGATGATCAGATACTGATTTTTGAAAGAGCAGACTATAGTATGTTTCTTAAAGTCATTTATGTGTAATTATACTATTACTTATTATCACCCTATTTAATCAAACTAAATATGTGATAATCATAAGTTATCCAGTATAAATATGAAAGGAAGTAGTCCTTAAATATGCTGTCATTGGCCTGTGAAGCCTGACTTGATTAATAAAAGAAAATAATGCTCCGACTCTGGGTAAACCTCTATAGAGTAAAGAAGTATGTGAGGTCTTTCTGGAAAAAGTTCAACCATTGTTAACATAACAAGAACACTTTGTGTGACATCAACTTACCCTAGCAACCAAGGACAGTGAATTGGAATGTGTGTGCTTAAAAAATGACTTCACTGTACTAGTCAGTGAGGGTGGTAGACACCATTGAGTGAGCCTGTGTAATGTGTGGCCGTCACATTCAAAATGACTGAGGGAGTAGAGCAACAAATCTGCATCAAATTTTGCATTAAGCTTGAGCATTCCTCCATGGAAACTATTCAGATGATTCAGAAGGCTGCAGCTATGGGCAACTGGTGATTGGCAGCTTCATCACGACAGCATGCCAGCTCATAATCACACCTTGCACAAAGTTATTTGGTGAAACATCAAATCACCCAGGTGACTAAGTCCCTCTACAGACCAGATTTGGTGCCCTGTGACTTCTGGGTTTCCCCAAACTAAAATCACCTTTGAAAGGGACGAGATTTTAGTCCATCAATGAGATTCAGGAATATACAACAGGGCAGCTAATGGCTATTGTGAGAACTGTGTGAGTTCCCAAGGTGCCTACTTTGAAGGGGACTGAGGAGTCATTGTCCTGTGTACAATGTTTCTTGTACCATCTTGTATCATCTTGTATCTTCTTGAATAAATGTCTCTATTTTTCACATTATATGACTGGCTATCTTCTGGACAGACCTCGTACTTAAATTTATCATAAAAGATAACTCTGATACTGGTGATTCCTGCTAATTTGGGTTTACTGGAAAAAACTGTGTAGATTGTTGTTGGAATAGAGATTATCATTAAGATATAATAAATGACTATCAAGATGTTGATTAAAAAGAATATTGATTAATATTAATATACATACACTAAGTACTTGGAGGCTATGAAGAGTCTACTTGGAGAGCTCACTTTGAGCTCTCTGTTCATAAACAGGCACGAGGTAGAAAAGTAATGAGTTGAGATCTGATGCCTACATATTATTTTAGAAACTGTAAC
Source organism: Desmodus rotundus (assembly GCF_022682495.2). NCBI lineage: Eukaryota > Metazoa > Chordata > Mammalia > Chiroptera > Phyllostomidae > Desmodus > Desmodus rotundus. Next base: position 56,779,774 of record NC_071388.1, on the reverse strand, counting down.
ATATATGAGAACAACTATGAAGGTTTCTGTGTATTAAATGAAACCAAAGTCCCTCCATCTTGAGAGGGTTATGTCATACTGGGACATTTAATGTAGTGTATTTGAGGCAGGAATGGAGGTAACTCTATAAAGAAATAGCTGTGATTAAAACCCCAAAGGGTGGATGGAGCTTTAATGGGTCTTTTTTCATGTCTCTAATTGCAGCAATTCTGTGGGTGAAAAGAGGAACACACAAAGAATAAGAAGAAAAAGTTGAACTACTTATGTTTCTAAAACCATCATTTAATAAATTATAAGAAGACTAAAAGGAAGTCAAGTAGCCAAGGGGAGCAGCATAGGTTTATGCCCCAGATATCCCTTAAAGGGTGGGGCAGAGAGGAGGCCAAAATATTTACAAAACAAACCCCACAGGCAATAGTTATTGAATATTTTTGATTTTGACTTATTCAACTTCTATGATTTATTTTTTTTCTTCATTGAGTTTAATTAAATTTCCCTAGGCTTGCAAGCCATGAAAACTTTGAAAAAATAAAGCTATTCTGTTTGCCAGGCAGGTTTTCAAAGTCTTCTTTTAACCAAGGGCTGCTGCTCAGCATTTTTAAGGTGTCTGCTCTGCTGTGAAAAAAAAAAAAATGTCCTTAACAGTTTGTCAAAGACAGTGCCTTCTGGGCTGAAATTGTTTCTCTAAAGTTTTTTGCATTATGCTCTTTTTAATCAAATATGAATAACACCTTCCCTGCCTTCTCTCCTATCCATTAATATCTTTTTATTAAAAAAATTGAAATTAATTGCTTAAACAAATTTATTTCTGGGCAAAAGTAGTTTCTGGGTAAAAGGTGAGTTTTAATGCATTGACACTGTCCTAAGAATTATCACAAGAGTTTAATCTTTTACACACACAATCACAAACACATATATCAAAAATACTTGTATCTGAAATATATGTATATTTCACAGAAGCATTCCCTATTGTTCTCCTGACATTCCTAACATATCCTGTAACTTCCCCGTTGGACTCTGAGAATAAAGTACTATAAATCAAACAACACAGACTTGAGACCTGAGTTTTTTTTCCTTGTGAGACAGCCAGCTTCCCTCCATGGAAGCTGTTCTGAGGTCTTGTACTATAGCTCAGTTGAAAAATTGCGCTGGCTCGCCAAATATCTTAATGACTTTTCTCTCAGCAGTTGGTAATGGTGAAATGTTATTCTAGTAACCATAATGTCTCTCATAAAACAATTGCATACAATATGTACTGTACTTCTATTTTAGTGAGCTCTTCTGTCAGAATTGCAGGGCCAGTAACCATTTAGCATTTCACCGCAAACTGCTTACCAGTTCTTCAAGTGTAATATTGCAGAAACAGTGAAGAAATGCGTGATTAAAAACATTCACCGAGAGTGGACCATTTAACGCAACCTGACACTGCAAAATAAACCAGCCTTCACATATGTAGGCGCTCATCATACAAATGACAGTTCTATGTGGTCATTTAATTTTATGATCTCAATTCTCGCATATATTGCTCACATAAATATAGTGTTCTCCTGCAGGGAGGTCTGCTGGGTGTTATAAAATCAGTGAGACCTCAATGGGTTCAAATGGACATCTTTTATAATTATTGCTATAAAATTTCTTGACAATGCATTTTGTTGTCCAATGGCTAAAGAAAACGATTTTCCAAAAGAATGGTTTTCAACAAAGAGAGTAACAGAGTCTGGGAATTTGTTCCTGTATTCACCCATATTCAAATTACCTTAGTTACTCTCATCTATTGGAGGCCTTCCTGCTCTTTGGAATAAGGTCTTACAATGTGGCTTCCAGTTAGAGGCGGGCCAGATTTGAATTGTTCTCTGGCTTCATGAGGCAGTGTGAATATCTAAGGGAATGATTGATTTGCTGTTAAGTGCAATTAAAATCTATTCACAGGGAATTCTTGCATCTACTTGGAAAGATAAAGAAAGGGTAGAGGAAAGAGTTCCATAAACTGATGATTAGAAATAATTTGGAGAAAAGACACATCAGCTTTGACACTATGGTTCCAAAAGTACTATGCCTTGCTTGAGGGATTCTACTACTTTTTTTTTTGACTTCTTTAGGGCCATATATTTGCCATTAAAAAGGAATAAATGTGGTCAATTTTCTCTACAGAGTTTTGGGATATTTTGAAAGCCTCCTGGTTTTTGCATTTCCTCTAGGATACTGAGTTGTAATCACTCTCGTTGCCTGTGTGACCAGTGTTTAATGGCACACTCATTGGATTTGGAAATTTGTTTTCTACAATTGTCCTGTCCTGTAGCTATAATAGAAAACTTATTTCTTAAATGTCTACTTAGAAATGCACTGAAATGCTTTCTATTTATTGTGGGAAAGGAAATGAATTGCTAAATATGTCTTTAATGTTAATTATTAATGCATAGTCATATTTGTTGAAGTAGAAGGAAAGGAAGTGAGCTATGAGCCATGATTTCACCCTTGTTGAGAAAGCAAACAGGAGTGTGGTGGACAAATCACATTCTGAGGACACTTGGGCTCTGGGTTCATGTATCCGCAGTTCAGCTCTGTGACCACCTACAGGGTTTCATTGCCTTTTACCTGTACCGCTATTGGTGCTGGCCTGGAAAGGCACTAATGTGTGTGGTGGCCTTTAGCATTCTGCCCCACTCACTCTCGAGTCCAGGCACTGCTCCGCCACCACATGCTGGGGTGGGTATGCAACATAACCAAGCAAGGAATTATGTTCCTCTCATCCCTGAGATTTGTTTAGAGAGGACACAGGGTCTCCTCAGTTGTGGAAATCCTAATCCAGTGGATTTCAAATATTTATGGGAACAACTTAACAAAATAATAAAACCAAGAAGTTTCCTAAAATGTACTATTCAGAGATTCCGAACTAATTCACATTTCTTACCTTAATTTTCTTATGACAGCATAACCTTATTTTTGCCAATTAGTTCAAGTTTAGTTTTTGTTACTTGTAACCAAAATAATACTAAAACTCTTCTTTGCTAGAGGCAGATTCCACTATATTGATCACTGCTTTTTTGTGTCTAAGCAATCAACTCATTTTTTCATTCAATTAATACAATTTCACTGATACAAATTGATATTTGTTGTCCTCCATGTGATAGATAATATTGGTGTCACAATGAAAAACACATAGTCACTGTGCTTTTGATAAAGGAGATATTTAAAGAAGTCATTACCACATCAATATAAGAGGAAGAGTACACAAAGTTTTTAAAAGAACTCAAATAGTGACCAAGGCCCCACGTGGGAGGGCCAGAAAGATCTGGATGAAGGAACAGCAAACCCGAGGACTGAGAGGTAGGCGGAATAAGTTGAGAAATGTTGAGGGCAGGAGGACGAGGGGGAAAGTCGGCAAGTCTAAATTACAGAGAAAGCATGATATCTTAAGGAACTGCAAAAACTTGCAAGATTGTTTGAATTTAGAGAAAGGGGCACAGCAAGAAAGGTGGTTTAGGAGACAAAGGAAATGGGATTAAAGAGGTATAGGTGTGGGGTAAACTAGCCCAGAAAGTGACTTGTAAACAAGGGAAATTTGGGCTTCATCTTAAAAACAGTGAAAAGCCAATATGTTTTATAAGTAGGGGAGTAGTAGAATCAGACTGGTTAGTTTAATAACAAACTCAGGCTTAGATAAAGGAATAGTTACTCAAAAAGATAACTACAATAAAGGAGGTGGACAATTGCAAGAGAGAAAGGGGGATTACTGCAACAGGACATGCTCCAACTGTGACATCTACAAGTAGCATCTCAGGCGGTCAGGCAGAAAAGAATCTTCTTTTCTACAGAGGATAGAACAAGACTAGAAAATAATCAGTTGTGAGAAGTAGTATAATTAGATGGATTGTAGTTCAGAGAAAGATTTACCCTGAGATCAGCTTATTCCTGGAAGGGAACTGTAGAAGGGTTGTATACTGACTTATGTTGAGGATTGGTCAAAATTCAGGGAATGGGAAAGAAGAGAGGCTTAACAAAATTTGGTCAAGTGAAATTAGCTGGTATGTGATCCAGATAGGTCAGTGGGCAGGAAAAGCGGGTGGGTTCAGCTAACCATTGATGAAGCAAAGCATGTGAATTTGGAGTGTCTGTGTCTGACTGTCATAGGTAAACATAGGAGCACCTGTGAGTTTTATCTAGATCATAACGTGCAAGAGTGGTTCTTTGCCAGAAGCCATACCCTGGAACTCAAAAATGTGGGCAACTTCAGAATCAGTGCTGTTTTCCAGGATCACGGGGCTCATGAAGTTTAACGTGGTCATGTTTTAGAAAGATCACTTTGGCTATACCATGGAGAAGAACTTGAGGGATCATGAGACCAAAGATAAAAAGTAAAACTGTGTTTAATTCAAACACAGTTGCCCCAAAGTAGGACAGAGATACTGGGTACGTAGAGATGCAAGTGGATTGCAAAGATTTTCAAAATGTGGAGAAAAATAGGTCTTAGTAATTTATTAGATCTGTGAGGTGATCAAGACACCAAACTCTTAAGTCACAAGTGTGTCAGGAAGTTCATCCCATTAGCTGAAATTTGTGTCTCGAATTCTCCAGTGATCTCTTCGATTTTCAGTTTGCAGGAACGACTCTGAATCTCTATTTTCCAAAGAGGTTTTCATCACTAGATTCAATTATTGTTATTTTTGGAATTCTTCCCTAAATTTTATTTTCAAATATTCATCTCTATTGTTTTATTTTCTTTAGTGCAGAAATTATATATACCCTGAATATCTTTTATCTTTCATAGTTATTTTATCTCTAATTCTTTTCAATTTGGTCTTTGTTCCTTTTTATAGATCTCTCTTTGTTTCGTTTCATGTTTCCATTCCTTCTGACTTAGCATCAGGGTGATGGCAAGACCTGCATTTGAGATTAGTAGGTGAGGAATCCTTCCTAGACCTTGAACCTAAGACAAGTGCTACACATACTGCAAACCAGTTGTATCATATAGAAAAACTTACTCTTTAAAAAAAAAGATCCTCAAGAAATACATGAATGAAGGGTAATTAATGGTGAGTTTTATAACCAGACACTATCTAATGAAGCCCACTGTTCACCATTATTTTTACAATGTGCTGGTTGTAGACAACACAGAAAAGTGTTTTATAACAAACCCTAGAAACATATTATAATAATGATTAATGCCAAAAACTTCTGTCTCATCGATAATTATCCAAAGTTAATTTCCCTGATTTGACAAAATAATGAGATATAAATCAGGTATTTAACCTAAGTATACCTCTTTGTTTTCCACATAAAAGTATTCTATGACTATGAACACATCTAATAAAACAAATCCAGACTATTTCCCTTTGGTTAGATCACTTTGAGAAAGATTATATTAATCTCTTTCTATCTAGTATTTCTTCTAATGGCTCCAAATATTGGAAATAAGGTCTTGTATGGTGAACTATGGAATTTTACATTCCTTCTGTATTTAAGAATGAAATTAATAAAGACATTTTGTTTTTTCATTTCTTTAAGGAAAACAAACCCTTTCTAGTACATATCCTTCGATTGATTTTTATGTGAGTTGATAGTCCTCCTGTGCTTCTGCAAGATTGGCTTAGGTTGGCTTCCCCCAGAAACAGACACTGAGATAAGGATTTGAGCGAAAGTAATTGGTTTGGCAAATGATCCAAGAAAATCGGTAGGAAAGTAGGGAAGTGAGTCAGTGAGGGGAAGAAAGTCAATAAAGGTGCATTAATGAGGAGATTGCTGCTATTGGCAAGTACAGTTCAGTTCTGACGATGACCTCCAAGGGACTGTAATTCATCCCTAAGAGTTGTCCTATCAGAGGTAGTGAGAAGTTGGGGCATTTATTTCAGCTCTCTTCCACCATTTGTTGAATGCTGTTCTTGAGGATACTAATTCTCTAGCACTTCCAGTTGTCCCCGTTCTGTGGCTCCACTTTATTTTCACTATATTTGATCACTAGTTTTTTAAGATGACAGCCACTTTTTCAAAGATAAAATATGCTTTACAATAATAAGAAATGAAGACAAAAGTGGGGTTGTGTTTCTGCTACTGTTGGTCTCTAACAGTACTGTTTTGCTACTGTTGGAAACCATATTCATTAAATCACTCCTCCACAAGCACCCAATTGTTGCTCACTTCACTCTCAGTCAGTACTTCTGCTGGCCTAGATTCCTTGCACAGTGGGTAACCCATCCGTCATCCCTTTGGGGTTTGCTGGCTACTTTCCCATGTCAGCCCATGATTCCTACAGTTATTAATTTAACTACAGGCACCAGAACACTAAAAGCTGTATCAGTAAACCCTCTAAATTCTAAACATATACTTTCTTGTCCCTTTATTTAGCACCAATGTACTTCCTCATGGTAATCAGGGTTAATTTCTCTCAGAGTACAATAATATTTTCTTTGCCTGCTGTTCTACCAGAAAGAGGAGCCTAAAATGCCCAGGCAGTAAGCATAGCTTTATATTTTGTGGATACCTTCCTGAATGCATCTCTTGGGAAAGGTATCACCACGCTGATAACCAGGACTTTTACTCTAGTACCACCTAGAATTTTAGGGACAAGACGCACTTCTTACCCAAGATGGTGACTGGGAGTAATGGTGAGAAGGGCCACTGTTACTTCCACTCTTTGGTTCTCAGATCATTGTATTCTAACTATCTGAGACACAACATCATACAATGATTAGTAGTTGAAAGTATCTCTCATAGTTTAAAAAATAGCGTCCCTATTCTAGCAGATTCTTCAGATGAGACTTTAAGAGACTATCATGCTTTAGTATATGATTGAATCAATGACTCTTACACTCATTTACCATTTCCTTATCCTCCATCCAAGGCTATTTCATTGGGAATCTCATGCTAGTAGATAAGATACTCTGAATTCTCAAATGCAATGCTAGGAAATAAGGGAAGGCAAACACATTTGTACTAATAAGGATGAAACACTTCTTCTTCTTCAGGAGAAAGAGCCCAATTAGCTTGCTATCAAGGGGTTGCTTGGTTACTTTAGATGGTACTATATTAGTGGATGCTTAGTGCTCTGTGTTGATTACTGTTCCTTCCAGATTAGATATTCATCAGTAGCTACATTTGCCTTGCTGACAGAAAGTCCAGGATGTGGGACTGATGGACAAGCCTCCTATTTTGTCACTATCGTTCCTCTGTTGTTGAGCTCATTGAACAAACACTAGGGTGACCAAGGACCAAAGCTGGTTGATATTTACTATCCAAGTCATTCTAGTCCCCTGGTTTTTAGTTCTTCCTTTGTTGTGGATACTGTCTAAGATATAAAGATCTACAGATTTTGTGCCTCCTCCAGTAGGTTCTACCACATGCCTCTTCCCAGAACATTTGGTTTTCTGTATTAGAAACTCAATCTGTCTAATTCACTGATCAACAAAACAAGCCATTTTCCACTTCCCCCAAATTTGTCTGTATATCATCCTTATGTCAGGCCACGTCTCCTTCCCAAAACAGTTAAAGGTCAAATATATAAGGCTAGGAGAATTTTCCATCGCTGTTGTATGTTAGGAGCATCCATGTGTGGGTTCGTAGTTGGCAGATATTTATTTCTAGCTTTTACAAATGTTTTAAGGTCACTTGCTTGTTAATCAGGCCTGGAGTTTTTTTTTTCTTGTTGTTGTTATGTCAACGGGTCATAGAGAACCCTCCCTACCATGAGGGATGAGCTGAAGGAGAAGAATTATAGCTACACAGGTAAGTGTCAAGAGATATGGGTTACCTGTTCATGGAACTTATACCCCACAGACTTGCTGGGGTCTGACCTCAAATGAACCACTTCCTTTTCAGAATAGATTGCAGCTGTGTCTGCTTGACCTAAAAATATATGCTCATATTGAGCAGTTCCATTTGTATAATCACTTCCTCTTTCACGATCAGGATCTCCTTAGACATTTCATAGATCTCTGTAGGTCAAGATCCCATAGTTGTCATTCCAGCCCCACTGTATGTTATAGGCGATAACATTTACCCTGCTTCTGTATTCTATCTAGACTCTGTTATTCTGGAATTCTATTATCCCCATTGAGTCTATAGAACCCAGTTACATAACAGCATTTTCTACTATCAATCCTATCCTGAGAGAATAATCTCAGATTGAGCTCCACAGTGATGCCCCTTAACTAGAGGGTTTCTTATTGCTTTGGTGACAGGAAAAACTTCTGAGTTCCCTTGGAACAAAGTCAGCTAATAGGTTCTCTGGATTTACATAATAAATATTTTCTAACATGCCTAACTCTGATTTTATAGAACTTTTCCTTAATATTAAGTCTAGGCATAACTGGCACCTCCACCTATTTATAGTAGGTTATCATCTTTTCAAATTTCAAGGAGATATTCTTGCAAACGATTAGGACCAACTTCAGCTATCTTTGCCAGGAGGTTAAATCCTGAGTCTAGTTAGTTTTAGCAATATTTTTTGGATGTGCCTCTTGCACACAGACAACAAAAACAATAAATAAATTGGACTACATCAAACTAAAAAGTTTTGCACCGCAAAGAAAACCATCAACAAAATGGAAAGACAACCCACTAAATGGGAGAGGAAATTTGCAAATGATTTGTGTGATAAGGATTGATTCCAAAATATGTAAAAATATCATGTAACTTAACATAAAAAGTCAAATAAACAATCCAACTAAAAAATGAACAGCGGAAATGAGCAGTTTCCTAAGAAGACACACAGATGGGCAACAGACACAAGAAAAGATACTCAATGTCATTAATCATCCAGGAAATGCAAATCAAAACCACAATGAGGTATTACTTCACCCCTGTTAGAATGGCTACCATCAATAAGTCAACAAATGACAAGAGCTGGTGAGAATGTAGAGAAGAGGAACCCATGTGCTCTGTTGGTGGGAACACAGATTGGTGCAGTCACTGTGGAAAGCCGTATGGAATTTCCTCAAAAAGTAAATATAGAACTACCATATGACCCAGTAATTCCATTTATGGGTATTCACCCCCCCCCAAAATCCAGAATACTAATTTAAAAGGATATATTCACCCTCATATTCATTGCAGCATTATTTACAATAACCAAGCTACAGAAGCAACCTGAGTGGCTATCAATAGACACATGGATAAAAAAGAAGTGGTACATATACTCGATGGAATATTACCCAGCCATTAAAAAAGAACAAAACCTTGCTATCTGTGACAACATGGATGAACCTAGAGAATATTATGCTAAGTGAAATAAGTCAGACAGAAAAAGACAAATAACATATGATTTCAGCTACATGTGCAATCTAAAAATCAAAGCAAATGAACAAATAGACCAGAAACAAACTGATAGATACAGTGAGAAAATTGATGGTCAGAAAGGTGTGCGGGTTGGGGGGGTGATGAAAAAGGTGAAAGGAATTAAGAAGTACAAGTTCCTGGTTGTGAAATGATCACAAGGATGTAATGTACAGAATAGGTAATATAGTCAACAATATAGTAATAACTATGCATGGTGTCAGATGGGCACTGGACTTACCACGGTGATCTCTTCCTAAAGTATATAAATGTCTAATCACTATGTTCTACACCTGAAACTAATATGATATTGTATGCCTACCATAAGAGAAACCTCTGGCTGGAATGCAGCAAGACAACTTTTTTTCCTGCCTTCCTAACACTCTCCCTACCCTCCTCTGACCCCACTTTAAGGACCCAGACCAAGGCCCAAGTTTGCAGTCAGGAGAATATATAGGCCTAAGCAAAGAGAGGGATCAAGATTGGTCAGTCTGGCCTTTATCGCCATGTGAGTTACAAGAATTAGGCCCTTTCTTCTCCTCTCAGGGCAGTCAGTCCTGTGGCAGGGACCCCAGGATCCTCCATACTAGAGGAGGTGCATGGACCAAGCTCCTGCTGCACTTGATCTGTGCCAGAGGCATGTGTCCAGGTTTCCAGGGCTGGGGTCATTTCACATGATATATCATGGAGAAGCCCAACTTTAAACAATAAAATTATATTTATTATAATTAATGCTTTATTTTGAAATAAAATACTTTTTTCATTTTAAATTTTTCATTTTCAATTTAAAAACTTGTAAATTTATGTTGTTGCTCATGTATTATTATCTTATTACATAAGTAGCATTTTTTCAAAACACTTTATATTTTAGTACCTTTAGTGATACATTTTTTTCTGCTTTTTGAACAAGGGGGCTCACATTTTCATTTAGCAATGATCCCTGCAAATTATGAATGAGAACTTTTTGATAAAATTTAAAGAGCCACAGAAGGAAGGGGGGACTAAGGAAAAAAGGAGAAGAAAGGGATCCCTGACTTTTTTCTCCTGGGAGGCCCACGGGATTGAGCGTCGGCCTGTGAACCAAAAGATTGCTGGTTTGATTCCCACTCAGGGCACATGCTTGGGTTGCGGGCCAGGTCCCCAGTGGGGGAATGTGAGAGGCAACCACACATTGATGTTTCTCTTCCTCTCTTCCTCCCTCCCTTCCCCTCTCTAAAAATAAATAAATGAATAAATAAAATCTTTAAAAAAAGAATCTTAAAAAAAGAAGAAAGGGAAAGAGGAAGAGAGAAAGGGAGAGAGAGGAGAAACATCAAAATTAATACCTAATATAATTATGAAAATATTTATCATATATGAAGGTTTTTTGGGATACATGTGACACAAATTAATTCCAAGGTCAACGTTAATTATTGATAATAAGTGGTGGTCACTCTGTGGCCTTTGAGATCGATTCTGTTAAATATCAAAGGTGCTCTGTGTCCATTTGTATTCAACTGAGGTTTGGTTTTGATGTCATTTTTCTGAGACTTTTATAAACTCCTTAACTTTCCAGAGGTTGGAGCCAAATATATTTGCCTTGGAAGCAATTGAAACAAAGTGTTCACTAACCAATGTAATATTCTGCATTACTTTGAGGGCTACCAATAAAAGCTTTATTTATGCCAGAATATAGTTAGAAGTGAATGTTAATTGCCTTGTCTTTTATTTTAATGGAAACAAGGCAAGAGTAATCAATTTTACTTGGACAGTCTGTAAAAGCAATTCTTTCTGTTGGTATTAATAACAGGAGAAGGGCTGCCAGTCAGAGACACAGAAAGCAGGGTGAACAAGCTGAGCTGAGGGAGGCCTGCTGTGAGTGACAGAGTGGATAAATGGGCAGTGTGGGTGTTAAGTCCAGAACAACTGGCTCTGAGGGGGAGGAAAGTTGTGGAGAGTAAGTCTAATCATCGGTTCTTTAAATGTCATTAAGTTAGAACCTGCTAGTTACAACACTTTGGGGAACTGGATAGAGTTCACTTGTTATCCTTGTTGTTCCAGATACTATGTCAGAATTTATACAGCAAAGTTCTTTTACTCTTTTATTTCTATGATTCTGTCTCTGATTTTTTTTTCATGTTTTCTATTAAGTAGGGCTCTCCAGCCTACATATCTCTTAGTCTTCAACATATTTTATTTTTCTTGTTTCTTCTACCCAGTTGCATTTGAATATATATACGCATATATATGTGTATATATATATGTATATACATGTATATCTATAAAGAGTTAATATACATTTAACTCTTTACTTATACTAGGTCTGTCTGGAAAAAGTCCAGCTGTTATTAATATAATGAGAACAGTTTGCAGACATTGATGTAACCTGGAAACCAAGGAGAGTGGACTGGAATGTACATGTGTGAACAACGATGACTTCACTGTACTAGTCAGTGGGGGCAGTAGATGCCATTGCGTGAGCATGTGTACTGTGTGGCCACTGCATTCAGACTAAGCAAGAATGAATTTCCATCAAATTTTTCATTAAGCTTGAACATTCCTCTGTGGAAACTATTCAGATGATTCAGCAGATGCAAAGAGTGCAGCACAAATAAAAGTGTGGCACAAATGCTTCAAAGATGGTTGAGAATCTGTTGAAAGTGATCCACATTCTGGAAGGCCTGCAATAAGCAGACCACCTTAGAATGTTGAACATATAATCAACATTCAACAAAGGACGGTGGGTGACAGAGTGAGAACTAGAAGCTGATCTGGAGATTCCAAAAATTACTGTTTCTGCTATTTTGATGAAGGATCTTGGCATGAAACGTGTCGTGGCAAAATTTGTTCTGTGACTTCTGTCAGTAGAGCAGAAGGAACATCATGCTGCGTTGCTAATGACTTGATTCAAACCGCTACCAATGAACCAGATGGCCTCAAGAAGGCCATAGCTGGAGATGAATCATAGGTCTGTGGCTGTCATCCAGAAATGAAAGCCCAGTCATCCCAGTGGAAGTTGCCTTGTTCTCTACTCCTGAAGAAGGCACAGCGAAGTTGCAGCAAGATCAAAGCCATGTTAACTGTGTTTTTTGGTTGGGAAGGTATAGCCCATCACGAGTATGCCCCTCCAGGTTAAACAATTAATAAGGAGTACTATCTCAATGTTCTCTGTCAGTTGAGTGATACAATACAATGAAAATGGCCACGGCTATGGACAACTGGTGATTGGCAGCTTCATCATGACAACATGCCTTCTCTGCATCGTGTCTGGGGCACAGTTTTTGGTTGAAACATCAAATCACCCAGGTGACTCAGCCCTGCTACAACCCAGATATGGCACCCTGCAACTTCTGGCTTTTCCCAAAACTAAAATCACCTTTGAAAGGGAAGAGATTTCAGACCATGAATGAGATTCAGGAAAATATGATGGAGCAGCTGATGGCGATTTCAACGAAAGATTTTGAAGAGTGTTTTGAACAGTGGGGGAGATGCTGGGAGAACTGCGTGACGTCCTAAGGTGCCTCTTTTGCGGGTACTGAGGTGCCATTGTCCTATGTACAATGTTTCTTGTATCTTGTATCTTCTTCAATAAATGTCTATTTTTCATATTATATTACTGGATACTCTCTGGACAGACCTCGTAGTGAAATTAGATCTATTTTCACTACTGTTCCAGAAAAACTTTTCCTGTACTATAAGTTAAAATTCTGGGGACCTGTGAGTTCACGAATAATAGGCAGATTAACTAGATAAAAAAAAGTTTGTTCATATGCATATAAGGGCACAGAGGAGCATTTCCTGAATAACTAGAAACACGGCTTATATTCCAGCTTAATGGAGAAAGGGAGCTAAGAGGAAAAACTATGGGAAGGAAAAGATAGGATTAATGGGGGAAAGACAAATGAACTTTCAGGGAAACAAATAGAGGTTACAAAAGTTTGTGACAGTTTTTTAATTGTTATTTTTTAGATGAATATTTTCTTTTTTTAAAAGATTTTATTTATTTATTTTTAGAGAGAGGGGAAAGGAGTAAGAGAGGGAGAGAAATATCAATATGTGGTTGCCTCCTGCATGCCCCCTACTGGAGACCTGGCCCACAACCTACGCATGTGCCCCGATGGGGAATCGAATTGGTGATGAACCTTTGGTTTGCAGGCTGGCACTCAATCCACTGAGCCACACCAGCCAGAGCAAGTTTTTTTTATTGATTATGCTATTACAGTTCTCGTAGTTTTTCCCCCTTTACTCCTCTCCACCCAGCAACCCCCACTCCCTCAGGCCAACCCCACACTATTGTTCATGTCAGTGGGTTATGGGTATAAGTTCTTTGGCTACTCCATTTACTTTACATCCCCATGTCTATTCTATAACTGCCTATTTGTATTTCTTAATCACCCTACCTCCTCACCCATTCCCCTATAGTCCCCTCTCATCTGGCAACCTTCAAAATGCTCTTCGTATCCATGTTTCTGTCTCTGTTCTTGTTTGCTTAGTTTGTTTTTTAGATTCAATATGACAGGTATGTATTTATTGTCATTTTTTGTTCATAGTTTTGATTTTCTTTTTCTCAAATATGTCTTTTCAACATTTCATATAATAATGGTTTGGTGATGATGAAATCCTTTAGTTTTTTCTTCTCTGGGAAACTCTTTACCTGCCCTTCAATTCTAAATGATATCTTCATTAGGTAGATCAATCTTGGCTCTAGGTCCCTGCTTTTCATGACTTTGAATATTTCTTGCCAGTCCCTTCTAGCTTGCAAAATTTCTTTTTTGAGAAATCAGCTGACAGTCTCATGGGAACTCCCCTGTAGGTAACTAACTTCTCTTTTCATTTGCTGCTTTTAAGATTCTCTCTTTATGTTTAAACTTTGGCATTTTAATTATGATGTGTCTTGGATTGAGCCTCTTTGCACCCATCTTGTTTGGGATTCTCTGTCCTTCTTGGACTTGCATGTCTACGTCCTTCAATAAATCAGGCAAGTTTTCTTTCATTATTTTTTCAAATAGATTTCCAATTCCTTGCTTTTTTTCTTCTTCTGGCACCCCTATGATGTGAATGTGGGAACACTTGAAGTTGTCTCACAGGTTGCTTACACTATTCTTGTTTTTTGGATTCTTTTTTCTTCTTGTTGTCTTGATTGGTTGTTTTTTGCTTCCTTATGTTCCAAATCATGATTTGATTCTTGGCTTCATCCACTCTACTGTTGTTTTCCTATAATTTTTTCTTTATTTCAATTAGTGTATCCTTTGTTTCTCACTAGATCTTTTTTATGCTATTGAGGTCCTCACTTGAGTACCCTTTTAACCACTTTTTTGAACTCTGCATCTGATAGATTGCTTATCTCCATTTCATTTAACTCTTTTTCTGGAGTTTTGATCTGTTCTTTCATTTGGGCCATGTTTCCTTGTCTCCTCATTTTGGCAGCCTGGGTTTGTTTCTGTGTAGAGCTGCTATGATTCCCTGTTGGTACTATGGCCTAATATAGTAGGTATCCTGTAGGGCCCAGTGGCTCAGCCTCCCCTATCACCCAAGCTAGATACTCAAGGTGTACCCTGTGTGTGGGCTGAGTACTCTCTCCTCTTGTAGTTGAGCCTTGGTTGCTGTTGTCAGGTCAATGGGAGTGACTTACCCAAACCAATCAGCTGCAAGGATTGTCTGTGACCACTGGCTGACGACTTCCACCCTCTATGGAGGATCAGCTGTGCAGGGGCAGGGTGGTTGTGCTCTGCTATGGTCTGTACTTTTCCACTGGGTATTCAGGCTCTGGTATTTCCTAGGTGGTGCAGGCCAAGGTCAGCTCCCACCTGTGTTTTGCCCAGGTCCACCTTATATGAACAATAAAGTAATTTGAGATGTCTACTACTTTTGCTGGCCTTGGAGATTCCCAGACACAGCCAAGCTGTGAATCTAGGCTGGCAGCTGCTAGTGCCAGGCCTGGAGCCATTTAGCAAGAGGTATGGGGGTGGGGGCTCAATGAGGCCAGCTTATTTGATAGGCTTTAGGAAGGTGTGAAGCATGAGCTTGAGACAAGCTATTCATATGGAAAAGTCGCAGTTAACAGTTGGGTGGGCCCAAACTTGTGTGGGATGGAGTCTTAGGGATCTCCAGGGTGGGTCAAACTGTGTTAGTCAGGTTGATGGAGCCTCAGATATGGCACTGGCCTGCCAGCTCTGTGGATCTGTGAGAGGAGGTCTCAGAAAAGGATAATAGCCTTTGCCTGCTTTTCTGTCTGAGAGAAAACTGTCCCCAGCTCTTGCCTTGATGCCAGACACTTCAGTTTCTCCCAGTATGCTATTGGTGCTTTTCAATCTGCTACCACATTGCTGGAGCTTAGAGAGAGTGAATCTGAGTAAGTCCATGTGTGGGTCTTTTAAGGTGAACTGCTTAGGACTCCAGAAGTTTCTTCCATTGACTCAATCCCCACTGGTGTTTGCAGCCAGAAGTTATGGGGGCTTAGCTTTCTGGCACTGGAACCCTGGGCTGTGGGTCCTGGTGTGGGGTTAAGACTCCCCATTCCCATATCCTTCCCAAATTTTTATCCACCACGTGTGGATATGGGGCTAGCCCATTCTTTGCCTTTGCCCCTCTTACTAGTCTGGATGGATGTGGTTTCTTTAATTCTGTAGTTATCAGACTTTTCTTCAACTAGATTTCTGATGGTTCTGAGTGACAGTTGTTCAATATGTTAGTTGTAGTTTTGGAGGCAAGCCATGTCATCTGTGATGATGTTTGTTTATGCAATTTCTCATCCTTGTGCCAATGGCCCCCTCATTCCTAGCTGTGAAACTGCCCCAGAAAAGTGATTAATGGTAGTGTTGCTCTCAAAGGATGCTGCCTTTAGTCACATGAGGGAACTCCAAAATGGCTTAGTTTTCATCTGTTCCATCTCAATTGTATTTAGTTTAAAACAACCCTCAAACTGCCTTGGCTAGTGTGGCTCAGTTTGTTGGAGCAATATCCCATAAACTTAAAGATCATGGGCTCGATTCTCAGTCAAGGCACATGCCTGGGTAGTAGGTTTGGTCTGGTCCCCAATCAGGGCACATACAGGAGGCAACCAGTCAATGTGTCTTTCTCACGTTGATGTCTCTCTCTCTCACTCACTCCTTCCCTTCCTATCTCTAAAATCAACAACCATGTCCTCAGGTGAGGATAAAAAAAAATTCAAACCAAGTCTCAGTGTCTGAGTGGGTCCCTATACTACCAAAAACATGAAGTAATTTAGGGAACATGGAGACCCTATTTACATGAGCAAGTGACTATAAGGAGTCCTCAGATACTGAAGGCAGTAGATATGCTACTCCAACATATGGCACTTTGCCATATTGGTTCTTTTGAACTTAGGCCTTTGAAAAACAGCAAATACAAGGACAAGCTTTCTCTCAATTACATGATTAATGACAGATCCTCCAAAAAGAACTCAATTGTCATAAATCTCTTCCCTGGGACTTTTATCAACCAGGGATGATTCATCACAGGAGAGGAGACTAGAAGTCCACACACAGCCAGACAAACTTTGTCACAAACTACCATACCTCTCATCTATTCTTCTAAGGGCCAATTTATCTTTCCAAAAATCATTTACTCTCTTCTAAGAGGCCTACATTCTCCTCTCCTTTCCCTGTTAAAACAGTATTTGATCCTGAATTCTAAGCCACCTCAGGGAGTTACTCTTTTTTCCCCTGGGCTTCTTCCATGTATTCATGAGGTACACATGTTAGCAAACTTCTGTTTGTTTTCCTCTTGTTAATCTCAGCCAAGAATGCGGAAAGGTAGAGGGAAAATTATTTCCCTTCCCCTGTGATGTGTTTGGAGTAGCAAAGAGAGAACTCAACTTGAACAGCAAGAAGTATTTCAGAAAAATGGAACCAACCAATCAACCAAATATACAAACAAAAATTTTTAAAAAGCAGGACTGTCTTTTGATAAATAAGCTGAATGTTGATTGATCATTTATGGGAAAATTATAGGGGAAGGCAGCCTTATATTGCCTTTATTTGGGTCATTCCCTCTACTTTTACTTTATATATTCATGGGAAAACACTAGCTAAATAAGACAAATAAATCTGCCTTCATTGATCAAAAAAAACCCCCCAAAAAACAATCAGACCTGAGAGATAATTTGTGTTTGTCTTCCATTATTCCAGTGTTAAAACAGGTAGCTTTTTTTGTAGCAGTTAGTTACTATATAGATAAATGCTACAAACCAACCTTTTAAATTATAATCGTCCCAATTGTCCCAGGTACATACTAATTTATGCAAGGTGAGAATTCAAGAACCTGAGCTGTACTGATTTTTATAGATCTTGAGGGATGGTAACTTTATGGGTTGCATTGCATTCCCTAGAAAGATACATTGAGGTCATAACCACTGGTACCTTTGAATGTGATTTTAGAAACAGGGTCTTTGCAGAAGTATCAAGTTAAGATGAAATTATACTGGGTTACAGTGGGCCCTAATCCAATATGGTTGGTGTCCTTGTGAGAAAAGGAGACAAGCCCTAGCCAGTGTGGCTCAGTTTGTTGGAGCATTGTCCCATAAATTGAAAGGTTGTGGGTTTGATCCCTGGTCAAGGCCCATACCTTAGGTTGTGGGTTCAATTCCAGGATCCTTGGTTGGGGGGCTTACAGGAGGCAACAAATCAGTGTTTCTCTCCCACATTGATGTTTTGCTCTCTCCTTTCCCCTCTCCCTCCCTCTTTCTATAAAAGCAATGAAAAAAAAATTGTCCTTGGAGGAGGATTAAAAAAATTATATGTAAACAAGAAAAGAAAAGGAGATGAGACACAGAAGAGCTACGGCCATGAGAAGATGGAGTTACACTCTCCCATGCTAAGAAATGCCGGAACTACCAGAAGCTGGGAGAGGAAGGCAAGGATCCTCTCCCAGAGGCTTCTGAGGGAGCATAGCCCTGCCAACACCTTGATTTCAGACTTGTAGCCTCCAGAACTGTGGGAATACATAGGTGTTGTTTTAAGCCACCCCAGTTGTTATGTCTGTTGCAGCAGCCCTAGGAAACTAATCCAGATGATAAAACAGTTAGTTGTCTTTCTTAAGGAACAATAGCCATTTCATCGGGCTGAAGCCTCTCTGCTTTTAGGAATCTGAGTCTCTCAACTTCTCTTTCCAAAACTGAGTTCCCGTATTGGAATGCACAGCTGATTATTTTATAGACATGGGTGAGATGTATTTTAATTTAAATATGAGTCCCCTATTGTTCTTTCTCAGCTTATATAAAAACTCAATTTTACTTTGTGTTCTAAATATTTTGCAAAAGGACCTCTGAAGCACACAAGAAAGAAGTGAAAAGAAGTGACACACAATTCAAATTCATCTAGTTCAATTCTACTTTAAACCTATCAGTAGAACTTTAAACATTTATTTGCACTTTGGTTTTAGCAAAATAAGTATTGAAAATTACTAGGGTAAAAATAATAATGTTAGAGGCAAATGGGTTTTATTTTAAAACACCGTCCAGTGCCTATTCCATAGTAGGTACTCAAGAATGAAATGTTACCATTCTGTTAAAATTAAGAAATTTAGAAGCAAAAAGTTAAATACAACTGAAGTTTTGGTTATTTGTACATAAAATCAATGTCTAGTCTAAAAGCATTCCATCACGTGCTTGAGAAGGCTGGTCCTTTTTGTGAAGAACACAGAATACAAATGGAAAATAGTAAATTTTAACATAGAGTCTCTTTTGGAGTAAGAAAGTTATTTTGGCTTAACTCAGGCCCTTAATATGTTTATGTTCCTCTCCAGTATTTAGCAAGAGGATAAACGTGTGCTATAGTGGTAAAAAAAATATTTTTTACCACTATAAATGATGCTAGAAAGTACAGGAAACATATTACGTGACACCACAGGGATGGAGTCAATAAAAATTTAGACTATGGGAAACTTTGTAGAACAAATCACCTTAAATAAATAAATTTCACACACACACATGAGAGAGAGTTGGAGGTATAAATCAAAAGGAAACTTGAGAGATCTATCAATCAATACCAAATTGTGGATATTATTTTATCCTGATTGAATACATAAACCTATAAAAAAGTCTTTATGACATGGTAATATTAAGAAATTAATTTTAACTTTCTAGGTCTTATTATAGTATTGAAATTCTGTTTATTTAAAAAATGGTTACCTTAAAAAAATAAGTTAAAATTATCACAGATGAAATTATGTGATATCTGGTATTTATTTCTGCATACCAGTTGTGGCATGGTAGAAATAGATTGCTACATAGATGGAAAAATTAGTAATAAATTCCTATGATTAAAGCCAGGTTATGAGAATATGGTTACATAACATTTTTCAACTTATACATGTATATGTATATATATGTATATATATATAAGTATTTTAATGATAAATGCTAAAATACTGTTAATAAAACAATTACTTGGCTCTGGTGGTTTTGAAATTTAGTTATAATGTGTGTGAGTATATAAAATTAGCCACAGAAATTAATCGCAGAGATTAAGATTAGCTATCAATTGAGTAACACAAAACTGTAATTGTTATACAAATTTAAATTGTAATCACTGGTCATGATGGTTATAAAAAGAGAGTATTTCCAAACTAGATGTATAAGAATGAACAATATTAAAATAGATAAAGAGAAAAAGAAGGAATCAATTGGCATCTCAAACTATATTCTGGACTATATTCCCGTTAAGGAAAAAAAAAATTGTTTTCCTTTATTCTCACCCTGAATACTTCTTACACCTTATGTTTGGATCTTTCCCATGCTGACCAATTCTCTAACTGCACTGGGGTGTCCTACAATTGAATTCAGTTCAACACTAAGTACCTGGAGTTAGGGTCAGATCCCACAGATGAAGGGTTTAGTTCTGCAGGACTGCCCCAACTCAGGTGCCAGTCTCAAATCCCAGTGTGTCACATTTACTTCTGACTGACTGGCTATGAATTGAGGTTCCCCCAGTGCATTTCTTGGGTTCAATAATTTCCTAGAATGGCTCACAAGACTCAGGGAAACACATTTAGCAGTTTATTAGAAGGATATAATAAAGGATGCCAATAAACAAGGTCCAGAATTTTTGTCCGTGTGGAGGTAGAATGTGCCACCATCCCAGAATGTGGATGTGTTCACCAACCTAGAAGTTCTCTAGGCTTGTACTGTGGGGCAGGGGTCCCCAACTCCCGGCCATGGACTGGTGAGTAGCGGGCAACTGAGCAAAGCTTCATCTGCATTTACAGCCACTCCCCTCCTCAAGCATTACTGCCTGAGCTCCACCTCCTGTCAGATCAGTGGTGGCATTAGATTCTCATAGGAGAGTGAACCATACTGTGAGCTGCACATGCAAAGGATCTAGGTTGAGTGCTCCTTATTAGAATGTAGTGCCTGATGATCTGAGGTAGAGCTGAGTGGTTGCAAATATAGATCATCATTAGTGGAGAGGCTTGACTGCACAGAGACCATAATAAATCAATTGCTTGCAGACTCATATGTAAACCCTGTGAGTGGCAAGTGACAATTAAGCTGCATCTGGTGGCAGGCTTCATAGTGGCAAGTGAGTTGATGCACTTCAGTTGTACAGCTGCATCTGGTGGAAGACTTTAAGTCAGAATCCGACACTTGTTTTAGTCCATGCGTGGCCCACCCATTATGTTATTTATCACTTCCATCTGGCCTCTTTCCTGCACTGTGTACTTGTCTCAGTCACAGTTTTGGTAAACCCACATGCTAACCCTGGCCAAAATGAGTAAAAAACGAATATCACTGGAGAGCTTCTTTGAAAAGGGGGAAAGAACCAATGATGAGAAAGCAGAAGAGTCTAAGACTTCCAATAAAAAGAAAGCTTCATTCAAAAAAATACTGAGTCCTACTTAAATTATGGCTTCATTACTACAGGTGATTCACATTCTCCAGGCCAACTTTGCATAATATGTGGCAACTGGCTATCCAATGAAGCCATGAAACCTTCAGAACTGCTTCACCACCTGGAGACCAAGCATCCTGCATTAAAAAACAAGCCTTTGCAGTTTTTCAAAGAAAAAAAAATGTGAACACAAAGAACAAAAGCAATTATTGAAGGTTGCCACTTCATCGAATGTGTCTGCACTGAGAGCATCACTCTTAGTGGCTGACCACACTGCTAAAGCTAAGAATCCCTTTACTATTAGTGAATAGTTGATCCCGCCTGCTGCTAACGACATTTGTTGTGAACTTTTAGGAGAGGCTGCAGTTCAAAAGGCGGCACATGTTCCTCTTTGGGCTAGCACCATAACTAGATGAACTGATGAAATAGCAGAGAATATTGAGGCACAATTGTTAGAGAGGATGAATGAGTCACGGTGGTAAGCAATCCAGGTTGACGAGGCTGCCAATGCTGACAACAAGGCAATACTGCTTGTTTTTGTGTGATACATATTTCAGGAGGATGAGCATGAGGATATGTTACATGCACTTCGGTTGCCGATCAACATCACAGCTACAGAACTATTCAAGTCTCTGAATGATTACATATCAGGAAACCTGAACTGGTCATTTTGTGCTGGTATATGCATGGACGGAGCTGCTGCCATGACTGGACGGCTTTCTGGTTTCACTAGTTGGGTCAAAGGAGTTGCCTCTAAACATGAGTCTACACACTGTGTCATCTGTAGAGAAATGCTGGCTAGCCAGAAAATGTCACCTGAACTTAAGAACATTTTTCAGGATGTGATTAAAATTATCAGCCACATTAAAGTACATGCCCTTAACTCACATCTGTTCACATGGCTCTGTGAGGAGATGGACGCTGAGCACACACGTCTTCTCTTACACACAGAAGTGAGAGACTTTCTAACGGGAGATCACTGGCCAGAGTTTCTGAGTTATGAGAGCTGCTCCAGAGATTTCTTTTAGAAAAACAGTCACCACTGGAAGCACATTTCAGTGACACAGAATGGGTCACAAAACTTGCTTACTTCTGTGACATATTCAAACTGCTCATTAAACTCAATCTAGCAGAGATTTTTAAAGAGACTGAGTCAGGACCTTCTTTCTCCTAGTTGGTGAAGGATCACCTATCTCAGCTTTCAAAAGAGTTGTAGAATTACTTCCCCACCACAAACACCCCCTAACTGGGAAGGAACAGATCCACCACCCATTTGTGAATAAGCCAGGTGAGTTGAATTTGTTCATGCTACAAGAGGATCAGCTGCTTGAGATCGAAATGATGGTGGCCTTAAAGTATGTTTGAGACAATTTCAAATCTCCATATGTGTTGGATTAAAGTCAAGGTGGAATATTCTGAGATTGCCACAAAGACAGTGAGAAACCTGCTTCCATTTCCAACATCCTATCTTTGTGAGGCAGGGTTTTTTACAGTGACAACAACCAAGATAAGATTACAGAGTAGACTAGACGTAAGCAACATACTTTGGGTGTCACTGAGTGCTATCACCCCAAGATGGGACCATCTAATTGGAGAAAAAGAAGTGCAGGGCTCCCACTGATTCTGTGTTATGGTGAGCCATATAATTATTTTGTTATATATATAATGTAATAATAATAGAAATAAAGTGCACAATAAATATAACGAATCATCTCAAAACCATCTCCCCCACCCCTGCAACTCAGTTCATGGAAAAATTGTCTTCCATGAAAGCAGTTCCTGGTCCAGAAAGGTTGGGGACTGCTGCTTTAGGGGGGTTTATGAAAGCTTTATCACGTGGACATGACAAATTGTTAGCCCCTTACACTGCCAGATCGGAAGCAGGGCTGAAAGTTCCAGGTTTCTAATCATACCTGACCCTTTCAAGAGCTATCTCATTAAAACAGAAGACACTCTTATCACCCAGGAAATTGCAACCAATGCAAGAACTCTGTCTGACACTCCTATCACCCAGGAAATCACAAGGGTTTTAGGAGCTCTCTATCAGGAACAGGGGTCAAAGTACAAATATTAGCTGAAACAGAGGATATATACATATGGGAATATATACATAAGGGGATATATATCTATTTCATATCCCCAATCTTATTCCTCCTCCATTCCATTTAGTTGTAATATACCCTTTACTCCATTGCTCACACCAAAACCTAGGGCACGTGCTTGTTTCTTTGAATAATAAATAAGCTCCGCATTCAATGTTATTAAATTCTGTTGACCCCATCTACACAGTGTATCTGGAATCTAACCATTTCTTATTATTTTATCCCTTACCACCCTAGCCAAAGCCACCATCACCATCATTTCTTGTCTGGACTACTGTAACAGTCTTCTAGGTGGTCTTGTGTTGCTGTAGAGTTTTAACCAAGGAAGGATATAACTGAATTGAAATTGTTAAAATGCTCACCTTAGCTTTGTTATGTGGAAATTACCCTGGAGTAGGGGGAAGGGAAGACACAAGGACTTGCTATAATCCAGATATTTCAGTATAAAATAGCAGCTGGAGCTGCCTCAGTCTTCACCTATATATACGAAAAATCACACTGGACCAGTTAAACAGGCAGGAAAACTTTATTCAAGATGGTTTGTTCCTTTGAAACAAATGGCAGGAGAGATTTAATCATCCAGATAAGCTAGGAGAAAGTATTAGAGGATGTTGGGAGTGATTGGCCAATATGGTTAGGTAACCTGTGTTTGCTAATTGGCACTTATTCAAGTTCGGCTCCTATCCTCCCATGGAGACTGGCGTTGTCTTTCTTGATTACATTTCAAGGGGATGGCTTCCTTTCAAAAGACATTTCTGGGTTGTATAAGATTTACATCTCGAAGGGGCAGAGAAAGAATTTATTAGGCAAGTTTTCTAAAGTAAATGCTCTAAGTAAAGGAAAGCCAAAGAACTACAGTCAGGAAGAAACCTATTTAAGATTTAGTCATGCTGAGAGGAACATTAAGGCCATTTTAGTCATCTACCATTACAAATATTATCACAGTTGATTCATTTCCATTCTCAAGATGACTAAATTTAGGGGATAGCTTTGCTCAATGCCAGGAGGGAAACACTGTATCATTAGTTGTACATTTAAAAATGTAGTCACTCTGGCTCTTTAGAGGGCTGGAATCTAGACTGCAGCAATATGGTTGATGGGGAATTTGCAGGGCATGGTCTTTGGAGGGAGGTTAAGGGAATGTTTTTTGCCCAATTCTGTTTAGAGAATAGACTGAACAAATGTTCATAATAGAGCGTAGATGCTTGGGAGGTGATACACCCAACAGGAAAATGAATTCTTTAAAGTCGTTAAGGGTAGTATAACAAGATCCAACAACCTGAAAGTGGACATTAGGGAAGTATTTCTAAATGCAGGGTTAAACATTAGGGAAGTATTTCTAAATGCAGGGTTGATTACATTTTGGAATAATTTGCAGGGAAAAGGTTGCTAAGGTCCCATCACTAGGAGTACTCAGGAATAGATCAGATGAATACAGATTGCTATTTATGGCCACAGAGACGAGGTCAAACCCACAGTAATACAAAGGAGCAAACTCTGCGACCCAGAAGATGTTTTTCCCTTCTCTGATAACATCCACTTGATTTTACAAAACAACAAAAACACAAGCATCGTAATTTGTAATATTAACTTATAATCAAGTATTCCTGCAACAAAAATGCCTCTGTACCCTTTTCTCCTTCAAGCTAGCTTTTAGGAGGGTAGATGTTCACCTCAGCAAAGACAGTGAAAATGGTGCCCACTTTACATTATAAGGAATTAATTTGCAGCCAATGTGTTTATAGTAACAAATCATTATTTGGTTAGAAAATAGCCTAAGCCGTGCTTTGTCTCTTTAATAGCCCTACTTAACAACTCAGTTTAGCTGTTTTTGCTTAATTTTCATGCCAATTTTCAGCTATTTCTATTCTTTTAAGCATTAACAACATTTTAAATTTAACAGTCCCTGGTGTTTAATATTTTAAATTGTTTAAAATATTTTAAAATATTTTAATATTTTAAAGTGTATTGATGTTTGCATTTAACTTTTATTTGATTTAATTTATTTTATTTAAAATGGTTTTGGGTGGCAACTGATTGTTTTGTGAATGATGAAAAGGGCACTGGATAAAATTTCTATGCTTGAGATGGATTTGCTGTTTTAAATGAATGCCAGGACAGGCAGTCTTTACCAGGATGTAAATTTTGTATAGTAAATCTGAATTTCCTGTCCAAACAGATAGGAATTCATTGCAGATTTCTGTGAGGAATGTTGGTTCACCTTACTACCTTATTTCTGGTAGCTCCCTGCTGATGAGAGCCGCTTAATCACCAATAAAGAACACTGCTGTGTGCCGGTATCCGTTCTAGATGTCCTGTAAGTGGGAACAACAATGCCCGTGTCTTTGTGGACCCGAATCTCAGTGGGAGACATGAACTATAAGTAGATAAACAAACAAACGAGTATGTAAAATACTGTCAGGAATGGACAAAGATTGTTGAGAAAAATGAGGCAAAGGAAGGGAATATAATAGCACTGCGGTAGGTGTGGAGGCCTGTGTGAGAAGGAGACATTTGAGCAGGAAACTTCATCCTTCAGGGATGGCCCATGTCTAGATTAGTGCCATTCCCTTCTGATGAGCACTTCAGACATTTCAACTATGAGTTTTTGGTTAAAGCAGAATTAGTACCTATTTTAAAAGTTCACATCCTAGTATTTCTTCAAACACTGGCTTTGAGATTAGTTCACTTAAGGGAATAATCTTTTTTTTTTCCTGTATTTAAATTGGGTGAATTTTGTGAATTCTAAGATCTGTCCAGTAAGTTTTTAATAGTTGCATGCTGAAAAAATAGATGTAAGTATATGGTTACCTGGCAAGACAGTCAAATATTTTATAGTGGAAAAAAAAAAAGGAAAAAAGACTTACTGAGTTTAGAGTAAGGCAAACAGGGTTTAGCTTTGGCTCTGCCACCAACTAGATACAATTTTTAGATAGAATAAAAGGGTAAGACTTCTAAATTTTGGAGCTTTGATTTACTCCCATGAATAATAGATTCTACTCACTGCTTCACAGAATTTTTTTTTAACTTAAATTAGAGAAAGGTCAGTATAGCATTTAAGATAATAGGCCCTGGAGTTAGTACACATCTAGTTTTAAATCCCAGGTCTACCCTTTACTGATTTTGTGTCCTTGGGGAAATAAATTATTCTCTCTGAGTCTCAGTTGCCTCATCTGTAAAACAGACCTAATACCTTCTTTGTTTCAGTTAATGCATCACTATGTAACATACTCACCTAAAGCTCAGTGGTGTCAAACTGCAACAATTAGATCATTCTCTTTTGTGGTTCAGCAGTTTAGGCAGGAGTTCAGCTCAATGATGACTGATGAGGAAACTGTGGAAACTGAATGGCTGGGAGTGGCTGGGATGGCATGACTGGGACCATGTATCTGGGGCCTTTGTTCTGACTCTTCATTAGGATCCTTTGACATCCTTCATGTTACATCTGCTGAAGGTGGACACAATGGGGCTTCTTCACTCTTAGGTTGGATGTTTGGGCTAGAATGGGCCTGGGCCACTCTCTCCAGGTAGCCTCCCCACACGGTTTGCCTGGGCTTCCTTACAGCACAGCAATCCAAGGAGGAAGTCAGGTTTATTCAGTGGTGACTGAGTCACTCCAGAGAGAGCCTTCCATAATACTCTGGGAAAAGCGGTGAGGCTTCCTATGATCCTGAAAGTTTTAACATGTCACTTCCACTGCATTCTGCTGTTCAAGCAAGTTATCCAAGCCAGACTCAAAGGAAGGGGAGGAATAGACTCGCTGTCAATGAAGGAATGCCACGAGCATACATGGAGGGAAGGATTTGGTGCTGGCCATTCTGGAAATCAGTTCTTACATTATTTCATCAAGGTATTGGATTAAAAGAGTTGACTTATGTAATGTGTGGTTCACTCAGAAAGTGGTAACTATAACTACATTACTGGAAGAAAAATATTTTTAAAATAATATTATTTGTAAGATGGCATCATTATTATTAGTGGAAAAAGGAAGTGCAATTACTTTTTCCTTTCCTCCTTTTTACTTCAATCAAGGAAAAAATTTTAATTCTGTCCCATGCACAAAGTGATTATTTCCACATTTTATTACCAGAAAGCCCTGGCCAGTGACTCGGTTGGAGTGTCCTTCCATAGACCGAAAGTTCACACCTTTGATTCCCAGTCAGGGTATGTGCCTGAGTTGCGGGTTCAGTACCCTGTCGAGGCATATATGAGAGGAAACCGATTAACATTTCTTTCTGACATTGATGTTTCTCTCCCTCTCTCTCTCTCCTTTCCCGCTTTTCTCTCTTAAAAGAAGGAAGAAACAGTGATTATTGCAGTTTTCCTCCTCTTATGAGAAGTCTGAGACCTGGAAAGACAGAAAATGTTTCCCAAGTCAGAGGCAAATTGTGATAACTGATGTTGCGTTATAATGATTAAATTGAGAGTGGCAAACGTAGCAAATACTTGGCCACTCCTTCCCCACCCTAGTCTCATGGCATTGCTCATTAATTAGAATTCTCCCTGCTGAGGCAAAAGGCAGCCAGAGAATCCTTCTCAACAGTGTTTTTGAAATGTGCCACAAATCAACATGCAAGTTGATGCCTATACCTCTGCTAGTACACACACGGTAACGTGTGCAGAAGGGCCGTGATGTGGCACAAAGAAAGACGTGTGAACATGCACAGACACACTGTATGGGAAACAGAAGACTGGGGTGAAGTCATGTTCCTTACTCTTCATGTCATCTTGGCCAATTTATCTCACAACTTTGTGGCTCAATTTGATTATTTATATTTAAATCTGTTTTCTTTCATCTCTGAAATTTTATGAAACTTGGAATATCCAAGTGAACTATTTCTGATGGGTTCTCCTGAGAAGCTAGAGAAGTTCTTCCTGAAAATCCTGATTTATGAGATATCTTCAGCCACGCAGGTACCATTAGGGTAATTACATCTGAGAAGCAGTAATGTTATGGAGCTTACTTTGTGGCTAGCTGGTATGAGTCAGCCACTTTGACAAATAAAAAACAAAGGAAAGACTCAGGGTAACAGACAGATTTACTTGGACAATCCTAAGTTACTTAAAGGGAAGTATTTGCATTAAAAAAATAGGTAACTGTGAAGTATAACTATCCACTTGATGTTTGGCTATCTGTTAAAATAACAGATGACAGATAAAATGTTCATTGGCTATTACTACATGATGTCAGAATAATCAACTCAGTAAATAAAGTTTCATCATATCACTTGTGGAGAGTACATAATAAAGAATTTAACCTACCCCAGAAAAGGTCTGGGTCTTTGCTAGGCTTCTAGGAGGTCATCTCTAGACCCTTGGAATGGCACGACTCCTCAAAGAGTGTTTGTTTGCCCAGGGGCCTTGGGCCAGCCAGCTGGCAACACTGATTTAGAGGGGGTCTTGCATCATGCTGTGCTCGTTGAACTTTGGAGGGGCCGAAAGCCCGAGATCAGCCACATGGGCAATTTGTCTTGCCAATATGATGGAGCCCCAAGGAAATGTCTGAACATCAAGGCTTCATTGAGCTTCCCTGGGTGGCAGTTCTCCATGTGTATGGTCAGACATGGATTTTGTGAAATCATTATTAGTTATAACTTCACAGGGAAAGGACAATGAAAACTCCATATTGGCACTTGCCCAGATTCTGCTCTCTTTTTTTCTTGTCTGATATAGGTCTGTATATTTTCTCTGTAATAAGTCATAATCGTTACTATAATTGGCATCAGAAGTGAAAGCAGTCTTGTGTGGACTGTGGTCACTGTAATTCAGGGTTCTCTAACCTTCGCAGATAGAAACTGTTGATCACCCATACATCGTAGCCATTAGTCACACATGACTCTCAAGCTCTTGCAGTGTGGATAGTGCCACTAAGAAAGTGAAGTCATGTTTCATTCAATTTTGACCAAATTAAATTTAAAAATAAGAAGTGTTAATTTTTATGTGCATTACAGGTTGAAATAATATTACTTTGCTTATGCTGAGTTAAATAAAATATATTATTAAAATTAAGTTAATTTCTTTTTAGAGGTGGGCTTAATAATGGCTTCCAAAGATGTCCAGATCCTAATCCCAGAGACCTGTGAATGTTACTTTACATGGGAATGGACTTTACCCATGTGGTTAAAATAAGAATCTTCTTTTAAATTAATTTCTTCTTAAATTTATTGGGATGACATTGGTTAATAAGATTATATAGATTTCAAGTGTGCATTTTTATGTATATAATCTATATATTCCATTGTGTGCCCACCACCCAAAATAAAATCATCTTCCATCACCATATATTTGTCCCCCTTTATCCTTTACTATCCCCTCACCCCCATGCCTCTGGTAACCACCATTCTGTTGTCTGTGTCTATGAGTTTAAGTTTTATATCCCACATATGAATGAAATTACATGGTTCTTAGCTTTTTTTGACTGACTTATTATGCTTAGCATGATATTCTCAAGGTTCATCCATGTTGTTACAAATGGTAGTATTTTATCTTTTCTTATGGTTGAGTAAATATTCCTTTGTATGTATGTACGACATCTTCTTTATCCATCATCTATTGAAGGACACTTCAACTCTTTCCATGTTGAGCAATGAACATAGGGATACATATATCTTTGGAAAAAAATGTTTTCAAATGTTTCAGGTAGATACACAGAAGAGGGATTGCTGAGTCATATGGTAATTCTATTTTTATTTTTTGGGGGGGAACCTCCATACTCTTTTCTACAGTGGCTGTGCGAGTTTACATTCCCACCAGCAGCGAATGAGGGTTCCTTTTTCTCCCCAACCTCTCCAACACTTGTTAGTACCTGTCTTGTTGATAGTAGCCATTTTAACAGATGTGAGGTGAAATCTTATTGTAGTTTTGATTTGCATTTCCCTAATAGTTAGTGAAGTTGAGCATCTTTCCATATATCTGTTGGCCATTTATAAAATAAGAATCTTGAGATGGAGATGTCCTGAATCATTCCAGTGGGCCTGATGTAATCAAAAGAGTCTTTGTAAGAAAGCAGCAGGAGATCAGATGGAGTAGTGAGATATCCCTATGTTCATATCTCTATTTGCTTCCATAGAGATATGACCATGGAAGCAAAGGAGTGATGTGAGGAAGGAGCGAGCCACGAGCCAAAGAATGCACGGGACCTCTAGAGGCTAAAATGTCAAGGAAACAGCTTCTTTCCTCAGAGCATCTAGAAAGATTCATTCCTGTCAAACATTGATTTTTGCCCCATGAGACTCATTTCAGATATCTAACCTCAAGAATGGTAAAAAATGAATTTGTGTTGTTTTAAGTCACTAAGTTTGTTCTAATCTATTAAAGCAGCAATAGGAAACTAATGTAACTTCTTACTTTTTAAACTTTTGTTGCTATAAAGTTTAAAATACATCTAGTGCTTACTATTTATTTCGATTGGAGTGTTCAAACCTGCATATTTATTTTTATTACTAATAAAATGTTATTACGAATAAAGTGTTATTACTAATAACATTTTTATTTTCATAAGTTTGATTCCATATTTCAGTGTAAATCTTTCACTGTTTCCATAAGATTGTTTTTTTAATAGGTTTTAATCAATTGGTGATACTCAAAGGCTCTGAATTTTTCTAGGTGATGTTAGGAATAAAGAAGTATTCAAGTTCCTAAACAACAAGAGGTATCCATGTAGGAGTTCATAACAGACAAATACAAGAAGGCTTGTTGGTCACAGGCTTCTGGAGGGATATAGACTTGAGATGAGGCTTCAGTGATGGATAAATCTTCAATGGTGGGCAGTGATTTTGAGAAAAACAGATCATGGAGAGTGAAGAGAACGTTGAATAGAAGTATAAAAGGAGACAGAAAGTTAAAATACCACAGATAAAATTGCAAAATACAATGAATTTTCTTGGGGACTACAACTAACCTAAAGTTCCTACCAAACTGTACTCTTGTGTGGAATAGGAAGGCTGATGCAGGGATGGGGGCATGAAAAAAAACCAAACAAACTGCTTAAGTACTTTCAGTATTCTATTGACAATTTTAGGACAAAATTGGGGAGAAAAAATAAAAATGAAGAAATTTTGATTACTGTGGAAGAAGTGTATGAGAAGTTGAAAAAGAAAATGAATTTGAATGAATAGATGCTTGCTAATGACAAAGAATGCTGAAACTCAAAATCAAGAGAGTAGCTCGATGAGATTGAAAATAGGGAGATACTGAAGGTTTTTAGGAGATCTATGATATGATAAAAAGGTGTTTAGAAGATTCTTACAGAAATATTTTTCATGCTGGCTTAAAGAAGGTGAGGGCTTATGTGAATACACAATGAGCAAGCATATGTTAGTTACACGCTAGGTTGGAGCTAAACAGGGACTGGCTGAGGTGAGAGAGTAGGAGTATCAGATAATCTAACTTAGAGGAACCCGGACCCTAGTACTTTTTCTAACCCCAAGTTTCTGTTTATTTTGTAAAAGAGAACTTTATTGTAGCAATTTAAAGATTATTCAAATGACCCAGTCAGTTTCAGCTTTATTATTAATATTACAACTGCAGCCATACTTTAAATACTTCCCTATATTGCTAGGGGTGGTAATAGTACAGTATGAAGGGTACCAGCTATGGAATCAATATGCTTTAGATTCAAACTCTGCCACTTACCTGCAAATTACATCACTTCTGTTAGCCTCTGTCTCCTCATCTGAAAGTGGGGTCATTCATCCTTTAACAAAATATTATCTTGAACATTAAAGGAGAAAGAATATGCTTAAATATTCAGCATAGAATAATAACATTCAGGAGAGCATTAGAGTATTTTAGTAATTTAAATTCCATGAATCCATTTATATGGGCTCTGCAAGAATAGAAAGAGAGAGGATTTTTCCTATTTCTTTTTTTTTTTTTTTTTTTTTTAAATTTATTTATTGTTATTTAATTACAGTTGTATGCCTTTTCCCCCATCCCTTCACCCCACCCCAGGTGAACCCACTTCCCTCCCCCCTCTCCACCCTCCCCCTTGGATTTGTTCATGTGTCCTTTATAGTAGTTCCTGTAATCCCCTCTACCCACTGTCCCCGCCCCCACCCCCCACCCCCGCCCTTGCTATTGTTACATTGTTCTTAACTTCAATGTCTCTGGTTATATTTTGTTTGCTTTTTCCTTCTATTGCTTATGTTCCAGTTAAAGGTGAGATCATATGGTATTTGTCCCTCACTTCCTGGCTTATTTCACTTAGCATAATGCTCTCCAGTTTCATCCATGCTGTTGCAAAGGGTATAAGCTCCTTCTTTCTCTCTGCTGCGTAGAATTCCATTGTGTAAATATACCATAGTTTTTGGATCCACTCGTTTGCTGATGGGCACTTCGGTTGCTTCCAGTATTTGGCTATTGTAAATTGTGCTGCTATGAACATTGGGGTGCACAGATTCTTTTGGATTGGTGTTTCAGTGTTCTTAGGGTATAATCCCAGCAGTGGAATTACTGGGTCAAAGGGCAGTTCCATTTTTAGTTTTCTGAGGAAATTCCATATTGTTTTCCACAGTGGCCTCACCAGTCTGCATTCCCACCAACAGTGCACTAGGGTTCCCTTTTCTCCGCATCCTCTCCAACATTTGTTTGTGGATTTGTTTATGTTGGCCATTCTGACTGGTGTGAGATGATACCTCATTGTGGTTTTAATTTGCATCTCTCTGATGGCTAGTGATGCTGAGCATCTTTTCATATGTCTCTGGGCCTTCTGTATGTCTTCCTTGGAGAAGTGTCTGTTCAAGTCCTTTGCCCATTTTTTAATTGGGTTGTTTGTCTTCCTGGAGTGGAGTCGTGTGAGTTCTTTATATATTTTGGAGATCAGGCCCTTGTCTGAGGTATCATTGGCAAATATGCTTTCCCATATTGTTGGTTCTCTTTGTAATTTGGTGCTGTTTTCTTTAGCCATGCAGAAGCTTTTTATTTTGATGAGGTCCCATTTGTTTATTCTTTCCTTTATGTCCCTTGCTTTAGGGGATGTGTCTGTGAGGATGTTGCTGCGTGGAATGTCTGAGATTTTCCTGCCAATGTTTTCCTCAAGGACTTTTATGGTGTTACGGCTTATATTTAAGTCTTTTATCCATCTTGAGTTTATTTTCGTGTATGGCGTAAGTTGGTGATCGAGTTTCATTTTTTTGCACGTAGCTGTCCAGATCTCCCAACACCATCTGTTGAAGAGACTGTTTTTGCTCCATTTTATGCTCCTGCCTCCTTTGTCAAATATTAATTGATCGTATAGATTTGAGTTTATTTCTGGGCTCTCTATTCTGTTCCATTGGTCTATGAGCCTGTTTTTATGCCAGTACCAGGCTGTTTTGATTACCGTTGCCTTGTAATACAGTTTGATATCAGGTATTGTGATACCTCCTGCTTTGTCCTTCTTTCTCAAAATTGCTGCTGCTATTCGAGGTCGTTTATGGTTCCATATGAATTTCTGCAATGTTTGTTCTATATCTGTGAAATATGTCATGGGTACTCTAATAGGGATTGCATTGAATCTATAAACCGCTTTGGGTAGTATGGCCATTTTGATGATGTTAATTCTTCCAATCCATGAACATGGTACATGCTTCCATTTGTTTGTATCTTCCTTAATTTCTTTCTTCAGTGTTGTGTAGTTTTCTGAGTACAGGTCTTTTACCTCCTTGGTTAGGTTTATTCCTAGGTACTTTATTTTTCTTGTTGCTATATCGAATGGGATTTTTTTCCTGATTTGTGTTTCTGCAGTTTCGTTGTTGGTGTACAGGAATGCCTTTGATTTCTGGGTATTGACTCTGTATCCAGCTATTTTGCCAAATTCATTTATTAGGTCGAGTAGTTTTTGAGTGGAGTCTATAGGGTTTTCCATGTACACTATCATGTCGTCTGCAAACAGTGACAGTTTCATTTCCTCCTTTCCAATTTGGATGCCTTTTATTGCTTTTTCTTGTCTGATTGCTGTGGCTAGGACTTCCAATACTATGTTGAATAGGAGTGGTGAGAGAGGGCATCCTTGTCTTGTTCCTGATCTTAGTGGGAAAGCTCTAAGTTTTTGTCCATTGAATGTGATGCTGGCTGTAGGTCTCTCATATATGGCCTTAATTATGTTGAGGACTGCTCCCTTTATTCCCACTTGGCTGAGTGTTTTTATCAGAAATGGGTGCTGTATCTTATCGAATGCTTTTTCCGCATCTATTGATATGATCATGTGATTTTTGTCTTTGCTGTTGTTGATGTGATGTATTATGTTTATTGATTTGCGAATATTGTACCATCCTTGCATCCCTGGGACGAATCCCACTTGGTCATGGTGGATGATCTTTTTAATATATTGCTGGATGCGGTTTGCTAATATTTTGTTGAGAATTTTAGCGTCTATGTTCATCAGCGATATTGGCCTGAAGTTTTCTTTCTTCGTTGTGTCTTTATCTGGTTTTGGGATTAGGATGATGTTGGCTTCATAAAAAGAGTTTGGGAGTCTTCCATCAGTTTGGATTTTTTCGAATAGTCTGTGAAGGATAGGGGTTAGTTCTTCCTTAAATGCTTTGTAGAAATCTCCTGTGAAACCATCTGGTCCAGGGCTTTTGTGTGATGGGAGTTTCTTGATGACTGCTTCAATTTCCTTTGCTGATATTGGTCTGTTCAGGTTTTCTGCTTCTTCTTCAGTCAGTTTTGGAAGATTATATTTTTCTAGAAATGTGTCCATTTCATCTAGGTTTTCAAATTTCTTAGCATATAGGTCTTCATAGTAATTTCTTACGATCCTTTGTATTTCTGTGGTATCAGTTGTAATCTCTCCTCTTTCATTTCTAATTCTGTTTATTTGGATCCTCTCTCTTTTCTTCTTGATAAGCCTACTTAAAGGCTTGTCGATTTTGTTTATCTTTTCAAAGAACCAGCTTCTGGATTCATTGATCCTTACAATTGTGCTTTTAGTCTCTATGTCATTTAGTTCTGCTCTGATCTTGGTTATTTCCTTCCTTCTGCTTGCTCTGGGCTGTCTTTGTTGTTGTTCCTCCAGTTCTTGTAGGCGTAGGGTTAGGTTGTTTGTGTGAACTGTTTCTAACTTCTTAAGGTAGGCCTGTATTGCTATGAACTTCCCTCTCAGGACTGCCTTAGCTGTGTCCCATAGGTTTTGGGTTGTTGTGAGTTCATTTTCATTTGTTTCCAGGAAGTTTTTGATTTCTTCCCTAATCTCGTTCTTGACCCATTCATTGTTTAATAGCATGCTATTCAGTCTCCATGCTTTTGAGTGTTTTGGGTTTTTACCCTTGGGGTTGGTTTCTAGTTTCAGACCCTTGTGGTCAGAGAAGATGCTTGATATGATTTCAATTTTCTTGAATTTGTTGAGGGTTGCTTTGTGTCCTATCATGTGGTCTATCTTTGAAAAAGATCCATGGACACTTGAAAAGAATGTGTATTTTGCTTCTTTGGGATGAAAAGCTCTGTATATATCAGTTAAGTCCATTTCCTCTAGGGTATTGTTAAGTGACACAATATCTTTGTTAATCTTTTGTTTGGAAGACCTGTCCATTTTTGATAGTGGGGTGTTAAAATCCCCTACTATAATTGTGTTGCTGTCAATATCTTTCTTGAAATCCTCCAAGATTTTCTTTATGTATTTGGGTGCTCCTATGTTGGGTGCATATATATTTATAATGTTTATGTCTTCTTGGTGGATTCTTCCTTTGAGTATTATGAAGTGACCTTCTGGGTCTCTCTTTATGGCCCTTCTTTGGAAGTCTATTTTGTCTGATATGAGTATTGCTACCCCTGCTTTTTTTTCCTGTCCGTTTGCTTGGAAAATTTGTTTCCAGCCCTTCACTTTCAGTCTGTGTAAGTCTTTTGTCCTGAGATGGGTTTCTTGTAGGCAGCATATGTGTGGGTCATGTTTTCTTATCCATTCAGCTGTTCTATGTCTTTTGATTGGAGCATTTAATCCATTTACATTTAAGGTTATTATCGATAGGTAGTTATTCATTGCCATTATTTCCTACCTGTGTTCCTCTGTCTTTCTCTTTTCCTTCCTTTCCTTAAAGCAGTCCCTTTAGCATCTCTTGCAGAGCTGGTTTGGTGGAGCTGTATTCTTTTAGACTTCTTTTGTCTGAGAAGCTCTTTATTTGGTCTTCTATCTTGATTGAGAGCCTTGCTGGGTAAAGTAGTCTTGGTTGGAGGCCTCTGGTTCTCATTACTTGGAATATTTTTTGCCATTCTCTTCTGGCTTGGAGCGTTTCCATTGAGAAGTCAGTTGCTAACCTTATTGGGGCTCCCTTGTATGTTACTTCCTTTTTCTCCCTTGCTGCCTTTAAGATCCTCTCTTTGTCTTGGAAATTTGCCATTTTAATTATGATGTGTCTTGCAGTGGGTCTCTTTGGGTTCCTCTTGTTTGGGACTCTCTGTGATTCCTGGATTTGGGTGACTTTTTCTCTCCTCAGATTAGGGAAATTTTCCATCATTACTTTTTCAAACAGGTTTTCTATCCCTTGCTCTTCTTCTTCTCCTTCTGGTATTCCTATTATACGGATATTGTTACGTTTCATGTTGTCCTGCATTTCCCTTATTGCCACTTCATTCTTTCTGAGCCTCTTTTCCTTTTCTTGCTCCTTCTGGGCGTTTTTTTCTACTTTATCCTCCAGCTCGCTGATCCGATCCTCTGCTTCATCAAGTCTGCTTTTAATTCCTTCTACTGTGTTCTTCAATTCAGAAATTGTATTCTTCATTTCCTCTTGGCTCTTGTTGATATTTTCTATTTCCTTTTTCATGTTGATATAGTTTGCAGTGAGTTCATTGTAGTTTCCTTGTAGTTTCTGGTAGTTCTCTTTGAGCTCAGAGAGCTCAGTGAGCTTCCTGATGACCATTGCTTTGAGCTCAGTATCTGATAGTTGACTTGCCTCTTTTTCGGTTAGCATTCTTTCTGAGACTTCCTCCTTTCCTTTCATTTGGGAATTGTTTCTTTGTCTTCCCATTGTTTGTGAGGCTCTTCTTGTTGGCCTCTGCTTCTTAAATTGCTTTGTTCTGAATCCCTGGGTTTATGATATGAACTTCTATGGTAGAATGCCAATGGGATTCGGTGGTGCTGTCTCCTTACTCTCCTGTGCTCACTGGTCTTGAGCTGACGTTTATGTGTTTAACACGGTCTAATTCTAGTCTTTTCAGCACTCCAGGTTTTGTTGTCGCACCTGTTTCCTGGGCCGATGAAAATCACTTGTCTCCGAGGAGATGGGTCCCTGGGGACTTCACTGTCCCTTCAGGAGGGAGAGGGACACGCTGGGCTGGCCTATGTTGACCCGGGCTGATGAGCACATCGCAGTAGGCTGGGCAGCCTCAGCAACAGCAGGAGGATTTTCTGTTCCACAATCTTTTCTCTCCTCTCCTTCCCCTTGGAGGAATCAAAGGCAGGAGTTCATTAAGCAAATGAATAGAAGAGACCGATTTTTCCTATTTCAAATTAAACAAATCTTCCCTATCTCAGGAGAGGCCATAACTAAAATGAGAAGGAAATCAGAAGAAAGCAATTCTTAGCCTTCGACTTCATATAGATCTAATCTTTAAAGTTTAAGGGCAGCACAATTGTGCCTACCAGATTTTTGTCTTACTTGCTGACTTTAGAACCCAATCCCTGTTTAAGTGTAACTTCACTGGAAATGTATTGTATGAGTTCAATTTCAAGTCTTGTGTAGAGAGCCCACTTAAGAAGAGAGGTTAAATCCTATGATAATCAATATCAATATAGTTTCTGGATATGACTAAATTTGCCAATCAGCACATGGTATTCCCACATCCCCCAATGTCGGTGATGCAGATGTGACGTGGTTCACATCTTGCGAGAAGCCATTCTGCAGATGAGCATGGCGATGTGTTCCTCTGCTCTGTGCTGACACGTTGGCAGCATCCTGCTAGTTCTTTTGTGACAAAGCCTGATTGTTAGGTGACTTATTACCTTGTATTGAACTGGGAAGCTTTTTATTCCCCCCAAAGGTGAATAAATACCTCACATTTGCCAGCAAATTCTTTATGATTTGGAATAAAATAGGCCTTGTCTGGGAACGTGCCCTGCTGTATTATCTGATGTAGTCACTTGATTTCTTTTCATACTTTATTGTGTTCTATACATAGATAATATATGTGTCTCTTGATTTGCTTTGTTACAGACTGTAAATGAAACTTTCAAAACCATCTTGAAAATCATGTAGTGAAACAAGAGTTGGAAACATTTTTTTCTCCTTATCATCATTGTTGCTTTCAGTTGAATAAATGTACATTTCTTGCTGACTGCAAAAAATGCCATTAAAAAGCTGTTCCCAGCTAAAAGGTTTCAACACATAGGGAATTATATCACTTGCTTTATTTTCCCCCTTTAGCAGAGACAGACATGGTTATAATAGCCGAATCAAAGAACATTTGTTTGAATGATCTGTAATCAGCACTGCTGTTGTCCATGGAAGTTGTGAACAGTTGTTACACTCTTAAAACCTTGTACCTGGAAAATTGCATGTGTTGCTCTCAATTTAAGCACAATCATTATAATGTTGATATTACAATAAAATAATGAATACATATTACATTAATAAATCTGTCAACTGTGAATACAATATGATGATGGAAAATGTAGCCTGAATAACAAATATCAAACACAACTAGTAGAAAGAAACAAAGAAACATGAAGTTCAGTGGTGAGCTGGCCCAACCTGCAGGGAAGACCAGAGTACTAGAAGTGAATCACATTATCGTATGACTTTTCCCCTCTGATGGAAAGGTTAACAACTCTTTCTCACTTCACTTGTTACGTGTTTCTTGAATTCTAATCCTAAAATAATGAAAGTGTTTTACAAACCAGTGTAATTCTAATTATGATGAATTGACTCGACTTAAGAAAACTATTAACTTGGGCTGTCGGGCAACTAGTCTGTTTTTACACAGTTACGACATTGTCTTGATGTAAGTTATTCAGGAAAAACAATAATATTTGCATGGAACTTTAGAACTTGCAAAATGCTTTCGTCAAAATTCTTATTTTATCTTTGCAATAGTCTTGTGAGGTAACGGGTGAGGGGTTAGAACCACCGCTTTCCAGAGGATAATATATAATTGACTAGTCATCACATTCTCTCTTTCTCTGCCAAGTTGATGTCTTTGAGCCATTCTTTTTTTCTAAAAGAAAAGACTTTTCAGGAAATGAACAATCATCCTATTGGGACAGTTTCTGCCTGAGGTTACTTCTCAGCATGCAGTAGCATTGATATATACATTTTTCTTAAAATATAATATAAGAAATAAAACCTGTGAGCTAGGTCTCCAGGAAGAGCTGAATAGCTCAAGAACAAGAAAAATTCCAATTGTGTGGACTTTTGGCAAGAAGTGGGATGTTTCTATGCAAGAAAAAATTTAAATTAACACCCTCTAGTTCTGATATTATGGTTCCATTAAATTTAGGAATGACAGAGTGAGAAGAACATAGTGTTTTCAGTCTTTCACAAAATGTGTTCATTCTGTTATTTGAATGTTTTAAAAATTAAATTCTACAGAAAGAAAATTAGCATTAGTTTAAATTAGAGTAAGAGCTACATTGTTCTGACTGAATGCCTTTTTTATTTTCAGGAAGTCAAGAGTGCTGCCCACAATATTTTTCACTCTAGAAAAATAAAATCAAAGGGATGTTAGCTGGGTGGAAATGAATGGGTAAAGATTAGCATGGGTGGAAATGAATGGTTTGAAATTCAGTTAGGTTTAAGTAAGTAAAATTGTTTATCTTAAATCTCAGGAGTCAACATAACTTGTTTCTCTTTATATCTAATTCCCTTTAGAGTCAGGAAGTGTTGAAATAAATGGATGTATAGTCCCACATGTACATGTATTTAAATTAATTACAAAAGAGAGGCAATGTTTTGTTAATCTTAAAAGTGTGAATTAGAAGTTTCAGCTTATTCTAGCTTTCGTAGCATTGTAGAGAAAAAACGGAAATAATTCAGGCACCAGTAGTTTACAAGTAATCACACTTATAAAAATGTAAATAGTATTATTTCTCCTATTAAATATGATATATCATTTTTGTGAATATTTCAAAGAATATTAAATAAGTATAAAGAAGTAAGTACATAAAAATATAAAGAGGAAAGTAAATCACCAATAGTTTCTCAACATAGGAATAACTTCTAGTAACATTTTATTTTAATTCTCCTGAAGTTCCTATGATTTCTACATTTTGCAATTTTCTTGTTGAATCACAAGCTTGAATATTCACAATGCAGTGAAGGG
Organism: Desmodus rotundus; assembly: GCF_022682495.2. NCBI lineage: Eukaryota > Metazoa > Chordata > Mammalia > Chiroptera > Phyllostomidae > Desmodus > Desmodus rotundus. The sequence goes on along the minus strand of NC_071388.1, from coordinate 56,739,345 downwards.
CGACAAGAAATAGAAACTAAAGAAGCAGAAGGGAGGCCAGAAGAAGTCACAGCATTTAAAGCCAAGGCAAGTTTTATGCTATAAATCAGGGAAGAGTTTCAAAGCAGTTGAAGGTACGGTACCATCTGCTCTTACTCCAGACGTGCACAGGTAAGAAACAGAAAGCTTTATCTTGTAAATATAAAATGTCTGAATTCTTGTAAAGCTTAAGTTAAAGAAAAGCACAAAATTGCATGTTTTAAAGAGATATGGAAGGGGTATATAGTATTCTATTACTGAGTATTTTTATTTACTTATTTTATTTTTTAAGTATATTTTATTGATTATGCTATCACAATTGTCCATTTTTTTCCCCTTTATACCTTGTACCCCTCTCCCACCAGCATTCCCCCCTACCTTAAAGGTCCATGGGTTGTACATATAAGTTCTTTGGCTTCTCCATTTCTTATACTATTCTTAACCTCCCCCTGTCTATTTTCTACCTAACATTTATGCTTCTTATTCCCTGTACCTTTTCCACCATCCTTCCTCCTCCCCATCCCCACTGATATCCCTCCACGCAATCTCCATTTTTGTGATTCTGTTCCTGTTCTAGTTGTTTGCTTAGTTTGTTTGTTTGTTTGTTTGTTAAGTTCAGTTGTTAATAGTTATGAGCTTGCTGTCATTTTACTGTTCATAGTTTGGTCTTTTTCTTAGCTAAGTCTCTTTAATATTTCATTTAATAAGGGCTTGTTGACAGTGAACTCCTTTAACTTCACCTTATCTGGGAAGCACTTTATCTGCCCTCCCATTCTAAATGATGGCTTTGTGAATAGAGTAATCTTGGATGTAGGTCCTTGCCTTTCATGACTTTGAATACTTCTTTCCAGCCCCTTCTTGCCTGCAAGGTTTCTTTTGAAAAATCAGCTGGTAGCCTTTTGGGAACTCCTTTGTAGGTAACTCTCTCCTTTCCTCTTGGCTGTTTTTAAGATTCTCTTCTCATCTTTAATCCTGGGTAATGTAATTATGATGTGTCTTGGTGTATTCCTCTTTGGGTCCAACTTCTTTGGGACTCTCTGAGTTTCCTGGATTTGTCTATTTCCTTCACCAGATTGGGGAAGTTTTCCTTCATTATTTTTTCAAATAACTTTTCAATTTCTTGCTCTTCCTCTTCTCTTCTGGCATCTCTATGATTCGGATATTAGAATGTTTAAAGTTGTCCCAGAGTTTCCTAAACCTCTCTTCATTTTTTTGAATTCTTGTTTATTCACTCTGTTCAAGTTGAATGTTTATTTCTTCCTTTTGCTCCAAATCATTGATTTGAATTCTGGTTCCTTTCCCTTCACTGTTGGTTTCCTGTATATTTTTCATTATTTCACTTTGTATAGCCTTCACTTCTTCCTTTATTTTGAAGTAGTAATCATTTCTGTGAGCATCCTGATTACCAGTCTTTTTAAAAAATACATTTTATTTATTTTATTTTTAAAGAGGGGGAGAGAGGAAGATAGAGAGTGTAATAAATGTCAATGTGTGGTTGCCTCTCAGGTGCTCCCTTGTGGGGACCTGGCCCACAACCCAGACATGTGCCCTGACTGGGAATCCAACCAGCGACGACCCTTTGGTTCATGGGCTGGGGCTCAATCCACTGAGCTATACCAGTCAGGGCTGATTACCAGTCTTTCGAACTCTGCATCTGATAGGTTGTCTATCTCTTCATTGCTTAGTTCTTTTTTTGGAGTTTTGATCTATTCTTTCATCTGGGCCACATTTGTTTGTCTCGGCACACTTGTTACATTGTAAAGGGAGGGGCCTTAGATATTCAGCAGGGTGGGCTGCCCACTTCACTGCCTTGTGGCACTGTATGTGGGGAGGGGTCAGAGAGGGAAAAATACCTGTGTACTTGGCTCTCACCCTGCTTTCAATCACTTCCCCTGTTACCCACAAGCAAATTGGGGCCTTCTGGTGCTGATTCCTAGGTGGATGGGCTTGTGTGTGTTGTAGAATCCTGTGGGTCCCTCCAACAGACTCTCCAGTGAGACTGGCAGTTTCTCCCACCACCACAACCCTACAGGTTTTTACAGCCAGAGGTTGTGAAGCTTTCTTTCCCATGCTCGAACCCTGGGTTGTGTAATGTGTCTTGCTCCCCAGTTGTTCCTCCCAGTTTACCTACACACAAATGTGGGACTGCCAGGTCTGCCAGCTGCTGCTTTGCCGTGCATCCTTTCTGCCCCAGATGCCTGTCTCTGCCCCTCCGAACAGTCTGGATGAGTGTTTACTCTCTAACTCCTTGGATTTTGGACTTCCATAAATTTCAGTTTTCTGGCAATTCTGGTTGTTTTTTATTTTTAAATTGGCTGTTACCTTTCTTTTGGTTGTGCGAGGAAGCAAAACATATTTATGTACTCCTCCATCTTAGCCAGAAGCTCTGTTTAATCTGTAAATGAGTAAGTTTAAATTTATAAAGCACAGGCCTAGTAGTAAATTGTTACTAATTTTCCTTTCCAGTAAAATATCTAAGCTTAGAATTCATCAGCCTATGTAGGTGAACACACATTTCACACAGGCTGATGATACTCTCTAACCTGATGATAAACTCCTAGGCAAATGTTTAAATAGATGGTTTATTCGTAGATATTTCATTTTCTCTGTGGTAGTCATCTAGTCCTTTCTTATATGTTTGGGTCCTACTATGTTCTGAGCACTGTGCCTAGCGTTATGTCACTTGCTAACCCTAAATCCCCAGAGTGCTCACCCTGTTTGTGACCCCATTGCCTTCACCTACTTCCTCTTCAGTCATATTAGCAAGTGAACTAACTCTTCCCTCCGGATGGGAGTATGTTAATTATGTGACCTGAACAAATTGACTAGCCATCTTCTTCACCTATGAAGTGTAGAATTTTATGTATACTAAAGGAAAACAATAGCATAGTGTGGTCACACAGCTGTTTCATATTGCTACTGAACAGATAATTAACTGATACAGAGTGAGAGGTCAAATATTGAATTTCTAGGGTTATAGATTCAACAAAAGCTGAATGTAGTACTGCAAAAGAGAGATCATTGAAGAACAGTAGAATGTGGTAGCTAGTTTTATAGTCAGAATTAATTTATAATGTAGAAATTCATAGAACTCTACCAGTCAATGATCAGGACCTGCCATAAAGCCTTTTGGACTTGCTTTACTATCTGCAATTGTGAAACGAGATACCTGAACCATATAATAGCAATTCCCTGACTCGTATGTGTAGCAAAATTAATGTTATAATGCAAATGGTACTAATAAAAGAAAAAAATGACCGTTCTATTATCAGGAAGACATCTTTTCCTGTTGACACTTTTTAAAACTACTATTCACTGATATATCTGAGAGCCAAGTCAACCAATCACAGGATGCTCTCAATATTAAATTATTTGGTAGATCCCTTTTTTTGCATTAAAAAATAGCCCTATTTGTGAAAGATAATTATTCACAAATAATTCATCTGTTCTGAGAAAAATGTGCCACCTCCTTCTTTTTGAAGTTAATCCTTTCTTTGCTCCTTTATTCCAATACTGCCTACATTCTTAAAGACTTTGTTACATTAATTATGCTTTTCCTCTTGTATCTTTAAGCTTTTCCTATTCACAATTTCCATTTACCCTACCTATAAACATGTCAGATTTTGCTTTTTTCAACAAGCCTTTTTCCATGTTTTAACCACCACACTTCAAAATAGAATGTTGACAGTCATTGCTTGCTCCTTCTGTGGCTGATGAATTCTCCTGGCTTTAATGCCTGGTATTGCACTGGATTTGCTCCTCTGAAGGTAAATGATGCTTAGTAATATTTTGGTGTGTAATTTTACTGTATAAATTATAACAATATCTTTTGCAAGACTTAAAAATAAACCAATTCTCTTTTTGGCCAGAAAATCCACTTCTCTGAATGTATCCTATGGAATAAAATAAGATTTTGCTTAAGCATTTAGCTTTCAGAATGTTTATTAGCGCAACATCAGTAATATAACACTGAAAAGGAAAATGAGAGACATAAGGATTGAAAGGAAGAGATAAAACTACAATTATTTGCTGGTACTATACTCAGCTATGTAGATAATCCAAGATATCAACAAGGAAGCTATAAGTTTTAATGAGAAAATTAACCAAGCTTGTTGAATACAAGATCAGCTAACAAAAGTCAATAGCCTTCTTCTATGGTAATAATAATAACTAATTAGAAAATTTAGTAGACAATGCCATGTTATTTAAAATAGAAAAGTAACCTATAATAAAATGATGAGCCAAATATTTGTTGGCAAATGACTTGAAGACATATAAATTTATCACAACTCACCTTCAGGTAATAAAATATACTATAGTTATAATATAAATACAATACTGGACAGAATAGATAAAAACATAGAGAACATTCAGAAATATGCTCATATATATGGAAATTAATATGAAAGGTGGCAACACAAACCAATAGGGAAAGAATAAATTACTTATAAAATAGTATTAAAAAAACTGGTGTACTATACAGGAGGGAAATTTAAATCTTTTTCTCACATCTTTTACAAAGGTGTATACCATATAAATAAAATATCTAAATGTGAAAGAAGAAAATTGTAAAATAAATAGAAGAAAATAAGAGAATTTAGCAACCTTGAAGAAAGAAAGAACTTTTTATAGAAGACTGCAAAAGTACAAATCATAAAGAGAAAAATAAGTTGATTTAATGTAAATTAAAAATCTCTCTTAAATGCAAGACATCTTAAACAAAAGTAACAGATGGTTGTAGATAGGAAAAGGTATTACTAAGGTATAAGAACACCAAGAGGTAAATACACAAAATAAACAAAGAATTGTCTACAAATCAAGAAAATAGTAAATTTAGTCCAAAAATGGTCAAAGGGTATGAATTGGCAATTCACAAAATGAGGAAAATAAATGGATATCAGAATATGAAGAGATGTTTCATTTCACCAGTAACCAAAACATATAAATTACAATATTGATGAAATACCACTTTGCACCTATCAAATTCTAAAATTTAAAACATTAAATAACATTAAGGATTTTTAAGTATAGAAATAAGGACTTTTCTAATCCACTGGCTCAGCTGTTCTGGAGTACAATCTGGTTAGATTTAGTGGTATTGCAACAATCTGTAATCTACAACACAATTCATGGGTAAAAACTCAGAGATACTCTTGCATAAATTCTTAAAGGAACATATAAGAAATATGTTAAGCACAGTATGATTTGTGAAAAAAGGAAATTAGAGGCAACTTAGATTACCTATGACTCTTAGAATAAATAGGTAAATAGAGATGGATAAATACTATGGAATACTACACAGTAATTAAAAGCAATTAACTGTATATGCAGACAGTCATATATATAGCTATACAACAATGATGCTGAGATAATGTTCAAGAACACACTCTTTAACACTATGTCATTTACATAAATTACTCACTGTATATTTCATAAGGATGAAAAAATATCTTAGGGTATATAACAACTATTAGATTAAGTACATTAGAAAAGATAAAACATTAGGTATTAAATAAAAGTAAATAAATATAAAAATAAAAATGAAAGGGATGAGTTTGGCAGGAAATAGTTGAGGTAATGAGGTAAGAATGCAGGAGTATAATAAACTGAATTTTCTAGTTGAGGTGTTGTGTAATAAAGAATTTGGCTGGCCTTTGTCCTTGGTTCCTAGAAGGTAACCTTTAAATTCTTGGAGTTTCCGAAGTGATAGGAGTATGGATTATTCAGGGTGGGATGCTAGATAGTTTATGCTAATAGGATGGCTCAGGATGGGTGCTGGACAAGTCAGAAACTTCACCCATGTAGCTAAAGGGTTAGGGTTTTGAACCTTATTGAGGAATATGACTTCCAGGGACGAGAGGAGGACTGGAGATGGAGCTTAACTGCATGGCCAATATCTCAAGCAATCATGCCTATGTAATGAAATCTAAATAAAACTTGAGTAAACTTCCCTGGTCAGCAATAATCTGTGCATTGCCACACACTGATGTGCTGGGAGGGTAATGTGTCCTTGAGGATGACAGAAGCTTCTTGTTTGGAATCCTTCCAGACTCGGCTCTATGCATCTCTTCCTTTTGCTGGTTCTGATTTGTATGCTTTTATTGTACTAAAATTATAAAAAGCATAGCACGTCTCTGAGTTCTCAAGATATTCAAGTAAATTATGGAACCTGAGGGTTTACTTGGAACTCACAAATGTGTAGCCAAATGGTCAGAATTAGGGGTGGCAGAAGAGCCCCTAACTTGGGGCTGGTGTCTGAAGTGAGGTCATTTGTGTGACTGTTGTGACCTCTGCTTGTGAAGTTTGGCCTAATTTGAGTTGTTGGAGTCAAAAGTCATCATAGATGTACACAACAACAATGAAACCATCTAAATATTTGGCAATAAGATACTGATAAAATAGAATCTTTGATTCATTCAGCATTAAGATGATACATACAAAATATTATCAAAGAACAATACTTTCTTTTTTGGTTCTGAGATATGAACATAACACATGCAGGTTTAATGTGTACAACATTATGATTTGGTGCACACATATATTGCCAGATAACTACCACAATAAGGTAATTATTGTGGTAATTAATAGCTCTCACATAATTACCATTTATTAATGTTTCATTGTGATAACATTTTTAAGATTTGCTCTCTTAGCAACTTTCAAGTACTATATAACACGATATTGTTCTAGCCACAAGCTGTACATTAAGACTCGAAGAGCTTACTTATCTTAGAGCTCGAAGTCTCTACCCTTCGACCAACATCTCCCCATTTTGCTCACTCCCAGTCCCTGGCAACCACTGTTATACTCTTCATTTCTTTGAGCTTGGCTTTTTTAGATTCCACATATAAGTGATATCAAACAATGTTTTTGTGTCTCTGTTTGACCAATTTCAATTAACATAATGCCCTCAAAGTCCATTTATGTTGTCACAAAAGGCAGAATTTCCTTCTAAAAGGCTGAATAATATTCTATTTTATATACATGACTTATTTCATCCATTCACTGTTGGTGGACACTAAGGTTGTTTCCATGTCTTGGCTATCGTACATAAGGCTGCAGTGAACACGGGAGTGTTTATAGCTCTCCCAGACAGTGATATCATAAACCCAGAAGCGGAATTGCTGAGTCATGTGGTAGTTCTATGTTTAATTTTTTTGAGGAAACTCCAAACTATTTTTCACAGTGGCTATGCCAATATACAATCCCAACAATAGGGTACAAGTGTTTTCTTTTCTCACCAACACTCGTTATTTCTTGTCTTTTTAATAAAAGCCACTCTACTAGGTGTGAGATGATACCTCATTGTGATTTTGATTTGCATTGCTCTGATAATTGGTGACATTGAGCATCTTTTCATGTACCTGTTGATCATTAGTGTATCTTCTTTGCAAAAATGTCTATTCAAGCCTTTTGCCCATTTTGTAATTGGATTTTTTTTGCTATTGCTCTGCATGAATTCCTCATGTATCTTGGATGTTAGTCCCTTATACATGGTTTGCAAATATTTTTTCTTCTTCTGTAGATGACGTTTTAGGTAAATATAATAATGATATGTTAACATGCCATTATAAGTATATTGTGACAAAAACAACATAAAATATTGATGTTAAGTCTTTTTTGTTAAAAAATACCCATATATCTCTTGGCGGTATGTTTTAGAATTATTTTTCCTTTTTTTTTCCAGCTATTTTCTATTTTTCTTCAATAAATATGTAGCATTTTTTCTCAGAAAAATAAAATGCAATTCTCTGTATTTTTAAAGAAGTACATTATTATAAGAAAACCTTTCATTATTTTCCTTATTTTGAAACATTTCTTTTCCCAAGTGCTGAATATTACTAATACATGGTCTCACCAGACTCATTAGTGCACTCTAGACTAATCGATATATTGGCTGGTTATAGCTCAGATCCAGATCCCAGCTTGCTTGTCTAGCATCCTTGCTTCTGACAGGTTCCTCAGCATTTGGTATTTTGTCTTTTTGCTTTTCCAAGGACTTGGCTCTCAGCGCTCAGAGCTCCTGTTCTATATGTTCTCCAGCAGTGTGGGTGATCATATATCAAACAGCATGAGAGAGAGCGAGAGAGAGCGTTCAGGAAAAGCGTAATCTATCCAGCTCTGCCCCACCAAAGCTGTGGTGCAAAATCTGACCCCAGAGAGTATCCAGAAGTGGAGCTACCACATAACTCAATGTGAAAAGAATAGTATGGAAATCCAGGCAGAACTCGTGGCATCATTACAAGTGATGTGGATACACGTGGGGAAAAGTGGGGTCATTGTCCCAACTTGCTTGTTCTACTATTGGTAAATTATTCCCATTTAGATAGGCTCACTCTGTAGAAACAGTTTTAAAAAGGTAACTCTTAAGACATCAAATATGGAGTCATTCCCCCCCTGCCAGTATTTTTTACTTTAAACATAAACATTTCTACATTTCTTAAAGAATCATCCTGACACATAACCACATGTAGACTAATTCTGCCTTTTTATGACTATTTTCACTGCCTGATACACTAATAACTTTCACACAGTTTTCCAATGGTGTTATTCTGTGATCTTTAAATATCAGATTTAAAATATCCTTCAGTAGGTAATCTGTTCGAATCACAATGTTGAAAAGGGTTCCATAGAACTTCTATATATCATGCTTATATCATTTAATTTAATAGGAAAATTTATGCACCTCATTTTCTTATCTCTAAAACATTACTTTCTAAAGAAATTGTATAAGAATACAAAGTTTAAAGGAATGAGCTTATGCTGTAATTAGGAATCGTAAACCCTATTCCTGGCCCTTGTTTTAACAAATTGAAGCAGGACCACAAAATTTTCAGTAAGAAAATGATCTTGCCACAACTTGTTCCCAGTGCATTCTGCCTTTTGTTGGTTAAAGGCTGTTAATGATCATGAACACTGTACTAGGTGCTCTGGGGAGTCAGAGGAAAGAAAGTCTCATTGCCCGCCCACAAGGGGCAATGGTCGTGGCTTCAGTGCTGCCTGAGACAAAAAGCTCCTTTAATGTTCGCACAGGATGAACCGTGTTAGTCTGAATCCCTGAGGACCCAGGAACTCCTTTTAATACGAGACGCTTTTCCCTCTATGTTTCTTTCTTTTATACACCAACACCCAAACCCCTACCCTCACTCACACACATTTTCTTTCCTATTCAATTAACTCTGTTTCATGAAGGAATGGAGAAAAAAGGAAGCAGGTTTTGAGAGGATGAAAGAACATGTGAGAAAATGTCCAAAGCTGTACTACATTATACTCCTAAATCGGTATTTAATCACAAATATTGACTTAATGTTGCATTTATGAGCAAAGAAATAAGAAATTTTAGGAAATATAAAATGTATTAATATCTCAAGAGTAACAAACTATAACTTTTGGGGTTATTTTTCCACTAGAAAAAATTATTTGCATCTCAGCTAAACAGAAGTCTACAAGTTAACATGCGACGTCACTGAGCCTGAGACCTGTAATCCAACGTCCATGTACCTACATACCATTTAGGTGGGCTTTTATTCCCATAAAACACGGAAGGCGTATAGCATGTACATATTGACTTATTTCCAAATTTTACATAATTTTCTTAACATTCAATATACAATCTATCAATAAATCCCATTAACTCAAAAAATATTTTCAGGATTTCAACACTTCTTACCACTGTCTTAGCTACCAAGCTGGTCCATGTCGTAATCATCTTTTGCCCAGATATTTGCAATTGCTCCCTAAGTGGTCTCTCTGTCTCTGCCCTGTCTTTCTACATGTCCCTGCCCCGCCCCTTGCTAAAGGAAGAGTGATCCTCATTTGTTCAAAACATTTTAAGGGTTTCCCACCTCACTCAGAATAAAATTCAGAGTCTTTACCTTGGTCTACAAGACATGAGGCTCTTTTTCTGGCTAATTCTATGATCTTATCTTTAACTGGTGATTGGAAATACTCTGCTGATAACTGAATAAGAAATCTGCATCAATTTATTCACTGAAATTATTTTGAATTATTTTGGAAACTTCTTAAATGCCATTATTATTTTTTTTAATTTAAAGATTTTTATTTATTTATTTGTTTTTAGACAGAAGGAAAAGGAGGGAGAAAGAGAGGGAGAGAAATATCAATATGTGGTTGTTTCTGGAGCACCCCTCACCGGCAACCTGGCCCCAAGCCCAAGCATGTGCCCTGACTGGGAATCAAACTGGTGACCCTTTGGTTTGCAGGCCGGTACTCAATCCACTGAGCCACACCAGCCAGCAGTTAAATGTCATTATTGGTAATAAATCTCAACCATTACTTATATAAAAACAGGGGTGGGCAAAAGTAGGTTTACAGTTGTAAGTGAAACACAAATTTATTCTTGTATTATTTATTAATTATTGTATTATTTTCCATAGAAACAACTATAAACCTACCTTTTCTCACTGCTCTATAAAAAAAGTTCCGCAAATTGTAGATCTTTTGTAGCCTAATTATTTGAATTGCCTAGAATTTTTGTGAACCCATGTATTTATATATTTCATCAATTTGTTACAGAGAGAAAACATTGCTAATGTTAAGTTAGATTGTCTGTAAATGACTTAAGGAATATGTTAACAATCCTGCTCCAAATGAATAATTATAAAGCAGGTGCACTTGTCATTTAATTGACAGCAAACAGCTTCTAATGTCTTCAATAACCAACATGATGGTGATATCAGAAAAGTCTGTTTTGCTCATTGTTCATATCACTCATTTAATACACAAGAGAACTTCAGCTGGAATCTCCCTGTAGATTCATTGTCCTGCTTATTTAAATAGCAGTTAATTTAAACACACACACAGAAGTCAAACCCCATTATTTCTAGCACACCTCTTTCTAATAAACTGTATTCTCCTGAAATAAAACCCTGGCTGAAAAAAATTCATATATATATATTTATATTGGTATTATTTTTTGCTGTTGAGATTTGTTCCCCACATTTACAGTATATTAGTGGTTAAAGAAACAAGGAATGGGGAAGACTGGAAGGATAGGTTTCTGATCATGGCCCTAATAAGTGGCTGCCACCCTGTCCCTCAGTTTTCAAAAGGAAAAGAAGCTAGTGGATGTAAGCAAAGTTGACAAAGTTGCTGTGTTTAGTACCCTTAGTTGAGATAAAGATGACTCACGCCTCCAGAAACAATCTAAATCTAAAACTAATCGTTACAAACATAAATATAAGAAAAAAATTGATGTTGGTTTCTAGCTCATTTCATTTGAACTCTCTCTTCTCAGCAGGGTTCTGAGGAGAATGAAACTCCAACTAGCTTAACAGAAAAGAGAATTTATTGACTCATATCTGGAAAGTTCAGGGTCAGATCTGATTTCAGCCATAGCTGAACCCAGGGACTCAACATGTCCTTTGCCACTTGCTTCTCTTCCATACAGACTCTCTAACAAATGGAGCAAGATAGCCAATGCACCCACCACCCGTCACCCCCGAGGCCCACATTAAACCAGGTGAAACTGGTTTCTTTCTTGTTTGATCTGGCAGAGAATTCCTGGTGGAGAATCTGGCCTAAACTGGGTTGTGTGCCTCTCTCTGTGCAACAATGCAGGATAAAGGGACAATCACTTTTGAACCCCAAAGTGGAATCATGACTCCTACATGAAAGCAAGGTTTTGTTTATCAAAATAAATGGAAAGGGTTCCTGGGTCCCTCATAACATTAGATTCCCTTGAATGTCACTGTGAACTTTCCCCAACTTTGTTTCTGACATATATACTTGTTAATCACCTTAACAATAACCCACAACCTTTGGACCAACTGATTCTGACATATATACTTGTAAAAACATAATACAGAACAACTACCACAGACTCTGAAATACACACATCTTTTCTCTAGTGTTCAAATTCCACATTTATTTCCAAGTTTGGGAATTTTCTGATTTATTTGCATTTCTCCTCTGGTCAGGACATGGCTCTAGTTGGTATGGTCAACCATGGCTAATTATCCAAGTCCTATTTTAGAGTCTGTTACCTGTAACACAGCACTTGTGACACCAGGATTTCTAACTGACTTTGTCCTCAAACAATGTCATCAGAGCTCCATCTTTTTAACAGACTCTCCTCCTACGGTGGGCTGCCGATACCTCAAACATCACATTCTAATAGCTTTGCAGACTCTGTGTTCAGCATATAGAAGGTACTCAGTGAACAATGCTTTTTTTATATTATAAATCATTATTTTCCTACCATTATCATTACCATAATTTTCTCATAGCTTCTGGTAGGTAAGTGTTGGCATTGGATTGACTTAGGTCCTGAGATCACCCTTGGGGTAGGAGGGAAGAGAGATGGAGTGACACTCCCTCTCAATCAAATCTAGAGAATGGGTTATCTCAGGCTGAATGTGCTCTATGTCCAGAATAAGAAATAACAAATGTCAGGCAAGCAAGAACAACATATAGCCACTGCAGTCCTTTACCAACTATGTGGCCCACTCCTTGAAAATTATATATACTTACTTAATATTTTGTTTTATACATTAATTTAAAATTTACGTAATTTTATGTTTTAAACATTTTAAAATTACATGTGTTTGGCATTTTGGCTAAAAGTCCTTTAACTCGTGCAAATTTGTAAAAGTTTTCTACTGTTTGAAGCTCTGGATAGCAGACCTCAGTTGGGTTATTTTAAGGCATAACTGAAAGTATTAATGATATTTGTAATACTATAAAATTATGTGATTTTTGAGGCTTGGTAGTATTAAAATCTATGTTTCCAAGTTTGCAAGCTTCCACTAAATTGTACAGTCACAAGGAGGGGGATACATTCTGAGAGACGGCATTTGCCATTGTACGAACAACAGAGAGCGCACTTACACAAACCTGGCTGGTATGGCCTACTTCACACCTACTACAGGCTGTGTGGCATAGCCTTTTGCTCCTAGGCTACAATCATGTGCAGTATGTTACTGTACGAAACCAGGCACAAGAGATAATTATGCAATCAAGACACAGTAAACACAAGGTGTATGAAGCAGTTGCAAGCTAACACAACATATTGTTCTACGGTAAACTTCTTTATAAATAGGAAGAGTACTCTTGAAGAAGAATAATATAAACTTATAGTGCAGTAAATTCATAAACTAATAGCATAATAATTTATTATCATTATTAAGTAATGTGAGCTGTAAGCAATTATATGTGTTATAATTTTATCTGATGCACCACAGTAGGTGTGTTTACACCAGCCTCCCCACGAAGAGGTGAGTAATGCATTGCACTAAGAACTTAAGTTAGATGTGACATCCTCAGGTCAGAGGTGGCGAACACAAGGCCTGTGGGCTAAATCTAGCCCTCCACCTTGTTTTATCTGGCCGGGCACCTTGTTTCTACCCAGTGGCAGCACCAAGCTCCTTGCCCCTAGTTGACGAGCAGTTACATTTACGCAGTCCTGAAATTACATATAGCCCTTTGAAGGCAACCTCGAGGCTGATGTGGCCCCTGGTGAAAGTGAGTTTGACACCCCTGTCTAGGTGATAGGAATTTTTCAGCTCCCTTATACTCCTATATATGAGCCACCGCTGTACATGTGGTCCAGTGTTGACCAAAATATCATTATGGGACACATGACAGTAAAAGTTGATTCATTTCCAATAGAAACATTGGTTTAACTTATTTAAAGTGCAATACTCTTTTTACAGGTAAAATGAATATAGGTAATATGATCTATGCACATATTCTACTGTCTGTCACCAATATTTTCTTAGAAGAGTTACTTAAACTGTGATACTACAAAGAAGAAGGGGGAACAACAACAGTATTGTGGAGATATCTACTCTAAGCATAATAAAACAGGTGTACCTTAATAGGTCTACCAGGAATGTTTTAGCTGTTAGCATCTTTTAAATGCTTCTGCTGAGAAGCCATGTTTTCATAACAAGGTTGGTGAGTATTAAACCTGTGATAGTACTTTCTGGGATTACTATAATTTACAAAACAATAAAAACCTGCTAAAAACATTTATGCATTTTTAAATGTTGTAATCTGGGGATCCTACTGATATTTGTGGTGAAAGATTTGCCCAAGGCTATATAACCCTGCTTGTACATTGCCAGGACTGCAATCTGTTTTATGACAAAACAGATTCATTTATCTCCAAATAAATAAATTACTTTTGTGAACATTTAGAAACATTTGCATAATTAGGCTGTAAGATCTTAGCAGCCTTTTTCATAATAATTAAACTAATCTAATCTTGGACAGGGTAAACAGACTTACTAGGATGAGAGCAGCCTTCAGGCAAGGAACTTACCGCATTCTGCAGAAACTGTAAGGCTGATGATGTTTGTTAATTATTCAGAGCTTTTACTCCCCAGTAATAGCAGCGTTTGTATTGCCTGAAGCTTAGATAGCTACTCCCAGGCACATAAAATTAGACTCTGCTTTTTTTTTTTTTTTGACATTCTCTAAAAAAAAACCCCAAAACAAAAAAACAAAGATACTTCGAAATGATTATATGCTTTCAACAAGGAGGGCATTTGCTTTCCACTGATGGATCCTGGATCTGCATACAATTGGCCCATTCTTTGGTCACGTGATTTTGATTATCTTTTTGATCTGGAAGCTTTCAGACTGTGTACAGATTCGCAGAACTGAGGCTTAATGAAAGAGCAGCACGATGAATGACTGCATTTCAGTTTTTGGAACTTCAGGATCCACAAGTTTGAAAAACAAAAGCACTTCAGTAAATTCATTTTAAAGAAGGCCTGTTTTATTTATAATTAACAAAAGAGAACATTTAAAATATATGTCAAATGGAAATGAATATTTTACACACTTGCAGTTATTTTCTAAACAATCAATCAGTTTGGCTCATATGTGCTTTTAATGGTGACTTAACTGGAGGGAACCACTACCTGTCTTTCTGGTTATAACTAGTATATTTACTTTAAAACACAAAGCTTAGAAATTATCTGACAAGCAGATAAGAGATAAATTGACAAATTTTTTATTTAATACTTACTATATCTCGCATTGCAAGTGAAAAGTATTCTTCTATAGGTTTTTCAAAAGAAATGTCATAATCAGTGTTTTCAAGACCAAATCCTGAGAACCTTGGTGAATTAAGAATTTATAAGTGGAGTAAATGTTCATTGGGTTCAGAGGTGACATGGAAATATTTAATGCATTTATTCTCGTTCATATGAAATAAATAAATGTGGTTTCAGTAACACTAGTCATCAGAAAAGTGATGGTATTATCTGTCCTTTGCAAGTCAAGTCATCTCTCAATTTTGTCTATAATTTATTCATTTATGCATGATGTATTTTATTTTCACTTGTATTTAGAGGAGCTTCTAGGATGATTATTTGTTCTTGAAATGTTCAAACCTCACAGTGCATTTAATTAAGACATCACAAACTGCTGTCTCCATGGGAAGAGACTGGTGATGTCATAGGCGCAGGGCACATGAGACTGACAATCAGGAACTAGAGATTAAAGGTTAAAAAAGTATTGGTAAATTCTAGTGTTTGGTGAGGAGAGTGGGATAGATAAAATGAAAGAACAATTCATCAGTCTTCCTCAAAGAAGCTTTTCTAGCATGAATGTGGAAACAATATTTTCTGTTTAGGCTTTTATAAATTATATTTTTGATAAATTGAAAGTTCATTAAATATTTATTTAAAAATTTGGATTATACTCACACATTTAGCCATAAAACATGATTTTAATAAAAATCTTCTATTATGTTTAAATATTTAAAAATCTCTCATATATTCTAGGAAGCTATATTTTCCCTTCATCACTTTTAGAATTTCTCTTTTGCTAATTTTTGAAATCACAGACATAACAGAATACATGACTTGTATTCTTCCTTTTTTAAAATTAAAGGACTATTTAGATAAAATTAAGATTAAAGTTGCAACTGATAGTTTCCTAATAATTTTATTGTGTTTACAGTTGAGATTTTGTTGTGCTCTTAAAAATACTAATTTTCTACCTTGTTTTAATATCAATAGAAGATGCCTTTCATTAAAAAATATTATTATATTTTTTTCAGAAAGTACAGTAACTGAGGTGTAGAGAAATTAGTTTCCCTGCCTTTGTTACAGAGGCGAAATGGGAACAGGACCCAGAAGCTTCCCTGATTTACTGTCATTCTTATTGATGGGGACTTAGCCCTTTTCTTCTGAATTGTTTTACAGCCTGATAGTTGGTTAAAATAAGAGGTAAATAGTACATATCTCCAAACTTTTATTGACCTTAAGTTCTATTAGTAAAATTTTTTTGGCAGAGTAACACATCCCTGAGATGTATGTGTATGTATATGTGTGTGTGTGTGTGTGTAAATTAACTGCATATACTACTATTACTAAATATGATTAATAATACATACTTAATTTGAAGAATTTAAATTTTAAGATTTCTTTAAACAAAAAGAGACACCGAATGAATGTGTCTCTCCATCCCCCCCAAATAGGAACCTATACATGGGCTACTGCGTGTTGGGGAGACAATTCTCTTAGGTTCTCTCACATTTTGCACATTCTGTGTGCAGAGGAACTGGCTGTCTTTTGGTCTGGGCTACCTTTTCACGGACACATGTATAGTAAATCAACTTGGAAGATAAAATGGGTGCTTCTGGAGTGGAAAGCAGGTTTGTTGCTGTCCGTTTAAGAAAATGTCTATTTCCAGGCCAAAGCCAGGCAGTTTTGCTTATCATCCATACTAAAAGATAGAGCTCCTCAGGTGTGACATAAACGCACTCTCTGGACTGGTGGGTTTAATGCAGCCTCTCTCTGGACTGCGTAGCATTGCACCAGTGGGACCTGGGGAGTAAGGGGGACTCATGCAAATGTGAAGCTCATGCTGCCCTACCTGCTGTACCTGAGGTGATAAAGTCCCTTTCCTCTGAACCAGGAGTCTCAGGTTGACTGCTAATATCTAGAAAACTCTGGCAGGCCAACTTATTAGGTTGCAAGTAGGATAAAAATCTCATACTCTTCACTTTTTTTGACAATGACCCAAGAACCAATGAGATTTTTACAGTGATAATTAACTGGGCTTAAAGATTGATAGTTACAAAGTTCGCAGGATATAACTAAACTTTGGAGCCCAGGTGTGTACACAAAATTCTTATAAATAACAGCAAAAACCATTTAAATGAACATAGAAAATAACCTTATGGTATATAAGACGCAAGTGTAAATCTGAGCCTTTTTGAAAGGTATGTCTAGATTTATTTATTTATTTATAGAAATTTGTATTCTAACTTATTCTGAAAAATGGGTTTTCCTTTAACTCAAGTATCTTGAAGTAAATCTCAGCTTCTAGTTTTATTATAAAAGTTGTACATGTTAGCATTGTTTAAAAATGAAATTCTGAGTGAATTAACTTTATCACAAGAAAAAATCACTTTTTTTCTGAGATCCCTTTTATTTATTCTTTCCTTTATGTCCCTTGCTCTAGGGGACAGACATATCAGTGAAAATATTGCTGCATGGAATATCTGAGATTTTCCTGCCTATGTTTTTCTCTAGGACTTTTATGGTGTCACGACTTATATTTGTCTTTTATCTGACTTTGATAGGCATGAAAAAGATTTCATTTACTTAAATATTCAACAAGAAGGTTTAGAGCCATAACGTGTTTCAACTGAATTTGCATTACATGTCCCTTAACACTGGTTGGAGGTATTATAGGAGTGCTACATCTGACTTGACCTCTGACTTCACCGTGTGCTTCTGACAGTTGAAGGATTTTTAGTTACAGGAGTAAAAATCAAGTACAGGCCTAGAAAAACCTCTTGCTTTTCTGAGTCCTGACAATTAATGTAGTCTTAGATTTATTTTTCAAGAAATTTTAATGTCGTGTTAACTGTTCATGTAGTGGATGAAGATTTATTAACAGTTTTATACATGAACAGCTTTGCATGGTGGGGGGGGTGGGATGAGGGAGTTGGTACATATGAACAGGATGAGGGAAGAGCTCCCTGCCCTGAAGCATATATTGTCTGGTGTGTTTATTGACACACTTGTATGTTTCTAAACCCCTCTCTGGATGAAGCAGTGGAAAAGACAGAATTGCTTAGAGACTGATTTTGTGACTGTTTTAGTTTCTTAAATATTTTTTAAGCTCTATGGACAACAAAATTGCTGTTTTAGGTGACAAAAACAAAAGAAAGAAAAAATCACTTTTTATAAGTATTACTAAATAATCTCTCACTCTAATCAGGACATATTAGTCAGTAATATAGCATATATATGAATATCAGAAATAAAATTCTAACAAAAAGGGGTTAGAATTTTTATGCAACAAAAATGTAAGGGGTATGATCTTCTGTCTCTACAATGCCACGATTTGATAATTTTCAAGGTAATATATGCACTTATGGCAAATTCACTTTCCTAAATAATTGAAGTAAATACATATTTCAAATTGTCTTTTATGTAATTTTGAAGTTTTTGGCCAATTTTTTGTTCCTTTTCCTTAAATCACCATTGTGTACCTTGTAAAATGACAGATAAAGGCTTTTAGTAGCTGTGCCATTTCCTACTGTCAGCCTGTGCTTGCATTATTAGTATTATTGTCAATCTTTTTATTTCCGTGTCCACTATGTGTGGGTAAGTGTAGTGAAATTAGCTCTTACAACTCACAAATCCGCATGCTCCAATGAAACACAGGCAGAAAGGTGCAGTTTGCTAAAAGCAGACAAAGGTGCAAGCCTTCTCTCCTTACATCAGCCTGCCCTGGGTGTGCTGTTTGCCTCACGCTTATTTATTGCATGAGGACACGTGCCCACCTAATGAAGAAACTACTGACAAAAAAATTGATAATGAAAATGATGATTCTTGCAAAAATAAAATTTAAAGGACATATGTCACTAAGGCAAAATCTTCGGACTCTAACGATGGCAATATTTTCCCCTTTACTTTCTTTAAAAAGCACCTTTCTTTTTAACCCCATAGATTACTATCTCTTCTGTCCTGAATATTTGAAAATACCTGGAGGTGTTCTTAGTAGTAAGCTAAGAAAGTTTGTATTATTATATTCCTTCTTTACTATGGAATTGACAGTATTCATTGCCCTTAACAGTTACCTTTCAATGGCTTAAAAAGGTAAAAGTTCATATGTTTACCAATGCTTATTTTTTAAATCTCCCTTCCCCCTCTTTTTTTTCCTAATTAGAAAATCTACATGTACTGCTTTAGTGCAAATTAAGGATTTATCAGTTTACATAAGTGAAAACTCAGTAATGAACTTCCTTAAGACAGAGCGTGTTCCAGGGACTCAAGCCAAACTCTCAGGGCACCATGACATTTAGCAATCAATTCTCCTTTCTCTGTAGGGACTTCCTTCTTAAGTTCCACTATTTAGAGACTGTAGCCTCAGGCTAATATATTCCCAGGTTTAAATTAAAAAGAACAGAGAGAGAGCCAGATCCTCATAGCTCCCACATAATTCTCAGAATTCATTCTGATTCAGTGGATTTGGACACTTCATCCACATTTAATCACTGGGAGAATTTTATTTGTATAAAATTCATCATCATGTAGTGTTGTGATTGGGCCACATTTGTGCCACATGCTTTGTGCCCTATAGAAGAATGATTAGGTCCCAAAGGACATGATGGATTCGGTTACAAAAAAGAATAAATGCATTCTGGGATGGCCAAAATAATAACATATTCTCTACTTTGTACAAGGCTTTCATAATTACCCTGTTGTCACTATCATCCCCACCTCACAGATGAAAAACTGAAATGCACCCAGCGGTGTGGTTAGGACTAAAATGCAGGTCTCCTCTCTTAGCTTGGTGCTGTTCCACTGGACTAGGTTGTGCTGCACAGTAGGATAAATGTTTATTTCTCTGAAAATGAATGAAAGAACTCTCCCCACCTCCCAATAGAAGAAACTGAGTGTCTGGGCTGAACCAAATATTAAATAGCAAGAGAATTTAATTTCTTTCTTAAAGACAAATAATAAAAGATTCCATATTTTCTTCCTGTAACCCAAAGGATTACGTATTTTGGTTCTGCACCTTATTGGGAAATCACTAAAATGCAAGTGTCCCAGTCATCAATTTATTTATACTTAGGGTCGTTACCTGCCCTTCCTCCCTTCCTCCCTCCCTCCCTCCCTTCTTTCCTTTCTTCCTCCCTCCCTTCCTCCCTCCCTCCCTTCCTCCCTCCTTCCCTCCCTCCCTCCCTCCCTCCCTCCCTTCCTCCCTCCCTCCCTTCCTTCCTTCCTTCCTTCCTTCCTTCCTTCCTTCCTCTTTCTCTCTCTCTTTTTCTCTTTCTTCTCTTTCTTTTACTTTCTCTACATTGAAATACATTTTCAACACCCTTAATTTTCTAAGACCCCAAGACTTACGAGGTAGCTTTGACCATGGGAGGGTGAGAGAAGTCAGGATATTCCACTCCCCCCTTTACCCCTAACCTCACCCTGCTTCCTTTGGTGTCTCCTCCATAGGTAAGTTCTCTTTATGCCACTACATCCTGTTGGGTAGCTCCTACCTCACTAGCTCTATCTCCTGTCAGAGAGACTCTCCCACTTCCAGCCCTGCCCAGTCATCCATCAGTCTGCTTCTGCCTTCTGAAATACCTTTCTTCCCTCTGCCTTCCATCCCTAGAGGCTGTAGGGACATTCAGCTGTTGCTAATTTCTGGGTTGCTTTTCATCCTGTGTTAACAATACTTCATGTTAAAGTACATCTGTGTAAAATTTGGAGTGGTTTCTGCTTTTCTCGCTGATGCTTGAGTGATAAAGCAGGGTATATTAATTAACAACTATTTCATATCTAGCAGATCTATTTATCTAACATGGTAAGTCTGGGGAGAGAACATGACTAGCTGAGTTGAAAATGAGATGTTTTACAAGGATATTGAAATGAATGGATAAAATGAATTAGTTCCTACTCATATGACTAAATTTGCTTAATTGAGTAACCAAAAAAACTTATGTAGGGATCTCCTTTAAGATAAGATCTTACTTTAACTCCAAGCCAGGAAGGGCTTCTGAAATTTCTCCACTGTCAAACCATAGTTACTGAAGAAGGAATGGAGCCAAGATTTCACTTCTGTTCATATAACCTAAGAAGTATTTAACTGTGTGAAGTACTATCAGGCCAGTTTTGGAAGAACATGAGCTGCTAGTATTTTGTACACAACACTCTGACCATCTTATTTATGTGAGTTAAAGAAGTCAAGCCAAGAGTGAGGAAAATGGAAAATAATGGAGAACAAGTCACCATAATACTTAATAATAAAAAAGACCTGGCTGGTGTAGCTTAGTGGATTGAAGGCGGGCCTGCAAACCAAAGGGTCACTGGTTCGATTCCCAGTCAGGGCACATACCTGGGTTGTGGGCCAGGTCCCCAGTAGGGGGCATGCAAGAGGCAACCACACATTGATGTTTCCTTTTCTTTCTCCTTCCCTTCCCCTCTCTCTAAAAGTAAATAAATAAATCTTTAAAAGAGGAAGTTATATTATGGATAAACCAAGTAGCTGTGCCCTATTTTTTTCTAAATGACACAGCAGAACATATTATCAGAGACTCCTATAGAGGACTCTTACAATTAAAAAATTATCTCAGTCAGACAAGCACTGAACACTATAGATGTCGCTACAGATCTCTGCTGTTGATTCACCCTGGTTTTAGTGAAGAACACAGGAGACATTTGTTGCACAACCATAAATCACTTATTGCCTTGACCAAAAGCCTAAGAAAAAATTAAACAGGGTGAATGTACTCTCTAGTACATGCATCCTGACACTTTATTTGAGGCTCTTCTCTGGTCAAGTCAGTGTCCTATAATAAATATGTAACTGCTGTAGCAGATATGTTATATTTTGCTCTCTGCAAAGAAATAGTGTTGTACCAGGGTAAATTACCTCGTAAGTTGTGTCTTGCTTTTTAATTGACAGCACTTCTGAAAATGGCAATTTTTTCATTGTTTCAAAGACACAATGTTATATCTTGGAGTAGTTTGACAAAATTAGCACTATGGCATGGCACACATTTCAGCATTGATTTTGACTCTAGAGTCTTTTTAGACAGACTAGAGATATTTTAAAATTATCTTTAGCTTAGTAATAAAAAGTTATTCCTTTTTATGGATAGAAGCTTCTAAAAGAAACATTGTTTTCCTCTGGTGCTTGATTTTCTTGGAGAATATCCTAGCAAATTGGCAGTCTGGCCCAACTATAAAAATACTAACCACGGTTCCTGTATTCTAATAGGTTATTCTTAAGATACACCTACATTTGGGCCCTACTAATTGAGTATAGGAGCCATATATGTTAGTTTCCAAACCCATATCTGTCTGTTGTGCTCTTATAATAATTACAAAATATAATTACACATTATAAAATTTTAAACATATCAAGACACTTACTTCAATAAAACACTAATTAGAATGCTCTGGAAAGACTTTGTAAACATGAATTACAAAAAAATTGACCTTGGAATAAGGTATATTGGCGACAAGATTATTTTGTCAAGGAAAGGGTATGGGGATTGTTTACAAAAATCTAAAAGTGTTGTGTGCTCAGATTTCTTTACAATCATTTTCAAATTCTTACTTTAAGTGTTTTAAAGTTGTTAGAGAAGACATTATTCTGATCACCAGATTTATACACTGAGAAAAAACCTTGGTTCTAAATCAAAAGATTAGTGAATAAAGGTATATTTGTAACTTTTTAAAGCATCATAGTATTAGTACTGCAAAATGCACTAATCTAAAATGTTGTATATACAAAATTCAATTGTGATTTTATCTGTTCAAACACCAGCCATCGCCTGTCATGGACTCGGCAAATAAACTTTCTAAAAAGTCTTGTTTTTTATAAGGTTTCCACATACCAGTTCACTTAAAAGAAATGAAAGCTTTGGAAAGAGACCCATGAATATAGCATACTGGTAAAAATGCACTTCTTGGCACTTTTCCTGGGGTCACCCAAGGGAAAATATGTCTGCCATTCCACAGCAAGCATAAAATTTTATTCTGACTTTCAGGCAAAACACCAGTGTAATTGACATGTCCGACTAATCAGATGAATATAACACATGATAATTTCTTTTCCTCTGTGACTAAGAGTGATATGCTTCAGTGGTTCTCGCAGCATGCATGAGGCTACCCTCTTGTATGCACATAGGTGTTTGAGTAATACATTGTGAATACCAGCACAAGGCTCTCTCTCCAGATGTGGTGAAGTAATTGAAGCAATTGCCATGTGAGTGGCTGGCCACCACATCTGTATATTTCTCCAGGCTGCAATCAGTACCAGATGTTCTACCAGATGATGGTTTATGATGCCACAAGGTATTTCTGACAATCCTAGTGAGGATGCAGGCCCTATGCTAACTTTATCTTGCTGCATGACAGCCAGAACCAAGAGGAGACAGTGTGGTGACCAAAGAGCCTCATCCGAAAAACGCCACTCATTCTTGCCACGTTAACAGATACACAGGAAGAAGAAAGAAGTAACAATCCCTGTATAACCACGGAAGTCACTAGACTTAATAAAATTCTCTAATATCATGTCATTGTCCAAATTCTTTACAATTGAACTGTCTATTGTATCAGCCACTGGTGAATATCCTAAAATTTTTGCTTAAGTATATTGCTTATTTTGGTTACATGCTCTTAATTTTATAATATATATTTGAGTCATTGTGGAGGGCTCTGTAATTTTCACTCAGAATGTACTTTTATAATTTTATTAAATTGTATGTCTATGTTTTAAGTAAATATGTGACCTACTTGTTGATATCATTTCAAGTAACTCGTTTCTCTGAAATACTTTTGTAAAATCATTCATTTCATACATATTTATTGAGTACTCTCATGTTCCAACAGTGTCATAGGCTTTGAAGATACAACAATAAATAAAGTAGATAAAATCTCTGTCTTTATGCAACTAAAATTAAAACAACAGAGATTATATTTTCATGGGGGAGCTTACATTCTATTATAGAAATGCATTCTAATGATCTATTATAAAATTAACACCTATGTATAGAAGAGTATCAAGGACATGAGATGTGACTAAGAAGGGTAACAAGGGTTCCTCCCTGCACGGGAGGTTGACCCGGCTCTTCAGGGCAATGGCCTCAGAAGCTACAATGATGTTGGCAGCTGTGTTGTTGGCCTGCTGACTCACTCTCAGTGCTGAAGGGAAGACAGAGCTGCTGTCATCATGGAGACAACCTCTGCTCTGGTACCTCTTCAAGGAGTCTAAGTCCTCCACAGGGGCCAGAATCCCTAAAGGCTACAGACATGTGTGGGCCTTGGTAATGCATAATAAGCATCCCCAGCCTGAAGTGACTCTAGGGAGTGAACAAGGCCCTGACAACCTTCTCAGGTCATAGCTAGAGCCAAGTATCCCCACCCTCCAGAGCTCAAATGAGACTGATTGAATTGACTTAGGCATTGAATAGACATCCCAGTTCTTCCCTTGTCTAACTTCAGCAAGTTTCCTGGCTCCATTTCTTCTGTGCCTAGGATGAACTTCTCCAGGAAAGGGAAACCCCTGGCTGGCCAAGAGCTTCAAGCCTTACCTGGCTTGTATCATCCTGGGAAAGCAGGAATGTCTAGAGGGCAGTAGTGAGTCAGGGCTTGGAATGTAGTGTCTGGTGTGCAAGGTGGGCACCAGGCCAGGTTGTTGGCGGTGGGCCTTCAGTGATGGGCCCTGGAAGGCCCTGCTGTGGTTCTGTTGAAGATAAGCCATGAGACTATTTGAATGCTCCCTGTGGTTATAGAGTTGTAGGATCTGATGAACTGAGAGTAACCCAAGGCTGGAAAGCGGCCAGAGCTCTACCTAGAGGAAGAAGTGCTTCTCTAAACAGGAGAGACGTTTCAAAGGGTACTTGGTAGAGAATGGGTTAGTGGCTAGTGAAATGAGTCAGATGGTTTTGGGGTTAAGATAAAGGAGGATCCCGGGAGCTCAACCCCAACTAGATTGTGCAGAGCACCAGAGGACCCATTCCAGGCTAGAGGAGTTCATGATTCTCAGTTCTGTGAAATTTTATAGTCCTCCACACAAAAGGCAGGTCATGAGGACTAGATGACTTCCTAACACTCTTTACCCCTTTTGGATTTTCTCCTTTTGGAGGATTAATACATTTACTTATGACCTTATTCCTGAGAACATGTGGCATAAGGAATGGGATTCAGAGGAATAGGCGCTGCTTCTACCTGTCACAGAGCCTGGAGCTGTGGGCTATCTGAGACCAGGAGCAGGAGGTTGAGACATCTCTGTATCTCCTACCTGTAAAGCAGCGTAGCAAGCTGTGGGAGGGGGGCAAGCCCAGAGCAGGCCTTGCATTTTACTAATACAACTAATCTAGTGCTTACTCAACAGTTACATGGAACTCCCCTGGGTTAGCAAGGAGTAACCTCTCCTCCTTGGTCCCTTCCATCCTACTCCATTAGGGAGGAAAGGTCTAATGTTTTATGAAACTCTAGTGTTTTACACTAGTGAGAAAACCAAAGATTATCTATATTTATGGAAATAATAATAAAATAGAATCATGGTTTTTAGAAAGTTGTCCCTATTCTTACTACCTAAAGGTAGACCTGCTAAATATTTTGACATCTTCCTTTTTACTCTGTATATTTCTCATTGTTTAAACCTTAATAAGTATACAACTTTTGCCATTTATTTTTTAAAATTTATCATTACCACACAACAATTTGTCATTCACTAAAAGCATTGCATATTCAGCATTTTAATAATTGTATTATATTGCATGATCCAAGATTTACTTATCAATTTACCTATTGTTGGGTATTTATATCATTTCCAATTTTCCCACTCTGAACAATGACTCATAGTTTGAAGTGATAACAACCAAATAAGGGTTTGTTTTTTTTTTTAACCAGAAGCTAGATTAGGTAAGGAATGGATCTTTCCCTAGCCAAAGGAGGAAATACAAGCCTTATAATATAATTTTGAAATTCTGTCTTCCAGATCTGTGAGAGAATTCTATTGTTTTAGGCCATCCAGTTAGTGACAATTTGTTTCAACACTCACAGGAAACTAGTACACTTGGCTGTCAGTTAATATTTCCAAGTGGCTAATGAACTCATCTGTGTAAGATGAAGTCACCTTGAGGTAAGAGTCCTCTCACCTTGGGGGATACTGATGATTTGTCGGAGATGCTGCAATGCCCTCCTCCTCCCCACTGTCACCACCTTCATTCATGCATTTGTCAGCTGTGTCAATACCAAAGGTGTGACCTGGTGTTCTCCAGTTCTCCATTTATCTTCTCTTAACCATTGTGGGATGTATCATGGCTAGTCAACAGGTTTCAACTTTTTATGCTGGCCTCCTCTCTCTCTCTCTCTCTCTCTCTCTCTCTCTCTCTTACATACTGGTCACCCCTAGTTTTGCTCTCAGAATGGTTTCTCAGTAGCAAGTGATAGGTTAGTACCTACATTCTGCTTCCTATATCCTGACTCAAATTATAAAAAGTGTTCCATAATCAGTTAGCATTCTTCTTGTCTACTCTAGAATAATATGTAATATTACCCCAACTCATGATTACAATAATCCATAGTCACCAAAAACGCTTTATTTGATGCCACATCTCATTGAAGGAAGATAACCAACTCCCCTAGAAGTTCCTTTAATTGCACCAAGCGCTTCATTCAGCACAGGCCCTTTTTGCTTAGATCCTCACTTCTGAAATCACATTTTTCCTTTCTGCAGACGTGGGGATCCTACAAGACAACAATGGATTATCTTAGTTAGAGAAAACTTTACTCATTGACCAATAGACTTAAACAGAAAGGTGAGTATAAGTCAATAATTATGGGTGATTATTGGCACAGCAACTAAAGGACTTCTTCAGAACTATTAATAGGTAAGTGAGTGTATCATGGGGAGATTAAACTGATTCTTTAAAAAAAGAAAGCATGGCAAGATAAAAGGAGCTACAATTTCTGAGTCAGAAATAAATTTAAAACCTGGCTCAATTCATTAACTCTATGCAATGTTTAGATTAGTTTTCTTGTTGATAATATAACCATATTTAGTTGAAACTTTGAAATAATATGTGACATTCCCATTAAAGTGCATAATACATAGTAGCCGCGCTGTTAGTATTACAACTAGTGGTTTTTAGAGCTGTAATCCCCCTTTAACCGAAGACAGCACATTCCAACACCTCCAGTGGATGCCTGAAACTGCAGATAGTACTAAACTCTACATGTATTATGTTTTTTTCCTCTATATTCATGCCTACAATAAAGATTAATTTATAAGTTAGACACAGTAAGAGTTTGACAATAATAATAACAAAGTAGAACAGTTTTAATAAGATAATATGTGGTCTTTTTCTCAAAATATCTTATTGTACTGTGCGTACAACATGGATATGCTGGACAAAGAGATGATTCATGCCCGGAGTGGGACAGAATGAAATAGCACATGATTTTCATGCTATCATAATGGTGTGCAATTTAAAACATATGAACTATTGCTAGAACTTTTCATTTAATATTTTTAGACTATAGTTGCCCAGGTACCTGAAACCATAGAAAGCAAAATGCACATAAAGGGAGACCAGTCACATGCCCCATAACAAAGTCTTGGTCAATGACAAGCTGCATACTCAATGATGGCCCTATAAGATTGCAATGAAGCTGAAAATTCCTATCACCTAGTGACATCACAGCAGTTGTAACGTTGTAATCCAATGCATTACTCGCAGGTCCGTAGTGATGCTGGTGCTTCCAATCATGGAAAAGTATAGCACATACAATAATGTACAGTTTATAACACTTGCTAATGATAATAAGCAACTATGTTACTGGTTTATGTATTTACTATAGTATACTTATACAATACCTTATACTGTACTTATGCTACAACATATCGTTACTTTATAGCATATGTATTTTACTTATCAAAAATGTTTTCTGTAAATCAGTATGCTGCGTTAAGCCATTAACAATCTCATACATCTTGTGTTTCTTCTGTGTCTTAATTGCATCATTTTCTCTTGCGCTTGATTTAATCTCACGTTGGCCTCTAAGCATGCAAAACCCATGGCTAATCTTGCCAATAAGAAGATATATCATATGATTGACCTGGAGACAAAACTAAGAGTGATTAGAGACTACGGTGGTGGAAAATTAGTGAAGGTTATTGCTCGCCAGTCAGGTATGTCCCCTTGTACCATAGCTCTAATCCTGAAGAGCAATAAGAAAATGATAAAGCTGTTAAAGAATTTTCTTCATGGAAGGCAATGAGACTTAAAAAAATTCAAGAAGGGCTTAGATCAGACATGAAAAAACTTCCAGTGACCTAGATTGAAGACCAGACACAGAAACATATTCCTCTGGCACCATGACAGTCCTGACCAAAGCAAACGTTTTGTGATGTTGAAATAAAAGCCTGCACCTGATTACAACTTTAAGTTCATTGCTAGTCTGGGTGGTTTATATAGTCCAAGAATTGTAACGTTTTCATCATGTGAAAGTGAATGGTTAGTCTGTGAGTGTTGATATGAAAGCAATGGAGGAATTTTTGGAAACTCTAGATAAAACTGACTGTGGAATAAAATTACTTGCTAGAACAAATATTCCATATTGATGAAAACTCCCCATTATGGAAACAGTTGCCTGAAAGGATTTTTATCTATAAGAAGGCCAAGTCAACGCCAAGATTCAAGGTTTTAAGGACAGGATAACAGTCTTATTTGGGAGCAATGCTGCAGGTTCTAGATTGAAACCCTTTGTTATTCGGTACAGTGCAAACCCCGGTGCCTTCAAGCCTACCAATAAGCACACAGGGCCAGTGTACTACAGGAACAATAAGAAGTCATGGATGACCTAGCTCCTCTTCCAAGATGCCCTCCTGAATTTCTATGCTAGTGAAATGGAGAAGTATTGTTTGAAGAATAATGTATCTTTCAAGATTTTATTATTGATAATGCTCCCAGACAGCATCCTTTTATTGGTGATTTTCATCCCTGTATAGTAGTGGTATTTCTCCTCCCTCATTGAGTCAACCAATGGATCAGAGTTATAGCAAGTTTTAAAGCTTACTACCTGAGGAGGTCCCGGCTATTGCTGCAACTGAAGAAGACACTGAGGAGACACTGATGAAATATTGGGATGATTACAGCATGTATGACTGCATTAAGAACTTGCTTAAGCTTAAGGTGATGTCATTGAAGAGTATACGAATGAAATCTGGAAGAAGATACTATCACCTATAAGAAGAAATTATCATCTGTAATTTCAAAGTATTTGCCAGAGATGAGAAGGCTGCAAAATCGAGAAAGCTGTGGTTTAGATGGCAAACAATTTTAACCTGGGTGTGGATGAATCAGACAAGAAGCTCCTAGAGGTGGTTCCTGAGGAACTGACTAATGAGGAGTTGCTGGAACTGGAGCAGGAATGCACAGCTGAAGAAGAACAAAGACCAAGAAAAAACTGCAGGAGAAGAAAAAGAAGAACATCTAAGAAAATTCACAGTGAAGAGTTTGGCAGAAGATTTTGCAAACCTCAACAAGCTTTTTAAAATATTTGAAAACATGAACCCCAATAATGAACAATTCCAATGACACAGCAGAATATTCATGGTGCAATAACAGCTTATAAGCAAATCTACGATGAAAAAAGAAACAAACCAAGAAAACCACCATGAACATATTCCTGAAAAGAGTGACACCTCCTCAAAAAGAGCCTGAGGCAGGTCCTTTAGGGAGTATTCCAGAAGCAGGACTGTTACCATAGGAGAGGGCAGCTCCATGCATGTTAAAGCCTCTGGAGATCTTTCGGTGTGGCAGTACGTAGAGGTGATTTGGGTTCTGTGTAGGCCTAGACTAATGTTTGGCCTTGGTGCTGGCCAAAAAAATTCAAAATTAAGAAAATAGAAAAAATCTTATAGATAGAGATAAAAAGAAAGGGAATAGTTTTGTATCGCTATAAAAGGTATTTGGATTTAAAGCTAAATGTTATTACAATAGAAAAGAGTCAAAAATGTTTTAAAAATTTATAAAGCTTATAAAGTAAAATAGTCACTGTAAGCTAAGATTAATTTATTATTGAAGAAAGAAAAATATTTTTAAACCCATTTGTTGTAGCCTTAGAGTATTGCGTTTATAAAGTCTACAATAGTGTATAATAATGTCCCAGGTCTTCACATTCGCTCATCACTCACTCACTGACTCACCCACAGCACCTTCCTGTTCTGCAAGTTCCATTCATGGTAAGTGTCCTATATATATGTACAGTTTTCTACACTGTATTTTTATACCTTTTATGCTGTATTTTTACTGTATATTTTCTGTCTAGATACACAAATACTTATCATTGTGTTACAGCTACCTACAGTCTTCAGTATGGGAACACGCTGTACAGACTTGTCGCCTGGGAGCAATAGGCTATATCCCATGTAACCTATGGTGTGTGGTAGGCCGTATCATCTAGGTTTCTTTACGTTCACCCTGTGATGTTCACACAATGATGAAATCTCCTAACGACTGTTTTCTCAGACCCTATCCCAGTCACTAAGCAATGCATGACTGTACTGTTCTTTCTACTGATAGCCAAATACCTTAACGCTAACTTTCTGAAACAGTGAAATAATTTCTCCTGTTGTTGTGGGTTGGCTAGGCATTTCTTCTGGTCTGAGCTGGCTGGCTCCATGGGAACCGGATGATCTAGGGCCTCAACTGGGAAAGCTAGGATGCTGGGACTTTTCTTTCCATAGGGTCCCTCATCTTCCAGTTGGCTAGCCTGGGCTTGTTCAGATGGTGCGAAAGGCTTTCTAGAATCAACAATGTCAATCCTCAATAAGAAAACACTGTTCATGTGTCTCCTCATGCTCCATCGACTAGAGCAAGTTACAAAGCCAACCTCAGATTAGAAAGGCAGAAAAAAGACTCTACCACCTAATGGGAGAAGCTACCAAACCACATCTCAGAAGGCATACACAGAGGGAAGAAAGGAATTGTGCTCATTTTTTTTACAATCTGCTACAAAAGCCAATGAAAAAATGAAGCTTATGGATATAAACTAACTCACTAATGTCAGGCATGACTGGTACAAAATTGTGAAATATCTATCTATCCATCTCCTTTATTCATATAAAATATAAATAAAATAGAAATTTAACATGATTTTATGAAAATATATGAATCGTCAGTACTTTATTTGGAGAAAAAAGCTGCATTTGAGAATCATCTTATTCATATGAATGCATACAGTTAATTCTAATGTTAATAGGACCCTTGTGAGTTCATCCAAGAGCAGAATTTGGCCCACTGTGCATGCCACTCACTGCCTTTATTTACATTATAAATTACCACATTTTATTATGTCTACTACCATATCATCTCCATGATAGTCTATTATTTTAATATAATATGTTAAAATGGAATTAGCAATTAAATTACTACAACATTATTCATAAAACCTAAAGTGTTTGACCTCAATCTCTTGAAGCAGGGGGATTCATAATTGACTAAATTTCTATCCATGTATGTACAACATGCATGGACTTCTTTAATTGTACTTGGTATTTTCTTGATGTGGATGTGCTCAGAAATTCTGCTTTAATTCTATTCATTTCTTATGAGGGGGACTAAGTTGTATTTGGGGCATCATCTGAGTTCTTGTTTAGATTATCAGGTTTGAAGATGCTTGCCCCATAGAGTCTGTCTACTTTATTTAAATTCAGTTATCTTCAATTTATTTTCTTAATTTGTTATTTTATATAACTACTTGTAATTTCCATCACATATTCATTTAAAAAATAATATGTTCTTCATTACCTTCATGTTTGCTTATGTACATATATGTTGGAAGCTCTTGTGTAGTGAGGACTATACTTTTTATGTCATTACATTTCTTGTAGTACCAGTCAATCTAGTAAGTGCTTAGAATAGACTCTGGTACTATTACTTTTTTAGAGCTGTTGTAATAGGGCTGCTGTCTCTTCACAGCTACCAGTAGTTTTCCTGCAATCTTTGCTCTTTCTTAGTTGGCACCTGCATAACTCCAATCTCTGCCTTTATCGTCCCACAACACTCTTCCTGTGTGTGTGTGTGTGTGTGTGTGTGTGTGTGTGTGTTTTCTTCACGTGGACATCTTCTTACAAGGACACCAGGCATCTGGTACACCATTATGATTTCATCCTAACTGATTATGTCTGAAATGCCCCTGTGTCCAAAAGAGGCCACATTCTCAAGGTACCGGAGGTTAGAACTTCAACACGTCTTTTTGAGGGCACACAATTCATCCCTTAAATGTAAGTAAGTAACACATATTTGTGGAATAATAAACAAATGTGGAATTTGGCTAGATGATATTTTTTCATGGACTTCTACTAAGTCTACAAAAAAGTTGTGGCTGAAGTAGATGAGTGAGGAAAGATCATTGTCAAAAAATAATTTATGAGGTTCGACTCTTTAAAAAAACCTATTGGAAAATGTTCAACCTCACTAATAGAGAAAAAATATGTAGATTCATAGCACAATCATAGGGGTCAGAAATCGTACTTCACAATGTGGAGAATAAGAAACAACAGATTTCTGCATTTTCTTTGCAATCACAGATTTACTTTCTTAGAGAAGTTTGCTGTGATCTTTTCTCATGGGTCAGATTGCTCTACTGTTGTGGTTTATCTACCACCGTGTATTTTACATAGATAAAAGTGCGCTGCAATTCTGATTTTACATATATTCATGTCAATATTTGATTATTGCTTTCACCAGTGGGCCCTAAGTTCCAACATGATTATTTCTATTTGTATTCCTCTTTATATCTGTAACACTTAGCATAGCACTTGATAGTAGGTTCTCAATAAGTATTTGTTGATAAATGAATAAAGGAATTAGTGAAATAGCTATAGAAAATATTTGTTATTGTACTTGTTATAAATTTTCATATACTTCCTTATATTATTATGTTTAAGTTATTATAGATTTTAAAATGTTTGTTTAATATTGTCAAATAAAACATAAGCAAGGTTACAAGGGCAATATTTATTTATTTAGGTGAACCAGGTATTTTCAAGCAGTTTACCAGCATTCAGTTGCACATAAACATTTAATATGGTAATTACAATTAGTAATTATGTACTCACTGTATGAACTCTTTCTCTTGGAAGGACTATAAGTAATCCCAACTTAAGTAACTAGATGTACTTAAAAGTTCTAATTCTAAAATTTGTATGTTTTTATATTAATTTTAAATTTATGTTGGCTTGTATCTTCCACATTTAGTCTAATTTAGTGTTTCCTGTATACACTGAAATTAGGCTAGAATGTACTTTACACACACACACACACACCAGAGCCAGACTGATACTAATTATTCCCCTTCAGTTCCAAGTAAATCATATTGTCCTTATAATTGATGGAGTCACCTTACTAATCCATGCTGCTAAAAATGAATTAACTTGTTCTGATATTTTAGAGAATGTCTAATTATTTAATTATCTCTATTATGTGAATAAAGCTATGGTGAATTCCCTTCCTAGAGGCCTCATGCTCTTCCTTAGGGATAAGCTTCATTTCAATGTATAGCAAGCTCATGAACACACACTCACATATCATAGTGATATAATGTTACAGAGCAATTTTAATTAAAACTATTGAGAATATGTTGTTGTTGTATTTTAAAATCATCTTCCTCTGAGAATGATATAAAATGGTGATGTGTGCACTCCAGTGGGAGACCCAGCAAATGGTAGCTCTTAGTCACTTTCCTGAGACCAGGCAAGGTTCGTCTCCAGTCCCTGGCTGGGCTCTTGTGGGAATCGAAATTCCACACTCCTGGCTTGACATCAGTGCCATTTCCAAATGTTACCATGGTGATCACCTATGCAGCATTACTAACCCTTCTCACAACAGCTCAATTTGAGTTTCAAGTTTCACATTTCCATGATTATGGGAGGGTAATTATTTCATTACTCAAGGGAAGAAGATTTAGGAGGTAAATAGCTCTTCATTAAATCTTAAATGATTCTAGTCTTTTTGGGCCACAGAAATGCCAAATATTAAAGTGATGAAATTCAAAAGAGTAAAACATGACTGGGAATTGAAAAAATTCAATTTTTGAGTAGTATTATCATAAATATTTTTTCTCTAGTGAAAACATCTTGTGGAACGTACAAGTATATTGTGTCAATAATTCATGATTTTAAATAATTTCCATGTAAAATGAATGCATGAGAATGTTTGTTTATATACTTGAATAGAAATGCCTATACAAAAGAGGGATTTTATAAACTGACCTGGCTTGGAAGAAGGTATTGTCATATTCTATAAGGAATATTCTCTTCTATGCATCTAAATTAGAATATTATTATAAAATAAAGGATTTCCATTGCACCAATTGTTCTTCTACAAAGAATTGTTTCCTTTATATACTGAGGTTTGAGGCTGATGTAGTTGAAAAATAAATATTTATGAGCAATATTTCAAAGTATACTTGATTTTACAAAATGTCATGGGACTGTTGAGGATTAAAGATATTTGAAAAGTATTTAAAATATAAAAATTAGCTGTTTACACCATGATGACCCACTGCAGTACAAAAGAGAGCACGATGCATCTGAATGTCTGAACCGCAACTGCACTGGAGGAGATCTTGAAATGTCATGAATTTTTAAAAAGATTTTATTTATTTATTTATTTATTTTTTAGAGAGAGGGAAAGGGAGGGAGAGAAACATCTATGCGAAAGGGAGACTTCTATCAGCTGCCTCTCGTATGCACCCTAACCTGGACCCAACCTGCAACTCAGGCATGTGCCCTGACCGGGAATCAAACCCATGACCTTTTGTGTTGTGGGATGGCACCCAACCAACTGAACTACACCAGTTCAGTCTGCCATAAAATTTTTATCCCCAAAATGTTTTGCTGACCCATACCAAATTTACCTCAGTTTTGTCCACTACAGGACAAACAATTTTAACCACATCATGTTCTTTCTAAAGATGTTTTCACATTTTTTCTGTGTTGCCTCTGCAAAGAAAGTCCATTAAAGATTTGAAAAGATAATTAAATATACATGGAAAGTTAACTCCTATGTGACAGAGGGTGTGAAGTTCAATATTAGTGATTTCATTTTGACCTGTCTGAGATTCTACGGTTGTATGATGCCCAGACTTAGGCAGGGCAAGAAGAAATCCAATCAGAATATTATCTCAGAGGAAAGACAATATTATTTTTAGCCCATTTCTCCTTGTCTTGGTCTTTAATATTTCCGACTTTTGCATTAATTTACCTGTAGTAGTGACAGTTTTTTCTTTCTTTTTAGTTTAGAGGAAGGAAAATTAGTCAGAATTAATTGTTAGAAGGCTCACTGATTGAGTAATTAATTAATTAAAAATTATTCATCCATAAACCTCTGGAGAAGTGAAATGGAAGGTTAAGAGATTCAGAGTGGCTGTAGTCATCAGTGCCTCTTCACTTATTACTTGTACATAATCCATTACACATTCACATCTCAGAAAGTATAGACTATAAGGTGAACAAGCACATATAGTAACTGCCCACTACCAAGAAAATCATGTCAGTCATAGAACCACTCAAGGGGTTTTAGGGTTTTAAAAGCTTGATTCAATGTTTTAATATAAGTAGAGCCCTCTTGACTCTGCAGAGCCCCGAGGGGCATCATGGTCCAGAGTAGAACAGACAACCAATGACTTAAACAAAACACGTCCCAGTGAACTGGCTGTCTGGATGCTCCTCATCCTGTGTCTCCACCTGGAATTTCTGATGGCCTGCTCTCATGCAAGTTATGTCTGTGTCACTCTCTGAGGACCCTTCCCCCAACCCTGTTCCTACTATCCCAGGATCTTATTGAAGGGACATGCAAAATCCCACTCAGGCTTTAAATGAAGTCATTTAAATATCTTCCATCCAAACGCTGCAAGTTTGTGTGTATGTACATGCAAGGGAGTCTGGGGTCAGGAACTCACCTTACCTAACAAAATGCCCGCTGAGTTGTTTACTTTCAAATGAAAACTGCTCCTTCTTTTAAAAAAATCATTAAAGTATAGTTGACACACAATATTATATTAGTTGCAGGAGTACCACAGAGTGCTTCAACATTTATATACTTTACAATGTGATCACTCCAATTAATCTGAAACCACGGAAAGTTATTTGCAAAAAATTTCCTCTGCAGCTGGGTGAAACTATAGCCAGTTTTTAAAAGAATATTTTTTTTCTCTACTCTAAATTTGTTATCTATAAATTTTGGTTAAAAACAAGTGCTGCTAGTGTATCCAATCACCACTATGCACGCAAGTATTTTAAAGTTTTGTCAATTATTCATTGATAAAGCTGAAAAAAAATTTTGTTGCCATTTATCTGAATGGCAACAAAACTTTGAGGTCACATGCAGTTTTGTGAGTGTTAGAAATATAAATGGATAAGGGGCCTCTGAGTCAATAAGGTGAGAAAGCACCCAACTCAGAGCTTCTTACTTCAGGTTCTTTTCAAGGTGCATTAGCAGGGCAAGCTAATAATCACGGGAGCTTAACATAGTGACTTTTATTTCTCACTAAGGCAGTTTTCTGGGTGACACTTTGGCACAACTCTCCTTGATGTGGTGGTATCTCACTGGACTTGTGGCTTTTCCAAGAATTTTGCCGCAGGGGAGAGAGAGTGGAAAACTGGGCCAAGGCTTTTTGTTGGCTGAGCCTGGAAGTCCATGTGTCACTCACTCATATTTTACACAGAACTACTAGCCTGAGGTCCCACCTAACAGCCACGGGCTGGGGGCCAGGAAGAAAATGAGAACTAACATTGACAAGTCCTAGATGAGTATCTGGAAAAGGTCAGGAGAACGTATGAGGAAGGGGAGAAAGCCTAAGCCACAGAAAGGCACTTCTTTATTCTCATCAGCTATCACTGAGGTTTTACTATTTTATGCTTCTGTAGGATGGAGTCTGTAAAGAGACAATAGCAAGCTTCTCGAAAGTGAGAAAGCAGCCTGTGTTCCGTAGCTTGTAGAGGACAGGAACAGGGACATGGCAGGAATTTGAAGGATACCAAAACTATGCCCTTTGAAATGAAAGAAAACCAGTCTACCAAGCATTATACTGTGCCTACCGAATGAAGCACTGTGAGAGGTGTGACCGTACTATTCAGTTAGTGTGGACTGATGGCTGCTACCAGGCCGTTACTACCTGAGCAGGAGGATTAACTAAAATAACCTCTTAGTTTCATTTTGTGCTAACAATTACCAACTACCCTAATTAATTGCCAAAAAACTGTTAATAACCATGTCATCATAGACCATCATGTTAATGAGCTTTAAAAAGTAAAATCTGAAGAGCAATCTTGCCATTAATTTATCTGAACTAATTATAATGTAGGAATAATTCTCACAGCAGGTGAAAACCAAGAAAAAGCATGCTTTTGCAGGAAAGCAAAAACATTTTAGATTTGACATCAAAATTTTGGAAGAAAGAAAGAGCTTACTTTTGACCACAGGAGAAGTTTAAGTCTATTATTTTAAGTTTATTATTTTTGTTACAATCTCATTTTAATGAAATATTTGTAAAAATATCAAACAGCTACAGAAGACTTGCTGGTTGTTTTTTTTAATGGTGACAAAATGTATCAGATTCACTTTTATTTTCATGAAGAAATTATTTCCAGATTCAACAAGGCAGAGAAGGTGTTACACTTGAGAATCAATGGAAATTCATAAATCGTTGTTTTGTTTTGGTGCCACTAAAATTTATAGCTATGAAATGTAGCGTATGTTATTTCTTAGGAAGGTGGCCTGATGTATAAAAAGTGACAGACAGAAGGTCACTGCAGATGCACACTTTTTAGCCATTGAGTTGGGTCTGCTACTTTTACCTCTGGGAGCCGCAGGAAGCAACATTTGTACCAGGACAAGCTATTCTGGGCTGTAAGGAGCCTATCTCCATTCTTGACATGTGGTAAGTGTTTATTGTAACTATTACTTTTTAGTTTCTGTGGAATACCGTCTCTTAGTTTTTACCATTGTAACAATGGTTACTCACATTTTTTGAGTTTTATTACATTTCCTTTGAGAGAAAACCTTGTATTTATAAACTGATCTGTCCTATTATGTTAAAAAGCATTCAGAAAAATTCCAAAGAGGAATATATTTGCAAAGTTTTATGAATAATTTAAATAAATAATCTTATAACTCTTTCTATATAAGTAGGTGGTAGTTTTAAATTCTGTGTCTAGTGAAATCAAGTTTTTAAACATTTAATTTGCCATGAGTGAGAAAAGTTGCAGAGTCAGCATAGCTAGAAAAAAAACTGTATACTTTGATAATTTAGTTCTCCATGGGAGAGTAGCTAAAAGAAACCCGTTAACATTATTTAGAACAGGAAGACTCTCATGAACCTCATTGCCCATTCCAACCTGGGACAGAGAAAGAGAGGTGTAGAAAAGCACAAGGAAGCCTAAGTCACATAAAGTCATTAGCTTAAAGAAAATATTAATGGAAACTTTACTATGACATGCTTCTGTAGGGTTTTACCTTCATTTTGATTTCAGCAAATAAAAATTTGGAGGGTAGGCTTACTAATAACCTCATCTAGCCCAAACTCATGTGTCCACAAAGTGTTAATATCTTTTGTTAAGAAAATTACCCAAAACTTGCAAATAAAGCAAAGAATGACTGATGACTTTTCAATGTCCTTGTTTAACAGACTCACCAAAGAATTAATTTTGTAGCAGAATGTACCTGTATGACTTATTTGGTAGTTAATCACTTTTTTTACTATTTTCCATTTACACATTAACTTGTGTGTTTCTGGTTGATAGAAAAGATGATACCAAATGTTGTAGTTTAATTTCTGTATAGGACATTAAGCAGTTTTTACTTATTACCAAATCCATTTAAGCATTCTTTGACTGACTGATTATTGTTTTTTAATAATTTTTTAAAATTTATTTTTATCACATTTATTCCATTACCATTTATCTCCCTTCCACCTCCACCCATCCCCCATCCCCCCTGCAGTAACCACATTCTTGTCCACGATCATGAGTCCTTTTACTTTTTTGCTCAGTCTTTCCAGTCCCTAACAATGAACAAACTGAACTAATAGGCAAAATAGAGACAGACACATAGAGAGAAAGCAGGCTGATTATTGTTAAAATAAATTATTATGACAGTTGTTAAAGGACAATAAAGATTGTATTCGAGGGACTACTGCCATGGGGTTTTGCAGTAGGTGAGAAAGTACTGGACTCAACTCGCAATACAACAAGGGAAAGTGGAAATTTATAGCCAAGGAGCTGACTGTAAGAGTCAGTGGATGGAAAAGTACTAAGAGGAGATATCAAGGCTGAAGGGATTTTTGCTAAAATAACTTACCAGGATTTTTACGGAAGGCAGGTCAGGGTGATCAGTTATCACCTGGGGGGCTATGGAAGATGAGGACATTGATCGGATATAAGGGTGATTAGATATTGAGGAGGGCAGTGTCTTCTAACCTGATTCAGCAATATTCGTATTACAACTGAGTGGGACAAGCCAGACAAGGATGGACACGGAAGCCCACGGCAGAGGTTCAGAGGGCTCACAGGCACCTGACCACAGTTAGATCAAGGAGAATGTCATAATATAAATCTCTGTTTCTCAAAATCTCCTCTGAACTAAGCCTTCCATCTTAGTGGTTCCTTAATTAATTAATTAATTAAAACCTTTGGTATGTATTCATTTTATATCTATATGGGAGTCATGCTTTGATTTTTTAAACTTATATTTTAACCCCTCAATAATGAGCTCATTCTTATGTGAAGGTTTTTGAAACATAACTTTCAAAGTTGGGGAGGAGACAATGTCCCTCTACAGTGGACTGATCCAACTCCATGCTATCAGTCATTTTTAAAAACTTATTAGAGCATTATTTTACATGCATAGTAAAAATATCAATATCTGCAATATGTTCAATTAGGCAGTAACAACATATTGAGAGTTTTTCTTAGGAAAATTTCCATATTTTAATACTTTAGGAGATAAGGATTATAACAAAGCAGTTAAGTAAAACCACTTTATGTGTTCTGCAAATGTAAGATGTGGCATGATATGCATGCCATCATTTATTGCTTAGGTTGAGTGGTATTTTGATATTTTTTTAAATAAACATGTTAATAAGGAGAACAGCATAGAGGACAGAAAACAAAGTTTCTATTCTTAGAGTTAGCATTGCCAGTTAACATAATTTTGGAAAATGAACGAGTAGAGAGATGAGACAGTGATGAGTAGATCAAACATTATTTTATTTTTCCAGTGCTTTATATTTGACCCCTTTCACTCCTTTCACATATTAGTCTTGGTGGAAAAAAGAAAGAAAATGGGTAGTTTTAGGAGAACTAGTTATAAAGAGGCTACTTATAAAGAATGATATAAGGAAACCACAAGTGAGAAGCAGCCTGTAACAGTGGGTGTCTGCTACCCAGTGAGAGGGTATCCGATAGGTGCTGTGACCTTGAGCTGAGGGAGTTTCTTCCCCACAGGGAAGAAACAGTGGGAATGAATGTCAGACTTTTTTCAGCTCCTGCGGGTGCTCCCTATTGGCTAAATTCAACCAGAAACCAAAAGATAAGATCGCGCATTGATACAATTCATATTGGTCAGTCTCTTGGTGGGACAGAGTAGGGTGGAGATGGGTAAAAATTGCCCTACAAGGGAATACGGAAGATGTCCTGCACACCTGGCAAATATTCAAAAAGGATATTAGTTGCTAGTATATAGGATAAGAGAGGCCGACGTTGCAAGTCTTTTCTAGCTGGGATCAGAGGTTTGTGCAATCCAGTTTCGGGTCAAGGGAACATTTACGTGGCGTGACGGCACTTCAGGTCCAGGTAGGGGATCGGATCTGGAGGGTAGTAGGCAGTAAAGCTGGGGACAGTTTCCATGACCACACGTCGTTGAACTGAATTGTATTCTGAAAACAACGGACGTGGTGGCCGTGGGACAGTCCTTTTAACTCGTCTAGTTTTACCTTTCTTAATGTGTAAAACTAGAGTAGTAATGGAATGGATGTTTTATTTTCTCATAATTTTAAGTGGAAAAACAAAAACAGGAACAAATTTTTCACCAGTTTTTTATTGCCTTACTTCTAAGTACTGTTTTTTAAGAAGAGCAGCTAAAACAGCATCTTTTGTGTCATATTACTAATCAGTGAAATCTCCCGGAAGGAGGCAATCAACACCAGATTGTTAGGGTCACTTTAATCAGAGCTGTAATAGTTTACTCTATGAAGTTGATATTTACTCTATATGTAATAAGGAAGCAAAAAGTGATAAAATGGTCAGCTGTAAGAATTAAGCATTTATATCCAAATGAGGGAAAATTTTGTTTTAATTAGATCTTTCTCTTGAGTATAAAGAAAAAGGTAAGTTACAAAAGAAGCAACTCAAGCTTAAGTAATTTGAACGTGTACTCGTTGACCCGAAGAGAGAATGAGGAGATTGGTATTTAACCTGAGGTCATGTGCATTTCTAGCCTGGGGCCTGGAAGGCTTTCTCAGAATTTCACTCTGGAGATCAGTGCGTACAGCTTGATTGTCCCTGTCAAGTGTGTGCTTGGTTTGCTCTCTAGCTCGAATGCCTCTGCTGATTACTGGCAGCTTGAAATCATACTGAAAAAAGGATGAGGGCTCTTGATTAATCCCCATGCACAGTATCAACATATTATTGATTCATTATCAGAACATCATGTATTATTTCTTGGCAACTGGGATGGGTTGGAAGCAAATGTGACTTCTTCAAAACAGATAAAATCCAGTGAACATCTAAGTCTGGTAATTAATGTTCTTTTTATTGATAAAAGTCCTTTCACTACATAAAACACTGAAAATATTTCTTTTTTCTGAGAAGAATTGTAGGTTTCAATAGCTCCAGTTTACAACATTAAAGTAATCTATTATTATTTATGTGTTTAGTTTCAAAGGTAGTAGATAAATAAGTACTTTATGTTAAAGTGCATTTGATATTACGCACTTTACTATATAGCTTTTATTTATATTATTGTTAAATATATAGCTCTAAAGAGGCATGTAAACATTAATTTATTCATTAATCACTTATTTTTTCAACAGTCCATTTACTGAGACCTACTATACTCTATAGTAAGCACTAGGAATGCAAACCTGAACAATCACGGTTTAGATTCAGAGTTCACAAAGAACAGAAGAGATGGGCATGTAAACATATAAGTAATAGAAATATACACAACATAATGAAAGGATGCTTAATTCTTGCGGGGGATTTCAGAGAAAGTTGTAAAGTACCAGAGTCTGGGAAATAAATAGGTTCTACAGGCAGAAGAGAGTAGAAAGAGAATTTGGGGCAGAAGAAGCAGTTTATGAAAGGAAACTATTAGTTTCCTGCAGGGTACTGTAAGTAGCTAGTGTTTCTGAAGTCTACATTTCAAAAGTGAAGTATTGAGATATTAGGCTAGAAGGGTAGATGAGGGGTAGATTTTTTAAAAATTATTTTATTGTTGTTCACTTACAATTGTCTGGGATAGATTTTTGAGTCTTATCTTACTGCAAGGCAAGCTGGACTTTAGTTTAGTAGGCAATTGGGTTATGAAGAGTGGAATCAGATCTGCATGTTCAAAGATTACCCTGATACACTTGAGTGTTATATAATTGGAATTAAGGATTCTAGTCAGTCTGTCTATTAGAACAGGAGCATTGAGGAAATGCCTTGACAGTGGAAATGGAGGTGAGAACAGGGAATTCAGTGCGTACCTAGGAGATATAATTGGAGAGACTTAATTCAAATTGGATTTTGGGAATAAAGGAGTTGTTTACGATGACTCACAGGATTCCTTATTATGTCTGTTCCCTACACTTTGAGGTAGAAAAACACAATAGAACAACACAATTGTAGTGGTAGGAAGCAGATGTAAGAGATGGTGTGGGAAGTGATAGAAAGAAGTAAAGTTTTCACCTTGTTGACTTTAAGGGATGGGCGTCTAGTAGGCAATTCGATCTTTAATTTTTTTTTTATTTTCACCTGATTACTTGTTCATTGACTTAGAGAGAGGTAAAGGGAAGAAGAGAGAGAGGGAGAAAAACGTGTGAGAGAGAAATATCAGTTGCCTCTCACAGGCGCCCGACCAGGGGTCCAAATCCATAATCCAGGCAGGTATGTGCCCTGACTGAGAATTGAACCTGCAGCCTTTCAGTTTACAGGATGACACTGCAATCAACTGAACCACACTGGCTAGGGCAGCAACTGGATCTTTAAATTCAACATTCAGTCATAGGAATTGAGGTAGGCAATGGAAAAGCCTAAACCACAGGCAGAACTGATAATAGTCCATATTACTATAAGGTATAGGTATAATAGCTCTGTCTTAACAACCAAACCCCCCAAAATACAGGCAAAGGCAGAAGATAATCCTTTGCAATTCCACAGGCCAACTATGTTCCCAGGAGTCACCTTTTTTTTTAAGTTGTATTATTCATATCCTCATTTAAAGGATAAGTCTGCAAATATCTAATCACTGAAAATTAGACTCTAATGTACTACTATTTCCTACTTTTTAAAACTTTTTATTTTGAAATAATTTTATGTTTTCATAGATATTGCAAAAATA
The DNA here is from genome assembly GCF_022682495.2 of Desmodus rotundus. Classification (NCBI taxonomy): domain Eukaryota; kingdom Metazoa; phylum Chordata; class Mammalia; order Chiroptera; family Phyllostomidae; genus Desmodus; species Desmodus rotundus. The sequence continues at coordinate 56,695,769 of NC_071388.1, read as the reverse complement.
ATACAGAGAATTTTTGTGGGCCTTTCATCTGACTTCCCTCAATGATGTCAGGTTGGAATGATCAGAACAAGGAAATTGATACTACTATCACATTATTACCAAACTATAGACCCTCACATTTCATCAATTTTTATGTGCACTCATTGATTTGTTATTTTGGTGTATAGTCCTAGGAAATGTTAGCACACTTGTAGATTCATGTAACCACTACCATAGTCAGGATACAGAACAGTTCCATTACCCCCAAACTCTCTCCTACAAATTTTGAGTCATTCCTCTCCCACTCCATCTCTTAACAAGTACTAATCTTTTCTCCATCTTTATAGGTCTTTTTGAGAATATCATAGAAATGGAATCATATAGTAGGGAACCTTTTGAGAAGGACTGCCTTCACCCAGCCTAACGCCTTTGAGATTCATCCAACTTATTATGGATATCAGTCACCAACCCTTTTTAATTCAAAATTAAACCCACTTGCAAAGCCTGTCTCTGCTCTGCAATTACTTTGAGGTTTTGGACACTCTAATAAGTGATGATTAATGAATGTTAATGCTTCATTTGTCTCCCTAGCACTGAAAAATGACCACAATATATTCACATGCACAAAGCCGTGGGGGTCACTCGTGGAGGCAGCCTTAATTGTATGAGCTGAATGTCTCACCTGGAGTCACACAGAAGCCAAAACAGGCAGTAGGTAGAGCCAATTCTCAGAAGGTAGATACCTCCAAGGTGATGTCAGATCAGAACGTGAGTTTCCCACAGTTATATAAGGCAAGGAGTTAGAGCCAACCAAATGATGAGACTGAATTACAGAGCCTGGCAAAAAAGTGCGTACATGTGATAGGATGTCTGTCTGAATGGACTGAGACTGGAGCGTCTCTGTGATTCTGTAGTTGCTGGTCTTCTCAGAGAAACTGGCAAGAGCCTATTCATAGAGCCTGTGCTTGGACTGCAGCAGACAATTCCTTTTGCAAATGTAAATAAACATTTGATCCTACAAGTGTGTAGCAAGCACTTTGGTAACTGCTAGAAATGTTGGGCAAGGTCTCTGGCTGCCGAGCCATGTGGTTCTCAGACTAAATGCAGGAGAGCGGGTCCCCATAGGGAAAGAAGCCCAGTGTTCTGTTTGTAGGGCTGCCCCCAAAGCTGAATGACAGGCTGTCTGCACGACCACTCTTAAAGCCAGGACTTTAACACTTGTGCTTTGGATTAGTCATCCAAAAATTCATATTGATTCAGTTCTGCACAAAATTATCAAAATCATGGTTAAGAGGTAGGAGCCTGAAAAGCTTGCCAAACTGCTGGTGAAGAATATTAGGAATGGTGGCCCCTGAAATAAATGAGTGGAGGTAAGGCTATATAGAAACTGTAATTAACCCTTTTCTCACTTTTATCCCAAGTGTTGGGCCTCACAAGTGAAATGTGACCTTAAAACTAGAAGGACTGCCTGATGCAGGAAGCCAAACATCTAGAACTTTATAAGCGAGGAGCAAGGGATGAAACCCATCTTTGCACATCAACGACCACAATACATGAAAAGTCTATTCCAAAATTTGCTTTGTTAGCTGTTCACTGGGAGATTACAAAGTAATCATTATTTATCACCATAGCATACCTACCTCAGCAAAGTACCAAGGCCATACTAGAGCTCAAAAAAAAGTGCTAAATAACATAAAGTCTTCCTGACCTCCTCTGACAGGGTCAGATGGCCATGGGGGTGTGTGGTGCAGCATCAGAGCAGGGACTGCATTCCCCCGAGATAACGTCCTTATTCATCTGTTTCACTAGACTGAAGGCAACTTGAATGCAGGACTGTGTTGTGTTCACTCATATACCCCCTGGTCAACCACAGTGACTGGCACATGGCAGGCAGCCTCTTAATATTTGTTGCATTGATTAATGCCTGAGTGAAGAGCACACGATCTATTTGCTGAGTTATTTTCTTCAGATTTTTCCCTGCATGTAACATTCTTTAAAATAAAAAATAACTAATTTATTCAATGTATTTATTTGTTAATGTACACTTAGTTTTATTCCCCTAGTTCTGCCCTTTATAAAATTTGTGATCCTTTGCAAATAATTCTTCCTAGCCTTGTTTTCCTCATTTTGATGGGACTAGCAATTTTTGTTCTGCTAACAAAATTCTGGAGAACAAATTAGGTAATGAAATTGAAAAGAATGTGTGGGTTTTCTTGAGCTGTATATGAGGACTTTACATTTCATTTTAAGTAATGCATTTGTACTTTATTTTCCTGCTATTTATGCAATTGATGGTGGTTAGGATAACAATATTACTTGCCAACCTTTTCCTATATCCCCCAAACCATGAATAAACTCCCATTTCTGATAGATCATACTGGGGCTCATAAACTAAAGATATACATACTTCAATCTTCAAAGACATTGAAATTGTTACAAATAGTAAAAGTTCTTGACTTCATCCAGCCTATCAGTTCCTGGATTATAAGAACAGGTAAACTTTTTAATTTAGGAGGGAGGTGGTTGGTATTTCAGAGAACCTACCTGTGTGCTTACAGGAGATAACCTCACAGTTTCAGAATTTTATTCTTTTTTTTTTGAGTATCTCATTATTTTTTAAAATGATTGTATTGTTGTTCAATTATAGTTGTCTGCATTTTCCTCACACCACTCCCCCTCCCAGCCAAACCAGAATTTTATTCTTTTGACATATTTGCCAAAAATAAAACTTGAAAACAATTGACATCCACTAAATATAACTAAATTGTAAAAGAAGTACATGGGCAATAGGAGATAAAGATACGAACATTTGCTCTTGAGCATTTACTATGCACTTAGCCATCTATAGTGACAGAAAAGAAGCAAAGGGACACAAATATAACCACCCAGAACACTTAAATATCAAGGTCCAATACAGGGCCATTCATGTACTGTTTGGAGAAGTGAGATATCAATGCTATAAGAATTTATCAGAGAATTGTTTATCTTCCAGAATTGCTTCAATGTGGTAATATACTTTCAAAGTGAAGGAAATTACTTAAAAAGAACAAAATCATGAAAGTAGTTTGGGATCTATTGACAGTGAGCCCGAGGAGTCTAGACTCCATGCCACGTGCAGTGTAGAGTCATTGAAATTAGTCTGTGGAGGGACATGATGAAAACAGTATTTTAGTGATATTAGTCTTGCAGTAAAGTTCTCAGTGACTGCAAGCTGAAGGCCAGTGGACCTGTCAAAAGTGATCCATCCATGCCACTGGGATAATACCAAGATCAGATCTTGATCTAGATTAGGAGCACTGAAAAGTAGAGCTGAATATATCGCTTATGAGGAAGCATCTGTTGCTAGTTCTGAGCATGGAGTGGAATGCTTTGAACCTGTGAAAAAGTGGGTTATATGGTTTCCTACTTACGATGTTTCAAAGTGAAGCTATTTTTCACTTTTTTTCAAAAATGTGCATGTGTACGTGTTTCTACCAAAAATGAATTTTAGATTTTATTTCTTTTCTCATGGATTCCTCAAGTCCTGAAATGAGTCCTTATATCAATGTCTCAAATATGTATACAGAAATCATTTGACACTCTTTGAAGCTATGCGGATTCTGCCTATGAACACATTGGGTTCACCTTTCAGGTTCAGACGATGACTTGTGCTGATTGAACGTGTCAGTTATTCAATCTGAATACCTATTTCAAAATTAAGCACACAGAAGTCATGCCGCAATTTAATAGGAATGTCAGAAAAACTTTATCAGTAGACTCAGATCACACTCTTGTAGAATCTCACTTTTGTAGAATCCTTTTATCTTATACATTATAACAAGGGAAAAGTTGATAGATAGTGATAGAAAAAAGTATTGCCTTTGTTAGTGATGTTATAAATTCAAACATATGTTATAATCTGGCTAAGTTGAGACTCTTATTCCTGATAGTGCAAATACAATGTAGTTATCTGTAGTTACATGTACCGCCAGTGAGCACAGACATGTTGGGTTTGGAAGGTAATAGTTTGCATGTATGACCACCATGACAAGGACACATCTGGCTTGCCCTGGGATGTCCAGACCACAGCTGCATTCAAAAGAACATGGCCTTCCCTGGCCAGTGAGGCTCAGTTGGTTTGAGCATCGTCCCACAGACCAAAATGTTGCCGGTTCGATTCCCTATCGGGGAAATACCCAGATTGTGGATTCGAGAAGGCAACCAATAAATGTTTCTCTCTCTCTCTCTCTCAAAGGAAAAAAAAATGAAAAAAAAAAACAAAACCCAGAACATTGCCACTCAGAATTACAAAAGAATTGTTCTTTCTGATGATTTTAACATTTAAAAAAAACCCATAAAAGTTATTTTGAAACTGTGACTTAGTTCTAATTACATTAATGACAGAAATAAATAGATCACTGATACTGTAAAGAGATGTATGGGTATTAGAGTAGATATTAATCAATATATAAGAAATTTTAGTCAAAGGCAGTCAGAGATTCTGAAGTATGAGAAATTATGAGGCAATAAAACTCACCTTGCATTTTGATGAGGTCTGGCTTTTACGCGACATTAGAATTTTCAGGGAGACAAGCATGTCCCAGCTTTCCTGGGACTTGCCCCATAGCACGAACAGCCCACATCCTGAGACAACCTTTCTTTCTTAGTATGAGTTCTTAAATGACACAAGCACGGTCTGTTTTTCCTTCACGTCCTCCACTTCCTGCTTTCTTTTCCTCATGGAATTCACCTACACATGAGCACCATCGTGATAATTACGGATCCCACTGATTGAAAGCGGCTACTGATGGCTGAAAGCCTTCCAAGTAATGGAAACAAGCGGCGGCTTCCGCACATAGGACTTTCACACACATAGCATTTCCCGACTTTCATGGGCCTCATGTTGATATAAAAATTCCTTAACACTATTGTAAACCTTTAAACCAGGGGTGTCAAACTCATTTTCACCGGGGGCCACATCAGCCTCGCGGTTGCCTTCATAGGACCAAATGTAATTTTAGGACTGTGTAAATGTAACTACTATTTAACTAGGGACAAGGAGCTCTACATTCGGCCTTTTGAAGGCAACGGAGAGGTTGATGTGGCCCCGGTTAAAACGAGTTTGACATCCCTGCTTTAAAGTAAAAACCACACCCAGTTGTGCTTAATCTGATACTTTTGCAAGAGGAGATTGTACTAGTAGCCTTGAGAGGTGAGGTGGGAAAGGAACATTATTTGCCTAAAATCTAGTTCCTTTAATGATAATGGCTTTGTTAGAAATTTTTATATTTTAAAATCTGTTGTTGGAAACACGTTCAGATGTGCTCAAAGTCCTAAAGTAGATACAATCTGGTAGGCTGTCAGGAAAGCAAACAAACAGACAAAAAAAACGCTGGGTCAGGAGCACAGCTGTTTGTTGAGGGCATTAAATTTTTTTACAGTCTGTCCCATAGGCCAGTATGCTTTTATGCATTGATTTATATTTTAATAATGACAAACTCCACTGGCTTGATCATTTCAGTTCCTCAGAAATTAGATAAAATCATAATTTAGACCCAGGATAAAAGGTGGAGGGAATTAGCATTTTGCAGCATTAATTAGCTTCCTCGCCCTTGCTTATTTCTGATCAAATGGAGGATGCTTGGTGTAGTCACACACGGGGCTGTGAGTATCCTTCAATTGTGCGATGTGACATTGATGTTTCTAATGCATGAAAATTCAATATCCCAGTCTTGATTTGAAAAGTATGGTTTTTAAAACAGTGGCTTATTTTAGATCACTAGGATAAGCAATGAACAAAGGAAGCTGTTGGATATAAAATATAACGTTGAAAGGACTCCTGTTGAAAGAATGCCCAAGCTTTGAAAACGCCCTACGAGAAAGTACAATTATGCAAGCTTTCTCCCGGTTTGGTAACTCCAATTCCTTCTCTAGCATTTCATTGTCTTGCACCTTCATTATGATTCAAAGTTACCAGAAGAAACTGGTAACTTTAGCAGACAGATATTTCATTTTTAAATAATTATCTGTATTGTTTTCCGGAGCACATAACTTCAATCTTCCTCGACAAGCTCCTCCCTGACCCCCTTCCTACCCCTGTAGCTGCTGCTCTATTCTGCTTGGCCTGTGCTTTTCCTCCACCGCGTCTCCTGGCACTAGGTTTCTCACTTTCCCTTTCCGCATGGCTGCTTGGTTTGCAGAAGACGCCTTCTTACAGATGTGTTCCCTCCCTTGACAAACAATTACTCCTGTTTCCCCCAGCGGGAGGCCATTAGGACATCATCACGGGTTCTGCTAAGTCATCTCACAATCACAGTTTTGTGCAATCACCTCTCATCTGAGACTCTCTAGGCATATGCCATGCAGGGAAACTAGCAGTCACAGCGGCAGCAGCTCCAGGCATATTATTTGTTATTTTGGTCCAGAAGTGTAACAGATAATGGCTAATCCGCTAACATCTGACGGTCTCATTGGATGCTTTGACTGGCATCATTTGCAGCAAACTTGAGAAAGACTGAATGGGTTATCATGTGCCAGTTGAGGGGAAAAAAGGAGCATTTTCACATTTCCATAGCAATTACACACAATGGTTTAGATGAGACATGACAATAGTGATCTTCCGAAGTTATTCTATTTGTGCAGACTTTCACCATTCTGAGCTTTGGAAGAATACATTGCCAGAGAGCAGTTATTTTCATGGAAAATGGTTAACCAGTTGTATGTTTATTTTTATTTTAATCTCACAAACACAGCTTATGTGAATACCATAGGGAAAACCTGATACGTATTCCTTTTAAATCAATGAGGTACACATGCAACTGAATGCTCGTGGTTCTTTTTTTTTTTTTTCTGTTTCTCTGAAAGCTCTACCTATTAAATCCTCTTGTTTTAATAGGCAACATCTCACAGGGATTTCAGTAAATCTTAGCTCAATATTTAGTATGTCATGAAATAAGTGGATTTTGGCATAATGCCACATTAACACGGATTGCTTTTTATTGATTTTTGGGCGTAGTTTACTGCAGCACTGGGGTGCAATGTGTCTGCGTGTAAAATCAAACAATGTGCTAACAAGCTCAGATTTCCACAGAGGCTCAGAAGGCAAATGAGAAAGGGGGTGCCTTTCTCCCGGTCAGAAATTTCAACAGTTCATTTGTTTCTGTCACTGTTTACACAAGTTTCTTAACCCCATGTCCTCAAAGCTCCACAATAAAATGTCATCAATTTAGGTTCATTGAAGTGAAATCCAGTTAAGATTAGTGTGAACATCTGAATTACAGGACCTTTGGAAGAAATGGTTTTATATCTGTCCAGGACACACAGCTAATTGAACCAAGCACTGAACACACGGTCCCAGTCTGGCACAACATGGACACTCAATAAATACTTATTTAATTGAACTGAGTTGCATCCAGGAGTTGTATAGAAGCCCTACTTTAATGAGCAGGTGAAAATTGTCTGTAATTGGAAAGAGTTTCAGCCATAACAACCCAAGTCTCTTCCTTAAATTTCCACTAGCTGCTTGCACTTAGAAAAATACTCCCAAAGTACTTGAATTCGGTGTGTTTCCTTAAGTAGCCAATAACCATTCTAGTTCAAATGTGGCTTGAGTTGTTCATTTGCTCAGTTAAACTAGTCTTCCTTGCCTTATTTTTTCTCTTCTACTGAGATGAAAAGAGAAACTGTAGAGCTAGTTTTTCTCTCCCCCTGGATTTTCACAAATTCTAAATTAGGCTAAGAGAATTTGGACTATTTCTTTTCAATTATATCCCCATCCTTTGTTGCCTCTACTTGAGAGATTTACAAAAATAAAGAAAAATAGAGTTCCAATTGAATTGGCCAAATGGCATCAGTGACATAAAAATGCAGGAGCTCTAGTCCTGTCTCGGCGCATCTCATTTCAACTGTCAAATGTATCCAACTTCTAAATCCAGTGTCTTTGAAAGACAGAGAGAAAGAGAGACAGAGAGAGAATGCACACTGTATACCAGGAGAGAATAAAGTCTTAAAACTCACTTCACATGTGAGTGTAAAGACTGACCTGTTCCTTATTAGTCTCAAATAATTTATTGTATATTATTTAATTCAGTAAATATTTATTGAGGTTCTACTCTGTTGAAGACATTCTATTAATTGCTACAGATGGGTACAAAATGAAGGAAGATGGGGTATCTGCCTTTATGGGGCTCTCAGTAAAGAAAAGGGTGAGATAATTGTAGCAGAACAATAACTACATAAAATAAAGCATTCTACAAATCACTGTACAGGAGTTAAAAATCAGATGCACCTGAGTTTGATCACATGTGAACTCACTGTGACCCTGATCATGCCTCCTAACTCCTTAGACCTCCATTACCATATCTGAAGAAGTGGGCTCAGTAGTCATAATAGGCTCAATAGAAAGATTAAAGTATGTGCTGTAGTGCCTGAGACCTAGCTGAAGCTAAAAAATTTAAAAAAAAAAAAGGTCTGAATTAAGGGTTCTCCAGAGAGATGGAAATGAGGTGGTCCTTGAAGTGTAACAGAGTATCACCACGTTTACCTTGCTGAGATGCGTAAAGCACATTCATGCTCAAGGTTATACACAGAGCTGTGAGCATCAATTCCTAGCAGATTGCTGGTCTGGATCACCAGCCTCAGTGGTATCTTGAGGACAAAGGGAAGACAGAGTCTCAGCAGAGGGAACTAGAGGAATTTAAGAGAAAGCCAAGTTAAGCCAGAACTCCCTACTGAATATTTGCATAGTACTAGACAAGGGGAAAGTTATTCTTGATCAGAGTAATGCATTAGTGGTCCAAAGAGATTCATATAAGAGGCATTGAAAAGAGAGCACCAGTCAGGAAGCACAAGGAAAAGCTAATAGGGTGTTGAAGGGTTGAATCAGAGAAGGACACAGGAATCAGAGTGGCACTCAGAATCCGCCCCACCCCCCCAACCCCAGGAATTAAGAGCTGATAGGAACAAGGGGAGGAAACAGACTATTCTGTCTAGACTTGGCCTTGGTCAGCAGTGTTTTGAATTTGAGGTGCTTCAGGCAAAAGAAAGGAAGATTAGTCATCTCTGTAGCAGCTGCCTGGAATTCTGTTTGAAGCCAGATCTGAAATCCCCATCCACTACTAAGCTTTGGCTTAGGGGAAGCACAGGATAGCCTGCGGTTTAGAAACACACAGTATGTTCCCCCCAGTTTGGAAGTGCAGGGTTTTCTACAGCGTTTGTGTAGAAGCAATGATAAAGAGAAAATGGAACATGATTAAAAGCTCATGGGAAAAGCGAATACTCAAGTGAGATGTCTAAAAGGACATACAGAGGTAGAACTGCCAAGAACATTGACTGTTAGGCTGAGGAGTTATCTTTAAGTTCAAGGTAAAAAGAAAGCTCTTGGATATTATTGAGAGACATAGGAAAATAATCAGAGACCAGCATTTTAGAAATGGACCAGAAGGAAGAGAAAATGAAAAAAACAGCGGCAAGAGATCAGTTAGAGTCCACTAACAGTGAGGTCCTGCTCTAGTCAGCGATGAGAAAACAGACAGAGGTGGGACACAGGAGTTTACTGCTGGTTAGAGGGATGGGGAGGAAGAAAAGAATTCTGCAGCAAGTGGCAATAGCGGATATAAGCAGTCTGTGAAGTCAGATAGACTTAGCTGGCCTTATGATTTTGAAAAGTTATATAATTTTTAAGTACCTCATTTATGCTCATCTGTAAAACTGATGTATTGATAGTACCTACCCAATAGGATTGTTGAAAGGATTAAATGGACAAATACATGTAAAATGCTTTGAAAAGGACCTGACATACAGTAAGTACCGCATAACTCAGAGATATTTCGGGGACTTTGGGCTTCTTTCTTTTCAGAGAAATTGGTGGATGTGGTGGTGTCATAAAATGAGGAAAGGAATATGAGACAAAAGCATATTTGGGGGTAGAGAAGAGGGTAAGTCAGGAATCAAAGTTGTTCAAATTCCATCCTTAGTTACGGCAGGTCTTGTGTAGGTAACCTTGTCAGTTCTCAGGTCTGTGAGGGCCTGCTGATGGCAGAGAGCCACGTGGAATAAGGTAGAATGATCGTGGGTGAGGGGGTAGGGTTTGATTCAAGGGGGAAGGGTCACTTCACTCTCATAAAGAAGGTAGTTACAGAGATGTTTTGAGACAAAGAACCAGGAAGTTAAAGGAATTACTTTGAACGATGTTAACAATGAAAGAAATTTAGGTTTTTTAGAAGAACGAAGAATCTGGGGCAGTGGCTGGCCACCTACAGAGGGTGAGATGTTTGAGTATAATAGCTATAGGAATTGAAATAGTCACCTAGTGATAAATAAAAGAAATGCAAAGTTACCTGCCTGTGGAATCTTTTTGCAAAATGTCTTTTCAGAGTTAGTTTTCCACATGGCTGACGAGTTCTAAAATTTAGATATTTTATGTAAATATCTGAAATGCTAAGCTTTGCCCAGATCAATGCTGGCAATGCCACTTAACCAAATATTAAAAATAATGGGAGGCTTGTTGAAAGGCACGTGATGTGCACGTGTGGGACCTAAAACATATTTTATGCATGTGTGTCTGTGTGTGTTGTGTTGGAGGTAGGGGTGTGATGGTATAATGTAACACCATTCTCAGAGTTTAATTAACTTTGAGTTACTTTGAGTCTCACTGGGTAATGTCTAGCAGTTTCTTGAAGATTGTGCTAAATAAATCACCAAATGTTATAAGGCAATCAATTGACTTTTACAAATTACAAAAAGATAATGGACTTTTACAAAAATATATTGTCTAACTTGAGGAGCCTACCCTTTCAAACGTTATTCTTCTGAACTGTCTTTGCTGTGTGATAAGGACAGAGAACAGGGAAGAGGGAGACATCCTGGATGTCCCTATATATATTGAGCAAGGTTCAACAGGACGTATGAGACCAATGCCATGTCATCGTCATTATTAACACGTGAAATAGCTTTGGATGTTAGCCTGATTCGTATTCTAGGATGTCTTTTAGTAGCCTGTAGATTCAGCACTGTTTATTCTGGGGTATTTCAAACTATTTTACAGGTGTAATTGCTCAGCAACTGGGGGTTTGTTTAGTTCAATATGAAGAATCTTAAGGCAACGAGGCAACCCATGGGCACCAGGTTCTTTTCTTCAGTTCCAGGGGTGTGAGGAGCAGTCCTGGACTGATGACTGGCACTGTGCCCAGAAATTTGTCAGATCTACTGGGTTCCTCATTGTATCTTAAGTGGTTCATTTTAGGGAGTTCATATTGTACTATGGGAAAGTGGAACATCAGCTGGTTTTAAAAATAATCCTCTTCAACTTTCTGTAGCATCTCCAATAAACCCATCCTATGGAAGGGGAAAGCAAGGTCTATTAGAAGTAACTTAGGCTGATTAAAATCCTGTAATAGAATCCCTTTATTTAGCAATGTTACTTGGATATTAATGATTATGTGCATATGAACTCAGTGGAGAAATAACACTGATCCCCTGGAACAATGATGGTAATCATGTGTGGAGTACTACATGCCTGAGTATCTTCTAACCTCACATTATTCCTTCATGGTAGATACAATTATTTCCATTTCACAGTTGAGAAAACTAGGTCTCTAAAAGATAAAGTCCCAGAAATCACATATTTAACAAATGATAAATTTAACATTTAAATCCATTTCTGTCTCATTTTAATATCTTAGTTTGCCTCTCAACAGGAAATGATGGAAAAAAGACGATGTGACTCCAGTTTTTCATGCCAGAGCTAATTCATACTTTATGGCAGATGCTTCTACCTCTTGATTATGCTGAGTGAGTGCAAGACCTCTGGCTGGGAACCCTGAATGTTTTAGAGCTATTGTAACATCAACATGCACAGAAGTCTAACCCTTATTAGATTCCTTTCTGACAACATCATTGTGATATTTCTCAGAAGGTAGAAGCACAAGAAATTCAGTTGAAAAGAAGATATTCTGGTTTAAACTAGGGTAAAGTATTTTTATGCTTTTTATCTACCCAACTGCCTTTACTTAAATTCAGGAGTCATGTTCTTGCTGTTATTGAACTTACCATCATGCCTAGCAGGGAGAGAGCTTTTGGTAAGTTTTAAGAATATCTGATTCCCTAACTATATGTCTTCTAATGTTCACACTTGTAGACCACTTACAGACACTTACACCTGTTCTTCAGCTGAGGGATCAATCTAACACTTGCCAGATGGAATCTGCATTGTATAGATTAATAGTTTGCTGGTGTAATAGCCATTTATACCTTTTGCTCTTTCTAGTTGCTATCTTGCCATGACCATGTACTTGATTCTAGAAATCAGACTGTTGCCTCGTTGATTGCATGCAGTTCCCTTTCCTCTTGTTGACCTAAACATCACTGACATTGTGGTCCTGTTTCTCCTTGACCAGCTTGTTTCTGCCAGTGCTCCTGGAGACTAAAATCTAGTCTTCCAGCTCCAGACCTCATACTTGGTGTTCAGATACCTGCGGCAGACCTGTGTAATACTGACATCCTGCCTCCCTAGACCTCCATAAAGCTCCTACCATACACCTCCCTGACTGCAAGGCCTGTCCAAAGACCTGCTACTGGCTGTCCTCTGAGAGTCTATCCTACTCTGGTAAATTTTTGTTCATCTCTGATGCTTGATCTGAGATAAACCGTCTGACCTGAGCTTTAATATTGACATGAATTCTAGTAGAAAGATAACCTCCCATTTTAGAGGTTTATTCATTAGAATATTGAATTATGAATCATGCTAATTGCCCTTGTATTATCAATAGCCAACTAGTAAAGAAACATGTGTCTACTTTACCCTGCTTCTTGAAGACAGGAAACTAAGGAAGAGACAATCATGACTATTTAAGCTCTGTCATACATGTATATATACAAGTATATATACAATGAATATAGCCAAGAGTCTCCATTAATAGGCTTTTAGGGTACTTCTGTGTGCTTACCATAGGTTAGCTCCATGAGACCATCAAATTTATATAAATTGAGAATAGAAGGGAATCCCTCAATGATAAATTCAAAACCCATGAAGAAGCCCATCAGCAAGCAAATGACAAGCATTATCTTGAGCATTTTGAGTTAAACAATACACTATACTTGGCTGGGGTGTTCATAGACCTGTTCTTCACTGTTAAGGGAGTCACTAATTTAAAACCTTGGTAGTTTATGGGAAACGCATCACATTCTATCTTTTAGTGCCATATCATAAGGCAGAATGTGGAGAATACCAAGGAATTATTCCCCTTTGAAGACAGGCCATATAGGAAAGGGTCACTTTAATTGCCACACCTAGGCTTTATGCCTGACATCTAGTGGTCACACTAAGAATTGCAGTGCAGGACACCAGACAAGGATTGACTTGGTAAAGGACACACTAAAGACCTGAGGGAGCTTAAGTGAAAATGCATTCTGACTGGCTTCTCTCCCAGTCTTGAACATTCAACATATGTTCTTCATTACACTACATTTTGTGAATATGATTTTAAATAACCACTTAATTTTAGAGCTAGAGGACTCACACACAACTTTAATCACTGCATGAGGATATGAAGGAAAGAAAAACTTTAACATTTTTGACTTTAATGAATGCTTTATATAAAATCAACCTAATGAAAAGCTGGATCCCCACTGGTTTACTTTGGTTATAGTTTATTATTTTACTCCTTGAAAAAAATGGAAAGTCACTATTATAACTCATAGGCTTGCCTTGAGAATTTAAGAATTTATATTATGTAGATAATTTTGTATAGTGCCTGCAACAAAATAGGTATTCAAGTGGTATTTGCTATTATTTTTTTTATTTTGAGCTTTATGATAATAAGTATTATACAGTTTTTAATTCAAGCACATTAGTAGCCCTACTACCTCTGAGAAATATTATTTCCCCAAATATTAAGTTCCACCTATTTAGTGAATTCAAATGTTATATGTGATATTTAATAATCATAGATATTTAAAGCTGAAGAGATAATTCCAATCTCTAATGCAGCATTTCCACTTACACATAAGGAAACATTACTTGAGATGTTATATAACTTTGCAAGCTAATGCAAATAGGAAAGAATGTGACTAGAATCTGGGTTTTCCCATGAAGCTTAATGCATTTACCAACACTGCAGATGGCTCATTTAAATCTCCAAACTAATACTGACAAATGCATTCTCTATCACATATTGAAATCCGAAATACATGGCTATAGAAGTTAATACATTCTACAGTTAAAAATATTAATGATTTTGATATTAACACAAAAATGATTTTTATTTACTGTGGGAATATTAAAAATTAGGTAAGCAAAAAGGCTAAATCAAAAAAGCAACCAGAATCCCATTGCTCATAAATACATGTATGTTCATTACATTCATTTATGTTCTTTTTTACTGTTTTATAAACTGATGCCCATATGTTTCAAATAAAAGGTAGGTTTAAACTGTACACTGTGTTTAATTTGGGTTGTTTATTTAGGTTATGAACATATTTCCACATTGATATTTATCTGTAGCACCATTTTTATTGTTTGCATTGTAACTATTTATGCTTATACTAAAATTAGTTTAATTAATTCCCCTTTGAAATCTGAATAGCAGGGGGCAAAGGAGAGTAAAAAAAGTTGGTAGTGCTGTTTCTTCCCTGACTCTTTAGACTTAGATCTTTCTGTGCCAGAAAGTGGTATCAGGAAGGCCTACCTCGACGAGGATGTAATGACTTAGGTCCTGAGGGGAGAGGAAGTGGGATGCTCAGTTGAGGAATATAAGTAACAATGATGGAGACATGGGTGCTCTGAATGGTAGAAAATGGTACACATTACAGAGTCCAAAAATCTGAGGGTAAAATACCAAAGGGATAATGAGCCTCCCTGTCTCCCCAGTGACGTGAGGCAGGCCCATGCATCGCTAAATTTGGGTATGTCTCTGTTTATATATGCATCTATAAATTTAATATTGGATTACAAATGTACACATTTTAAATATGCATGCATATCTCTACATAATTGTTTTCTGGGAACCAAGCAGAGGGATGACCAGCAAAGGCACATATTCATGGGTGTGGTGGGGAGGAACCATGCTAACTGAACTTGAGCTACTATAAAAAAGTGACCAGCCCAGGGTCTCATGAGAGAAAATTTACATAAAGTTGGAACTCTAATTATAAACAGCCCACCAAATTTCCATATTGCGAGAGAAAAATAAAGAATAGCGTAAATTTATACATGGGTATGATCAAAGTCGGGGCAGAGCTACATTGTTTCCTGTCTTTCTCTGAACCTAACGTTTTTTCTTTCCTTCCATCACACCTTTACAGTTGAGCAGACTGTCTGTATGAAGGGAGTTTTCCCAGCTCATGCTGTGGCTTCCTTTCTCGCACGCTCTTCTACAGCTCTGTGTGACCCTTTTGAATCCAACATCAAAAATATATATTGTGTATATTTTCCTTATAAAATGCATTTCTATCACTCAATAGTGCACTCCTCACTTTTTCTGCAAACTAATAGCAAATTATTGAGAACACTAGTAATGCTCCTTGGATCCTGCTGGGTGTATCCACAGGCGCTGCCTTTGATCCACATATCTTTCTTTTGTGCAGCCTGTCACAGTGCAAGCGAACAGGGGAAGCCGAGTGCCAAAGGCCCTGTTTGGGGACAGGCGCATTGTGAATGCCCTGCCAACCATGCCGGCCTTGCAGAATTAGAGCACGGGTGGACTGTCAGGTTCGCACCTAGCATGCTGACAGGTGGAAAGCACTGGAGAAAAATTGGCAGCGTGTGTCTTCCAGGAGACAAGAGCATGAAATGCCTTATTCTCCTCCTTTGGAGGGACACTTCTTATTTCTAAAAGACAAAGGTAAGAATGATAAGTGGCACAAAGAGAAAACTATAGTTTATCCACCTCGGACACTTTTCTTTGTCTTCCAAATTCAAATTTGTTTTCTTCAATCTAATAATTAATTCCCATGGCTATTTCATAAAGATGTACTAAATCACAGGTGAAGATTAGCTATATTGACTAGTAAGGGGTGTTTACTTTTTTAAAACCTCACTTGTTCTCCATCACTTCCTGTATCAGATAGAAAAAGGCAGATAGATCTGCTAGTGCAGCATTATTGAAATAGTATTCACACCCCATTCCAGTAGATGGTTCACACACTTCACTTCCTGTTAAAAAACTTAATTAAATTGCATAATTTATTAGCTTGTGTTAGATGTTGAGAAAAGCAGTCTGGAAAACCTACACATTCTGTGTAAGAGCAAGCCAGCTGTCTCAGAGGAAAGACTTTTGGTCTTGTGTAAATTTTACAAACTACTGAATTGCTAACAGGCTATTTGTTGGATGTTCTTGTACTCTTAAGAGACTCCACATTACTTGAAAAGAAATCTAAAAAATGGTGTTCTAAAGAAAGAAAAGGCAGTGTATATTGTATTCAACAAATCATCATAGTCAGTAATGACATTTTTCTTTGATGTCTACAGATTCTGCTACATTTCTATAATGATTAGCGTATAAAGGTATTTTGTAACATAATCCACCTCCAATTTTACTTTCTCTGAAACCAACTGTCAACTCTATTTTTCTCCATGTTTCAGACCTGCTACAAATGCATATCTTTCTGTGATTGCTTTTAAGAGCACAACCTTAATTCAGGGTTTCTACACTCCTTCTGGTTTATGGTGATATTAAACTCAAGCAAATTCACTCGAAATCAATCTGGGGGAGAAAAGTCCTCTGGTCTATAATTTAAGATTATTTAAGTGTTCACTGGCAAATGATTAGATAGCATAATTATTTACTGAACCTCAATCTGCATTGTTTTGAAATACTTTTACATACTATCTGGTGGATGAGAGTAGAGAAAGGAGAGAAAAACAGCAGCAAGCACCAGGCAACTGAGCCATTCTGCAACTCTTAAGCTGCATATCTAAGTTAAAATGCTTGGGAGGATTGAGAGGAAGCAGACTAACAGTTGTCTAGGATGTTTCGTATTTGTGGAGAGACACACAATTACACACATGTGTCTGGGCACACACAGAGTTTTTGCAATGAGCTCATCAGGGAGCTCCTCCCTAATTTAGGCTCAACCTTGAAAAAAATCGGTTGTTTTTTTCTGACACTATTATATCAAAACAGTATCCAGGCATTAGACAGTATTTATTAGCTTGTAAGGCCAAAGATAATGATCCCATTCAATCAGAGCACATGAATAATTCAAAAGTCCCAACTTTACATAATTTCTAGCTCTACTTTAAAAACCAGTAAAAGAACCATTTGTATTATTTATTTATTTTTGGTGACAATGGGTAAAAGACAAAAGAGGTTTTGTTTGTGTGTGTGTGTTTTTCCAGGAAACAGAGCCTCTTGGCTCTTTTCCTTCAGACTGATCAAAGATGATGCCAAAATAACATGTATACGTATGCAAATATAAAAAAGCAGGGTGTGACAAGGGATATATTTCAGTTTCTCTCTGGATTATTTCTATATAAGTTTGTTGAAGATCTTTTAGTCACTGTGAATGGTTTGGTATTATTTTACACACCACTGCTAGGAAACAGTTATGGTGTCTGCAAGACCATTGGAGCTATAATTTCAGTGGTCATTTCTGTAATGTGCAATCTGAAAGGTACATTTGAAACAGAATAGACTATTGTAAACACCAAAGGGATTCTGAAATAATTTAATCTTAAGTGCTGCTTCTCATTTTCCAACATAAATAATGAAAATCAATAAATCAGCTCTGTCCTATACAACTTTCTGCAGTGAAGGATATACTTGATATTTACACTGTCCACTATGGAAGCCTCTAGCTACATGTGAATATTGAGCACTTGAAATGTGGCTAGTGCAACCAAGAAACTAAATTTTATGATCTTGGGGAAATTGAACAGATCTAGGCAAAAAAAAAAAAAAAGGAACTAGGCCACTGACTTACACCATATACACGAATAAACAAAAGTAAACTGAAGATTTAAATGGAAATTATGAAATCCTAAAAATCCTAGACAAAACATAGGCAGTAAAATCTCAGGCATTTCTCATAGTCATATTTTTGCTGATATATCTCCTCAGGCAAGGAAAACAAAGGAAAAAATAAAAAATGTGCTACATTAAACTAAAAAGCTTTTGCACAGCAAAAGAAACTACCAACAAAATGAAAAGGCAACCCAATGAATGGAAGAACATATTTGCCAATGTTATATCTGATAAAGGGTTAATATCCAAATTTATAAAAACTTATACAACTCAACATCAAGAAAACAAACAATTCAATTAAAAACTGGGCAATTTTCAGCTCAATTTAAAAATTCCAAACAATTCAATTAAAAAATAGGCACTTGTCTAAAGAGGACACACAGATGGCCAAGAGGCGTATGGAAAAATGCTTAATGTCACTAATCATCAAAGAGATGCAAATTAAAACCACAATGAGATATCACCTCACACCTGTCAGAACGATGTCATCAATAAATCAACAAACAACAAGTGCTGGTGAGGATGTGGAGAAGAGGAAACCCTTGTGCACTATTGGTGGGAATGCAGACCGGTGCAGCCACTGTGGAAAACAGTATGGAATTTCCTCGAAAAATTGAAAATGGACCTATGACTCAGTGATCCCACTTATGGAAATATACCTAAAGAAACTCAAAACTAATTTAAAACAATATATGCACACCTATGTTCATTGCAGTATTATTTATAATAGCCAAGGACCTGGAAGCAGCGCAAGTGCCCATCAGTAGATGAGTGGATAAAAAAGCTATGGTACATTTACACAGTGGAATACTACTCAGCCATAAAAAGGAAGGAAATCCTATCTTTTGCAACAACATAGATGGGCCTGGAAATTATTATGCTAAATGAAATAAGGCAGTCTAAGAAAGAAAAATACCATGTAATCTCATTTATGTGTGAAATGTGATGAACAAAATAAAATGATGAACAAAATAGAGGCATGGATACATAGAACAGACTGACAGCTGTCAGAGGGGAGGGGAATTGGGGCCCTGGGTGAAAGAAAGTGAAGGGATTAAACACACACACACTCACACACACACACACACACACATAAACACATAGACAGACAGTGTGATGATCGCCAGAGGGAGATGGAGGTGGGCAAAGGGGAGATTGATGGGGACAGTTGGAACAGAAAGAGGCTTTGCTTTGGGCAATGGGTGCACGATGCAGTGTGCAGATGATGTTTTGTTGAGTTGCACACTTGAAACCTGTAGGTTTGTGAACGAGTGCCACCCCAATAAATTCAATTAAAAATAATACATACATACATACATACAAAAGGAACTGAATTTTAAATCTCATTTACTTTTAATTAATTTAAATATAAATAATCACATGCAGATAGTAGCTCCCTGTTGGACTACTAAATCCTCAAGGAGAATGGTTATTAGATTATAAATATCAATAAATATAATACTTATTGTTAAGATATTTTAATTATTGAAATTCTCACTTTCTTACCACAGATTATCGAGATATTTGTGATTACTGGTAATCTATTATGTATTTTCTTTTTCTAGTCCATTTGGCAAAATTGGAGTGGAATAGTATCCTAATTGCTGCTTTTGGTAAGATGTATTATAATGAATGGTGTGTAATATAACCATTAGAATGAGTCAAGAAGAAGCAATAGACAAATTAGATAAGAGAAAGCTGTTCTTTGTGTATCAATAGCTCACAATAAGCAAAAGTGTATTATGAATTTAAAGAACCTTGAGAAAAAACTTTATTCGGGATATATTCCTTAAGAAAATATCTGGTGTTTAATAAGCTAATTAGCTTTTAAAAATATAAAATGAGTATACTTTAGAAATCATAGAATGATGATTTACACACTTCTTTATTTTACTTTTGAAGTAGGTTTTGGCTCACTCCCATGCATAATGTTGCGAAGAAGAAGAGGAATCAGAAAAGTAATATTTAAAGAGTGGGAGTTAGTAAGAATGATCAACATGCCTCTTAGGTTTACTTGAAGTTTATAAACAACTACTATGTGCATTGTCTCAGTCAGCTGTCCACAGAAAGAAAGTCATTATCAAATCCCAAGACACAGATGCATGTGTTAACTTCCAGATACAGTCCAAGTGTGTGCTTGTGCATTCATATTAGCGATTAATTAAGGGCCACTTGGGGGGACTTTAAGCTCTTAAACTGGATTAGGGAAAGTGATCAAAGGACCAATTGAGCTTTGTAAATTGAGTTTTACAAGACAGGGAGTGGACTTTGAAAAGGACTTCCTAAATCAGACATCTTTGATTTCTTCATCACAGCCTTAAAATGAGAGCTGTCATTAAGAGAACTTGAGAAGAATCATCAACTGAATGTTGGCACTATCACCACAGTAGTTGAAATACGATATGTTGTACCAACAATTAGTGTCAAAACTCCAGAATCAAAACCCAGTGGCACTTCACGATTAGAAGTTAAGTTTGAGCCGAAACGTCCCTTTCCCTGTAATAGTGCCTGAGTGAGAAGGATTTCATTTTCTCTGGAGGTATCATTAAATGTTCTTATAAACCACATTAGTGGATTGTGGATTTCTGAGTTGGATAATTAAAGAACTGTTAGACGCAGCTCAATGTTTGTGTATATTTTCTACTATTATTGTTGTTGCGTGGTTAAGAAGTGACTTTTTTGCATTTCAATTTCACTTTGTGTATCAGTACATTCTTTAAGTTTTAATTTCAGTTGAGTTCAATATGTTATTTCTAATCCTCACAAAGTCTCACTGGGTGCATGATCTTACTTTGAGAATGATAGGAAAACGGTTCAAAGACATCAATAAATTTCTTTATGGTTTCATGGGCAGCAGTTAATAAAATAAAAAAGTCCACAGATTTCTTTATGGCAATGTGAGCAGCGGGTGCTAGAAGTAAAAGTGAATCCAGAATCATTCAGATCTAATGACCTTGTTTACCTTCAACACCACGTTATCTCTCTAACCTTGAGTATTTGTCTGTTTACAAAAGCATATCCACTTATAAAAATGAGTGTGTGTGATCTGGGTCACATGTTTGGGGAGATCTTTTATCTAGGGTTAATATTTTCTCTATTTTATCTGTGAAGTTGGATCATTGACCATTGCTACTCATTTTCAGGAAGAACAAAATCCTTCAAAGATTAGAACCAAAGAAAGTCATATTTTGTCAACGTTTGTCTTCTGGTCATTCTGTGATGTATATTTCCTGATTCAAAATCAATGGTCCTGTTTTAGCACAAAGCCTCCTTTGAGAATTGGTTTAATATTAACTATTTTCTTAGAAAAAAATATAATTTTATAGCATTCAAAGACCACCTGAAGTGCAGGTTTATTTAAAGTATGACTTTCTTTTTTTTTTTTTTTTGCCAAGAAAGGTAATATCATGAGTCTTTCTAAATAGTGTATTAGCTTTTTAGGGTTGCTATACCGAATTACCAAATAGTTGATGGCTTAAAATGACAGAAATGTATTCTCTCATAGTTCGAGAGGCCAGAAGTTTGAAACTGAAGTGCCTGAAGGGTTGTGCATTTCTCCAAAGGTTTTAGAGATAGTCCTTCCTGGCCTATTCCAGCTTCTGGTGACTCCAGGTGTTTCTTGTGGCTGTGTCACTCCAGACTCTGCCTCTGTCTTCACAAGGCCTTTCCTTGTCTGCGGCTGTTTTCTATCTTTACAAGGACACTTGCCATTGAATTTAGGGCCCACCCAAGTAACCCAGGATGGTTTCATCTCAAAATCCTTTAATTAGTTACATTTGCAAAGGCCATTTTCCCAAATAAAATAACATTCGCAGTTTCCAGGGATTAAGATGTGAACATATTTTGAGGAGGCCACCATTCAATTAGTCACTGATGCCTATGTTTTTCTGAACCTCATTTCCCCACATAACTGGTCCAGAAATGGTCTCAAAATATTGTTACTTAGAATATAATTAACTCAATGTGATTGATATAAACAACAGTAGGCAGGCAGACTATAGACCTAAACAGAGGACAGTATGTGTTTTTGTTAAGGGGACAGACATGAACGTTAGATGGACTGCTTGAGTTACAACCTTACTCATAGGCTCCTGGCTGAAGATGAGCTGTGAACCTCTTCAATCTTCACTTTCCTCATTTGTAAAATAAGATGATTATCTCCCTGATAGGGTTCTTGTAAGATTAAATGAAAAAAAATTGATACCAATAACTTAACATAGTGCCTGCTATGGAGTAAGCACTAACTAGCTCTAGCCATTAGTAATACACTCCCTGAAGCACCCATTGATGTTGCTTAGGCATAGTTCTCTTACTATTTATATATCCATACATTTATCTATGCATTCATTCATCTTTTATTTATTCATATGCCTGTTGCTTTTTTAAAAAATAAAAGTGAGTATAAATATCATCCTGGCCAGTGTGGCTCATTTGGTTGGAGCATCATCCCATAAACTGAAAATTCACAGGTTCGATTCCTCGTTAAGGTACAAGCCTAGGTTGCAGATTCAGTTTTCCTCCTGGGGTGCATATGAGAGGCAACCTATCAATGCTTGTTTCTCACATCGGTTTCTCTTCCTCTCTCTTTCTCCCTTTCTTACCCTTTCTCTAAAATCATTAAGCACGTTTTTGGGTGAGAAAGAGAGAAAGAAGAAAGAAAGAAAGAAGAAAGAAAGAAAGAAAGAAAGAAAGAAAGAAAGAAAGAAAGAAAGAAAGAAAGAAAGAAAGAAGGAAGGAAGGAAGGAAGGAAGGAAGGAAGGAAGGAAGGAAGGAAGGAAGAAAGAAAGAAAGAAAGAAAGAAAGAAAGAAAGAAAGAAAGAAAGAAAGAAAGAAAGAAAGAAAGAAAGAGGGAGGGAGGGGAGGGGGGAGAGAGAGAGGAAGAGAGAGAGAAAGAAAGAAAGAAAGAAAAAGAAAGAGAGAAAGAAAGAGAGAGAAAAAAAGAAGTAGAAAGAATGAAATGAGTATAAATATGAATGGATCAAACTTCCAGAAATGGAGGCTTTCTTTTGTAGACATTATCTTCATGGGCAATAAAAATGAGTATTCTATTTGCCTATAGAGACCCTAAAACATCCATTTATTCATTCACCATTTATTGGGCACTATTATTTTAGGGCTTGTGATAAAAATAAGGCCAAAAGTGATGTGGACAATTTCAGTTGTCAAACAATTTACATTCTATTCAGGATGACAAATAAGTTGTGTGATAACTCTAATAGAGCATAATTGGTGCTTTAAAGATCAGGAAACCATGGGAAGTGAAGGAAATTCAGGGAGCATGGAATTTAGAAGGGCAGGGAAGAGGCAGGTGAAAAGACTCTTTCCCCAAACAGAGCAAATTATAGTGAGTAGATCATAGGTCCAGAAGTCATGGAGAAGTTAGGGGATGAATCCCATCTTTGCTACTAATGAGCTGTTCCTTAAACTCTCTGTATCCTCATCTGTAAAATGAGGTTAATACCTCTATTACTGGATTTTTCTGGGAATAAATTAAATAATGCACTTTGAATAATACTTAGCAAAGGATATATAAATATTATCCATTTAGTTGTTGTTATAATCACTATTATTTAATTTTCTACTCCACAGAAGTTCAAAGAAGCATGTTCTCTCTTTTTTTTCCTGGATGGCGATTTCTATTTCAGAATCATTTGATCCAGACCCCTTCCTGCCCCATTTTCTATACTCTATGATAATAGCACACACATGTTGAAATACCTGTTTCTTTTTCTTCTCCACTGCACTATTATCTCCCTGAAAACTGGAAAAATATCTTATTCATATATGTTGCCCTACCATATATATAATAAATGTCTGATAGTCAGTGAATGTTTCTTGAACTGTTAAGATTTCAGGTACAAATTTTCTGGGCCCCTACTCCATCCCCCCACCCCCAAATTAGATTGACTATGAAACATTACTGCCATTCAAAAGAAATTCCATTTAGATAACATTGGATCAGAAGTTTAGTGTATACTAAATGGACCTGGTCCATTTAGTATAATTGTGTCAGTTTTCTTCTATGTAACAAAATTACCACAAACATAGTGATTTAAAATACTATTTGTTATATCCCACAGTTGGAGTATGGCTAAGCCTGGCTCCCTTCTTCAGGGTCCCATGAAGTTAGAATCAAAGGGCTGGTTGGGTTTGTAGTCTCATCAAAACAACTGGGGAAGGATATTCTTCCAAGCTCCCTCAAATTGTTGGCAGAATTTATTTCCTTGCAGCATTAAGATCCATGGCAACTTGCTTCTTCAAAAGTAGAACGGCAAACGACACCTTCAGAGCAAGTTTGTTAGCAAGGTGGAGTCTTAAATAATGTAAGGCAATCACAGGAGTGACATCCCACGACCTTTCCCATATAACATAACATAATAATGACAGTGACATCTCAGCATCTTCTCCACATTCTATTTGTTAGAAGCAAATCCTGCCCACCCTCACCAGGAGGAGGTTGTACAAGAGTTATACACCAGGAAATCGGGATCATTGGGTCCACCTCAAAGTGTCTCTTCCACAGCAATATTATGGGTACCCAAGAATTCTGTACTTTAGACTTATAACAAAGCATTTTTAAACTTTTATTCATTGCTACTTTTATTGAAGACTCAGGATTAGATAATAATTATAATAGTGTATAACAATGCTACCTCATTAAGAAGAAAGATATAATAAAAAAGAATTCAAAGCAATTTCTCTTAATATAATTCTCTGTAATAAAAGTCATGTAACTCTGAGGTATGTTAGTTACTCTGTGAAACTCTGTTGGTTGATACAGTATGGTAGAGCCATCATTAGGAACAAATTTATCACTCTGGAAGAGTTATACTGTGCATTATAAATTACTATAATAATAGACTGCACCTGATAGTTATTAATTTTAGTGCTGTCTGATTTATCATAACATTAAACCATTTTGTATTTGAGAGAGACAAATAGAAGTTCATTTTCTTAGTGTTCCGAGATTTGGTGAACACAGATGCTCAAGAATAATAATTAGAAGTTGATAGTTACTGTATATTCTGGACCAGCGTCTATTACTAAATGGATTTGGTAATTAAATTTCTTAATTTAGTTACTTTTTTAAACAGTCGGTCTATATCTTCCTTTATGAATATGATTGGGAAACTAGCCTAGGTTTGATTTCTGCCTAGAACATCACATTGACTGCCTGGGTGATTCTGTCAGTCTGGCTACCTGAGTAAAGGGCTTCTTCCCTCTTCACTACCCCTTGCAGGTCTCTTTTAAACCTACAAGGTGATGGAAGAAGACCACCTTCCCAGCTTGAGGGGGACTTTGCTAGTAGTTAGGTTTTCTTCATGGAACCTTGGAACCAGAACTCCATTTAAATGACTTCGGGAATCAGGGAGACGGAGTTACAGAATGAAGAAGTTGTGATGTCAAACGGTTAAGGAATTGCCACAGCCCCTCAGGGCAAATATTAATCATGCCCAGTGAATTATTTATACTCAGGAACATGGACCTAATGCTGTCCAAAAAGCAATGAAGAGGGAAGCACCTATGACTTTGGTAGTGTAATTATCCACAAAATGATTAATTTTGATAAACATTTAAGCTGCAATATTTCCTTATATATTTTGCAAATAAAATATAAACTAAGTCCATCAATTACAATGATTATTACCCAACCTTTATTTTGTTTTATTTATTTTATTATTTTATTTTTTAATCCTCACCCAAAAATATGTTTCCATTGATTTTAGAGAGAGAAGAAGGGAGAGAGAGAAAGAGAGAGAGAGAAAGGCGGACAGACATCAATTGGTTGTTTCCCATATGTGCCCCAACTCAGGATCAAACAATCAAATCAACAACCCAGGCCCGTGCCCTGAGCAGGGGTAGAACCAGCAACCTTTTGCTGCACAGAATGATGCTCCAACCAACTGGACCATGCAACCAGGGCTCCCAATTCATATTTTAAAATGTGCAACGTAATCTTGCATTTGATTACTTAAAAATGATTCCTATAACTAACTATTAGTCCCATCCTGGAAATTTGGCCTTTTTTTTTTTTTTTTAAGTGAAATGACTTTAGGAAGCTGTTCGGGTTATGTGACAATTTGGAGTAGTGGAAACATTCTGTGGCATCCTCTAATGTTCGTGAGTGAGCACTTATTGTATACATAGCACTGTTGCAGACACTGGAGATAAAACGAGGTATAAGATAAAGTTCTTGCCTTCCTCAAGCTTATTAGTAGAATGAAGAATGATAGGCAAACAAAAGACAAATAGATACGTAACATATGTCACATATTAAGGGGTGCTATGTTTTTTTAAAAAAAGGTGTCTTAGTTACTGCTGCTATAACAAAGTACTATTGACTGGATGGCTTATAAGTACAAATTTATTTCTCACAGTTCTGGAGGCTGGAAGTCCAAGACTAGGGTGCCAGCATGGTCCAGTTCTGGTGAGGGTGTCTTGCAGGTTGCAGACTGTCATCTTCCTGTATCTTCAAATGAAGGGAAGAGAGCTAGCTAGCTCTCCCATCCTCATGAGCTAACTACCTTCCAAAGGCTCTACTTCGAAATACCATCATAGTAGAGATTCAATTTGTTAAAGTAATTAAATGAGGCAGTCCTTAGATAGAGGTGACGCTAATGCCTTGGTCACCTATGTAAATAACCTGAAATCTAAGCCATGATCAGTGAACTCAAATCTGAGAAAACACACTTAAGAACATCATAAATAGCAAACTAGATTTTCCCAAATAAGGCAGCTGCTTAAGCCATAGTCAATTAAATAATATCCTTGCTTTGCTGCCAAGTCTTCTGTACTAAAATTCTCTCCTCCAGCTCCTGCAGGGAAGCACTCCTAACCACTTTTGGTTTGATACCACTTGATTCTAATCAATACATGCTTAAAGAATCTATTAAAACTTTTAATGTGCTTCAGTTTATCTTTTAGCAGATTTCAACCCATGAATTTGGGCAAGGATACAAACCTCTAGTCCATAACACAAAATATGAGGTTAGGAGAATAATCATGAAATAAGTTTGTGGTTATAATGGTAATTCTCAACTGGAGACAGTCTTCTCCTACAGGTAATATTTAATAATGTCTGTAGATATTTTTGGTTGTCACAGCTGGGAAGGTGCTAGTAATACCTAGTGAGTAGAGTTGTGTAAGCATGCTGCCAAATATTCTGCAACGCACAGGAAGAATTCTCAACAAAGAATTATTTGGCTCAATGTGTGCCAAAGTTGAGAAATCGAATTTAGAGGTGGAGTGAGAGGACCATTGGTCAGTGCCCCAAGTGACATGAGGGAATGGGACATTCACACAGCTTGGAGAAAAGCGTCAAGGCAGACAGGGCAGCAAGAGTGGGAGCTCCAAGCCAGGGTGTAACTGCTATGAGAGCGGAAAGGAGTCTCTTTTCAAGAGATTTTTAAATATCTTGCAGGTCTTTTCCAATACTTAAAAGGCCCAAGGCAAGAATTAAGTGAAAAGTTACTAGCTTACATTATAATAATTAAAAATTATAAATTAAGCAAACAAATTATTAAATAAAATACGTTCTGTTCCCCTACTGTAAACCCCATAAGGCCAAATTAATTAATAAAGCTGCGGTTTTTATAGGACTGAAATTTAGCAAATTACAGATGAGTTACATATACACATACTGAAAAGTTTTGTTTAGGCTTGTGGTACAGTAAAATGGAGATGTAAGTCATTGACAAATTGTTGTTTTTTTTTTTATTTCTAATGGTTTTAATTTATTACAAGTGTACAAAAATCTTTTCTCTCCATTTATAACTTTTAGTTGAAGCAATCTGATTAGAAACACATCATTGTTTCTTTTTAAATTTTTAAATTATTTTATTGTTGTTCATTTTATGTGTTTTTTTACTTAAAAAAATTTAAATATATTTATTGATTATGCTATTACAGTTGTTCCATTTCCCCCCCTTCATTCCACTCCATCCTGCCCAACCCCTCCCTCCCACATTCCCCCCCACCTATAGTTCATGTCCATGGGTCATACATATAAGTTCTTTTTTTTTTTTTTTTTTTTATTCAATTACAGTTGTATGCCTTTTCTCCCCATCCCTCCACCCCACCCCAGGTGAACCCACCTCCCTCCACCCTCTCCACCCTCCCCCTTGGTTTTGTCCATGTGTCCTTTATAGTAGTTCCTGTAATACCCTCTACCCACTGTCCCGGCCCCCACCCCCCACCCCCCACCCCCGCCCTGGCTATTGTTAGATTGTTCTTAACTTCAATGTCTCTGGTTATATTTTGTTTGCTTTTTTCTTCTATTGCTTATGTTCCAGTTAAAGGTGAGATCATCTGGTACTTGTCCCTCACTTCCTGGCTTATTTCACTTAGCATAATGCTCTCCAGTTTCATCCATGCTGTTGCAAAGGGTATAAGCTCCTTCTTTCTCTCTGCTGCGTAGAATTCCATTGTGTAAATATACCATAGTTTTTGGATCCACTCGTTTGCTGATGGGCACTTCGGTTGCTTCCAGTACTTGGCTATTGTAAATTGTGCTGCTATGAACATTGGGGTGCACAGATTCTTTTGGATTGGTGTTTCAGTGTTCTTAGGGTATAATCCCAGCAGCGGAATTACTGGGTCAAAGGGCAGTTCCATTTTTAGTTTTCTGAGGAAATTCCATATTGCTTTCCACAGTGGCCTCACCAGTCTGCATTCCCACCAACAGTGCACGAGGGTTCCCTTTTCTCCACATCCTCTCCAACATTTGTTTGTGGATTTGTTTATGTTGGCCACTCTGACTGGTGTGAGATGGTACCTCCTTGTGGTTTTAATTTGCATCTCTCTGATGGCTAGTGATGCTGAGCATCTTTTCATATGTCTCTGGGCCTTCTGTATGTCTTCCTTGGAGAAGTGTCTGTTCAAGTCCTTTGCCCATTTTTTAATTGGGTTGTTTGTCTTCCTGGAGTGGAGTCGTGTGAGTTCTTTATATATTTTGGAGATCAGGCCCTTGTCTGAGGTATCATTGGCAAATATGTTTTCCCATACTGTTGGTTTTCTTTGTAATTTGGTGCTGTTTTCTTTAGCCCCGCAGAAGCTTTTTATTTTGATGAGGTCCCATTTGTTTATTCTTTCCTTTATGTCCCTTGCTTTAGGGGATGTGTCTGTGAGGATGTTGCTGCGTGGAATGTCTGAGATTTTCCTGCCAATGTTTTCCTCAAGGACTTTTATGGTGTTACAGCTTATATTTAAGTCTTTTATCCATCTTGAGTTTATTTTCGTGTATGGCGTAAGTTGGTGATCGAGTTTCATTTTTTTGCACGTAGCTGTCCAGATCTCCCAACACCATCTGTTGAAGAGGCTGTTTTTGCTCCATTTTATGCTCCTGCCTCCTTTGTCAAATATTAATTGATCGTATAGACTTGAGTTTATTTCTGGGCTCTCTCTATTCTGTTCCATTGGTCTATGTGCCTGTTTTTATGCCAGTACCAGGCTGTTTTGATTACAGTGGCCTTGTAATACAGTTTGATATCAGGTATTGTGATCCCTCCTGCTTTGTTCTTCTTTCTCAAAATTGCTGCAGCTATTCGAGGTCGTTTATGGTTCCATATGAATTTCTGCAATGTTTGTTCTATATCTGTGAAATATGTCATGGGTACTCTAATAGGGATTGCATTGAATCTATAAATTGCTTTGGGTAGTATGGCCATTTTGATGATGTTAATTCTTCCAATCCATGAACATGGTACATGCTTCCATTTGTTTGTATCTTCCTTAATTTCTTTCTTCAGTGTTGTGTAGTTTTCTGAGTACAGGTCTTTTACCTCCTTGGTTAGGTTTATTCCTAGGTACTTTATTTTTCTTGTTGCTATATCGAATGGGATTTTTTTCCTGATTTCTGTTTCTGCAGTTTTGTTGCTGGTGTACAGGAATGCCTTTGATTTCTGGGTATTGACTCTGTATCCAGCTGTTTTGCCAAATTCATTTATTAGGTCGAGTAGTTTTTGAGTGGAGTCTATAGGGTTTTCCATGTACACTATCATGTCGTCTGCAAACAGTGACAGTTTCATTTCCTCCTTTCCAATTTGGATGCCTTTTATTGCTTTTTCTTGTCTGATTGCTGTGGCCATATAAGTTCTTTGGCTTCTACATTTTCTATACTATTCTTACCCTCCCCTGTCTATTTTCTACCTACCATTTATGCTACTTATTCTCTGTACCTTTCCCCCCTCTCTCCCCCTCCCACTCCCCTGTTGATAACCCTCCATGTGATCTCCATTTTTGTGGTTCTGTTCCTGTTCTAGTTGCTTGCTTAGTTTGCTTTTGTTTTTGTTTTAGGTGTGGTTGTTAATAACTGTGAGTTTGCTGTCATTTTTACTGTTCATATTTTTTATATTCTTTTTCTTAGATAAATCCCTTTAACATTTCATATAATAAGGGCTTGGTGATGATGAAATCCTTTTACTTGACCTTATCTGAGAAGCACTTTATCTTCCCTTCCATTCTAAATGATAGCTTTGCTGGATAGAGCAATCTTGGATGTACGTCCTTGCCTTTCATGACTTGGAATACTTCTTGCCAGCCCCTTCTTGCCTGTAAGGTCTCTTTGGAGAAATCAGCTGACAGTCTTATGGGAACTCCTTTGTAGGTAACTGTGTCCTTATTTCTTGCTGCTTCTAAAATTCTCTCCTTCTGTTTAATCTTAGGTAATGTAATAATGATGTGCCTTGGTGTGTTCCTCCTTGGGTCCAGCTTCTTTGGGACTCTCTGAGCTTCCTGGACTTCCTGGAAGTCTATTTCCTTTGTCAGATTAGGGAAGTTCTCCTTCATTATTTGTTCAAATAGGTTTTCAATTTTTTGTTCTTCCTCTTCCCCTTCTGGCACCCCTATAATTTGGATGTTGGAATGTTTCAAGATGTCCTGGAGGTTCCTAAGCCTCTCCTCATTTTTCTGAATTCTTGTTTCTTCATTCTTTTCTGGTTGGATGTTTCTTTCTTCCTTCTGGTCCACACTGTTGATTTGAGTCCCAGTTTCCTTCGCCTCACTATTGGTTCCCTGTACATTTTCCTTTGTTTCTCTTAACATAGCCTTCATTTTTTCATCTAATTTGTGACCAAATTCAACCAATTCTGTGAGCATCCTGATTCCCAGTGTTTTGAACTGTGCATCTGTGAACTGTGAACTGAACAGTTGGCTATCTGTTCGCTGCTTAGTTGAATTATTTCTGGGCTGTGATGTGTTCTTTCATTTGGGCTTTTTTTTTTTTTTTGGTCTTGGCGTGCACCTGTTGCGTAATGGGGCGGAGCCTTAGGTGTTCACTGGGGTGGGGTAATGCTGGTCACTGTGCTGTGATGCTGTATGTGGTGGAGGGGCTGAGAGGGAGCAATGGCGCCCGCTCCACACTCTGCCGGATTTTAGTCACTCCCTCCATGACCCACAATCAAATTTGGCCCCTCTAGTGCTGATCCCCAAGTGCGTGGGCTTGTGCACTCTCTAGGCCCCTGTGGGTCTCTCCAACGATCTCTCCTACGAGGCTGGGAGTTTCTCCTGCTGTGCCACACCCCCCACAGGTGTTTTCAATCAGAGGTTTGAGGCTTTATTTCCCCGCACTGGAGCCCTGGGTCTTGAGGTTTGTTTCACTCCCTTTGGTTTATCTGTGCACGAATGTGGGGCCACGGGGTCTGCTAGCGTTCGCACTGCCTGCCCTGTTTGTCCCACAATCCACCAGTCTCTGGGTCCAGCCGCATTGCCAGGAATCCTGTACACCCTGGCTGCCCATCTCCACCCCTCCTACCAGTCTGGACGAATATTTCTTCTTTATCTCCTTGGTTGTCGGACTTCCATGTGGTTCAATTTTCTGTCAGTTCTCGTTGTTTTTTGTTTTTAAATTGTTGTTGTCCTTCTTTTGGTTGTGCGAGGAGGCGCAGTGTGTCTTCCTACGCCTCCATCTTGCTTTCCAATGATGTTATGTGTTTTTAAATAATTTTTTGACATTAGTTCAACAAAATCATTAATCATGTTCTTATAATAAATATTTTGACATAATTTGCATTCTATGTGCATAACTGCCCAATTACACTTTTTTGAATATGATTTTAGATAGGCTTTAGTTTGGACAAGTTTTATTCTGCTGAGGAGATAGAAACTATAATAATCAACAAAATAATTAAAGCCAACCTTAGATTGGAAAATAAACCATACATTTTATATGATATATTCAAAATTGTAACATATGTTAACTTATCATTGTCACAGAAATATTTCAAAAGGGTTTCACTTTATTACATGACATTATCAATTAAATTATGACTTTAAACATTTCCTAAAGGAATGTCTGGAGCCATACAGTATCCCTTAACTTCTACTTGCAGATCGTTTTGTGTTGGATACATTGAAAATTACTGAAAAATAGCAATATGTAGCTTCATTTTTTTACTTTTGTTTTCAACTGAGATTATTCTTTGATTTATAATGACTTCTACAGGAATTAATTTTGGTATTATTTTACCAAATAACACAAAAACAAGCAAAACACCCCTAACAATAGCAAAATCAACAGTGAAAAATGAAAGAGAAATAGAATAACATAAAATATAGAAGAGAATACAAGAAGATCAAAAAAAAGAAAAAAATGATTATAATAAGAGAGAAGGAAGGGAAACAATTAGAGAAAGAAATAGAGGAAAATGGAAAAAAAAGAACAAGGAAAAAGAATGAATGGAGAAAACAAGAAAAAAGGAAGAAGGAAAAATAGAATGAGAAAAAGAAAGTAAAATAAAAGATATGAAAGAAAAATACAGGAAAAATTAGGAGGAAAATAAAAATAATAAAAAGTCTACTAAAATAACAAAAATAATGACAAAGAACAAGGTATTATTTGAGCAGAGTTTAATGCCTGCCTGCTAGGATCTCCCTTTGGATACAGCTCTGATGTTGTCTAAAGCTGGTGTAAGACAATGTCAGATTATGTCTACATCT
The DNA here is from genome assembly GCF_022682495.2 of Desmodus rotundus. NCBI lineage: Eukaryota > Metazoa > Chordata > Mammalia > Chiroptera > Phyllostomidae > Desmodus > Desmodus rotundus. The sequence continues at coordinate 56,662,917 of NC_071388.1, read as the reverse complement.
AGCCCCTAGCAACCTGTTTGAAGCTACGTGTGATCCATAGTTTATGGCTGTCTCCTCCAGGCTTGGCTGTGCACTGGACGGGCAAAGCTTCACTGCAGGGCCAGCTTTTATCAGCAGAGAACCCAGGATGAGTCAGCCAATGTCCCAAGGCCCCACATGATGCGTCTCAGCCTGCTTCTTTTTCCTGGCCTGCTGTCAGTATCAGTCTCTGACCCAACAGTTTCTGAGAAGGCTTTGGCAGAATTGGGTGGATGGGAGTCCTGGACCTCTTGTGGGGAGGAGGTACCATTCAAACTTCAGGGGAAATGGTGGGTGTGTTCCCCTACCCTGAGCCATGCATCTGAGTCTGTTTTAGATTATTTCTCTGAATGTGGCAGGGCAAAGCCCCTAGTAGGCAAGTGGATGGGGCCTCTAGAACCCAGAGTTTGGGTCTGTCAGAAACCAGGACTGTGTTTTTATGGCTCTCCCACAAGGAAGAAATGCCAGTCTGATTCGCAGGAAAGTGTATGGGATGGTCACACACTGAATCCAATCTCTGACACCCCCTGAGTCTGCCTATGTTGCTGTCTCTTCAGCATGGGTTAAGATGCAGGGTTGGGTGGAAAAGTTGCAGGGTGGGTTGAGCAGTATCCCACAGGGTGAGTAACTGTTTTTCTCCTGGGAGGTGTTTGCACTTCTCATGAAAAATGGCTTCTGTGGTAGTGGAGGATGTCCCAGCACAAGGATCCCAGCAGCTGCTTCCCAATATCTCTCCCCAGTGCCTCCCACTCCAAACTCTCCTCAGGCAACTCTAGTCAGCACAGCCCTCCCTTTGCCAGAGCCCAGGGTGAGTGGTTGCAAGTAAACAAAAACTGTGCTTTGTCCCCATAAAAACAAAAAATAGTGGCCTTGTCTCCAGAAGGCTCCATCTCTCCTGGGCAGGCAGAATCCCTACCACCTTTCACCAATAGATACTACATAGGTGGCTGATCTTGGCTCTAGCACTCTGTGCTTTGGGGCCCAGTCTGGGGTCCAGGCTTCACTTCTCTCAGGGAGAAGCCCCCACAGCTGTGCCACAACACACAGCTTGCTGCCTGTGGGAGTGGGGCCATCCTCTTTTGTGTCCCTGCCCTTCCTATTGGTCTTGAGGTTGTTTCTGCCTCTCCTTGGTTAAATGTCTCCTCTTCAGGTCGTCTTCTGTTGGTTATTCTGGCTGGCTGTTCCCTCCACCTTGGCCTTTTTGTAAGAGTTTGTTAGCACTGGTAAGTGTAAGTAAAATTTTATATTAAATATCTGTAGATAACATTAATTCAATATTAATTGTTTTCTAATAAAGACAACAAAAATGTCTTGTTTGAATACACTCATATTTGTTTACTCCATTCAATGTATCACATGCTTTATCTACTTAAAATTTATTTGCCTTAATATCACTGAGTTGACATTTCTATTTTGTGTCCAAATGGCTATTAGTCAAATTTAATGTGTATTCATGAAATACACATTAGAAAAATATTAGTATAATTTTGAACTATTCCAAAAATTTTCTTTTATAACCAGGCCAGGTTAATTTGTCTATTACTAATTAGTTCAAATTACTTTGGTACATGGCAAAGAAAATACTTCTGGATATGGACCCAAATTTCATTGGTACACCTTTCTCTTTATTATGACATTAGCTCCAATCTTATAGCCTTTTTCTCAACCATATTTAAATCAATACCTAAAGTTGAAAGTATTTTTTCAATGCTTTAAACAGATATATAAAAAAAAGGAAATTAGCAGCATCATCACTTCCTCCTATAGTCTCATTACCCAGAATGCTTTCTTTCTCTGGTACCTATTTAGAATTGGCCAATTGACAGAACTCTGGTAAGAATGTGAAGGTAGAAAGCAGAGGCTGTGGTTCTCCAGGGGCAGTAGCCACCATTTGTTACAGACTGAGGGATTTGGTGACTATTCAGATGTCTTGTCTTACAATGTGACAACTAAATGCATCATCTAATACTGAACTGGATCCTGTATTAGAAGGAAGTAAAATGCTATAAAATACACTTTTAATTCTACTGACAAGGTTTAAATACAAATAGTCAATTGGGCAAAGCAGTGTGTCAATGTTAAATTTCCCAGAGTTTATACTGTGATTATACAAAGGAGTATACAAAGAGTATCTCTACTCTTAAGAATTTCACAAAATTTATTTAGGGATATTCTTGTAAGGATACCTCTTATAGGTCATGATTTAAGTAACTTACCCTCAAATGGTTAAGAAAAAAGATGTGTGTGTGTGTGTGTGTGTGTGTGTAGGAGGGCAGATAATAAAGCAATTGTAGGAAAATGTAAACAATAGATAAAGGTATATACAGAGTAGGTGAGCATTTTTGTTGTATTTTAATTTGGTGAATTTTCTATAAGTTTGAAATTATTTCCAAATTAAGAGAAACAAAGGGAAATCTGAAATTGCTTTTCCATGTGATTAGAGATCAGAGTGGACAGCAATAATGACCTCTTTGCCAGTAGAAAACGGGACAATGATAAGTCCTTAGTATGTGGAGGCCAAAAAGTTGCTTACGTGATCACATGTAGTGTCCTGGAGTAAAGTTTTTATACAAGAAAAGGCTTTGGAATATCAAGTGGCTTTTCTAACAGAACCTGATGGTGGATAGAAGAACACAAGGACAGTAGGTTGTTTGGCTATTTCTGACTTAGAATTTTTGGAGAATTTTTAAAAGAGAATGACAAATTCAGGGTTTAATTTCTCAGCTCAAGGCTTGATAAGGAGTCAGAAAGTTTCTAAGCCTGCCTGAAAAATAAAATCCCTTATTTTTATAATTACAGAACTGATATTTCTGAAACATTATATCTGCAGATGGTTGAGTTACAATGTGTATTGAATTTATACTTAAAAAGCCTTTTGTGTTCAACTTAAAACATTGACAGGAAAAACTGAAATCTGAAAAATTAGAATAAACTCTGGATCTCAACTGTTGGAAACACTTGTGTATTCCTTTATTTTAATTTTATAAATCCAGGTATAATATACATAGAGTAAAATATACAGTAAAAGCTTCATTAAGTTTTGACCAATAGCTGTACCTATATAATTTATACCCAGTCAAGATGCAGAACATTTCCATCAACCTAAAAAAGTACCACACATCCCTTTCCAGTTAATCCTTGCTCCACGCCCAGGAGAGATCAGTACTCTGATTTCTGTTATCATAGAATATTTTTCTTCTTTAATGTTATGTGGTGAACAGAATAATTATCCCCTACAGATGTCCACATCCTAACCCACAGAACCTGAGACTATGTTAGATTACATGGCAAAGGGAAATTAAAGTTGCTAATCTGCTAACCTTAAAATACAGAGATTGTTTGGGATTATCTGGGTGGCAGAGGAAGGCAGAAAAGAGCATCAAAGGAAGCTAAGACTGGAAGTGTGGTCAGAGAGATGCTACAATGCTGGCTTTGAAGATGGGGGCTTGGGCCACAAACCAAGAAACATTGTGGACTTGAGAAGTTAGAAAAGTGACAACATAGGTTTTTCCCTAAAATATTAAGAAATGAACAAAAAATGTTGATAGCTTGATATCTAGAGAGACCCATGTAAAACTTCAAACCCATATAACTATAAAAGAATGTATTGTTTTAAGCCATCAAGTATGTGATAACTGTTGTATCAGCAGTAAAGTAATACACTAAGTATCTGCAGAATAATACTGGATGCCATATATTCTTTTATGTGTGGCTTCTCTTGATCGGCTTGATATTTTGGAGATTCACCAGTGTCGTTTTGAATACAAAAGCCTGAAGCTCTGAATAGTACTTTGTTGTATGAATATACTTCAGTTGCTCCTATATGGAGATGGACAGGTGAATTGTTTTTAGCTATTATCAATAATCTATTTCTTCTTAAGTTCATTTTCTTGTGTTTTGAATTTTCAGGTTCCCAAGCATGAGGCTGGAGCTGGGGCTCCTCCTAACTGGAATTGCTCCATGTGAATGTCATCTCCTGAAACGAGCTTTCTTTTCATCGTGATACTAAATTCAAACTTTCTATCAATAAAACAACTTAAAAACTAATATTATGGCTGTTCATGTTAAAAATAGCAATAAAGAAGTAAATCACCTTTATGAAGTTATATGTAATCTTTTTTTATTCTTACAAAAATATCTGGACTCCAGAGATGAGAAATGTCTTTCTTGTTACTATGGCAAGTAGAACTAGAACCTGAATCCAAGCAAGACTTTTAGACGCAAATTCTTACATCCGTTCGATTGCATTTGTTTGCCTTATATGTACATTCATTCACCAAATAGTTATGGAGTGCCTGTAGTATACTAAGCACTGTGCTACCATTGCCTGCAAATCTTGTGGTATATTTATTTCAACATGTAATATGGATTGATAATCTATTAACATATAAAAATGGAAACATCATATGCATGTTCTATTTAATTCTTTGCTCATTATGATAGAGAAAGGCCAGCATTTTGTGAGGTTCTAAATGAGAACTCCATTTTCAGAAATGTGCCCACTTTAAACATGAGCAAAAAATAAGTAGAAACTGTTCATATACCTGCCAATGAGCACAAAGTTAATTAACTCTTTCACTTTTATTGTATGACTTTTACTTAAGAGTTGTTTCACATTGCAATAAAAAAGGTATCTCACTTCTAATAAAAATAGCAATATTTAATTAGCTTCTTGATAAGTGATGTGAATGATCAGGCTCTTGATCTTTATTCTAAATGGATTTACTATAATTATCTACAAGTGAATTATTATCATTCAAACTATTCAGAAAACATCTTGTAAACTTACTTGACTGTAAAACTTAAAAAATTTCATGCATTTTCCAAACATCAAGCACTCGAACTCTGTAAGGCTCACTCACATTATGGAGAATCATTTGCTTTACTGCAGGTCTACTGAAGTAGATGTTAAATTCATCTAAAAAATACCTTACAGAAACTTCTAGAATCATGTTCGAATAACTATCTGCGTACTGTGGCCTAGACAAGCTGGCATGTAAAATTAACCAGCTGAGCTCATATGATACATCTCTTCTCTCTCCCCATTCCAAACAGACATAAACAGTTTAGAAGGGCAAAGATGATATGTCATCCTGCTTGGATACCTTCCACCAGAGCAAAGAGTGTTTAGGAACCAATAGCAAACAAGATTAGAAGCAAACACAATCAATAGCTTTTACCATTAAACTTAGAATAGGCTATGCCCTCAAATTGTGTGGCTAAAGGTATTTATTTAAGTTGTTCTAAAACAGTGTGTGTTATTTTCCTCATTATCAAAAATAACTATAAATTCACAAAGATGTGGTAAGTAGCACACACATTGCAGAATACAATCAGTCCTATTGCTTGGTTGCTTCTATGATAAATGCAGAGACTCTGATATTGAATATAGGAAATGGAACCCCAGTGGCTAGAAACTGGCTCTAAATTTTCAGTATAAGACCTAATTGGGCTCTAAATTTGACAAAATGTTTGTTACTTATTTACAATCAATGATTGTAACCAGGCTAGAAGAAACATAACTACATACATTCTATATTTTCTTTTACATTCGTAAGTATACCAATTCTTTTTATCCATGTTTGAATTCTTCTGCAAAGTACAACCAAGAATGCCTATGAAAATATTTGTCTACATAAGAAAGTTCCATGTTTTGGTCATTTGGAAAGATAGGTGGCCATCTGGAGGGGTCTACTTCTGTGTGTCGTAAATGAAAATGGCCTTCCCTGATGATAAACAAAGTGTCCAAAGAACTTTTGAAGGGGCTTGCCATAAGGTAGACCAGGTGCTCACAATACCACACAAGAGAGATGCTATGCGGTGGGGTCTGTTCTCTCCTTGATGCATGCAAGGTCCATAGATAATGCGAACTGCATGTGTATTTTCAGAAAGCACTATGCTGCGTGAACTGCAAAGGAAAAGAAAACATAGGCATGAGATCTTAAAGGAAAGAAAAAAGCAAGAAAGGAAACAAAGAACATTTTGCTTCTGTACTTCTATGGTGATAAAAAGTGTGTAGATGCTGGAAATAAAAGCATGCACTTTTTAAAGAAACTAAATGTGGTTACATGCCCTCCTACTTACGTGCAAACTCAGATTCAAAAGCATATTTGGCAACTGGTACTTTAGCTATTCATTTGCTTCCACAAAACAGTAGCTGTGTTGCATGGGGGTGTTGACTTTATTTTTTCTCTTTTTAGTTATTTATTTTCAATGATTTGAAAATATTATAATTATAAATTTTGGAATTAATGTAACTGTATAAATATAAATTTTTTTTGTGTGTGTAGAGACCAGAAAATACAGGCTATAGTAAGCATTTATGTATTAAACTATTCTTTAAATAAAAACAATAGTCATATACAATATCAGAGTATATTCAAGATTACAATTTTAGGCATTAGTCGATAAGAATATAAATTAATTCCTATTAAATTAATAGGTAACATCAAAAACTCAAATAAAAATGGTGCTTCTTTGATGTACATACATTTTTGGAAATGCATAAATATTTTGAATTCTTGCCACATAGCTAAGTATGAATTCCCAGCATGGATCAAAATCTTGCAAAGAAATCCTGGCAAAACAATAAAACAAAACAAGAAACGAACAAACAAAAAAAACCCTAGAAAATACTGAGTCAGTCCCATAAAAGGCAATAAATAAACTGCAAATAGAAATTGCTTTATTTCCAAGTAAATTCATTTTGGCAAACTGCATGGTAATATAATATCTTTTATATGGTGCTGAAAGGATACTTTTCCACGTGTCATGAATAGACCCATTACTAATGATTAACATTTACTACATGATAGTTAATAATCATAATAGAGTAGATATGGTTCCTGCAATATAATTTAATCAGATGCCATAAGAAAAAATTTTTTAACTGACCACCATCTAATTATCCCCGTGTGTGGTTTCTGTGTACAAAGGGAAGACGGTTTCCCTTTCACTCGCTGTCACGACCCCTGGAGCTGTAAGACTTATTAAGATCACAGCATAGCTTAGACTTGTCTGTGTGCAGTTAATAATTCTGGAACTTATCTAATCACAGTGGATGAATTTTCCAACATTTTAATAACAAAGTTGATAAAGATGAATATTATAATGGCATCTATAAAAAGTTTACTCTGTGCTCCACATAAATCACTGTTCCTTCCTCACAATAATCCTGCAATATACTCCGAAGAAAATGCCTATTACAGATGAGGAAACTAGGCTCCAAAAAGCTAAATAACTTTTCCAAGATTGCACAGTGAGAAAATGTCTGAATGACCAAGCCCAAGTGTCCATGACCCTATAGTTTTTATTTTTCTCCATTTACCCTACTATTTACCTTTATGTGAGTAAATGCTTTTCTTATAGTTGAGAAATAAGTGACTCTCTACAGGTATTCAGACAAAACATTTATATGCCACAATGGATAATTTTATGTAAAAAGAATGTTTCTTATATATTTTGTGACATAGTTCTCAATCTTAATATTGTCCACGTAAATTAAAACCATTATGATAAATCACATCATTTTTGTTCTATTTTAAATTATAATGTAATGGTTAAAACTTTTATTACAAATGAAAACTACTTTAAAAGGCTCATGACAGAAGTACAGGTATGCATGTGTGTTGATGTAGAACGCTTCGCCATATCTCAAATTCTGGAGTTGGAAAACACCTATTAAGTTAGGACATGAAAGAACATCAAAGCGCTGGGTTATTCTGCTCATCTCAGCCGTGTCTAAGTCCATCAGGAGAAACAACAGTGTGCCAGTATTGTCAGGGTCCTGGGGGATCTATTTTCTAACCCAGTGCTCCAGGTTTTAGACCTCCTTACAAATGCATACATTCTAGCAGCTTTTGCTCACAAAATGGATGCTAGGTGCTAAAGTTTTCCCCCCCAACATTTTTCGAATAGAAAAGAAAACTTCCTTCTTCTGACTCAAATTGGGTTTCCAGATGTCCAAGGTCAAAGGTTGAAAATAAAAGTATCAAGTGTTGGCCTACTCTAACCAGACAGCATGTGCGAGTGTGTGAGAGCTTTTCCAGAGGGTGCCCTTACGTATTTTTTTATTTTCTCTCTCCTTGCCTAGTAAGAGGTCCATATCCACTCTGCGGAATTGTGCCATTCTCATTACATGTTGGAAACAGTATGGGTCTCTTGTATTTATTTTTCAGTTGGTTGCATTGTGGACCCTTAAAATGCTTCTTATGAGTGCACACATTTGGAAAGTTGCTACTTCTCTTGTTCCTGAGTTTGAAGTGCCCTGTTCTACTTGATGACATTTGATATTCTCTATCTTTGATAACTAACCCCTAATATAAGATGAGAGATAGAGGATGATGTAACAAAAAATAGAGACAGCAAGAATTTGATTCTTTTTTGCTCCACTAAATGGTTGAACTTTAACAATTTCTTTGAATTTAAAAATATATATATTTTTGCTGACCATATTTTTAAAAAATATTCTGAAAATTGAAATTGTGCTGCAAAATATTTTAAAGTATTCTTTCCAAAGGCTTAATTAGGGTAGCAACTTGAAATACCATATTACAAAAGTAAACTTCAAGCAACATCCAGGAATTTTGTTTTTAATTCTTCATGAAATATTCTGAATAGTGTATAATGTTACAAGTATTGACAACAGATATATGATGAGCCCCTATGAGGTAAGTGCCTAGCATAGAGCAACAAAAAAAGATTCTTCCTTTCTATTAAGTTTAAATTGAATATGGGTTTCCTTTTTTTTCCTGTAGCTTATTTTAGTGCACTAAGCCATTTTTGTGGCTTTTAAAACTATAGGACGTGTTATGAAACAGTCTGTAAAGTTCTCTAACCAAAGCCTCTAAGCCCCAAGGTGAGGAAACCAGAGAGAACAGTGAAGGAAGCCAGGAGAACTGGGAGGGAAATAAGGGAAAAGTTACAAGGGTAATAAAATAGAAGTACTAAAATTAATCCATTATGTTATTAACACGGGAGAACAGGACATCGGAAACAGTCCGTTACAACTATAAGAACAGCCGGTACACTTGGGTTCTGTTCTCAAAACCACAGGCCTTTCATTCCAAATAATACCAATACGTGCATTTTCAAAAGGAGTTTCTTGTGTTTCCTTTTTAATGACCGTCAGTGAATCATAGGACAGATTTCCTACAAGATCTGCTCAAATCTTCCAAAATCTGTATCTAACCAAAGATGACTGTTCTTTGCTCTCTTGAAAAGTTATTGGGCCCGTTATGTACTGTATCTGAGAAAAATGAAATTGTTCAATTACATTTCTTATAAAATATGTGAATAAATAATAAAATGTGCTAATGTTTTGTTAATACCTATTGAGTTTTACATATGACATTAATACGGGGTCGAGTTTTTTGAACGTTTAAACCTAAGCTTGGTTGCCTTGGACATATATTATTAACCTAATTAAATTAAAGGAAACAATATTATTAGCATAAAAAATAAAATTAATGAAAAAATTTAAAAAATACATTCTGGTTGTAACACCATTCAGCTTTAAGTGTTAGTGAATACAATGATTAAGGGTACAGTTTTAGGAGTCAGATTACATGGCCGTTCATATCTTGACTATATCAGTTTGGCCAGTAACTTTACTTGTCTGTGTTACTGTTTCCTATCTGCAATTACCTCACAGGTTTTTTGTGATGGATAAAATAGGTAGAAAACAGAGAGTGCTTGGAGCAGGGTTTACCACATGATTGCTATTATGAGTCAGAATATAACCTCCATTGAGACAGGATTTTTTTTTTGTCTTATTTGTGAACTGATGTATTCCAAACACCTAGGAGAGTGACTACATATAATAGAATCTCAAAAAATATTTTGGAGTAAATAAATGAGTTTCCCAATTTAAAGAATGTTTTTGGTGTTAATCAATTACACTTTTATGGTAAAATGTGGCTACTAATTTACATTCCTAAATAATATCAGTAGAGACAGAAGAAATAAAATCTTTTCTAAATGCATAGAAATATTAGAGAAAATAGGAATTAGATTCACTTATTATTGTAAATGCTCATCGATTCTAGTTTTAAAAATTTGTTTATTATGTTTCTGAGAGACACATCTAAGGGTAAAAATAAATCACATAAAATAATGGAAAACAACTTAGAGAATATTTGATCTTGTTCAAAAAAATTATAGAGAAGTTTGTCCTGCATAGTTTATATAAATTGTGTTCTTCAGAATTTGAACCCCAACCCAACCTAACCACCTGTGCCATTACCAGCTAGTAACTGAAGCAAGAAGGGTTATTATCAATAATGCAGCCACAATACAGTTATTGAACCAATAAGGCATAATAGCAATTTTGACTTATTAATCCTGTAAACCCAAAGTAGAAATAAATGTTGTGGGCTATTCAAACCCACAGATGTCAGCTAAGCATGGACGTATAGGACAGGGCCAAATTTCAAGGACCTTTTGGCATGGAACAAATGTCTCGTGAATGTATTAGAAGCAACTGTTGTTAAGCAAACAAATAGAAATTATGTAGAAGAAATAGAATACCCAAGTATTTTAATAAGTATCAAAAATTAAATTAGTATCATAATGTTTTAAGAAAATGTTTTATCAGAGTTTCAGATAAGAGATAATCTCCCTTCAAATTTTTTCTAACAGAAAACATAAATGCAGGTGAACAAAATACAAGATCACTTGTTCAATGCCCTAAAGATAATCTTTCTTTCTTTTAAAAAAATTTAAATTATTTTATTGTTGTTCAATTACAGTTGTCTGCATTTTCTCCCCACCCCTCTACCCCACCCCAGCCAAACCCACCTCCTGTCCTCTGCTTCCACCCTCCCCCTTGGTTTAGTCCATGTGTCCTTTATACTAGTTCCTGAAACTCCTTCTCCCCACTATCCCTTCCCCCCTCCCCTCTGGCTATTGTTAGATTGTTCTTAACTTCAGTGTCTCTGGATATATTTTGTTTGCTTTTTATCTCTGATGTTCAGCACTTCAAAGCTTTAGGAAAAAGAAACGGGACCCACATTATGCTAATAAGGTGATTTCCCACATCTACCATGGATTCCTGAAATAAGCCACCAAGATGCATCACAACCATGTGCCCAGATCTCAGAACCTGATCCTTCAATTCCTCAACCACCTTCTTTCAGAACAGAGAAGCTGGCTCTTTCCACAGGTCTCTCTCTCAAAAGGAAGTTGTCTGGTTCTGTAAAATTAGAGACCTGATACCAAACGGTATTTCTCTACAATGAGTTCTTCATCTGAATCTTATCTCCCCTCTTGTACTTGATAGAAAAAAAAAAAACATTGAATGAGCCAAAAAGTTTGTTTGGTTTTCCCATAAATGGGCTCTAGTAGCACTTAATTGTCTTTAATTTCATTTGAAACAATTTATTGAATTGTATTGTGACAGTTGTTATATCAGCATACATTAAAAAAATTTATCGCCCTGGCTGGTCCTGCTCAGTGGATTGAGCGCTGGCCTGTGAACCAAAGCATCGCTGGTTCAGTTCCCAGTCAGGGTACATGCCTGGGTTGTGGGCCAGGTGAGGCCCCCAGTGGGGGATGCGTAAGAGCCGACCACACATTGATGTTTCTCTCCATCTCTTTCTCCCCTCTCTAATAATAAATAAACTATTTTTAAAAAAATTTATCAAACTTGGTGAATTTTTGTGTAGCCATTTTGTGACATTGAAGATGAAAGAAAATAAGTGACATTTTTGGCATATTATGCTTGATTATTTCAAGAAAGGTAAAAACTCAACTGAAACACACACACACAAAAGATTTGTGCAGTATATGGAGGAGGTGCTCTGACTGATTGATTGTGTCAAACATGGTTTGTGAAGTTTCATGTTGGAGATTTCTTGCTGGACGATGCTCCATGGACAACAGCAATCAAATTAGCATTAATTGAGAATGCTGCCACAATACTAAAACCAAGTTTTTGGCCAGGACTATTGTTTCATTTGAGACATAATATTCTCTTCCAAGCTTATTCAGGTTGTTGGTAAAATTTAGTTCTTTGAGGCTGTAAACCTGTTGAAAACAGTCCTTGTTTTCTTGCTGGCTGGCTGATGACTAGGGGCTGTTCCTAGAGGCTGCCTCTAGTTCCCTGCTATTGACCCCCAGCCTCATTGGCAGTTCATAAAGTGAATATTTGATTTCTTCTAGGCCATTTGGAGAACACCTCTCTGATTTATTCTCACATCAGCTGAATAAACTTTGCTTTCAAAAAGTTTCCCCGAGTAGGACAGACTCACCCAGGATAATCTTTTTGCCGTATAACATACCATAATCACGAGAGTGTTATATTGGATGGATAGGTTCTCTTCACGTTTAAATGGGAGAGCATTACACTAGGGGGTGGCTCATTGGGAGCCACTTTAGCATTCTGCTTACAGAACATCCAAATCAAATCAGTACAAAACAAATAACTATTTCTTTGTACCCTGCTTCCTTATCTTTCTTTCTTATTAAACATGAGCTAATACTTGCATTTATGGCTTTCTCTACTTCACAACTCTCATTCCAAAATAGACTTTCCAAAATCATGTTTAAAAAACTATTTTGAATCTATATATCTGATTTCCCACTAGCCACTTCCATTTTAGAATATCTTTAAAAACATCATGTTGAAGTATGAACTTATCTCTTGCCTCCCTTTCGCTTCTTTTATTTTTCTAACATAATTAATGGTCCAATCAACTATTTCTTCTTCCAAATTAGAACTCTGAAATCATCCTTGACTGTCTGCTTCACTGTGTCCCAAATGTAGATAGATAGTCATTAGGTCCTACCAGTCTTACTTGGAAATGTTGAATCTGGTCTCTTTCCAAGCAGTCTGGCCTTATTTTTGTTCAGTTCCTCTTTATAATGTGGGCAGTCTACTTTCTACTTATCCAACCATCTGTAGTGACTTCTGTCCATCATCCAAACTGCTACATCTTAGTCCCCTTGAAAATGGAAAAGTCAGCATTCGTGCTGCCTGTCACTAGCAGAGCCAATAAGTAGACAAGGATTGAGTCTTTATGGGTGTGCTATTCAGACGCCAGCAATCTGAGAAGATGGCAGATTATACACCCTAAAAAACCATCTTAACATCTCATCTCAAGCTGGGGTTTTTAAAAGGACAGAAAAGGGTAGGTAAGGGGTTTGGGAAAAAGGTTAATCAGATAAGAGTTTCACCCCAGCAGTGATTTTTCTAGTATTTCTTTATCTGCTGTTCAACAATTCTTCATCTGCCCCCTGGCCATCCCCTGCCTGGAACACAATGGCTCAGACACTATCTCTATGACTTGCGGACTCCTGGGACACAAAAGTCGAATTGCTTGTTGACCTCCTGGAGTTATTGCATTCCAGTTCCTGGAATGCTTTCCACATAAATTAATCATTTAAACCTTTCAACTATAACTATAGCTAAAATCTTTAACTCTTGAGTTCCCCTATTACCGCTAAGATGGAAGTGTCCAAAGAATGGTTTGAGGACTCTTTTAAATTCAAAATCCACAATAGTAACAGTATTACTTGTAGAATTGATAAAGGATGAGCATTCATAACACACTGTTCCTCCAAACCTGACTGGGTCCATCTTTAAAATCACACCGTTGCAAATCTTCCAGATCTTTGAAGTGCGTGTTTATGCAAGTTCTCTATCTTTCAAAATGTCAGCAAGGATAGATTAAGTAAGTTAAATATACTTATTACAACTTTTTAACCCAATTCTACTCCCGGTTTGCCTCCTATCCCAAATATGTTACTGAAGAAAACAATGTTGATTTCAATTATGTTTGTTATCTCAGTTAAATTTTTATTGTGATAATTTTCCCTACTTGATGTTTTTCACAAGTTCTATCCACCCACTCCTAAGGCCTGTTTTGTTTCAAAATTTCCTTTTGCATTATGTTGTCCAATTTATCTGTGTTGCTCCTCTAGTTCTGTTCCTCTGCTATCCTCCCCAAACCCCAATTCCTCCTCTTGATCCTAGAGCAATTATTATCAGCTTGCTCACCATAACTGGCTTTTCTGTGAGAAGCAATGATTCATCCTCAGGGAACCAAGCATCTTCCTAAAGGTAGGACTGTGGCTCACTTGGGTAAATTTTATGGAATAGGAAAAAGACATTAAAAGATATTATGTGTGCTGGGTCTCAGTCAGTCCACTAAGTTATCTTCCTAATGCTAAATGTGTTTCAAGACATAACTTTGGGACTAAGGGAAATGGACATCTGTATTTTAAAATCATATATTATTTAAGTTTAGGAATTTTAAAGCTATTAAAAAGTGAACCTGACATTGTTTATGTACAGCTACAGTTTTCTTTTGGGCATTTCATTTACATGGTAGAAATATTTTCTAGATTAGAAAACTCTGGTATGACAAAGTACCAAACGTTGCTAGATTATGATTTAAAAGCCTTCAGGCCACCAACAAGTTTCAAATGGGTTTGTATCTCATATCTTTGTTTTCAAAGTCCTGCAGTGACTTTATATATATCTTCCTGGTAATTTGGGTATCATTGAGCTGGAGACTCCACGGAGAAAAACTTTAATGATTTTGAAAAAAAGTAGCTTGATACACTTGAAAAGCCATTTTCTCTTACTTTTTCCACACATGAAGTCTAAAGAAATTAATCTTAACTATTTCCTAAACTCTCTAAATAGAAGTTTTTATGTTTGCTTCAGGAATAAAAATACAAAACATTCTGAAATACTTTAAAAGTATTTGATGTTTCATACTGTTTCTAACATGACACAATTTAAACTTCAAAGAAATGGTGATTTATTCAATATAATAAGTTGTGTGGGTTTGAACGTTGGCTCAAAGGGTCTCCGCCAGTCCATGACTTCCCGTAAATCATGGGTTGTCTTATCGCAATTTGAGAGCTCGAATAATTTTTTTTTTCCTTTTGGTAGCCTTTTGTCATTTCAGTTTTAGTTTTGTATTTCTTAAGAGATGACTAAGAGATTTTCTTTTAAAATTCTCACTATATAGACCCGATAGGTAATTTGTAAAATAATTGTCTATTGAAGTGGAGATAATAGCTATACTATTACTGAAAAATAGTTTGAAATAAATATATGAAACAATATTCTAACTGGGAAGTTTAATAGGAAATTAAAAAAATCTATGAGAACACATAATTTTTAAATGTTAAAAATATGATTTTATATTATACTATATTTTAAATCAATTTCTCAGATTGTTAGGCTTAAATGATGATAATTTTCTTTTAAAGCATCATTAAAATTATTTACCAACTCTTTGTTTATGCCAGACACTTACTTAAACTAGGTAAAGTGATACAAAATTAGTACAAAATTAGGTAAAGTGATAAACCCTGAACAATTAGAAAAAACAATTCAATAGAAATTTTCCAGGCTATTATAAATAATCACTAAAATGTATTGAACATGTACTTTGTGGTAGGCACTGTTGTTTGTTTTTAGTTTTTATAATTACATGTGTATTTATATATGCGTATTATATATATTTCAATTTTTTCAGATAAGAAAAATGAGGCACACAGGGCTGTGTCTTGTCCAAGGCTACTGTAATATAGATAGTAATTAAAACAGGATTCAAACTCAGAGTGTGATCTTAACCATCGTGGCATTTAGTCTTCAAAGAATCAACCCCACTTGATTAAATATTGTTGATATTTTTAAGTATTAGCTTTAAAGAGGTCACCCAATTTTGGTGTATATGGAGAAATAAGCAGAAAGTTGCAGCAGAAAACCAGAAAAGAGAAGGGATAACTATTGGCTTTTTTTCTGTTGAGCATACATGAGAGTCTGAGAAAAAGCTATATTATTCATTAGTAATTTAGAAACCAAAACTTCTAAACCATACTAAAAAATGCATTTATTTTAGTTTGACAGAGGTGTTTTGCCACTTATTTTAAATAAACCCTTTGTATTTATATCAAATTCAGTATATATTTTCTCCACTTGATCTTTCTAAAATGAACCATTATTTAATCCCTTTAAGAATAATTTAAAATTTTTTTGTTATCCTTTATGTTACTCTGTGAATAATAACAACATTAAAGTCTTCCAGAACTTTAATAGAATAAAAATAAAATTGAGCCATTAGCCAGACAAAGGTCTTTTATAAATTAGTCACTATCACGCAAAGAAGATTAGAATACAATTTTTCCAAGAACAAAAATTGCCTTTTTTCCTGTAACATGATTCAGACTCTGATATATAAATAGAGAGAGAGGATGAGAGAGATGAGAGTAACTGACAATATTGCTGCCTAAGAATATGAGACCAATTGACTTTCAGCTTATAGGACTTTACCTTTTGAAAAGGCCTCCACAGGTTTTAGTTAAATTCATTACTCGTACCAAAAGCCACTATAGTAATTCTGTTCATGTGTGTATACATATACGCAGCCATTTATTTTGTGGCTATGGTATCCTCTGTTAATTTTAGTTGGCCATAAATCATCTTTGCAGGTAGAAGTATCAGAAATAAGTAAGCATAGATGGATGATTGATAGATAGATAGATGATAGATGATAGATAGATGATAGATAGATAGATGATAGATAGATAGGTAGATGATAGATAGATAATAGATAATTTTCAGACACCAAAAATTATACTTTGGCTGGTGGCAGATAACACTGAGGTATTTTATGAATTCTCTCTAATGGAATTACCCATTTACTTTCTCTCCTAATCACCATTTACCCCAATCCTGTGTACTTTTTCACAACAGAAAAATAAGGCTTATCAAGCATATTTTTATATGTTCTTAAATAATTCAAAAACATAAAAAGCTTAAATATTTGTTTCCATATTATGATAATCCTTGGATATTTTCTAAAATATGATCACCAAATATAAGCTAGTGTTAAGAAATAATTAGTGTTTTTTAACATACATAATAGAATCAACTGTTCATTGGCTTTAGTAATAAGATCAGGGAGAACATGAATAATTTCAGCTGAAGTGTCTCAGAAAACTTTATATTTCTACTTGTCTGGTATACTCATTGCTTAATTTTTGAAATTAGTAGCAATGAATTGATTGTCCTATCATTTCTGCTTTTTTTTTAAAAAAAAATAAATGTTAAAGAGGCAAGGAAATGTCCAAAATTTTATGTACATGTTTTTGCCTCAAGGCCTTCTCCTTGTCATTGTTTGTATCTGTGCATATTATTCTATCAGTTCTGGAACAACCTGGTACTGGCTTTTCCTCATGATGGAGGATTGAAGTAAATCCCAAGTTTCACTTGCCTTCACTACTTATTCTCTCTCCTATCTCCCTTGCCCAATGGCAATCACAACGGCAACAACTTTCTTGAGATGCTTATTTTCTTAAATCTAAAGCAAGTAATTTCAAAATAAAATAGTGTTATTGCTATGACCTTTCATTCCGGAGTAACTTTATTTATGTTTGCAAATTCAAACAACAACTCCTCCCCTAAAGAGCCATTGACTGCAAAGATCCATTCTCAGCAGATGGGGATGTTGCATCAGGAAAGAGCACTCCTGTAGAGCAGAAAAGGGTTCTCTCACAAACGCCAGAGGTTCAGAGGGCAGGAGGACCATCTGTGTTTTCAAGGTTTTGACTTGAAATAAGAGACTTAAAAAGACTTTGAAAATACTTTATTGTTGTGCTAGTGATATGATTTACATTAGTTACATATTTGTTGGATTTTATTTATTTATTTATTTATTTTTAATTTGTATCTTGCTGGCTAAAAGAATTTTATTAAGTGTCTCTTCTCTATCCAGGGAAACCATTTGTAAACATCTACATAAATAGTATTTTAAGAAGGAGGGTAAGATGCTAAGATTTGGTAAATTTCCTTTTTTAAAAAAAGTTTCTTGAGATGGAATAGTAGGTCAGCTCTTTTTTACCATTTCACAGTTTGTTTTAATTCCATTTTATATTTCCTTTTTCTTAGAGATGATGCTATATTCTTAAGATCTCCATATGGATAGCTATTTATAGGCATAATTATTAACAATTATATTTTTATTTATATTACATTTTAACTGTTATTCTTTTATCATATTTTTAAAGAAAAACAAGTGTAGTTGACAAAATGTTTTATTCACTTGATCAACATTTCAAATACTTATTGATTAAGTTGTATCACTGCTTTACTGTGGTCTCTGAGGTGAATTGAGAAATTCTTTGAGGTAATTAGCTTAAAAATATCTATGATTGACATAAATATACATATAAAAGGTTGAGTTTTCACTTAATTTTCTCCCTATTTTGTTTCAAATGAGAAAAAATATTATAGGATACAATGTTGACTCAGACATTATTTATTGGGCATAAATGAACTATAAATATTATAAATTTATCATTCTATATTACAAATAAGGGAGCTAAAGAAGTTCTTCAAATCTATCATACCTCACATTTCAGGTTTTTCACAACTCTACACCTTGCATAAGTGGGGGAAAATAATGACAATAAGATAATACCAAGAAGTAAAGGAGGAGGAGAAAGAGAGTAAATGCATCCTAAATGCTTATAAGTATGAAACAAAGGAGCTGCTTCACCAGGTTCCACAAACTTGTCCACTATGTTTATAATACACTTTCTATCCTGATCCTTTCTCCTGTGTGGCTCTCACTTAACCAATTCTATAGCCTGAAAAACTGTCAATTTTTCATCATGAAACTGGGAGCGAAGGACCATCCAGAGGGAAACATAATTTGTTTGACTTTATTTAACCTGAATTAAAATATTATATTAAATATAATTGACAAATCAAACACTGGGGAATTTTACATTAAAAAATGTATTTTCAGCATAATGGTCTGAGCTGAGCAAGAACAGCACCAACTTCCCATGGATGGCATAAGGATCAATGAGATCATTATTAATGATAACAATAGCTAGCATTTATTGAGTGCCAATTGTGTGTCTATCACTAGGCATTCATATTGAATCCAATCTACATAAAATGCTTAGCATACACAAGTGGCTAACTCTTAATTAGCAGTTAAGAAATATTAAGCATTATAATCACTGCTAATTTTTCCAACTTTCATGCAAGACATGTATTATTATTCCCATTTCCAAGATGGGAAACTTGAAGCTCAGAGCAAGTAGCTAGCTCAATAGTATTAGCTATTTTTACTTAATAATGGCTAACCTTTATAACTACCTCGCTAGGTATGTATTATTACCATTTTGTGAATGAAAATTCTATGGTTCATAAAAGGTAACTTGAATGAATGACTTTGGCTGCAGAGTTCCTATCCCACATCCTAGTATATTCCATCTGCTCTGTGTGCAGTCAACTTGCTATGCCCTTTTATCCACGAGTTGTGGAGAAACTCCTACAGACAAGTACTAGGGAGCATGTGTGTTTTGCGGTGGGCAGGTGGCAGGCAAGAGTTGGAGGAAAACTTACTGAAGTTAGTAAGGGACAGAGTCAGTACTAGAACCAAATATGAGGCATTCTTTTATTGAGTATTTATTGAGTATCATTGATGCATTTTCCTCAACCCTCGAGTTTGAGGGGTTTATATAAATAGTTTATAATTTAGAGTGATGGCAACTCCAGCAACCTATATTATGATTTTGGTTGTGAAGTGTATTAAAATGTATTATATGAAGGATCTTGGGGTGATTAACATAGAAAGTGGAAGAGTGAGTTATAATAAATCGTGATCAGGAGGGGTGGGTAATAGGTAGTAAGCTATTGCAATGGTTTAGACACAGGCTGATAAGAGTCCTGGCAGAGATGTTGCAAGTAAAGTTTATACATGAAACATTGATTCTCTTTAAACCTGAAGGATATGAATACGTACTGTCAGCCTAAACTACTGATTTAGAATGTCTCTGTACTAAAAGCAGTTATTTTATAATCACATATAGGCAATAGTATATCACATTAAACATACTACAACACTGCTGCTCAATGAGAATATGATTTTTAAATAACGGCACAACGAATGCTTAGCTTGTAAACATTTTCTGATGTAAATGAGTAATTGCTTCAAATGCCTTCATTCAATTTTAACTTAGCATTTGTTTATTGAGCACCTTCTCAAGAAGTAGGGTATTTAATCATATCATAAAGTATATCTGAAACAATGCCAAATAACAGAAGAGATGAAAAAATGAGATTGTAGATTTTTGAAATCCTTATCATACCCACATTTTCCCATTTCAGAACAGCCCTTTTTTACATTGTGCCTATTGTTTTGGAAATTATATAAATCATATTTCTATAAACCAAACATATTATGCATGCATGTTTCTTAAGGAAATCCTGTGGTAAAGTCTTTGTTGTTAATTAGACAACCTTAAGGTATCTGGTTGCCAATTTTGAATCTGATAATCTATCAGCCTTCCTTAGAATATCACTTACATTGTTATTTGGTCAAACAACTTATAAAATGAGCCTTCCTACCCTGGCTGGTGTGGCTCACTTGGCTGAAGCCTTGTCCTGTAAACCTAAGGATGAGGGTTTGATTCAGAGACACTACACATGCCTAGGTTGCAGGTTTGGTACCTGGTCCGGGCAAGTATGAGAGTCAACCTATCAATGTTTCTCTCTCACATCGATGTTTCTCTCCCTCTCTCTCTCTCCCTCCCTTCCCCTCTTTCTAAAATCAATAGGCATGTCCTCTTGTGAGGAAAAATAAAATGAGCCTTCTTGTATATCGAGGCAAAGAACAGTACTGAGTTGCAAATTAATGAAATTCTTGAGAAAAATTTGCAGAAAATAAATTTATTTTCTAATCTAGATGAAAAAAATTGACCTAACACTTAAGTGTTAGTGATTGTTAAGATATTTTTAAGTATATTTTATCCCACAGAAAATGTGCCAAAACTCATTTCTCAGCTGTTTTTCAATCAGTTGCACTGTTATGATATAGAAAACATAAACCATCTGTAAACAAGTGATATATTGAGTTAAATTTGATGCAAAGAATCTGGTGATTTCTTGAAAAATACCTATTTCCTTTCATGTCTCTTTTTTGCTCAGTTGAAATAATGAGGTATAATGACTACAGAAAGCTACAGGTTTTTCTAACACAGAAAATAAAAGTGACTCAAATCAGGATCTTGTCATAAGGAGGTGAGAAAACCAGGTGTGCCCCAGCTCCAGATGTGTGTGTACTTGCAAACAGTGATGGCTCCGCATTCTTCTGCTCCCATGTGCTACTACTGTAGGGCATGATTTAGCGATGAATGCTCACTAATTGGAGCAAACCAGCCACCTCTTTCTTGAGTAGTAATTAAAGCCAGAAAGTTCTGCCCTGTCACAGCTATTTAACAATTTTAGAAAGGCCTTTGGTATTTATATTTCACATATCAAACACTAGCTTTATATAGAGCTCTGATCTCTAATGTTTGGGGATGCACATTCTAGTTGAATAAACAAAATATGGACCAGCAAGGGAAAATATTATGATATACAAATTAAGAACAAAATATTGTCCAACATAAACACTATTCCTTATTTTTAATTTTTTTCACTGTTTTATAACATGCTAAGATATTAATAAATATATGTGAACATAAACTATTTATGACATTGCTTTGATCAAAGGCCTGGTTGATATTCATATGAAAAAAAAAAGAATCAGCAAACAAGGTAACTGATTTCCTGTTTACACACATATTGGAAAATTGAGTTGTTCGTGAATTAAAAGTTTTATAATTAATTTCAGTAATTATTACTTGGAATTAATTATAGTCTTTACACTCCCCCAAAGAGTGACTTTCTTTTTTTTTCAATAAGCATATTTGAACTTAAAATATTTTGTATTTAATATCAGGAGTCTGTAATCTTATAATAAAAGCCTAGTGGGGTCTTAATAAATATATAAATACATATATGCCCTCTCTCTTAAACTAAAATATTTAACCCTAACCATTCACATGTGTGATGAACATGAGTTACTTTTACTATATTACTATCTTATTGGTGTCATTTTTATTGATATTGATCTTTCATTGATTTTTTTTCAGCCAAAATGTAGCCACAATAGCGATAGTGTTAAAGTGTGGAGTATCTTCTAGGAGATTTGATCAGAGGTTGACTACTGAGGTGGGCTTTAGAGGAAGTAAACTAGAGAATTAAGGAAGACTGCAGAAATGTCAATGAAAAAGACATGGAATTAGCAACCATGTTTTGGGGGATATGTTTCACATAGATGTAGTAGTTGGCCCATATTAATTAACAGTAAAGTTAAGTCATAGTTGGAAGGGAATGGAAAGGTGTGTAAATGACCTATTTCAAACACCTGGACTGGGAGAAAGAAAAGTTATCACCCAAAAGCTGAAATGGAGAAGGAAAATCAGGAGGAAATTCCTTAAAAAACCGTCCCACCTTGCCATAATTTTGTCCTCACAATCTCTATCATAAATTTTGCTTACTGTTAGGTGGGATACACCTATGAAAATGATGTGAATTGTTGCCAGCATACAGAGCAGGAGAAATAGTCGCTGGGGGTCCTCATGGTGGAGGGTGGGTCAGAGCGCTGGACTGGGAGGCTGGACTGGGTTCCGGCATGGGTCAGCGACCACGTAACTGCAGGGCTTGACTCAGGCCACCCTGCATACCCTCCGAAATTCTGTCTAATTTTGTGAAACAAATGTGGTGCATTAAAACACTTTTTAGATTAGATGATATTTCAGGTTACAGACTTGATCATGTGTGGGATTTAGAGGAACTTTATACAAACTTATGGCAGACAGGGTGCTTTTCTTTTTCTCAACTACAGTAAAAATGATCTCCACTCTCCTCCTACTGAGAAACAGCCACGAGGGCCCGCTGCAGTGGCATGTGAGGTATGCTTGTGTAACCATTCTGATTCTGGGCTTCTTCGGGCTGCTATTGATTATGCGCCCGTGACTCAGCTTAGGAACAAACACTGAGTTTTAATTTGCTGCAACAAGTCATTCAGGGCAGTTTTTCTCTTGTATGCAGAGTTTATTGTTAATAGTACAGCTATATTAGAAAAGGTGTATTAAAGGACACTAATTTTGCAGAAAGCACTGTTTTGGCAAACTGTGAGCCTGAAAGAGGGGAAAGATTAAATTGTAGTCTTTTTTTATTTTATCTTCTGTCAAAGCTATAAATACAAATAAATGAGTGAGTAAATAGTGTGAGCTACAAAATATGCCACTGCATTTTTTAATGATGAAAAAAGTTCAAATCACGTATGTATGTAGGTGACAAGTTTGCTTTGTGAGCTGCATTGAAATGGTACTAATGCAGAGGAACACAGTGCACATCAGAACTGAGATAAACATTGGCCTTACTATAGATTTTTAAAATGATAAGTGTTCATAGAAAAGGTGAGTCAACTGCAAAAAAGACAGTAAATGGTGATGTTTGAATCTACATTATTTTATATTTTGCAGTGGAAAAACCACATTCCTCACCCACGTTTTGATTTTCCCTCATATTAAATCAAATAAAGTCCAGGCTATTGTATTATACTAATTAGTCACAACATGATTACTGCTTAGGTATTTTGTAGCCCATACACCTTATTTGCTTGCAGATATTACAATGTAATCAATCTTTCATAACACTCTTTGGCCTTTGGAGACGTCAGCTAACCATGACATGATATGACAAATAGCAGGAAATACAAGAGATTGTTATGACACGGTCCATGACCCATAGCTTAGAGCAATGCTTCTCAAAGTATGTTAGCAGCATCACTCTCACCCGCACACTTTTTAGAAATACGCTTCCTTGAGCCCTCTCAAGATCTACTGAATGAGAAATAACTGGGGGGTGGTGACCAGCAATCTGTGTATCTGTGTTTCAACAAGCTCTTTAGATGATTCGGATGTGTGCTAAAGTTTGAGAAACAGGGCTCTGCGTTTTTCAATCCTGGTATCCAAAAAATCACCTGAAGAGCTTGTTTAAAATACATAAGACAGTATAATCCATCCTAAACAAAATCACAACGGAATTTTCTTTGTAAATTGATCAATCGATTCTACATTTATTGGAAATGTAGTGGACATTCAGAGGGCCAAAAGAAGCAATGGCAAACCTGAAAATCCACGAAGCTGGCTGTCTTGCACCACAACAAATAAACACTTAATAGCAGCTACGGTAATTAAGCCAACGTGGGAGAGGGGCAAGGACAGACATCTGGGACAGAAGAGGAAATCCAGAAGTGAGCCCACATGACATGGTCATTTAATCTATGAAAGTTGGCACAAATGCAGCAGCAAACACTATGTCCTTTTCAATGAATTGTGCTGCGTTAATTGGATGTACATGTGGGGGGAAAATGAATTGTTACTCTTAACCTCATTCCAGAGACAAAAATAAATTTTGGATGGATTGTAAATATAAACACAAAACAATAAGCTTTAAGATGAAAGCAGGAAAATATTTTCATGCACTTAATGTACGCAAAGATCTCTTAAATAGAATCAAAGATTGCTGACTATAAGGAATAAATTGATTACATTAAGATTAAAAATGTCCTTCATTAATATACTAGGAAAATGGAGAAACAATCTACATGGTCGAAAGGGAGATTTACAATACACATAGCTGAAGAAAAACTAGTATTCAGAAAGTTTAAGAATTCCCTCAAATTAATATGCAAAGCATAGACAACCTTTTAACAAAAGGAAAGAGACTTCTACAGACACTTCACAAAAGATCATGTTGAATTGTGTAATAAATGCATGAAAGTAAATGTACTCAAATTTATTAGACATCAGTGAAATGCAAATAAAACTACAATGTGATGCCACCATGCACCCCCTAGAATATGATAAAAATTAAAGACAGAAAATACTAACTGTTGCCTGAAAATGTGGAACAACTAAACTCTTAAAATACTATGAATCCCATACCTAGATATAAGCCCAATAGAAATTCAAACACTTGATTGTCATGGCAGAATTGTCGTAGCAGAACTGGTTGTAATACCAGCGAGTAGCTATGACCCATCACTGACAGAATGGATAAACAAATTGTAGTATAGTCATTCTCTGGAATACTATACTACAGTAAGGAAAAAAAATTACATATACACAAAAAACCTGATGACTTTCACAGGCATGGTGTAAAAATTGTTTTAAAAGTTCACAGTGTGATGCCATGCTTAAAATTTCAAACACAGGAAAAAGTACTCCATGGGAATTGAAGGTTGTCATGGGATAGAGAGAGGGCATGCAAGATTTTTGAGGAAATCTATTAATGTTCTGTTTTTGACCTGGGTACTGATTACAGGGGTGTGTTCAATTTATAAATTTTAATCAGCTGTATAATATTGATAGGGGCACTTTTATGTTTGTGAGTTATACTTAAAAAACAGAGTTTCCTTTTAAAAAAATCCCGGAGCCTAGTGAAAGCTACATTTTAAAAAGAGCACTTGGTGGGTAGTGTGAGGGAGAGAGGAAGCTGAGTTACAGGAACCATAGAGAAAGGTGTTAGGATACTGCTGCTTTTGGCTATGACAGAAGTAGTAGTTTAGTGTAAGGTAGAAACAGGGAGACAGAGAAAGCAGATAAAAGCAGAGGCAAAATGATGAAGTAGAACTGGCAGTTCCTGGTAATGGATATGAAAGGTGAAGGAATAAAATGTAAGCAGTGAGAAGACTTCATTCTAAGGCACTCCTGTTACAGCGGTGGATGCGCCAAATGGTCAGAAGAACAGGATTTCTGAAGTTCGTGGGGGAGAAGGAGGGGCTTCACAAAAAGCAGAACTTGAGTTGAGCCAGGTAAGCCAACTTCAGCTGAAGTATTTGGCATGTCAACAGACCTCCTTTTTGATTGACTTTCCTCACAGACTACATCCCGTATAACACATCCTTCACTTTTCCTCCTGACTCTTTGATTAGCTTTTCTGTTTTATGTGTTGGTTTTTACCCCAAAATGCCCCCAAGTCTCTGTTCTAAGTCACTTTTCCACTCCGTGTGATCAATCAGGTTCAGGTACATGACTTTCAATATTATCTTTGACAAAAATCTCTCCTCCAGATTCATATATGCAAATAGCTACTTGACGTGCTCACTTGTATTAATCAAAAATATCTATGTCTCAAATTCAACATAACCAAAATTTAACTGATTATTCCACCTCCAAGTATAATCCCTTTCCAAAGTTCCCTTTTTCAGTGAATGGCCCCAGTGAAAATGCAGAAATATGGATATCATCTTTGACTCTGTTATTTTTCTTACCCTTTTTTTCTAACTGTAAATCTTGCTAATTTTATACTGAAAATGTCTCTCAAATCTTCACCCTTGTCCTTATCTCTTTATTGCATTGTTCTAGTCCCAGCTACCATCATCATCTCTTGCCTCAACCACTGCAATGGCCTCCTCACTGGTTTCCTCGGCTATTTTTCCTCTCTCAATGTACTCTTCATACTCAAGCAAAAGTGATTTATTCAATGTACAAATCTAATTCCATCAAATTCTTAAAATTCTTCAAAGGCTTTTGATTGATTTTGGCATTAAGACCAAAGTCCTTAACAAGGTCTGCATCATTTGGTTCTTTCCTTCTGAGCCTATTCCTTTTCCATAAAAGTGACATTTATCTTTCCATCTGTCACATGGCTTTTGTATGTGCTGTACCTGCCACACTTCCCTGATGCACCCATCTATCCCAAAGTACTCCTGGTTAATGACTACTTGTCATTTAGGTCTCAGCCCAATTCCCAGTTCCACGGGGAAGCATACGTGATTCTTCAGAATATTCCAGGTCTTTTATGTACATTTTCTTTACAGTCCTTGTCACAGTTTAATTTATACTTTTCTGCTTGATTATTGGTCAATGTTTACGTCCCTCCATAGATTGTGATCTCCATGAAGACAAGGAGTATCCGAGCCTAGGACCATTCCTAAGTACCTAGAACAGAGACAAGAACATTTTATGCTCAATAAACATTTGATGGATAAAACAATTACTTTGGAAAGCTGACTTCATCATGAATGGCTCCAAGAAGCAAAAGAATGCCATTAGTTGATTGTGCCCTATGAATGTCAGACAAAATGAGGCAAAAAAAAAGAAGAAGAAGAAGAAGAAGAAATCTAGTTTAGGGAATAAAACATTAGAATTGACCTTTATGGTTTTGCCTAGATTGCCTTTGACACCCAGTTTAGTATTAGTCCCTCCTGTTGTGGTATTTAAAAAGGTCTTCAGTTGAGTTCTAGAAATTAGAATACCAAATCATTGGCTCCGAATAGTTTGGCCTCAATTTAAATAACACTTAGGTCTTAGATTTTAATCATTTTTTATTCTTTGGAACATCATCTGACATACAATAGCTACATGAACAAAGGTTTCAGGATCGTAAGTTTGGGGAAGAGGCACCTAAAGGAGCTGATTCTGAGACTTTTTCACACTTGTGAAATACTTGTTTGCAGAGAGCTGAGTGTTGATAACAGCTTAATAAATCAGTAGCTACACAAGAACCCAGCACAGGCGGAATGTATTAAGATCTGCTGTGGGATGTTGTTTCTTTTTTTTCTTTTTTGAAATGTGAGATCTAAAATAATTTAGTTTCTCGCTTCTTGCCACTGTTCTCACTCCACACTTGCCATTTTACATATGATTATTGAGTTGACCCAAAAAGCTTTTAGGTTGGGAGGTGCAAGGTCAGTGTCCCTGCCACCTCCCAATCTTCATCTGTACCTACCTCAGACATGTCTTTGTACTATCCCTGCTGGACACTGCACCTTTCCATAATTATAAATGTCTGTTTCAGTCACTTCAAAGGTTTCCCAGCACTGGGAGTCCTCCTTCAAAGCCTCTGCATTGCTAAGGAACTTCTGTCATTGACAGGAGGTCCTGCTTTGAAGTTTTTCATGCCATTTATTGATTTTCCCCCTTTAAAGATGTTCAGATTAGAAAGTACTTCACCCCCTTTGAAAGTGTGCATATTTTCATGATGATGGACGGTTAATCCTTTGAAAATATTTACATTTTATAGCAATGTCCTTGTATGATGAAATATGACATCAGTTATGCCACATGCTTTATGGTACTTTCCTTTTCTCTGCTGGAACCTTCAAGATCAAGATCCTTCCAATTTAGTATGTTGTTGGTTTTTCTATCATGCCTTTTTTTCCCCTTTTTAATGCAATGCCAAAAAACCCCCCGAGAAATATGCTAAAATGAAAGAGCTCGAGTAATTTTGAATGGCTTTTATTCAAGTTGTATATACATGTCTACTTAATGTTGGGGCACTTTTAATGTTTGGGAGTGTTTACAAACTTTCTTTGCTCTCATGATCATCTGCAGTGCCCTTATATATTTTATATGTATTAGGCTTATTGCTTAGGCCTCCATTTCTTAATCTTTTGAGAAGGAGAATAAGGATGCTATGAGGATTAAATTTAAAAATTGCACTTAAGGACTAGCTCATGCACAGTATTGCACATTAGCTCTGCCCAAGGCAATTAGATGGCCAAACCCAATGAATTCAATACTGAATAAACAGCTTAGGTAATATTTTAGATATTATCTTTACGACTGTCTCTGCTGATCAGAAGTCTACTACCTTTTTCTCTAATTAGCTGATTTCAGCAATTCTGTCACTTGGAATTTCTGTCATTTAACTTAAGGCTTTGATTACTGTTAGAATAAAGTACTTCTGGGGAAAGGTAATACTTCAAGTTCTTAGTGTAAATGAAAATTCCAAAAGCCTATTTTGGTGGTGCAAAGAGATGCAAAAAGAAGGAAATTGTGCTGAAGAGTAAGAAAGCAGATGGGGAAATTGAAGAGCAATGGAGGTCAAGGAGAACTCCAATTATGAGTTTTAATACAATTCTTTAAAAGATTAAAATATAAACAGCATGCATACACACACATGCATACACATATGCAACATTCATGAACCTAATTCACAACTAAACATAGTAAATAATGATATAATATACTAAGTTACAGGTGCTAAACCTAGAATGTCACACACACACAAAAGGAAAGTAAATGTAGACTGGTTGTTAACTGGGAAACATATGACCTCTCTATGCATAATAAAAGTAAAGCATTGTTCTTTAATTTTTGTGTTTACTATAATATGATTGGAATCATAATGCCAGGGAAACATTTTTATTTTCCTGGATGTCAGTGATTCATTTTAATTTCTCCAGAATTCTAAATGTAGTTCTTCATTCGGTAATTTAATCATTTATTTATTTAATATTTATATAATGTCAAGGAAGTACAAATGACTAATAAACCGATGAAAAGATACTCAGCTTTACTATCCAGGAGAACAGAGTAAGTGTGGACAAAAATGAGGCACATATTTATCCATTGGTACTTAATAATATGGAGTATTATTAGGAGTGGGGAAATTGTTATATGTTGTTGGTGGAAGTGTAATTTAATATAGATTTTTGGAGGGTAATTAGAAAATATCTATGAAAATGTAAATATGTATATCTATCAATAGAGGAACACTTAAATAAATGGTAGGTAACCCATTGCATACAATACTCCCCAGCAGTTAATCAATAAAGCATAGCTGCACCTATATCCCCTGATAAGAAAAGAGTTTTTAACTGTGTGGACAAAAAAGGAAGTTGAAAAATATGTGTTGAATTATATCAGTCATATAAAATGCACAATGTACATGTTTTGTATGTATTTCTATGTGTTTTTAAAAGTGCTAAAATGTTTAATTTTGCTCTGGGGAGGCATTTATGGTATTAATCAAAATGGACTGTTTATTGATTAAATATTACAGACAGAATGTATTCATATTTTCTTTGTGTAATTAAAAATAAATAAAATTAATTATGTATGCATTTTATAGATTATTCTCTAAACAAATTAATATACTAGATTCAACTAGATTCAATATGCAAACATTGATCTTCCTTGTCAGTCATTAAATGTGCATTTAATTTTGTGCAAGTACTCTATTAGTCAAAGAATCTAATATGCTGCTTGTTATTAATTTCTTGGAAGCACAAAAGGAATATACCTTTATGCTTTTGGATAGGGTATATCCCAATGACCCAGTTACTGCTCTAGAGAAACCTTGGACACAAGGAATCTGCCTTAGAATACATAATCAGTGGGCACAGCCAATGTGTAAAACAAGCGAAGCCCCATGTATGTCTTTCTACCTGCCCAATCACCTAACAATTCCCCCCAACTCCAGAGTTGCCTAAGGGTCCAATGGTGCCAGGGCACTAACAGAAAAGGAAGGTTTGTAAAATGGGCTTCTTGAGCACATCTTTATAAATTATCTTCCAAATTCTTCTCCATTTTCTCAAATGGAAATTTTGGGGAATAGAAGAATGTTGGGAACTGCCCTGCCTGGTTTCAGGAACTGTAAGCCCTCATGGCTAAGGCTAAGTAAAGAGACCTTGGCACCATATGCCATTAAGAAGACAAAGTTTTTCTGCCTGGCAGGGGCACCACCTCTGCCCCCTTTACTTCACCCTGCTTGGCCCCAAGTGGATGACTCGTTAGCCAATGGTGGGCAAGATTCCTCAAGGGAGGGGCAAACTAAGACAGGCACGGTCACAAAGGGGCCCTCAGGGAAGGACTTGGGAGGCTATAGAAAAAGGGGGTGACGGACCCTTACCCCTCAGTTTTGACATAGCCTGAGTCCTCATTCTGTGTGTAAAAACTCTCCTAATCTCTTGGCTGCCTTACTTCCCCTGCCTGACTTCAGCCTGAAACAATGACAGAAGTGGGTGTGGCCCTGTGCTGGCAAGGGCCAGTTCCCTGGGGGATCAGGCCTAAGAAAGAATGCATAAAATCCTATGAAACCTACTTTGCTAATAACCTCAATTTAAATGATAAGGGTCCAAGCATGAAATGAGTTTGTTTCCCCAAAGTTTTATGGCCCTTTAGCTATGTGACCCTGACTCAAAATAAGCCATCAGAGTTCTTTGAATGTTATCTATTGCTTGATCATTACTGCCAGACAATGATTGATGAGTTTTAGGTATATGCCCTGTATTCCTATGCAAATTAAACCCAATAAAAGCCCATTGAGGAACAGGTTCCTGGCCCTTCTCCTTTGAAAGATCTGTCACCTTTCTTCCCCAACAGATCACATCTTGGTAGACTTATTCTCATCCATGATGGATGGGGGCTTCTGTGGGCAGAGCACTCCCCACCCCACAGAAGAATATATGTCCTGAATTGTATATGTAACATCAAAATGTTTAGATTTCAAAGAAATTTCATGTCATAGTCCCCCCACCCCTTTTTCTCAATCTTTCTTAGAAGAAAAAGATATATTTCCTACTCTTAAAATAAACTCAAGTCCTTACAGTTTCACTACAAAATCAGAACCTCTGAAGTTCAAGTTGATTTTGAACATAGTACAATGCGTTCCAACATGTTCTTTCTCTTCTGGAGCCTTGTAAGTATAAAGAAAAAAATATATCTACCCCTTGTTAATGAAAAAACAGACTAGCTATTAATGTAAATTTTTACAACATATTTGGCCTTAAAGTTTATTACACACTATGTATATTTTTCATTAAAGTATAGTTTCTCTTCAAATTACTCTATTTTAAAGATCTATAGAATTTTCCTTTGGATTTGAATTTTTTCCCAACTCCCGAGTCTTGCCTGTATTGCTACCCTAGCTAGCTGATGCCAGAGTTTTTATTTTGAAGATTAAACAATTTTCATCTGGCCTGCCCTAGACTGTGTCTTTATGGACCAATTTTATCTTATCATTTTCTCATTGCTGAATATTCTAAAAGAAGGCAATCAATAGCAGTTCTCTCTCCAGGTCATGGACACACACTATTTCTCAGTGAACACATAGTGGACTTTGTTGGCCTTTCTATACAATCCTCCATCGTTTCATAGGATTATTTGATTCACAGAAAAGTATTGATATAAAGAGAAAACCCAGACTGGCCATGGCTATTTTATCTTCAACTACGAGCATAAAAGCAATTAAATTTTCTAAAATAAAATGTTCCATTAATATTTAGGGAAAAACAATTAAAAATTGTTATATACCTATAGATTTTTATCCACAAATACATCTACAATTTTAGTTTCTAAAACAATTGGAACACGTGTGAGTTTATCCTTTGCTCCTAAAATTGAAAGTGGTTTTATAATCATTAAACAACATGTGTTGCCAAATGAGTGACTGTTAATTATTCACCTTAATTTTTTTCCCATTGATAATGGAAAGGATTTTCCTTTACCTGCTACAGGCATTTTCCTAAACTTGATGAAACTCTCTAAACTCTAAAATATAAAACAAAATAAAATTAATAACAATGATGATAAATAGTATTAGTTCTTATTCTGTTAATTCATTTTAAGTGTGAAGACTGTCGGCTGTTGTCATTACACACGGATGAGTATTATAGGGTCTTGGTTCACTTTTACCCCGAGTTGTCACTTGGGAAGAGCACCACATAGCTTGCAGTTTGAAGAACAATGAAATAAGCTCAGCATCACAGGAGAATTGGAGATACAGGCAGTTTCCCTGGACTTAGGACAGGTGAGCAGAAAGGAATAGTTTGAAAAGATTTTCTAGAGGAGGTAACATCAGAAATGAATTTTTTAAGTATCAGCAAAAGTTAACTATCTGAAGTGGGATGAAGAAAGGAAATTCTAAATAAAATACATGACCATATAACTATGCTAAGACCTGAGACCATATGGCATTGCTATAGAATCTCAAACATGAATGATGCAAAAGGCTCAAGAAAGTGAGCGGCTGGGACTAGTGAATTAGACAAATGCTACATGCCAAAGCAGGGTGGGTAGGAGAATGCTTACGGGCCATACTGAGGAAACTGGCTTAGACACAATGCAAAGGTATTCAATGACTTTAATCATAGGTGAGATTTAGTAAAAAATGTAGTTCAGAAAACCATCTTATCATCTGGAGCAAAGTAATTTTTTTCAGTTGCTTGGAGAAAACTTACATGGAGTACCGCTTTCCTCCATGCTTTCTATTGAACACCAGCTCTAGTCCAGAAAATCTTATTGCACCTTAATTTTATGTCCAGGATTTGAGCAATTCTCATTGTATCCACCACTTCCACATTGGTCAAAGTTACCATAATTGTACCTAAGAATTACTGCAATTACTGTCTTTGATCTCTTCTGATCTAATCTCTGCAGGAACCAGAATGATGCTTTTAAGTCTAATCAGTCTATTGAAAACCATTACATCACTTTGCTAAAAACCTTTTTAAGTCTCCACTTATTATGTACTAGAAATCAAAATCCTCACAATTACCTGTAAAAGACCTACACTTTTTTATTTTAAATATTTTTTATTTTTAATTACAGTTGACAAACAATGTTATATCAGTTTCAAGTGTACAGCCCATTAATTAGACACTATATAACTTACTAAGTGATCACCCTAGATAAATCTAATACCCACCTGACATCATACATAGTTATTACAATATAATTGACTTTAGTCCCTATGCTGTACTTTATATCCCTATAACTATTCTGTAACTACCTATTTGTACTTCTTAATCTTTTCACCACTTCACCTTATTCACCCATATCCCCAATCACCCTCCCATCTGCCAACTTTCAAAATATTCTCAGTATCCATGAGTCTGTTTTGCTTGTTTATTTTGTTTTGTTTAGATTACATGTATAAGTGAAATCATGTGGCATTTGTCTTTCTCTGACTTATTTCACTCGGCCACAATACCCTCTAGGTCCATCCATGTTGTTGCAGATGGTAAGATTTCATTCTTTTTTATGGCTGAGTCATTTTCCATTGTATAAAAGCACCATTTCTTCTTTATCCTTTCATCTGCTGATGGACACTTAGGTTGCTTCCATATCTGGGCTATTGTAAATAATTCTGCAATGAATGTATGTATGTATGTATATATATATATATGTGTGTGTATATATATATATATATATATATATATATAATTTATTGTGCTGGGTTACTTTTTTTTAAGAGATATTTCCAAGCTTCTTTTAATACTCTCATGTTAATCTGTCAGCCATGAATTTTCCCAAGACCTTTCTTGTACTCCTCTTTTTTAAGAAATATTTTACTGTTTATGCTGTTACACTTGTCCCAATTTGTTTTGGATTTCTTCAGATAATACCCAGAGGTGGACTTGGTGAGTATTTCTTGATCTCTTGTTATGTAGCCTTTGTTTTAAAGTCTATTTTGGCTGGGATAATTATTGCTACATCAGCTTTTTTAATTTCAATTTCATAAAATATATTTTTCCATCCATTTACTTTTTGTCTGTTTTTGTCTTTCGATCTGATGTGAGTCTCTTGTAGACAGCATATGTAATGGTCTGGTTTTGTTATCCATTCAACCTCCACATCTTTTGATGCAAGCATTTAATCCATTTGCATTTAAAGTAATTGCTAATATTTATTTATTGCCATTTTATTATTCTTTTATTTTGTTTTATTTTATTTTATTTTTATTGTTGTTCAAGTACAGTTGTCTCCATCTCCCCCCAACAACTCCCTCCACACCCCAGCCATACCAACCTCTTACCCTCAATCCTACCCTCCTTTGGCTTTGTCCATATGTCCTTTATACACAATCTTGACAACCCTTCCCCCTTTTCTGCCCATTATCCCCTCCCACCTCCCTTCTGGTTACTGTCAGTTTGTTCTCAACTTCAATGCCTCTGGTTATATTTTTAATATTTTTTCTTTTTCTTCTTAAAGAAGATCCTTTAACATTTCATATGATATTACTGGTTTGGTGGTGATGAACTCCTTTAGCTTTATTTTTATTTTTTTATTTTTTGTCTGGAAAGCTCTTTGTCCTTGGATTCTAAATAATAGCTCTGCTGGGTAGAGTAATCTTGATTGTAGATCTTTAATTTTCCTTACTTTGAGTATATCTTGACAATCTCTTCTGAGCTGAAGTGTTTCTATTCAGAAATCAGCTGACAGTTTTACAGGAATTCTCTTGTAGATAATGCACAGCTTCTCTCTTGCTGCTGTTAAGATTCTTTATTTGTCTTTTACCTTTTTTCATTTTAACTATTATGTTTCTTGGTGTGGGACTCTTCAGGTTCATCTTGTATGGGACTCTGCGATTCCTGGACTTGTATGTCTATTTCCTTCACCAGGTTAGGGAAGTTTTCCATTATTTTTTTTTTTTAAGATAGGTTTTCAATTCCTTAATCTCTCTCTTCTCCTTCTGTCACCCCCATGATGAGAATGTTGGTCCACTTGAAGATGTACCAGAGGCTGATTAAGCTATTTTGGGGAGTTCTTTATTCTTCCCGTTGCTCTGATTGGGTGTTTTCTGCTTTTTTATTTTCCAAAACTCTGATATGATCTTCTGCTTCATTTACTCCATTGTTGATTCCCTGTAATATATTCTTCATATCAGTTAGTGTATTCTTCATTTTTAACAAGTTATTTTTATATTTTCTATTTGCATTTTTATATTTCCTATCTCTTTGTTGAAGCTCTCACTAAGTTCATCTACTCTTTCCCTATGTTCATTGAACATTCTTATAAAGCATTTTGAACTCTGTATCTTATAGATTGCTTGTCCCCATTTTGCTTAGTTCTTTTTCTGGAGTTTTGTTCTGTTCTTTCATTTGGGTTTCTTTGTCTCCTCATTTTTCCAACATCCCTATGTTTTTTCCTATGTATTAAGTAGAACTACTATGTCTCCCAGGCTTGGTAGAGTGGCCTTATGTAAAAGGTACTCTGTAGATCCAGTGTCAGAGTCTCCCTGATCACTCAAGCTGGATAATCCAGGTGTGTCCGCAACCACATGTGGGCTGTGTACACCCTCCTGTTTTAGTTTATCTTTAATTTCCGTTGGCACCTCAGTGGAAGAAGTGATGTACCCACAGACCAATCAGCTGTAAGGATTGTCTATGACTACTATGGAGGATCAGCTGTGCAGGGGCCAACTTCATGGAGTAGAAATTACTTCAGTGGGGCTCTGGTGCCTGCTGAGTTTGCTTCTTTAGTGTGTCCCCTGTGGAAGTGGTTGGGTGGTGCTCCAGCATGTTCTGAAGCTGTCCACTAGGTACACTGACTCTGGGGACTCCCAGAAGGTAGAAACTACTTGTGCTTGGCTTGGAGGAACTGAGGAGAGGCCAAGCTGAGAACCAAGCCTGGCTGCTGCTACTGGCAGGCCTGGGGTCACTAAGTGAGAGGTATGTGGCACATGAGGCCAAATGTTCCTTGTTTAAGAGATTTTAGGAACACCTGAAGCATGAGCAAAAACAGGCCATTTCATGGATAAGCCACTGGATACAGCTTGGATACAGCTTGGGCCTGAAAGTTAGGTGGGATGGGGTCTCAGAAAATCACCAGGGTGTGGTGAGCAGTGATATCCTGGTTGTTGGAGAATCAGATACGATGACCCCCACTGGGTCTGTGGAGTATGGGCTCAGAAATGGAACAATGGCTTCTATCAGCACTTCTGTCTGGGAGAAAGCTGCCACACTCCAACTCTCATTTTGATACCAGACTACTCAGTCCCTCCTTATATGTCCATAGTGCTCCAGCACTGGAACTCAGAGACAGTGAGTTCAAATTAGTGTATATGCCCTTTAAGAGGAATCTGGGACTCCAAAAGACATCTGTCTCACTCACCCACACTTTGAACTGGTTTTTATAGCCAGAAGTTATGGAGACTTTTTTTTCCTGACATTGGATCCCTGAGCTTCAACCTCTTGCTCCTCAGAGGGTAACTACATCCAAGATATCCCTCCTGATTTTTATCTGACATATATGGATGTGGATCCGGCCTGTTCAGAATCTCTTCTCCTCCTATCAGTCTTGATGTGGCTTCTTCTTTATATCCTTAGTTGTAGGGCTTCTGTTCAGCCAGATTTAACCCAATTCAGAATGATGGTTTTTGGATAGCTTAGTTGTAATTTTAATGTGTTTGTGGGAGGATTTGGGTACCACATTCACCTATGTCCCCATCTTATACAGAAACCCCCAAGACCTATACTTTTCTTCTTATTGCTTCTCTGGGTCAAGGTTTTAATATGTTTCCCCCACCCCCTTCACTCTGCTTTGGTCACATTGGCCTTCTTGCCTCAGAGTTTTTGTCCATGCCATCGCTTCTTTTCTTTTCCCTACTTAAAATTGCACATAAATATTTTAAAGTTTAAATAGCCAGGTAAAAGATTTCTGGTTTTAACTGCAAGATGTGAAACCTTGCAAGTCATTCTTTCCATCTTCATAGTAAGAAAAAGCAAAACAAATTGACTTCTGATAAAAACTTGAACCTGTCAGATAACTGAGGCTGCAGGGAAACCGCTATTTACATTTTGAAAAGAAATTCATCCAGAGAGACACGGCTGAGTTTTGCTTGCTTGAAACAGAAGCTGCAGGAGCCACAGATGAATAGTAATACTGCAGTTTTGACAAACTGCTAGAAGCATGAGAGCGAGAAAGTCCTGAAGGCCACATTAGAGGAACCCCTACAATTTCTTGGCCTTTATTTCCAGTAAATTGTAAAGATCTGAGAAATATCTTCTTGTGGCTTTGGGAGAATGAGGGTAAGTATAATCATTCTGAAATATGCCCAGATGATATCCCGTAAGTTGTAAAGATCTGAGAAATATCTCCTTGTGGTTTTGGGAGAATGAGGGTGAGTATAATCACTGTGAAATATGTTCAGGTGCCTTGGCCAGCGTGGCTCAGTTGGTTGTCCCATAAACCTAAAGTTTGCAAGTTCAATTCCTAGTCAGGGCACATGCTTAGGTTGCGGGTTTAGTCCCTGGTTGGGTGTGTATGAGAGGCAACCAATTGATGTTTCTCTCTCATATTGATGTTTCTCTACTTAGCTCTCTTTTCCTCCCTTCCTCTCTCTCTGATATCAATAAGCATATTTTCAAGTGAGGATATACATCTCCAGAGATTTCTCCATAACAAAGGCCTACTCTCCAAGGGAAAAGACTTCTTCAGAGTCTAATTTCAGTTTGGGGAAAGGCGTTTTGGTCACTCCTGCCCTTTTTAGCTTTATTCTCTCACCTAAGCAAAGAAAAAAAAAAACATTAAAAAGTTGGGTTAGGTCTTCAGGAAAACACATTGGTACTCTGAAGGAGCAGTAGGAAGTGTGAGACAGTAGCTATACCATGGGAGGAACACTTGTAAAGATTCCAGCCCAAGACACAGGAATACCAAAAGACTGACTTAATCAAAAGAGCACAAAACTTTCCCCTCCTTGCATATTTTCCCATCATATCAACAGGACTCCAGTATGAAAAGAGTGAATCACAGCTGAAAGAGCTATAAGACACATACTCTCACTGAGGAGGAGAACTTGGGGAAGCTCAAAGCAGAGGAGAATTTAAAAAAAAAGTCACTGGATGAATTTAAAGTCTCTATGGCAAATATGAAGCTAGATTGGGAGAGACTTGAGCATGCTTGTAAATGAATGGGACTCCACAGTACAAAAATTTCATACAATCTCAGCAAATCTAATTGAAACAATGTTGGTACATTGTCAACACTTTCACACTCCTCACAGTCTCTTCAGCTACCTCTAATCGATTTTCACCATCCTTACTAGTTTTGCCTATTCCTCTTTTGCTACAGCACCATATTTTGCAATACCAAACCACCATGTTAAGTCTTTTCTCAGTAAATGGGGGCCTATAAGTGATAAAGTCTCAGTACTTTTTAAATACAAATTTCATGTGTCATTTCCTGTTCTAAATGGATTTGTATTTATGTCTTCTAAACTGAAAGCTTCCTAAAGGCAGATAATTGTGTTCTTTTATGGTTTCATCCTTTGTAGTGATTCAATAGACTATGCATTGTTCAAAAAGTTCTTTTATATATTTTTGTTGATTTGTGTTAAATTACTGCTAACTCTAGAAAAGAGGGTATTGAATTTAGTTTTAAATATTTCCCTAATGACAAAGACACAGACTTTTGAGAATTACATCAACTCTTCTCTTTCTAACAATTACATCGATTGCTTTATTTGGGCAACATGGTATCATTCATTATACACTAATACAGTAGAGTATGTGGAGATGCATTTGTCTTGGCTACTTATAGTCTTTGTATTAAATTCCCATTGCTGCTGCAACAAATTACCATCAAATTAATGGTTTAAATCAACACATATTGATTACCACACATGTTTGTAAATCAAAAACTAAAATCAGTTTGGCCTAAAATCAAAGGTGTTGGCAGGGCTGCACATCTAGAGACGCTAAAGGATAACCCATCATTTGCCATTTCCAGCTTCCAGAGGCTGCTCACAGTTCTTGGATCCTTATCCTGAATCACGTCACACCTTCTACCCCTTCTTCCATCATTGCACAGCCTTATCTCAGACTTTGAGCCTCTTGGCTCTTTCTTACAAGGGCTCTGTGATTACATTGGGCCACCCTGAGGTGCCGGGATAATCTTCCCATTTTAAGACCCTTAATTTAATCACATCTGCAAAATTCCTTTTACCATATAAGGTAACATATTTGCTAGTTTTAGGATTAGGATGTGGACATTTTGGGGGAGCCGTTATTCAGCCTAATACAGTCTCCGAGCTTATTTTGTTTTTGTTTTTTGTTGGTTTATGGATTTTTTCCTGCTGACAGTTACACATAGAAATTTTGAAATCATCAATTTACTGAACCCTGAATCACCAAGTAAGAATAAAAGAAACTTTATTAATGAAATGAAATTAGGCAAAGCAACATTAATTTATTATAAAATATATTAAAGAAATAGAAGCAAAAACTATTTGAGTGATATGTGAAATTTAAGCATTCTTGACTCCTAAGTTTACCCAACAAAAGGTAGATAATTTTTCTTTGCCTTCAATATGTTATGTACCTATCTTTTCTCTTTGTATTTTATTATTTCATAATTTAAATGTAATTGTTCAGGCTCTGCAAGAACTGAGTTTTAAGAAGTCTTATGCTATTAGACTAGAAAGGGAACATGGGTTACAATCTTCTCTCTATGACCTTTTGTAATTTATAAGTCTAAATGGACTGAACAACACTGAATAATTAATTCATGCTGTGTTTAAGCCCCTACGCATGCATGTTTTACACCCTAATTATTATGAATTCCATCCTCGTGCAAATCTTTGATTCCCCAACCTAAATCAGGTTAATATAGACTCATACGCTCCAATTATAGTGATATCTTTCTCTTAACCTTGGCAGAAGGAGCATTATACTAGGTCAAAAAGTATCTTTGAGTTTCATTGAGAAACTAGCCCAGGAGGGAATTGGGCTCATGGTTGCAGTGTTAATTAGTTTCAGCATGCACATATTTTGTGGCTTATTTAACATTCAGATGCTCACTGCATTTAAATAAAAATATAAGCCCTAATATGCTAAAACCAGTCACATGTGATCTTATTTAATGATTTTTTCCTTGTGAACCAAGTAATCAGTGCATTGCACATTTTGGTTAATTAAGAAAGTTTAACTGTCACCACACCCCCGTGAATCATGTTGGTGGGGTTTCTTTCCCCCATTATAAAGGTAGAAACTGAAGGGTAACACTAGATTTTACACTAGATATTGAAAAAGAAAGAGAGACAATGAGCTCCTGGAAATATTCCGTCAAAAATCCTTGGGCTAAAATGGAAAGGAAAGGGCAGATGGTTTGAATTAAGATGAGCTAAAACAAACAGTTTGGTAAGTATATATTCTGTGTATATTGCACATTTATGTGTAGATATAATTTACCAAGGTAAGACACTATGATGGGTGTGTCCTCTAGAAAAGGGAAGTACTCTGAATCTGATCATTGTACCCAGCAGGTTAATCCCGTATTAGAAAACAATTACAAATGCTTTATTCTCTACATGTCAGGAATAACTCTCTTCCATCTCCACAGAAAAGTAACTTCAGAATTTCAGAATGAAGAAATGGCTTTTTGGACAAGTCTCAAATTCTTCACTGAATGTTTTAAAACTATTTTTAGAGCTTTAATATAAACTACTCATAACTTTTAAGAGCATCTTGAAAGTTTAGAGCAATTTCTACTGTTAAATACAGAACAACAAGTAAGAGTTGAATAAGATATATACAACTGACCTTCTAGAAAAGTCTCATGAAATTTGAGCATGAAGAACAGTAACAAACATTCTTCTTACACTTTGTTTTGCTTTGCTCTGTATACATCTCTCCGTAAGTGGAAACACTAATGAAGTTACTAAATTTCAATATACTTAGATAATTAGTTTTAAATTATACTGTCACTAGCTCTGGATATGAGACAAAATCAGTCCATTTTTTGCAATTATTTATTTATTTAGATTTAATTGAGACAAAATTTTGTTTAGTTTTAGGTCTTCAACATGATTTTATACTCATATGTATACTCTTACATGTATGTATACATTGCATGTAATACTGTAACTTAAAGCTGATTATGACATTTTAAAGTACTGAACTAGATTTTATTTCTATAGTGTTACTGAATCAAAAATTTTGACTAAAATATATTTTAAAAACTTTAAATATTTTAAAAACACATTTCTTGGACACCCCATGTGTGGGCAGAAAATATTTTAATTTTTTAAGTGAGTGTGATATTAGCACCTTATATGTGCAGAATCATATAAAATAGATACAAACCAAACCAAATTTAAAATATAAGATTATAAATAAAATATATATAATAAAGGAAACAATTAGCTAAAATCTTAACACTCAAACCAATGACAATATTTTGAAAGAATACTTCAACACATTTCATACTAGATATCTAGATATTTGTAAACAAATTTACATAAATAATATTATATAAATGTATAATGTTTCCAATTTCTAGATCATAGACATTGCTATGTCAAATATCCTAGTGAACATATGAGTTGGTGTTTATGTGATTATCTCTTTTAGAAGCATTGCTATAAGTGAGATTGCTGAGTCAAAACAAATGAATAATGTATTTTCTGATACATATTGACACTCTGTCTTTCAGAATGATTGTACAAAACAACCTCCCTAATAATAGTGTATAAGAATGCCTATTCCTCTCCCAAAGTGTTGGGAACCGCCCTGCCTGGTTTCAGAGGCTGTAACCCCTCATGGTTAAGGCTGAGTCAGAGTTGGGACCATAAGCCACTAAGGAGATAAAGCTTGTCTCCCTGGCAGGTGTGCCACCTTTGCCCACTTCACCCTGCTTGGCCCTGAGCTTGGCCAGTTAGCCAATGACGGGTAAGAATCCTCAAGGGAGGATTAACCTAAGACAGGTTCTGGTCATGGAAGAGGCCCGCAGGGAAGGACTCGGGGGGCTGTGGAAAAAGGGGGTGATGGACCCTTGCCCCTCGGCTTTGAAATAGCCTGAGTCCTCATTCTGTCTGCAAGAAGTCTCCTAATCTCTTGGCTGCCTTAGTTCCCTTGCCTGACTTAAGCCTAAAGCAATAACAGAGGGCAGTGCAGTCCTGTGCTGGGAGGGGCAGATTCCCTGGGGAATCAGGCCTAAGAAAAATACATACATTCCTGTGAAACCTACTTAATTTGTACCCTCAGTTTAAGAGATAAGGGTCCAGACCTGAGATGAGTCTGGCGCCTAAAGTTTTATGGCCCTCTAACTAATTGGCTGTAACTCAGAATAAGCCCTCAGAGTTCTCTGTAAATCTTGTATTGTTTAACCCTTACTGGCTGACAATGATTGATGAGCTTTATCCGTATTCCTCTGCGAATGAACCTAATAAAAGCCCCTGGAGAGAGAGGCTCTGGGCCCTTCTCCCCTTGAGAGAAACGGCCACCTTTCCTCCCCAAGCAGATCATGTCTTGGTAGTCTTTTTCTTCATCCGTGGCGGAACTGGGGGGCTGCGTTAAAGCCCCCCAACATCTGGCGCCCGGAACAGGGACTTTCAGGACCTGCACGGACCAGAGGCTTCGAGCCACCATCGCCACGGCTTCATCCATGGTGGACCCGGGGGGCTGCGTTAAAGCCCCCCGACACCAAAGTATATGTTAAGAATCTTTTATTCTTTATGTATATTTTAAAGACATTTCAATGTTGCTTTAATTTTCATGTATTTGATTGTAAGCTTAAAGATCCTTTCATATGCTCTTGTATTTTTCATTATGTAATTTGTTTATATTTAAACCTTAACCATTTTTCTATTGCTATAAACTTCTGTCTGTATTATCTATTTATTTTTTTTACATTTTTAAAAAATATTTTATTTATTTATTTAGAAGGGAAGGGAGGGAGAAAGAGAGGGAGAGAAACATCAATGTGTAGTTGCCTCATGTACACTCCCTACTGGGGACCTGGTTCTCAACCCAGGCATGTGCCCTGACTGGGAATCAACCAGTGACCCTTTGGTTTGCAGGGTGGTGCTCAATCCACTGAGCCACACTAGCCAGGGCATGCCTATATTATTTAAAAATAATATTCCTGTTTATTAACTCCATTCAATATTAAATCATTTTTTATCCAGATGTTTTGAATTATATGTAGTGAAACTTAACAGCTCCTTTTATTTTATCATTTGGGGGATATGATTAGAAATAAAATTTATACTCCAAGGATTTAAAAGCACTCAATCATGATTTGTTTTTCTACTTATGCTATTTTCTCACTTACTAATAAGATTTTATATAGCCAGGATATATTTTGGTGTAAGAAGTGAGTAAAGCTTTTATATGGTCCTACATTTGCTCCAATAACATAATAAATATTCCTTATTTTCTCCATTGATTTAAGTATTACCTTTTATTATATTCAAAATTCCAATGTGAACTTTTAATCTATTTATTTTCTCTATTTTGCCCATTGATTTATGTTTTTTCCCAATGTATAACATAAATATAACTTTATTTGGTTCTGTTATTTATTGCATTGACTAGCATTTCTAGAGCAATATTCAAACTTGATTTCACCTGGGAATTTCTAAGCCCAACACAAGTGGCAGCCATCTCAGATTGCTTTATAGCT
Organism: Desmodus rotundus; assembly: GCF_022682495.2. Lineage (NCBI taxonomy): Eukaryota > Metazoa > Chordata > Mammalia > Chiroptera > Phyllostomidae > Desmodus > Desmodus rotundus. The sequence goes on along the minus strand of NC_071388.1, from coordinate 56,619,117 downwards.
CTGGTAGGGTAACCCTGGCAAAACACAGGTGGCGGCTGATCTTGGCTTGCATCACCCAGAAACCATATAGTCTGTGCACCCAGTGGACAGCTACAGACCACGTTGGAACACCGCCACCCTGTCTTTGCACAGTTGTTCCTCCAGGGCGAGCAAAGGTTGGTAGTAAGTGGTCAGAGCCAATCCTTGCAGCTGACTGCCCTGAGTAAATCCCTCCCATTGATCTACCAACAGCAAGCAAGTCTCAACTACAAGAGGGAGGTGCACTCAGCCCACATGAAGGGTGCATCTTAAGTACCTAGCTTAGGTGATAGGGGAGGCTGTGCCACTGGATACTGCAGGACACCTACTACATTAGGGCACGTTACCAAGACACAGAGTCAAAGCAGCCCTACCTAATAAATAGAAGCAAATACAGGGAGGCTGCCAAAATGAAGAGACAAAAAAAAACATGGCCCAAATGAAAGAACAGATCAAAACTCCAGAAAAAGAGCTAAATGAATTGGAGATAAGCAATCTATCAGATGCAGAGTTTAAAACACTGGTTATAAGATGCTCAAGGAACTGAGTGAGGACCTCAACAGCATAAAAAAGATCCAGTCAGAAACTAAGGATACACTAATTGAAATAAAGAACAATTTACAGAGAAACAATAGAATGGATGAAACCAAGGATCAAATCAATGGTTTGGAACATAAGAAACCAAAAAACAACCAATCAGGACAATAGGAAGAAAAAAGAATCAAAAAAAAAAAAAAGAGGATAGTATAAGCAGCCTCTAGGACACCTTCAAGAGATCCAACATTCACATAGTAGGGGAGCCAGAAGGAGAAGAGAAAGAGCAAGAAATTGGAAATTTATTTGAAAAAATAATGAAAGAAAACTTCTTTAATTTGGTGAAGGAAATAGACATACAAGTCCAGATAGCACAGAGAGTCCCAAACAAATGAATGCAAAGAAGCCCACTCCAAGACACATCATAAATAAAATGCCAAAGGTTAAAGGTCAAGGGAGAATCTTAAAAGCAGCAAATGAAAAGAGAAGTTAGTTCCCTGCAGGGGAATTCCCATAAGACTGTCAGGTGACTTCTTAAAAGAAACTTTACAGGCTAGAAGGGATTGGCAAGAAATATTCAAAGTCAGGAAAACTAGGGACCTACAGTCATGATTGGTCTACTCAGCAAAGCTATCATTTAGAATTGAAGGGCAGATAAAGAGCTTCCCAGACAAGAAAAACTAAAGGATTACATCATCACCAAACAAACCATTATTATATGAAATGTTAAAGGGACTTATTTCAGAAAAAGAGAAGATCAAAACTGTGAGCAATAAAATGGTAAAAAATACATATCTATCAACAATTGAATCTAAAAAATAAACTAAGCAAACATGAAGAGCAGAGACAGAATCATGGACACAGAGGACATTTTAATGGTTGCTAGATGGGAGGGGGTGGGTGAGAATGGGTAAAGAGGTGAGGGGATTAAGAAGCTCAAACAGGTAGTTACAGAATAGCCATGGTGATATAAAGCACAGTATAGGAATAGGAGAAGCCAAAGAACTTATACTCATGGGCCATGTACATGAACAATGGTGGGAAGATTGCCTGAGGGAGTGGTACTTGCTGGGTGGAGGTGGGCAAAGAGGGAAAAATCAGGACAACTATAATAGCATAATCAATAAAATATGATTTAAATATGATTTACATTTTTTAAAGAAACTGATCTGTTCAAATGGTTGGATTTGATATCTTTTGGTAGGTAGATGGTACTCTTTAATGTACTTCTTCAGTTCTCTATTGATTTGTTTAAGATTTTATATTTCTGAACATAACTTTATGTGAAGAAAACATTTCTAAGTTTTAAAATTTATACATTTAATACAGGTTTGCAAATGCATTTAGTTTATAAATATTAGCAAATTATACTTTTAATGAGCTTTTGTATTTAGGGTTATTTTGTATCTAGGATTATATATGTAATTTATTTTCTGTGTTTTCAGTTTACATAGTTTTTCTGTTTTAATATTTTATTTAGTTTCTGTGTTTTTTAATTGTTTTTTCTATTTCTGCATTTATCTTTAAAATATGTATATTTCTTCTATTTAATCTTCAGAATATTCCTATGAAAGATGAAGAATCTGAGGCACAGAGACATTTAGAAAAATTGCATGCACAGAGACAGGATTCAAACCTATGTAGCTGAGGACCAACTTATTAACCACTGTAGTGTACTGCCTCTTGTATTTCATTAGCAAAGTAACTATCCAATCCATTGAGAAAGTTCCACAGAATAGATCTTTTAAATTTTTAATGAAAATTATCATATCCTTGCATTAAAGATGATATAGGTCTGCTTTTAAAAACTCAAGTATACTATTTGAAACTCTACTCATGTAGGCTTATTCAGGAAAAAAATGTCGTATGGGTTGCAACATTAAGCAAAAACATCATTCATGATAACCCTATTTGATGTTGGAGAATATTACATTTTAAAATGAACATGTTCAAGGAGAAATAAATTAATTTACATTTTAAAACACTGAGAACTGTTCAGTAACAATGGTTGTATAATTCTCAAACTATTTGCTTTCAGGCACCACAGACATGGTAGCTATTCTTACAAAAAAGAAAATGTTAATTACCAGTTGCTAATATTTATAGATAAGATGAAGTTGCTTGTCTTTCAAACTAAGGTTTGGAAAAAAAAAAAAAAGGTCAGAGCCCATACCACATTCAATAATGCCAGATGCTTTCTGTATTAGCTACTTTTCCGTTAAGGCTCTCCAGTCACATGTAGTTTCCCGTGGTTTCCGTTAACTGGGATGTCAAATCATACTGATGTTTTCTTCATTATTCTGTGAGAACTTTTTGCCTTCTAGGACTCGGATGTTTCTTCTTTTTATTTTCCTCCCACATATGGAATCCTCTTATTATCCTGAACTTACCCACCAATAACCTAATATGTCATCACATGTAAAGCAGAAAAAGAAATAGTAACACACTTGAAACCTCTGGCGTCCTCTTGCCCCGTCCGCTGCATTGCTTTCCCATTGGCTGTTGAAGAGTACGCTTATTGGCCAGCAGTAGTTTTGAAGATTATATTGCAAATATTATATTTATTCTCTTTCTGAGGGTACCCAATATCAAATAAAACAAATAGCTAAGGACAAAACTACCACAAAATTTAAACTAATGTGTCCTGGAACATAGAATTATTTGGTCAATTTTCAGTTTTAGCAGATGTTTGGAAAGATTTAAACTGATTTTTTTAAAGGTGACTTAGTTAACAATTTTAAAACAGGTAATAATGAGAACATAATGCATTCAGAGAGAAGAGAGATCCATTTTAAAGTTTATATGATTATTTTAAATGCTATGATGCCGAAATATATGGAACATTATAGCAACAGAGATAGTTGAACTGTGGAAAACAGCCAAACATGATACAAGATAGCACTATTTGCTAAAAGCAAAGAGAAACTATTGGTGAAAAATTAATTTCATTAGTTTTCCTTTCTTTTGTATAGGGAATTGTTGTTTAGCAACTGACTTAGAAAGTGTGTTTTATTAGTTAATGGAGATAAAAAAGGTGATTAAACATGGACTCTCCCCTCAAGGGACTTCCCATCTAATGTTTAAGTTAATCAAGAGAGTAAATACAAATACCTCAGTGACAAACTTTTTTATGAAATTAAGTTAAAATCATGTTAATGATAATTTATAAAAACAAAAAACACAAATAGAGGGCAAATTGGATTAACTAACTTAGCTGGTTACAACAAAACAGCAGAGAAAAGTATTATAAAACTAATCCATAATCAGTATTACAGCTACACATTTCAATGATCTTAAATAGTTTTTCTGGATCTCCTTCATATAAATTCCTCCTTATCCATTTTTCTCTCTAACCATTTATATCTTTATTCTTACCAGTTAACTATTTGATCAAGATTTCATGACCATAATACAAAATTCCTGTTGCAATAAAAGTTAGAAAACTACAGCTACGTGGACTCTTCATTATGATTGAGGTCAGAGGACTTTATGTTTGGCAATTATGTTAAACCATTACCAGGTGCGTCATATACATAATATCGTATTCATTTATGACTAATACCTCTAAAAGTCGCCTCTCCCAATAAGTGGTTATTTTGATATATCATAGAAAAAAGAAGAATATTATATTTCATGTACAATCAGAGTCCTGGTAGTGAAAAATTCTACCTAAAAATTGTGAAGTAGCATTCTCGTGGCTCCACGACTGGTTGTCAGCTTTTATCATGTGATATTGAAGTGAATGTCTTAAACCAAAGAGCTCTTTCAGTTAAAGCCATCAAGTGCGAAATGATTCCGTCAATATTGCCATTGATTTACTCCTGCCATTCAGTGCTGAGATTAAATATCCAAATAAAACAAAAATGAACTGACCAGATTTCATTTTCTTTGATTTTTTCAAATTTGAATTTTCCATCACTGAGCTCATATCACAAGCATAGCATTGAAAGCAATAATAGAAAGGAAACAATTAAATGACTGTATTTCAATCGCAGGATTTTTTTTTTTTCTCACAGTAAGGACTAAGAGTGTAGATTGAACAGTTTGTAACTGGCAGCCATGACGTGAACTTGCAATGGATAATTGCAAGTTTAGCCTTCATAATTATCCTCTTCATTATTTTAATATATATCAAGAAAATATAGGACTTCTTTTCACTTTTAATGGCATGAAATATAATAGGAAGACAAGCAGGGTGTTTGTCTTACAGCATTACAGTTAAATGCAGCGACAGAGGAAAGGTATGATATTAATGTTGCACAAGCATCAATGTTATAGATTATGTAATCTTCTATACAAACTGTATACACACAGTTAAAATAAAACAAGATGCATTTGCTTCCCAGAGATTTAATTGCGGACAATGGCTATCATTAAGAACAAAAACATAATGAATTTAGGGGTGGACAAAATGATTTACTTCTGATCTCAAGCATATCAATTGTCAAATAGTTGAGGTTCCGACAAATAACAAATGTAATAAATTTATTATTATTAGAAAGTGGACTTAGCAATTATAGATCCATGGGAATCTTGTATTAGTCCACTTCTTTTTTTTTTTTTTTAATTTATTTGTCTTTTTTTTATTTTTTTTTAAATTTATTTATTGTTATTTAATTACAGTTGTATGCCTTTTCCCCCATCCCTTCACCCCACCCCAGGTGAACACACTTCCCTCCCCCCTCTCCACCCTCCCCCTTGGATTTGTTCATGTGTCCTTTATAGTAGTTCCTGTAATCCCCTCTACCCACTGTCCCCTCCCCCACCCCCCACCCCCGCCCTTGCTATTGTTACATTGTTCTTAACTTCAATGTCTCTGGTTATATTTTGTTTGCTTTTTCCTTCTATTGCTTATGTTCCAGTTAAAGGTGAGATCATATGGTATTTGTCCCTCACTTCCTGGCTTATTTCACTTAGCATAATGCTCTCCAGTTTCATCCATGCTGTTGCAAAGGGTATAAGCTCCTTCTTTCTCTCTGCTGCGTAGAATTCCATTGTGTAAATATACCATAGTTTTTGGATCCACTCGTTTGCTGATGGGCACTTCGGTTGCTTCCAGTATTTGGCTATTGTAAATTGTGCTGCTATGAACATTGGGGTGCACAGATTCTTTTGGATTGGTGTTTCAGTGTTCTTAGGGTATAATCCCAGCAGCGGAATTACTGGGTCAAAGGGCAGTTCCATTTTTAGTTTTCTGAGGAAATTCCATATTGTTTTCCACAGTGGCCTCACCAGTCTGCATTCCCACCAACAGTGCACGAGGGTTCCCTTTTCTCCGCATCCTCTCCAACATTTGTTTGTGGGTTTGTTTATGTTGGCCATTCTGACTGGTGTGAGATGATACCTCATTGTGGTTTTAATTTGCATCTCTCTGATGGCTAGTGATGCTGAGCATCTTTTCATATGTCTCTGGGCCTTCTGTATGTCTTCCTTGGAGAAGTGTCTGTTCAAGTCCTTTGCCCATTTTTTAATTGGGTTGTTTGTCTTCCTGGAGTGGAGTCGTGTGAGTTCTTTATATATTTTGGAGATCAGGCCCTTGTCTGAGGTATCATTGGCAAATATGCTTTCCCATATTGTTGGTTCTCTTTGTAATTTGGTGCTGTTTTCTTTAGCCATGCAGAAGCTTTTTATTTTGATGAGGTCCCATTTGTTTATTCTTTCCTTTATGTCCCTTGCTTTAGGGGATGTGTCTGTGAGGATGTTGCTGCGTGGAATGTCTGAGATTTTCCTGCCAATGTTTTCCTCAAGGACTTTTATGGTGTTACGGCTTATATTTAAGTCTTTTATCCATCTTGAGTTTATTTTCGTGTATGGCGTAAGTTGGTGATCGAGTTTCATTTTTTTGCACGTAGCTGTCCAGATCTCCCAACACCATCTGTTGAAGAGACTGTTTTTGCTCCATTTTATGCTCCTGCCTCCTTTGTCAAATATTAATTGATCGTATAGACTTGAGTTTATTTCTGGGCTCTCTGTTCTGTTCCATTGGTCTATGTGCCTGTTTTTATGCCAGTACCAGGCTGTTTTGATTACAGTGGCCTTGTAATACAGTTTGATATCAGGTATTGTGATCCCTCCTGCTTTGTTCTTTTTTCTCAAAATTGCTGCAGCTATTCGAGGTCGTTTATGGTTCCATATGAATTTCTGCAATGTTTGTTCTATATCTGTGAAATATGTCATGGGTACTCTAATAGGGATTGCATTGAATCTATAAATTGCTTTGGGTAGTATGGCCATTTTGATGATGTTAATTCTTCCAATCCATGAACATGGTACATGCTTCCATTTGTTTGTATCTTCCTTAATTTCTTTCTTCAGTGTTGTGTAGTTTTCTGAGTACAGGTCTTTTACCTCCTTGGTTAGGTTTATTCCTAGGTACTTTATTTTTCTTGTTGCTATATCGAATGGGATTTTTTTCCTGATTTGTGTTTCTGCAGTTTCGTTGTTGGTGTACAGGAATGCCTTTGATTTCTGGGTATTGACTCTGTATCCAGCTGTTTTGCCAAATTCATTTATTAGGTCGAGTAGTTTTTGAGTGGAGTCTATAGGGTTTTCCATGTACACTATCATGTCGTCTGCAAACAGTGACAGTTTCATTTCCTCCTTTCCAATTTGGATGCCTTTTATTGCTTTTTCTTGTCTGATTGCTGTGGCTAGGACTTCCAATACTATGTTGAATAGGAGTGGTGAGAGAGGGCATCCTTGTCTAGTTCCTGATCTTAGTGGGAAAGCTCTAAGTTTTTGTCCATTGAGTGTGATGTTGGCTGTAGGTCTCTCATATATGGCCTTAATTATGTTGAGGACTGCTCCCTTTATTCCCACTTTGCTGAGTGTTTTTATCAGAAATGGGTGCTGTATCTTATCGAATGCTTTTTCCGCATCTATTGATATGATCATGTGATTTTTGTCTTTGCTGTTGTTGATGTGATGTATTATGTTTATTGATTTGAGAATATTGTACCATCCTTGCATCCCTGGGATGAATCCCACTTGGTCATGGTGGATGATCTTTTTAATATATTGCTGGATGCGGTTTGCTAATATTTTGTTGAGAATTTTAGCGTCTATGTTCATCAGCGATATTGGCCTGAAGTTTTCTTTCTTCGTTGTGTCTTTATCTGGTTTTGGGATTAGGATGATGTTGGCTTCATAAAAAGAGTTTGGGAGTCTTCCATCAGTTTGGATTTTTTCGAATAGTCTGTGAAGGATAGGGGTTAGTTCTTCCTTAAATGCTTTGTAGAAATCTCCTGTGAAACCATCTGGTCCAGGGCTTTTGTGTGATGGGAGTTTCTTGATGACTGCTTCAATTTCCTTTGCTGATATTGGTCTGTTCAGGTTTTCTGCTTCTTCTTCAGTCAGTTTTGGAAGATTATATTTTTCTAGAAATGTGTCCATTTCATCTAGGTTTTCAAATTTCTTAGCATATAGGTCTTCATAGTAATTTCTTACAATCCTTTGTATTTCTGTGGTATCAGTTGTAATCTCTCCACTTTCATTTCTAATTCTGTTTATTTGGATCCTCTCTCTTTTCTTCTTGATAAGCCTACTTAAAGGCTTGTCGATTTTGTTTATCTTTTCAAAGAACCAGCTTCTGGATTCATTGATCCTTACAATTGTGCTTTTAGTCTCTATGTCATTTAGTTCTGCTCTGATCTTGGTTATTTCCTTCCTTCTGCTTGCTCTGGGCTGTCTTTGTTGTTGTTCCTCCAGTTCTTGTAGGCGTAGGGTTAGGTTGTTTGTGTGAACTGTTTCTAACTTCTTAAGGTAGGCCTGTATTGCTATGAACTTCCCTCTCAGGACTGCCTTTTCTGTGTCCCATAGGTTTTGGGTTGTTGTGAGTTCGTTTTCATTTGTTTCCAGGAAGTTTTTGATTTCTTCCCTAATCTCGTTCTTGACCCATTCATTGTTTAATAGCATGCTATTCAGTCTCCATGATTTTGAGTGTTTGGGGTTTTTACCCTTGGGGTTGGTTTCTAGTTTCAGACCCTTGTGGTCAGAGAAGATGCTTGATATGATTTCAATTTTCTTGAATTTGTTGAGGCTTGCTTTGTGTCCTATCATGTGGTCTATCTTTGAAAAAGTTCCATGGACACTTGAAAAGAATGTGTATTTTGCTTCTTTGGGATGAAAAGCTCTGTATATATCAGTTAAGTCCATTTCCTCTAGGGTATTGTTAAGTGACACAATATCTTTGTTAATCTTTTGTTTGGAAGACCTGTCCATTTTTGATAGTGGGGTGTTAAAATCCCCTACTATAATTGTGTTGCTGTCAATATCTTTCTTGAAATCCTCCAAGATTTTCTTTATGTATTTGGGTGCTCCTATGTTGGGTGCATATATATTTATAATGTTTATGTCTTCTTGGTGGATTCTTCCTTTGAGTATTATGAAGTGACCTTCTGGGTCTCTCTTTATGGCCCTTCTTTGGAAGTCTATTTTGTCTGATATGAGTATTGCTACCCCTGCTTTTTTTTCCTGTCCGTTTGCTTGGAAAATTTGTTTCCAGCCCTTCACTTTCAGTCTGTGTAAGTCTTTTGTCCTGAGATGGGTTTCTTGTAGGCAGCATATGTGTGGGTCATGTTTTCTTATCCATTCAGCTGTTCTATGTCTTTTGATTGGAGCATTTAATCCATTTACATTTAAGGTTATTATCGATAGGTAGTTATTCATTGCCATTATTTCCTACCTGTGTTCCTCTGTCTTTCTCTTTTCCTTCCTTTCCTTAAAGCAGTCCCTTTAGCATCTCTTGCAGAGCTGGTTTGGTGGAGCTGTATTCTTTTAGACTTCTTTTGTCTGGGAAGCTCTTTATTTGGTCTTCTATCTTGATTGAGAGCCTTGCTGGGTAAAGTAGTCTTGGTTGGAGGCCTCTGGTTCTCATTACTTGGAATATTTTTTGCCATTCTCTTCGGGCTTGGAGCGTTTCCATTGAGAAGTCAGTTGCTAACCTTATTGGGGCTCCCTTGTATGTTACTTCCTTTTTCTCCCTTGCTGCCTTTAAGATCCTCTCTTTGTCTTGGAAATTTGCCATTTTAATTATGATGTGTCTTGCAGTGGGTCTCTTTGGGTTCCTCTTGTTTGGGACTCTCTGTGATTCCTGGATTTGGGTGACTTTTTCTCTCCTCAGATTAGGGAAATTTTCCATCATTACTTTTTCAAACAGGTTTTCTATCCCTTGCTCTTCTTCTTCTCCTTCTGGTATTCCTATTATATGGATATTGTTACGTTTCATGTTGTCCTGCATTTCCCTTATTGCCTCTTCATTCTTTCTGAGCCTCTTTTCCTTTTCTTGCTCCTTCTGGGTGTTTTTTTCTACTTTATCCTCCAGCTCGCTGATCTGATACTCTGTTTCATCAAGTCTGCTTTTAGTTCCTTCTACTGTGTTCTTCAATTCAGAAATTGTATTCTTCATTTCCTCTTGGCTCTTGTTGATATTTTCTATTTCCTTTTTCATGTTGATATAGTTTGCAGTGAGTTCATTGTAGTTTCCTTGTAGTTTCTGGTAGTTCTCTTTGAGCTCAGAGAGCTCAGTGAGCTTCCTGATGACCATTGCTTTGAACTCAGTATCTGATAGTTGACTTGCCTCTTTTTCGGTTAGTATTCTTTCTGAGACTTCCTCCTTTCCTTTCATTTTGGAATTGTTTCTTTGTCTTCCCATTGTTTGTGAGGCTCTTCTTGTTGGCCTCTGCTTCCTAAATTGCTTTGTTCTCAATCCCTGGGTTTATGATATGAACTTCTATGGTAGAATGCCAATGGGATTCGGTGGTGCTGTCTCCTTACTCTCCTGTGCTCACTGGTCTTGAGCTGACGTTTATGTGTTTAACACAGTCTAACTCTAGTCTTTTCAGCACTCCAGGTTTTGTTGTCGCACCTGTGGGAAAAATAGAAAGGGGGGGAGAAAGAAAGGGAAAAAACAAACAAACAAACAAACAAACACACAAAAAAAACCAAAGATGGGAAGGAGGGAAAAAGGAAATAGGAAAGGAGGAAAGGAAGGAAGGAGGGAAGAAGGATTAAAGAAAGATCGGAGGCAAGATAAGAAGGAATTTTAACAAAAATTAAAACATAGAAATAGATAAAAGAAGGCAGGAAGAAGACATAAAAATGGTAAAGGATGGGAGGAAGAAGGAATGAAAGAAAAAAAAGAGAGAGAGAGGAAGAAGGAGTTCAGGGGGAAAGGAAAAGGAAAAAAAAAAAAAAGGGGAAAAAAAAATCTTCTGTTGGCTTTAAACCGTTCAGGTTATTTCTGCTGTTGTCCTGTCTGTGCAACGGGAGGGGGTGGTTGGAAGGATTGGTTTCACTTTTCTTCCTTCCTGGGTCACACTCTTCACTGTTTTGTAGGTGTGGTCCCTGGCAGGCATCAGGCCGTTGATCAGCCAATCCAGCAGCTTTGTTCTTGGGACTCTCGAGTGGCCGCTCCAGCCGCTTTGGCTCCGGACGCGTGCGCGCGCAGCAGGGGAATCCAGCCGCTTCGGGTTTGTGACGTTATTTGGGCTCTGAGCGCGCAGCCGGCCGACCAATCGAGCCGCCCAGGCTAGGGAGGCTGGCGCGCTGCAAGCTGCTGGTTCAGCCGCCTTGGTGTTACGACTCTCGCCAGCCCCTTTGTGCTTGGGAAGTGCGCATCCAGCCGGTCCTACGCTTGGTGAGCGCGCAGCCCGCCACCGAGCCAGAGCTCTACGCTTGAGGGCCCGATCCAGCCGCCTGGGGCTTGAGACTCTCGGGTGGGCGGGGCCGCCCTGGGACCGAATCACGCGGTACTCGGTTCCGAGGTTTTGGGTCTGTGGGTGGAGCAGCTAGTCTCTGCTCCAAAAGATCTCGGAGGTTTCAGGTGTGGGCGCCCCTCCGGGGTTTCATGTATGGGCCCCGTTCGCTAATCTGCGCGCGCGCGACCGCGTGCAACCAGACCTCAGGTGAGCGCCGGTGCTGCTTATCCCGCGTTCCGCGTTCCGCGTTCGCAGTCCAGGGGCGGAGGGGGGAGGGGCGCCAGGGGCCTCGGCCACCACCGAGAGTTCTCTAACTAGCCCCTGAGTGTCTCTATTTTCTTTTTCTTTTTGAGAAATTCCTCCTTTTCAAGCCCCCCTGGTCCAATCAAGCACCTGGCTGCTCACAGCGCAGCCTGGCCCTCTCCCAGGACTCCTGCAGCAGCCCCTGCGCCAGGGCTGGCGCCTCTGCAGCCCTTGTACCGCGCGGTCCCGGTTCCCGGGGACCTTATTGTCCTTGAGCACTCTTCTTACCGTCAGATCTTTCAATGTCCTCTATCTTTGGTCTCTAATCTTCGTATATGCTGGAGTACTGTTGGCTGTTCGCTCTGCTCCTCAGATCAGCTAGGTATTTCCCTGGCGCTGAGGGGAAGTGGATTCCGCTCCCACCTATGTTGCCGCCATCTTCCTTGTCCAGTCCACTTCTTTAATGAATTTGCTTCATTAGATTTGCAGTTTCCTCAAGTTGATTTAAGTTAAATTTAACATATGATATAAATTGCTTCTTCCTATGCCATTTGCATTTTTAGGATGAAGTTCTTGCTTCCCTTTTATTTCTCTTACATTTAAAAAGTAAACATTGACAATTTGGAGACAAAATTACTAAAATCATGTCTACTACTGTCTGAAACCTTAACCAGCTTTTTTTTTATGCTTGAATTTTACTGACCTGCCTTTTACTTCAAGGCAATATGTGGGAGCTAAAATCACTACAGAACGGTGTGAGTGACACCATTTCTTTTGAGGTTGAATCAGATTTAATGACTCAGAGGCTGGCTGGATTAAACGCAAATGTTGGGTTTTAACTCACTTTCCAATGGCAAGATAAAGTTTTACATCGAATAGAGACTTCAAAGAATAACGGTAACATTTCCTTCTGAGAAAGCGGCAAACTGCTCTCTGAGGAAACAGCCCAAATGTGGAGGACTGGGGTCAATAGAGAGCTATTAGGTACACTTCAATGAGAGCCGTTCTCCCCCTGCAGGTTCACCTTTGAGTTGAGAGAGCCACAAGCTAGCTATCAGTCACACAGGTGAGAAATTCAGCAGGTGGGAGGTGGAGCAGAAGGTTTTACTTATTCTGGTGGAATCTTTTTCAAATATGGTTAGTAGTCGGCATCTCAGAATAAAGCAGAATGGCATATACACAAAGCTGGGGCTGGATGGGAGAGAAATCCACAGATCAATGGTTGGCTGCACCACAACTTTGACAAAGCCAGAGCAGGGACTGCGGATGTGAAATGTCCTTCCTTGGACTAGCTGAGATTCATACCCCATTCAACCGCAGATCAGCTTTACCAACCCTGGCAGTTAACACAGGGGACAGGACTAACAATATTATTTTCTCATTGAAGAGTCAAAAGGGGAATCCATTCAAATGGAGTTTTGTTAAATATCAAGCATAGACAGAATGTTCTTCATCATTCAAGGATAAGTGAAAAAATGTCTGCCAAAAATAATTGTGTCACATAAAATTAACGCAAATAGAGGACTCAGGGGCATGGACAATGGGGGGGGACCGACTGTGGGAGTCGGGGGGGAAAAGGCAGGACAACTGTAACTGAACAACAAATAAATAAAAAATAAACTACAACTTGTATATCTATTCTTACATGTTTAAACTTCAGTCACCTTCTAAGCACTTTCCATTTGATACAATTCACTATTGAGACATTTTTTCCACTGCTCAAAACAATTTTTAAACTCATTGATTTTGATGCCTTTGTACTTCTTCCATTTTTTGTTTCACCTCTTCCACATTGGGAAAATGTTTCCCTTTGATGACATTTTTCATTGGGGAAACAAAAAATAGTTGCTTGGGTAAGGTCAGGTGAATGGAGAGGATAGGGCATGGGGGTCATGCCATTTTTGGTCAAAAACTGATGAACACTAAGCATGGTACGTCAGGTGTGCTCGTAAATCACCCATCATGAAATGGGCAAACGCGTTGAAAAGGTCTTCAAAAAAATTTCACTGAAGCCAAACGTAGCCTCTCACAACAACGCCAGGTAGTACACTGACACAGATGGGTTCCACTCATATGGAACACTCACTTAGTGAGGGAAGCCTGTAGTATAGGGGCCTGCCCTCCGGAATACGTTCTGGTGGGTTTTTTGTGGGGCATCCCCCCTCATATGCCTTAGTCAGGGAATATTAGATAAAAGGAGATTTTTAACATAGCCAATTGATATGAAAAGACTCTGGCTGAGGTACAGAAAGAATGAAAGGTGACATACTGTATTATCACAATATAAGATCTATATTCAAAGCAGGAAATAGCTGAACTGACACTTCAGAAACCTAAAGTCCTGAGGTAGAAGGTAAATTAACAACCTTTCCAGAACACAGAGGAAAGTCAAAAGACAAAGAACCCAATGGTTTAAAATAGAGTTTGGGCATCCAAGAGACAAATATTTAGAATTCCTAATAAGCAAGTCTGAGCAAATACAACAGAAACAAAAATCGAATTCCAAATTAAAGAAATCTTTCAGGAGATTAAAACAAACAAGCAAATAACACAATGTGTAGATGAACAGACTTTCTCAGTTCCAAACCAAATTAATGAAAGGAGCCTAAAAATATGCTGGACCTTGTTGAATAAAGACCATCAGATTAAAAAAGATATCTTAGGAAGAGAGTCTGGAAAGAGAAAATCGAAGATCTAAAGACAGACACTGGGGTGCTCCAAACCTTAGAGTGAGACTAGGAGAAGCAAGCAAAGACAACTGATAAACACACACACAAACACACACCTGGTGAAGCAGAAAGTCATCCAAGAATTTGTTGGAATGAACGACAACATCAGATGTTTCAAGGAGGGAGTGATAGACTTGCCAGAGGCTGCTAAAAATCAAAAGCAATGAAATAGAAAAGGTTCATTGATATGACAATATCATCATAATAATAGCACAAATGTATAGAACGATTCTCATGACTTGAGTGCCATTCTAATGCTTTTGCATGTGTTAATTCTATTACTCTAAAGCTCACAAAAAGCTTAGGAGACAGATATTTTCATATTATTTCTATGTTAAAGATGCAAAAACTAAGGCAAAGAGAAATTAAATAGCTTTTCAAGTCCCAGAGCTAGTTAGCAGTGAAACTGGGGTTCAAACCCAGTCTGACTCCAGAACTTATCTCCTTAATTTCTGACTACAATGCATATCGGGTGGTGTGTTTTAAGCTTAAATGAATGCTTAGTAAAAATCCACAAAGATCTACACTGAAATGTGGATGTTATCTGAAATGCTTTATTAACAAGTGTTTCTTGTTCATAATTGTTTATTTGAATTCTCTATTTCTGTATGGGAAATATGTAATACTTAACTAATTATGTTTTTTTAAAGAAAACCTAATTAATTTTAAGAAGAAAATTTGACATGAGAAAGGTAGCATGATTATATTAGTCATCTACTGTTACATAACAAATTATGTCTAAATTTAGAGACTGCAAGGAACAAATATCATCTTCCTGTTTCTGCAGATCTGGGTATCATGAGCAGTTCATCTGCGTGGCTCTGGCTCAGAGTTTCTCATGAGGTTGCTGTCAAGATGTCAGTTTGGGTTGCAGTCATCTGATGGCCTGATGGGGGCCATAGCATCCATTTTCAAGGTAGCTCACTCACTTGGCTACTGGCTGGAGGCCTCATTCCCCCATGGGCCTCTTCAGAGGGCTGCTTGACCATCCTCTTGACAAGCTAACTAGCTTTTCTAAAGCAAGTGATCCAACAATTAGAGCAAAAAGCAATTGCAATGCCTTTTTGACCTGGTGTCAAAAGTTACATGTAGTTACTTTCCCCACATTTTATTCATCAGAAAAGAGTAACCTAGTCTAGGCACTGGGAAATTTGGCTCCTCCTTTACAAGGGAAGAATGTCAAATAATTTACGGACATCTTCAAGCCACCACAATACTAAAAATGATTAAGAACAAGAGGAGAAGGGGGAGGTATATGTGGAGAAGTAGGTAGCAAAGTCAAAAAAGAAAGGCAGAAAAGGAGAAAGGAAGAAAGAAAAGGAGAAAGGAAGGAAGGAAGGAAAAAGAAAAAACAACAAATAACCTGTGATTTATGTTTACAATTTGAGGCTACTACATTTCATTCATTCAATACTGTATATTTTTTATAAACTCAAATATTAAAAGTAAATGTTTCGCTAGAAGTGCATGGGTGTTTTAAGTATTTTTATTATTAACACTTTAAATGACTATTTCAACTTTAGTAAAATGATTAAAATGATTAAATGATTCAAACCAACATCCTGTTCCTCTTAAAAAGTCTTTAATGTATGTCACTGGGTAAGAGAGGAGCTAGGAGCATAACCCATTTTGCTTGGGTAGCCCTGTCCACTCCTCTGGGTCTCAATTTCCTTTTTTGTGTGTGTTTGTGTGTCATTGACCAAATAAATCTTGAGTTTCTGTTTAGATCTGAGATTTTTGACTCTGCAGGAAATTTCAAACCAGATTAAGTCAGATTAGCCAGATTTTAGCAATGATGAACATAATTTTAGCATTACTCTCATGCAAGTGAAAATGACATTGTATTGAGTTGGCCAAAATATTCATTTATTATTTTCTGTACAATGGCCCCAATAGTGCTTAATTGTCTTTAATTTCATTCAAAACAATTTTGTTAGACCACATTTGTGACAGCTGTCATATTAGCGTGCATTAAAAAAATTCTTATCAATATTGATGAATTTTTGTGTAGCCATTTTAATATTGAAGATGAAAGAAAATAAGCAACACTTTCAACATAGTATGCTTTATTATTTGAAGGTAAAACACAACTAAAATGCAAAAAAAATTGTGTATGTATGGAGAAAGTATTATGACTAATCGAATATATCAAAAGTGGTTTGCAAAGTTTTTTGGTACTATTGACATTTTTGCCAAATAATTCTTTGCTGTGGGGCTGTCTTTCGCATTGGAAGATATTCAGCAGCAGCCCTGTCCTCTACCCACTAGAAGCCAATAGCAGAAGATAGCCGACCCACTCAAAGTACCCAAACCAATAAAGGTATTGGTGAAAATGAAAAATGTGTCTTCTGTTTTATGAAAAAACTAAACATACTTTTTGGCTAACCCAATATGTCAACTAGAAACACAAGTAACTAGGATCTTAAAAATTCTGCTGTGAACTATGATAACAATAATTCTATCATAATGTATACTGTTTTCAATCCCATGTACAGTATTCAAACTCCAAATGGAGATAATAGGAGACATTGTCATCCCGATAAAACACAATTTATTTTCTGGTAACCCAGGAAATGCTTTCACAGACCTAGAACAAAAGCATTTACAACAAATCCATATAGTGTAGCAGAGTTATGGTTAGTTGTAGTATTTTATTCTGAATTTGTGGTTTAATTGAGTCTTCATTTTGAAATATTTTTCTTCACTTTATGTCTTTGGTTGTTGAAACTTACATAAGTTAATTTGATTGATTTGGTTAATTTGATTTAGCATTAGTTTACTTGATCTATAACAAATGCCTCCACTATTTCAATTTCTCCTGATATACATAAACTGTTAAGGCATCAGGTTCTGTCAATTCTTATTATTTTGCTGTTTTATAGGAATGGCTTCTTTCCCTTTTCCTCTGACAGTCTGTCGCAAGAGGACATTTCAATCTGTTCCATTTCTGAACAAAGTCTCTTAGACTGGTTTGAGGTTTTGAATTTCTACTTTTGTTCCCCACATGAGTGATATCAAGCATTTTTGCATGTATTCTATGTCATCTTATTTAGAAAAAAGGGGAGAGAGAGAGAGAGAAGGAGAGAGAGAGGTTGGTTTTCCCTTGAGCACTGTCATTCTAAATTGAAATTGTGCCAATTTATTAACACAGTCAGCAACAGTCTTCTTAATTAAGCTACCAGTATTGTCACTAATAATCCTCACTGTTCACTTCGAAGTAAGCATCACTCTGATCACAAGGTTGCATTTTCTTTCGTGAGGCATTGCAGCCATAATGCTTGTATGAGCTTAAAAAGCCAATTGCTCAACAAACTGACTTCCAGTTCACAGAATTTTACGCTACAGAAGAAACTATTAACTATTTTATAGAAAATGTCAGTTTTTACAGTGACTTTTTTTCTGAAGTTATAATGTTTCAATTAAGTACAAACTAGTGTTCCTGACATTTGCAATCATTTTTCTTTCCCCAATGCTTGTTTGGAGTGACACCCTGTTTTGATGTGTCATCTTGCTGTTCACAGTAGAATCAAACTTGCTACCCTCCAAATCATGGCAGGTTAGAGTTGCTGGAGTATTGTAACAAAATCATTAAGCTAATTTTGTTACTGGACCTGTTTCCTCATGTCTGGCTGGTCGCAGGCCATCTCTACAAGCCCTTTCCGAGAGAGGCCATTTGAAGACGTGGAGTGAAAAAGAAATCTGAAGTCTGCTGGTTAAATGATGGACCAGGGTTCTGCCATTCTGTCTTTGATGTCTACTTTGATGCAGTGTAGCTTATGTGTATTGTTACGACCAGGCTTTAACTCTGACTTCCCCAAATCGTGCATTGGGAGTTTAATACAAGAGAGCAGGGCTGTTTGCTATGCCAGTCCTTACCTCACTACATTTTTTTTCCCACAATAAAGTAATTTAACTCTTTTGTTAACTTCAAATTTATTGGTCAATGGATGTCCTTTTTTAAAATTTTTCCCATTACCATTTAGTCCCCTTACTCCATTCCCCTGCAACCGCCACCCTGTTGTCCAGGTCCACAAGTCCTTTTTTCCTTTTTGCTCAATCTCTCCACCCCCTAATATACCCTCATAGTTGTCACCCTGCTCTCTATATATGAATCTGTCTCTATTTTGCTTGTTAGTTCAGTCTGTTCCTTAGATTCCACATATGAGTGAAATCATATGGTATTAGTCTTTCTCTGACTGGCTTATTTCACTTAGCATAATGTTCTCCAGGTCCATTCATCCTGCCTCAATGGGTAAAATTTCCTTCTTTTTTTACGTGCAAGTAGGATTCCATTGTGTAAATGTCCCATAGTTGTTTTACCCCTCGTCTACTGATGGGCACTTGGGCTGCTTTATCTTGGCAATTGTAAATAATGCTGCTATGAAAATAGGGTGCTTATATTCTTTCAAATTAGTATTTTGAGTTCCTTCTGATATATTCCCAGAAGTGGGATCCCTGGATCAAATGGAAAATCCACTTCAAATATTTTGAGGTATCACCATACTGCTTTCCATAGTGGCTGTACCAGTCTGCATTCCCACCAACAGTGCAGTGTTCCCCTTTCTCCACATCCTTGCCAGCAATTACTGTTTGTTGTTTTATTGATGACAGCCATTTTCATGAGTGGATTAAAAACTTAAATTCTAGACCTGAAACCATAAAAATCCTAGAAGAAATCATAAACAGTAGTATCTTGATTATTTCTCATAACAATATTTTATCTGATATATCTCCTCAGGCAAGGGAAGCACAATAAAAAAATAAACAAATGGGACTCCATCAAAATAGAAAGTTTTTACACAGCAAAGGAAACCATCAACAAAATAAAAAGACAACCCAGAGAATGGGAGAACATATTTGCTAATACATCCAACAAGGGGGTTAATATTCAAAATTTATAAATAAGCTATAAAACACACCACCAAAAAACCCCCCAAAACACCAATCATTTTTTTTAAATGTGCAAAGTACCTGAATAGACAATTCTCCAAAAAGGACATACAGATGGCCAAGAGACATATGAAAAGATGCTCAATGTCACTAATCATCACAGAAATGCAAATTAAAACTACAATGAGATGTCACCTCACACTGGTCAGAAGAGTTACCTAACTATATTTTTATCCTTAATTACAACATGACTCTGGACTCAGTATCTTGTGAGGGGGCTCCACCTGCAGAGTCCCCCGTCCTCCATAGATGAAAATAAGTCTACCAAGACATGATGTGCTTGGGGAGGAAAGGTGGCCTATCTCTCAAAGGAGAAGGACCAAGATCCTTTTCCTCAGTGGGCTTTTATTAGGTTCAATTTGCACAGGAATACAGGTAAAGCTCATCAATCATTGTCAGGCAGTTAGGATCAAACAATAGATAACATACAAAGAACTCTGAGGGCTTATTCTGGGTCAGGGACAGATAGCTAAAGGGCTATAAAACTTTGGGAAACAAACTCATTTCATGCTTGAGCCCTTATCAGAAAACTGAGGGCATTCTTAGCAAAGCAGGTTTCATAGGGTTTTATGTATTCTTTCTTAGGCCTGATCACCCTGGGGAATCCGCCCTTTCCAGCACAGAACTGCACCACCCTCTGTCATTGTTTCAGGCTTAAGTCAGGCAAGGGAAGTAGGGCAGCCAAGAGATTAGGAGACTTCTTGCAGACAGAATGAGGACTCAGGCTATGTCAAAGACGAGGGGAGAGGGTCCATCACCCTCTTTTTCTATAGCCCGTCGAGTCCTGCCCTGAGGGGCTCTTCATGACCATGCCTGTCTTAGTCGGTCCCTCCCTTGAAGAATCTTACCCGTCATTGGCTAACTGGTCAGGCTCAGGGCCAAGCTGGGTAAAGTAAAGTGGGCAGAGGCGGCATCCCTGCCAGGGAGATAAGCTTTGTCTCTTTAGTGGCTTATGGTCCCAAGGTCTCTGACTCAGCCTTACCCATGGGAGTTTTCAGCTTCTGAAACCAGGCAGGGCGGTTCCCAACAGTATTATACTAATTTCTCTTTATGTAGTTAGCTATTAACTCTCAATCAGGAAAGATCAATGATTCTGAGATCATTATATCTTCATTGATAAATGGAGTATTTCGAGTAGGTTATAGAATGAGGTTCTTTATGGCCAGATTGAAAATCTGCCTAAACTTTATATCTCATATCTAATGAGATATAAGTTCTGAGCCAAGGATCTGGAGAAGCAGAAAATCTGAGATATCCATCCTTTGAGTGTGAAGAACAGGAGAGAGGCTGCTAAGCTAACAGGCTGCTCAGAACATATATGTAATTTCTCAGAGCCTGAACACTGATGCTACTGTCAAGAGAAGACACAGGCATTAGGCAAAACCTTTCTTATATTTTTTTGGTTTCACTGAACGTTTCCCTCTGGAAACTTGGGTGTAAAAAGAAAGCTCATTTTTAAATGGAGGACACAAATTGTGGTGTTGATTATTGGCCACAATGTGAGTGATGGATAATATATTTATTCTGCTTTTCATAGTTGTATAAAATTCTCTTCTCTGTCTGAATTCATAATTGCCTGCATGTTAATGATGTTGCACAGAAGGGTTATGCTGCTGCCCAAGCTAAAGAGCTATTTGAAGTTTGGACCCCAATTAAAAAGAGGCTTTTCCTATTAATGTGGCTGATAACCCCCCTCACATTGTCAATGTGCATTAATATTCACTTGATTATATTTATGTGTGTTTATACAGTAAATTCATATATATATGTGTATATATATGTAGAGACAGAGAGAGAGAGACAGAGAGAGAATGTGGAATAGTGTATTAAAGTTTTATTAAATTTTATTCTTATTGCAGAAAATATTCATTTGTTCTTAACAAATCCTGTCATCTTCATGAAGTTTAGGTAAAGATAACAATTTAAATACACTCAAAACACATGCCTAGATCTAGTGAATTGCCAAGTCATTAAACTTTTCAAGTTCTTTTCTCACATCTTCTACACCTTCTGTCTTGTCATGCAGTGGACATATCTCCTATGCTTGAGAAAACATAAGTAATGGAAAAGTTCGGTTTCTTAGTAAAGGAATTCCCAATTGACATATTAGCATCTGCCCCTTCCCTTGACTTCCCTCCTCTTACTCTGTGTGAATGTTCTCTTTTTGCTCCCATTAAAGACCAAGTTCTTCTGCTGGGTTTTAAACTTACCACCTCCTGCCTGATCAAGACTTTGTTCTGACTACCCCCACTCCCTTCTGCATCATTGTTTTCTCCTTTCTATATATTATTTCATCAGCGCACAAGATGCTCCAGTATTTCCTACAAAAAAAAAGAAAAGAAAAACTTTCATGACTTCACATCACCCACAGATATTGTCTGACTTCTTTATTTCCTAGCAAAATTTATTGAACAAAATTGTTTATGGTTGATGTCTCTAGTTCTTCATCTTAACATTTCCCTTCTGCCCAGTTTAGTCAAATGTTCTAATGGGCTTTATAGTATAAATCCAGTAGTTACTTTTCCCTTATTCATTTTGAATTCTTGAGGATATTCAACACAGTTGATCCTGTTCCCATTCTCTTGAGCTTTTGAAACGCTAGCTTAAGACACTTCCGCTAGCTGTTTCCTGTCTATGATTATTTCACCCAGGTCTTCTCATCCTTGGCTCCTTCTTGTCATTTAGATATTAGCTTGAATGTCACCTATCAGAGATCTTTCCTAAATACCCATTCCATACTACAAGCATGTCACTCATCATCATCCAATAATTCCCTGTTTACTCAGTTATTGGCTTATACCTTTCTTCCCTCATTAGAATATAAGGTACATGAAGTCAAGAAACTCATCTTTCTTATTCAACATACTATTTTTAAAGCCCTGAATAAAGCCTGGCATAGGTTAAGTGCTCGATAAATATTTGTTGAATGAATTAATGTATAAAAGTCAGCATTCCTGAACCCAGGAAAGTCAAAACTATGTAAGCGGAAATGTTTACTTTTGTATCTATATGCCATACACTAAACTTATGCTTTATTTTAAATGTAAGAACTCTGAAAATCTACCACACTCAGATAATAAAAATAATTATGACCAAATATTTATGTTTAGAGTTAGAAAATAGTGGATAAGAATTTCTTTCTATTGCATAGTGAAGCAATGTGGCCATTTCCCTAAAAGCTAACTCCTGAAGTCAGCATTGTGTCTAAGATACATGAAACCATTTAAACATATTTAAAACTATGTAAGGTTCCTATTATCACTGTAAAAATTATTACAAACTTCTTGGCTTAAAACAACATAAATTAACTATTTCATAGTTTTGGAGGTTAAAGTCAAAAATGATTCTTGCTGAGCTAAGATCAAGGGCTTGGCAGGGCTGTCTTCTTCCCTGAAGGTTATAAGGCAGAATCTCTTCCTTGCTCCTTCCAGTTTCTAGATGTCACCCGTATTACTTAGCTTTTAGCCACCTTTCTTTAGTTTTAAAGCCAATGACATTGGGCCAAGTCTTTTTCACAGTTCCGTATCACTTCTACCTCCATATTCCAATGATAATGGCCAGTGACTTACATTGAGCCTTCTTTCAAGGTCAGCTGATTATGGTAAACTTAATTCCATTTGCAACATTAATTTCCCTTTGCCACATAATCTAACATACTTGCCAGGTCAGGGGGTTAGGATGTGGACATCTTTGGGGAGGGGTATATTATTCTGCCTATAATATTTCATCTTTTACCTTCAAGATTAATGTCCATCCTACATGCAAAATACATTCATCCCCAAAGGTCTCAACTCATTAAAGCATCAATTCAAGTCCAAAAATCTCATCTAAATTTCATCAACTCAAAAGTCCCAAATCTCATCATCTAAATCATCTAAATTAGGTATGAATGAGGCTCTGGATATAATCCATCTTGAGAAACTATTTCTCTCCATCTGTGAGTCTGTGAAACTCAAAAAGCAAGATATCTACTCTGAAAATACAATTAAGATTCCAATTATATACATTCTGGCTAAAAAGTAAGAAAATATAAGGAAAAAAGTTATCTGTTCTAAATAATTTCAAAATCCATCTGCTCAAACTTCATTTATATTATATAAAATTATTTATTGTTATAGATGCATTAAGTCATATAATTACATGATCATAGTATATGCTATGTGTGTGTATGCCTGTGTGTGAATATATACATATGAATATATATGTGAATAAATATATATGCTGTGTATATACATAGCTGATTGAATTTGAAGTAATATTACAACAAACTTAATTGCTTCATTCCTACCTTCTTCCAAGTTAACCTGACAATTATACCTTAACTGTTTTTCCACAAATCTTTTAAACATTAATTTTCCATTTTCAGATGTTTGTTTGGGTTTAACTGTGTGGTCATGAGACCAACCTAGCATTAGCTTTTTAAAATGGTATAACTAAGGCTTCTCAGAATGCAATACCTTTAATGTTTCTATGTAAACTTAATTCTTGGCCTTTTGTCAATATGCCAAGGTGAATATTTTTCTTATGTAGATCACTAGTCAGCTATATTAAATCAAACTGCTAAATTAATTAATTGTATATACATTAAATAGTTTTAATTTTGTACTTGTAAATAGTGCTAGGTAGACCTTCTATGTGTAATACTTTAAGATTTAAGGTGGTGTAAGGATTTAAAAAGAACAATTTACAATCTGTTTTACAGTTTACCAGGCAAAATTGTTATAAATAATAATGTATACAAACTTTTTGTTCAAATATTCAATTGTAGACTTTTTAAGACTGTTATGTTTCTATTGCTTTTTATAAATAGGTTACTAACATAAAAGATAAAACCTTCACAAATACACTGAAATACACATATACAGATAAAATTATAAGTATTTCATGCTTTAGTAATAGTTTTATTTCCAAGGTCTATTTAAAGGTCAGCCACTGGAAAATATAGTATATTTTCCCACAGACTCATATGTTTGCAGAGTGGTTAGATTTGCAGATCATTTTAAAAACCCATTCTCATTAACAATGCAGCATGATGAAAGTACTAAAAGTCTGAGTTCTAAGTACTGATATGAGTGAGTGGAACACATGGTGTACAAAAATGATATTATACTATCAATGACTATTTAAAATTATAAATTATCTTTACAGTTATTATTCTAGTCAATTGTCATTTAATATTGCTTCTGAATTTTACAGGCACATCAAATTAAGGTCTATATTTCCTGGAAAATTCCAAATTCCTTTTCCAAACACTTCCACTACCTTCTTATTGTTTTCCTCTCAAGTCCACAGGTATCCAAAGCTATTTTCCTAAGCTGCTTACCTTGGATTTTAGCAGAAACCATGGTGAATGGGAGACCTTAGCATAGGTTTACTATTGTGAGTACAGAAAGCACAAAGTTTGTTATTGTATTATTTTTTTAGTTATTATATTTTCCATATGAACAACTGTAAACCAACTTTTGTATTTTATGTACTTAAGCTTGCTCATTATCCTTCCGATAATATTTATATAATTATCATATTTTCTGCTGTTATGCTCCAAATAATTTAAAAACCAATTTGCAAAATTCTGAAGAAAAATCCCTTTGATATATAAATAATATACAAATTTGTACATTAACTCTGGGAAAATGCATCTCTTTATATTATTAAATCTTTTAATTCAGGATGGTAAAACACTACATATATTTGAGCCTTCATTTACTAACAGAAAAACTTTTAATTTTCTATTTTCAGGTTAGTACTGCAATAAATTTTTTCTTTTTGTATATCATATTTTACTTTGTTATTTAAAAAAGATTTTCTTTATTTTTAGAAAGAGGGGAAGGGAGAGAGGAAGAGAGGGAGAGAAACATCAGTGTGAGACAGAAACATCGATCAGTTGTCTTCCAAAAGAGCCCCAACTGGGACCAAACCCACAACTCACACGTGTGCCCAGACTGACTGGGAATCGAACAAGCGACTACTTTGTGGGATGATGCCCAACGAACTGAGCCGCACGGATCAGGGCTTTGTTATTTTGAATCGATTTTCTTTTTTCTCTGACAGGTTCTAAATCTAAATTGTTATTGAGCTGTTAGTTCTTGATTGTTTATGTGACTATCTCTTTTACTTCTCACATTATCACTCATATTATTTCCATTGAATCAGGTGATTATGTTGGGCTTTCCAAGTACAAAGCATATGATATAAAACTAGCACTGTTTTTGTCCATTTGTAATAATTATACATGTACTATGGTCATATTTGACAGCTTAATTGCTGTAGAATATTTATAAGTGTTGAAAAATAGAAGTGACATTAGAATTTCACAATTTAAAAATTTTGTTGTTTTAAATACTTTTTGATTTCTGGTTTTTGAATAGCTTTGAAAATAAATAAAAATTACATTCTACCACCTTCATCTATAAAGACCTAGTAGTTTTCTTTTTCAGATTAACTACCCCTAAATAGTTGGAATACAACCTCCTTGGCTATGTTATACATATAATATACTGCTCAATTAGATTTGCTAATGGTGTATAGGAGGGTTTTGTAACCTCATGCATAAGTGTGATTGATTTATGTTCTTTGTGTGCTGTCTTGTTTAGTTTTTGGCAAGGGGAGTTTGAAAGTACACTGAATATTTCAGGATGATTTCCATCTTTTCCTATGATCTGGAACAGTTTAAACAGCATAATAAATTATCAGAATGTTAAGGTTTTATAAAACTGTACTCAATAACATGCATATTCCCTGATCACAAGATGTTGAAATCTAATTAGCATTCCAATTGCGTCTAAAAACAAAATGTTATTTTACAAAATGTGGCAACTATTTCCAAGAAGATAACTAAGAGTATAATGTAAAAAAGTGTAGATCGAAAACCTGAATACCTATGTTCTTGTACAAGTTTTGCCACTATCCACGTGATTTTGGCCATCTTTTTGCTGCTGAGGACTTGAAAAATGTATTTGGGAAGTAAGGTAGATATTGATGATGTCTAAAGATAATTTTTGTTATGTGATTTTCCAAACATTTGACTTTTTCAGTGTCTTAACTGTATTTTATGATTTGCAGTCTACTTCAAGTTTTACTAAACTACATTGTGAGAGCTTGAACAGCTATTCTAGGTTATTGAGAAATGAATGCGGAGGGGCATAAGACACATGTGGTGTGCTGGATACCAGTAACATTTCTCAGTACAGATGGTCAAATGAAAATGCATGGTGTTCGCTGAGAGAACGTAAGTGTGCCCTTAGGTCTACCCTGCAAAAAGAAAATGCTGAACAGTTTTGTACCCTTCCAGCTGACCTTTCTTAATCCAGTTCTTATTTTTCTCTTTTATGGTCAAATTTTAATTCACCATAGTTGATAGTGAAGTAAAAAAAAGATGTTTTATGTCTTATTTTATTCTTATACATTTACAACAGTATCTACAGAATGTGAGCTCTTAATTCACATTTTATCCATCACTTACTTTATCTCCACAGATGTATGCACAATTGTTCTTTTAGGACTCTGCTCAGCCCACAGATGTCTCTGCAGCTGCTCTCTATTCCAAAGGGGATTTTTTTTTCCTTAGAAGCAGTCATGTAAGGTTTTTGTTGTTATTATATTTTGTGTTTGTTTTATTTTTATTGAAAGGATTGTGAAGATTTTTCATTCTGTTGGGAAGATAAATTATCTTTCCTGAAAGATGGCCTTGAGAATTTCATCAAGAAAGATATGAAAATAAAGAATTATCTGTATATCTGTTCATTCTTTGAATCTGCTAAATGTTTTGCATGCTGGAGACCAAAGAACTATAATCATCCAAGAGTTGAATCTCCAGCTTCCTGTTTCTATTACTGAGTTGATATGCTGAGACAAGGTAAAACAAACAAACAAACAAAACACACACACACAAAAAAAATGGTCACAATTAATTCAGGGAAGAAAGAAAAAAAAAACAGTCAAATAAATGTCCAGTTTAGTCAAAATTTCAATTTGAGAGCAGCTTGAGCTTAGGGGGATAAAATGATTAAAATTGCTGCCCATATTTTTGCATCCACTAGACTTCTGAACTTTCTGATTTCCTTGTGTAATAGAGATGACCACATAATTCAACAGAGCAAACCTGAGGTCATGACAATTATGTTTTTGCCTATATTACTCTAGAAGCCTCTAAATATTTATATTGGTAGAAGGAAAAAGTTACCTTCAAACATCACCCATATATTTAGCATCACTAAATATTCAAACTATATGTTGGCCCACTAAGAACTAAGGTCATTTTTCCCATTTCATAGGTTACACACTGACAACTGGGACCATAATATGTGTTACAGACAACACAGTGCTAGTCCTTTGCTCTGGATGAAGTTGATACCCAATTCCTGATAAACAGGTCACCAGTACCACAGCCATTGTCCCTCATTGGCTTAAGCTCATCAGAGGTTGAAATTGCTAAAGATCTCTGATGTTAGCTCCTTAAAAGAATAAGGACTTATTGTTGCCCTTTTTCAAAATGTGTGTATATGTTTTGGAGGGTTTTGTTTTTTTGTTTTGAAAAGAGATGGTGAAAACACTGTGTAGAACAAGTGCTAACAAAATGAAATAATTACCTATTTATGAAAATTATTGTAATAGTGAAGGTCTTTATAATTCAAAATCATGGGTAAAAGGCATTTACAAAATCTAAACAAAAACTTATATAACAATATTTTTCAATTTGGGAAAAAGTAAAAAAAAAAAAAACCAACCACACAAGCCATGCAAATTAACAGCTCCTCAGATGAGAATTTATGCCTCAATGTTGAAAGGTGGCTTTTATATGTCATGGCAAGAGGCACTATTAAGAGATTGAGGATAACTTAGATATATACTTTTAATATTCTATAAAACATATAATAGATACATCAATTTGTAAGTGCAGAAATGCTCAATTTTGGCCATTCTGGTATTGACCATTCTGGTATTGTCAAACAGTTATATGTCTATTTTTCTGAGAGAATGTGAAAATGACTTATTGATAGTTAATTCCAGAATTGTCACTTCTCATATATAAACTACAAATTTGTTGGCATAATTGGATCATGTACAATTTAAAATAGTAAATAATTTTAATATTATGTGTAGTCTCATCACATGCTAAGAAAGGTGTGGTTGTTGCTTCTGTTTCTTGCTTGTTTTTGTTGTTAACACATTTTATTTGGTTGAGTTTCCTCATCTGAAGTGACTTGGTTATAAAGACCTGTGTGTTTTGGTTAGCCATTTTGTATAGTTTATTTTAAGATCTAGAGTTCCACAGATGTGAATACATAATCTTATAAATTGGTCTTTCCTTAGGATGATATATATATTGTGCTGAGAAAATTGAACCAATGTAATGTTTTTACACTCCTAATTAGACATCAGGAGTACATGATACCCATCACAGGTAGCATGAAACAATTTTTGATAGCTATTACTCGGCTTGCCCTTTCACCAAGATTGTTATTGAAGCAGTTTTGTTAGGAAGCATTTGAAAAACATACCATATGCTGAAAACTATTTGTTGATTTAGAGTGTAAGGGCTGACTTTTCAAAGAGGAGGTTTCGGTGTGCGTGAAGTTACACAAGCAATTGCATTTTCCCTGCAATTACCCAGTCATGCTACAGACTGTCAACCACAGATCCCATTGCCTCTTTTTTCAAAGATTCGCTTTGCTTGCAAAGATTTAGTTTAGTTTCATATTTTTCTTCCTTCTTTCTTTTTTAACAAACAAAAGAAATTTGTCACTGTATTTCCTTGCATCTGATTTTATAAAATGCTAGTCCTGCAAAGATCCTCCTTTTCACTTTACTCTTCAGAAAGGTCCTCACTTCAATCAAATATTCTTCTCTTTAATTGAAAAGTCAACTTTGTAAAAAAATTCTTTAAGAAATGCCATGGAATAATAAGTCATCAAACGGTAGTTTTTATACATATTAAATATGTTACATTTATAATATTATTTATATATTATATATATTTAGAGATGTTTTTAGTGCAAATATATTGACTGCCATTCAAAATATGAAAAAAGGTTAGAGTGGCAATCACCACTTTTATACCATATTGCCTTCTCATATTAAAATATAAGAAAATGAGATAATATATGTGCTGATTTTGTGAAGATGTAATTTTTAAAGGATATTATGTTGTTCTTTGGTCTCATTTGCTATAGGTTCACTCGAAGTTGCAAACATTTGAGCATTTCCATGTCATCCTTTTTTTTTCAATGACAAATGCCTACTCTACCACCACCACCACCAACACAAATGTGTAACTTGGACACCAGGTTCTTTTAATGAAGCTTTTGAGTCTTACAAAATATGATTAATCTGATTAGTGATTCAGCCTCCTTTTATGCTTACATTATCTAACACAAAGAGCCCCCCTGCAGGTTAAAGTTTAAATGTGGATTACCAGATAAAGCTAGTCCTGCCGAGGTTTCTATGGTGCAAGGAAAAATTGGATTTGCTTTTCACCTCATCTCAGGCTCTGTCATCCTGGTTTTTGCCCTGTTCCCCTGTTCACAGCAAGGATATTAATTTTGCAGTAAAATCTTTAAGCAATTATGCAGATAGCTCTGAAAAAGCAACATACACACACAATAAGAGACGCTTAACTGAAAAATGGACCCCAGATATTCATTAAAAACAGATGGCTACATTGCCAACAGCATAACTTTGGATGTTTGGGCTAAGCTGGTATTAATCTGCCACAACATGAAGAGAAGATGAAACTGCTGGGGTACAAACTACGGATTGCTTCTACTTTTTTGTTTACAAAAGAATGCAATGATGATTTATGGTTGCCTTTTTGATTAATGTCCAAAAAAGAACTCCTTACTCAAAAGTGAAGTAACATTTTATTAGTCCTGGCTATCACTGAACAATGCTCATTTACAAGATATTAATATAATATGAAAAATCATATTATTTAAAAATGTTTATTTTTCTAAAATTGCACTGGAAGTAGATGAAAAGATCCCACTTAAAATTTGGCATTAAGTGATGTTGTTTTAAAAATATATTGAAAATGAGAAACCTTTTAATTAGTAACATTTCAAAGTCAATATAAAACACAATTTTTACATTTATATAATAATTTCTTGCTATTTAAGTTATTTTCTAATTGAAAACAGGAATTTTCAATCTGAAAACCAGGTAAAGTAAGGCAGAAAAATATTTGGCCAATTCTACATAAAAACATGGATAATAGAGTTGAACTCTATATGACTGAGGCAAATGCAATAATGATAAATGTACAAAGTATATAGGGTATACCAAAAGTAGGTTTAGAGGTGTTCATATGGAAAATAACATAATAAATAATAATATAAGAATAAACTCTGTGTTTCATGTGCTTACAACTATAAACCTACTTTTGCCCCACCCTGTATATTTATTCAATTATAGAATTACCAAAAAAAAGTAAATTATAGAAGAAAGTCATACCTAAAACTACATGTGTATATACATTTTTGCACATATATGTAAATAGTGGTAGAAGGGTTACAATGAATTTCAACCAACTTTTGTTTTGTAGGAGAAATTGAACCAGCCAGAGAAATACTTTCACATCAGAATTGATGTTGTATGGCCCGAATGATAGTCCTACCACCATTGAAACAGTCAATTTATTGTTAGTTTAAGGTTGGTGGAAGTGTCTTGACATTATCCTTCTACTTTACATATATGAAGACTGAACTGAGAGTGAGTATTTGAAAATGGTCCTCATTACCAGTAAAGAGTTTGTGTTTTTCCCTTATTGGGTATTAGCCATTTTTTTCTTATATAAAATATAATACCTATTTATTGTAGAAAACATTTAAATAGATAGATTAAAGAGAAGTTCAGATCATCTCTAATTTTATTACTCTGAGATAACCAGAACTAATATTTTATACACATTTAAATATATGTTTTTGTATGTACAGATTTATGATTTTAAAAATTGGGATCTTTCTGTGTACTTTAAAATATGCTTTTATTTTCTTAATCTACATAATGACTATCAATTTTATATAATCCAATATTCTACAGCCTTATTTTACTGAGTCCATGGTATTTTATTATATGAATATCCTAAATTTCATTTTACCCACTTCCTATTGATAATAAAGTTTCAAAATTTTTGTTGTGGTTAAAAATATTTCAAAGTTCATGTAGAATTAATATGCTGTCACTGTCCGTGTTTCATGTGTAGATAAAAACTTGCTTGGGCAAAGACATATTCATGGAAAGAAGGAAATTCAACAGGCCCTTTTCATTAATCAACTTTTAAATGCATTTACAGTCCGGATATTAGATCTTATTGCTAATGGAAACAATCATGTTGCTTTAATAATCTTGAACTATCTCTTCAATCTAACTTAATTTCCATCATCCTTGCCCAGTTTTCAATCATGCTTTGTCACTACCACGCAGATCACTTGCCATTCCTCAGCACTCACTCCGTTCTTAAATACCAGCAGACCGACCTGTAGAGATGTGATTCTTCCAGACAGCCATGGGACTGCACTCAGGTTGCTCTTACAGCCATTCGCAGCTCCTACGTATATACCCTAATGTGCCGATCTCTTTTTTTAATTGAAAAGTTTTTTTTGTCTTATATCTGTCTTTCTCAACAGATTGTGAGCAACTTTAGGGCAGAGTCCATAACTTACTCATTTTTGCCTTGCTAGTACTTGTGAAGTATTTGATATTAAGTAGGAATTCTGGAGATGTTCATGAAAATAAATCTTGACTAAGGGTATTTTGACAAAAAGACACATAAAAAGTAATGGGAAACAGGAAGAAGGCTATCTTCAGTGAGTCCTGCCCAGGGCTGCCCAGGGCTCAGACAACTCCTGTGACTTCAATGTCACTTTAAGGGATGAGAAGACACAATGCACACATGCCTTTGACTGCTGTATTTCTCCCATTCACCGTTGTGAACAGACCGAATTTATGTCTGAACTCACCTAACAAGGAAAAACCCCACATTGGGCCTATGTGGGGGATAAGGGAACAAGGTTATATTTTGACACAGAGGGAAAAGAGGCAGAAAGGTGGTTAAACTGGATTTGACATTTTCTGTGATGGCTGCCCTCTCCTTCCATTAACAGCTTCCCTTAACTGTTCTGGAGCAAGAAAGAGAGGGAGTGACACAATCATCATTACCTTCAGTCCCAGATACAGAAGAACCTAATTCATGTACTAACTTTTAATCACTGAATATACATTGTGTGTGAAATACAATGTTAGCTACTTATATTCATGGCTCTAATGAGTGGCTCTGCATAGTCTTTGCTCTACCTACCTTGTAAGATAGTTTTGAAGAGAGACCTGGGAAGTCAGAGGAAGGGATTTTGGATCATCCCCAAATAGAACTGGAATGATCCAATGCAATAAGATTCCCCCCAAAGAAAGAAGCTTCTCATTACTGGAGAGGGCCAGAACACAACCCTCTGAGCTGAGGAAATAATACAGAGAGCAATTTCCTCACTGTTTGCAAAGCTGCATTACACAATTTCCAAACTCCATCTGGTTCTGGAGCCTGTGAACCGTATAGCTCTTTATTTGTTTTCCAAAGTGTTGGGTGTGATTAATGTAGAGATTTACAGTAACATCATTCATTTCCCTCTGTGTTTTAGTACAATTGACATCATATCTGTCAAAAAGCCTTCACCTAAAATAATAATCCCATTTATGTATAATTTTCATGTGTTTTTTTGTTTTTCCTTCCCATTAAGAAATTAGCCAGACCCATATTATGTTGCATTTGAAAAAACTGTGTAGATTAAACTTGGGAAAAAGGAATAATAAAGCTCAGGCTAGAAATAAGCTTAAAGAGCCTCACTCTTGACTCAAATGTTCAAACTTTTTCTTAAATCCTTTCATCATTTCAAGATTATTTTTCTGTGTTGGCATCTCTCATGACAAGTGAGATTAAGTAGTCTAGCAATAAGTTTCAACTGGCACATGTATCAAAAAACAATTTCTGTGGTTTGAAAATAATATTAAAAAATCTTTTATTTCAGTGATACCAAATGTTTCTTTGAGGTTAACATTGTGACAGGAAATGAATAGAGCATTAAAAAAATATGCAGCTAGACAGCAGATGAAAATTTAGTGTATTTTCCTATGAGGAAATTTTCTTTTGTAGATACTTACTTTAAATTTCTTTATAAGTAAAAACTGTTATATAAAGTTAGAAAAGAATACCTATAAATTAGGCATGACAAATAATGGTTAAAACACCATAATTAGTCTAAATTGCTTTTATTAACTACTTATTGGTAGTTTTAAGTTCTGAGAATTCAGTTTTGAATATGATCAAAATGTCTACATTTAAAGAAGTAATGAACTATTCAACACATTTTGTAGTGTGAGCCAGATAATTTTCTTTGATGATTAGGGATCTGTGCAAGTAAGGAAGGGACCATTTTCTCAAGTGAAAAACAAATAAATTTATTCCATCCAAGGCCACTAGCAACACTCTAAATTTCACTGAGCTACACCAAACACACCTGTATGTCCTTAGCAACTCACTCCGACATTTTGACAGAATCACCAAAAGTACATTTTGTACTGATTATAGTAAGAGTTTCAGATTTATGGTAGTAAGACTCTTCAGAAATGTCCACTTCCATATTACTCCTTTATTTATGCATTTGGTTAGTTTGCTATTTAATTAATATGTCAGTTTAAACTCACCTTGTTATAAATAAAATTTGATGACATTGATACGAAGAAATAAGTAGAATTTGAAAGCACTTAGTTTTCCATAGCCTGTTTATCCTCCTTTTTTTAAAATGGGGATGAATATTACCAAATGAATGCAAATCAAGGTATGTAGAAAAGAATGTGAAAAAGTTTAAAAGTATTATTTAAATGCTATACTCATTTTCATCATTATAATTATAAATCAGCCTAAAATAATTTTTTAAAAACTATAAAGGAAATATGCAAATGATTGCATAAATATACATATATATTCCCAACAAGATAATTTTATTTGCCTCACCTGATCCCTACCAGAGAAGCTATCAGTTGAATTCTCTAAGAGTCACTGGTCAGATTTCACATGGTGTCTCCCCTGCATAATGGGCATATACAGTCTGGTGGGTAGGAGTAAGAGAAACAAAAACCATGACCTTCGCCATGGCCGTGGTGCTTTCCTGGACAGGTGTAGGCTGTCACAGCTTCCATGAGACTAACTGCAGAGCTGCGTGCACATCTAAATGAAGACTTAACTTCTTCTTCATCCAGCCAGGAGAAAAGCTACATACAGTGAAAATTATAACTACAGAGAAGTTGTCTTTCAATTTCAATTCTAACTACTTTCAGTTTTAAGTAAAGATAAGTTGTCTTTAATGCTTTTCAAGATTAGCTAAATCAAATATCTTAGGAAGAAACAGAAAGAAACTAATAAAGTAATGAAGTGAATTGAATCCAGAATGCTGTATGACAGGCAATGTTGGATTTAGTTGCTAATGTTTTCATAATTTCTAATTTGAGGTCTATTGCTAAAAATCTAAAATGCCTCTGTGGCCAGGTACCTCACTGTGTGAATCGGATGGATGTTCTCTGAGAGAGAGCAAGGGTGGACAACAGTGGAAAGCTCAGGGCTCAACAAAAGGATCCATGGGCTCTCAATCACTACTCAACTGCAGGAAAGCTGGCTCACTCTTTAGTCTTCATTTTTTTAAGAGAACTTAGGAATTTGAATTTTAATGTAAAATCTAAGTTTCAAAGGCTGTGAACCAATGCAATTATAAAAATTTTACAAATCTATTTAGAACAAATAATAACATGCCCACAGGTTGCACTTGTCCTGCTGGAGATTCTGAGGAAATGAACACTCGGCTTCAAAATATTGTATTTTACACCTACTACTGTCATATGGTGTTGGCTGTATAAGATAATTCGACTTAGTTGGCAAAGCATCTTTGATTCGGAGCTAGAATATTATGAGGTTTGCCAAGACATACTATAATAATGCCCTATTGTATTTCGTGATAGTATTTGATTAGAAAGGCAAATAGAATAATCAATATGTGAAAAGCTTACTCTTATCTTTCCACTCCTTCTGTTACAGAATGGACTTTGTTAGTTTAAGCAGTCTAGTTACTGATCTGGAAACAAAGACTTTAATTTTTCACAAAACACATGTCAGGAGCCAAGACATTATTATTTTTAATAGTTGAGGAAAGAGAAAATTAACATAGATATAATTATAACAGTAACAATGAACATTTATTTATTGAGTGTTTACCATTGTGGTCCAGTTTTAAGTATTTATGTGCAATATTTTATATAATGTCCAAAATTATCTTAAGAAATAGGTACTATTATTAATTTCATTTTATATTCAGAAAATATAAATCATTTGCTCAAGGTCACACAGATAGCAAGTAGAATTTAAATGAAGGCAGACTAGTTTCAGAATGTGAGATTTTAAGCACCACATTCTGTTGCTACTATTACTATTACTGCTACATATACTGAGCCCTTCAAAGAGCCAGATGTTCCCTTACCACCCCGATAGCCCTGTGAAAAATACAGCATATTCTCATTTGTAGACAAGAAACTTAGGCTCCAGGAGGGTAAGTAATGTGACGTTGTTCTGGGAGGCAAAAGATGGGACGCAGTCTCAGGTCTGATGCCATTGGCCAGTAAGTAGTATTTCAGCACATCACAATACTCTCATTACATCAGAGTTTCAAAGAGATTCTTCTTAAACAAAACTCAAACCAGTCCTGTTTCAGTTAAAACCAAGATTCTTTGACTTCATATTCAATGTCAATAGAGGTCAATTGGACAAAATATTGCTAATAAATTAAGGTTTTTAAAGTTTATGAAAACTTTCAAAGATTTTTTACTTAATTTCAAAATAAATAACCATTTTTTACTTTAGCCTTAATTATCCTTCATATTTGATACTTTTTATGCATCTCAAAACATATATATGTTATGATCTAAAGAGTTTTAAACTGTATGATTTTGCCCTCCTTAATACTGAGATCTGATTTTTGAATATGAGTAAAGTTTTATGAAAAAGAATAGTCATTTGAGGTCAGGATTGAAAGAAAAAGACATTTCTACTGCCTTTCTATGAGGACATCTAGTTTAACTTTTTATGTGATTTTGATCTCTCTAAGCTGCAGATTTTTTAAATGAATATTTTGTTTAATAATTAACATTATATTATTACTGCTTAGAATATAAAAACATCCCAAGGAAATCATAATTAATGCTTGTAATTTCACTTCTATATTCTGATAGATCATTTTGAAGAAGAATTTTACCTTAATCTAGATTGTCTATTCAAATCACATAATTTGGAATATTATAAAGTGTCTAGTAAATAAAGTTCATCTGTACACTTATCCAAAATACTAGAAATGTCAACAATATTAGAGAGGATTTAAAAATACAATAACAATACCTTTCTACTTTATTAATTGGCTTCCAGTCAATTCCCGCAAAGTTACTTTTAAGCACAGCTACAAGTTCTCAATTAGAATACCATTTAAAAAAATAAATTTAGGAGATTTAAACATGTTGTGCTTTGACTATAGACATCTCAACATATGTGCTTGGGGAGACTTACAGTTAAAATTGTACCAGTAGCATCTGCAGGTTTTCATACCAAATGCCAAGAATACAGGGCTGTGGGAAAATTTGATCCATCAAACTCTGACTCACGATTTAAAAGCTTAGCTTTTCCTTACCCCACCCCATAATGTTGACCTTGGTCTGGTCTGTTCCTTTCTAATTGTTTGAACTGCATTCTCCTTCATGGATGATGGTTTCTTATTAAATTATTTATTGATGTGGCTGACACTAGTTGAATAGATTCATTAAATTTCACAAGTAGTTGTAGTCTAGTTCACTGGAAAAAAACCCTCTTTAGAATCTTTAAAGGACAAAAAGCGTCATGTTTTTTTGAGCTCTTTTAAAGCATTTAATAAAGCATGAAAAGATATGACATCAATCCTACTAAAACACAAGGGAAAATGAATGATGTTACTGTAAATCTTTACATCAATCACACCCAATACTTTGGAAAACAATATAGTTTTGTTTGCATTTCAGAAGTGACAAACAACTCTTGTGACTGGCTTAACATAGTCACTTTCTATTAGTCAAGACTAGGAGCAAGTCAGAATTAAAATGTGGCCTTGCGTTGCTAGGCAGCAGAGTTGTCTTGACATGGTGGTTAGTTTCCTTTTCACTGAATGACAACAGTGAAATGAAAGAAGTTTTGAAAAACTTGATAATGGTTTTCAAAGGAGGAGGATAATTGGTGGAGCTCGCTTGTGCAGCACTGTGTGGAAACTTTCAGGCGGCCGTGAGAGAGGACTGTCACTAAAAATTTAAACTCTTGTACACAAACTTGACCTAGAGTCTTCTCCAGGTTTTGGCGGTTCATTTTCAGAACACCCCTCTGAGACCAAGGGGTGTAGGATGAAAGCGTTAAGACAGATGGGTGAAGCCTAAAGGATGAAAAGAATCAATAGTTGTGATTTAATCCATTGGTGAAAGGGAGGAATTAAGTAAAATCTTAAAAATGAGAAATGTGTAAAAGACCTTTAGTTAACACCAAGAACAAAATTGTTTTAATTGCACAGCTAGTTGCAATTGAGCAGACACTCAAATCAAATGTATAAAATAAAGGTAAAAAAAATATTTGATTTACTGTGCAAGGGATAAAACAATAGCCCTGATGTTATTATTTTTAATATTCTCCAGTTTGATTCAGAAAAATATCCTCAACATGATAACTCCCAAGGCATCTGATAATGATTATAATTTCAGCTTTTGTTGCCTGTGATAATAATCAAATATAGCACACATTTAACAAAGTGCAAACAAAAAAGCTCAAGCAAACGCAAAGCACACACAGAAAATACATGTTGCTCACTATTGCATCTAAAACTACCTAATGCAATAACATGTTGTTTAGCCACTTTTGCTATTAATTTACCCAGAATTTTAAAAACTGAGCAAAATGGACTCATGTTGAAAGAAGGGACCAATTAGTGTTGGATTAACATTCATGGTTATTTACAGTTGTTTTTGTACTTGTTCTTGTGCTCTGACTTCCTAAAATTTCACAACCCAAAGATTTAGAAAAATGGGGTTGTTTAGACGCAAAGTGCAATGAAGTGGCTGTGACCATTGTGTAGACACCACCTCTCTCATTATACCCTCTCAATCAACACTCAGTACACAGGAAACCGCAATAAAGCCCATCTGCCACGGTTAATCTGCAGGCAAACCCACACCCATGTCTATGCCCCTTACTCTCTAGCCTTATTATTCTCAGATCCAAAGCTTCATAAGGGATCAGCCAAAGTCCATTAAAGTAAATAATAGCTAGAAATGACAGGCTTAGCAAGGATTGGGAGGAAGTTGAAGACCAATCTGAGCTCTGAGCTCTGATTAATAGAGAAAAGCATTAGGAGAAAAGGGGAGAAAAATGACCTCAGCCTGCTCCAAAGAATTCCTGAACCTTCGTTGTTAGGGCAAGTGCTACCATCTGAGACGTTAGTGATCCTTGAATTTCCTTCACTTTGATGCAGCTCAAATGGGAAAATTTTGAAGGTTCAGCAAG
This sequence comes from Desmodus rotundus, assembly GCF_022682495.2. Classification (NCBI taxonomy): domain Eukaryota; kingdom Metazoa; phylum Chordata; class Mammalia; order Chiroptera; family Phyllostomidae; genus Desmodus; species Desmodus rotundus. Next base: position 56,580,349 of record NC_071388.1, on the reverse strand, counting down.
GCCCCAGACCTCAGCTGGAAAGCTGTCTGGAGTCAACCCTGTCAAAATTCTCTTGTGTAAGAGAAAGCCTTTATTAGCTAGGTTGCAACAACAACAATAACAACACCCACAAATGCCCTACACAGTCTCGTAAGGAGGGGCCTGTGTTAGAGATTGCAGATGCACTTATTATTTCCTTGCACGTAGTCATTTTTTCAAAAGTCTCCAAACAGATGCAGTAAAAGTAAAACAATAGTGATTCTCAAAATGAATGCCTTTTAGGAACGAGGTGAATTTAGTCTGCTGGTAGGAAAGTGTGTGTGTGTGTAGAGGGGAGTATTCAAATATTCATCCAGTCTCATCTTGAAATATAATATTTATTTTCATTGTACAACATAAAAAATCCTCCAGCAGTTAGTTCAAGGCTTGTTGAGCCAAGACAAAACCATAAAATGCTTCAGTTATTTCAACTGTGCATTTTATATAAATTGACCAGAAAAAAATCTCAAATTAGTTGTAAAAAGAGTTTTCTCTCCATCAATTTAAAAATTATTTTCATATCCTCTGACAAATTTCCTAATGAGAGGAGCCAGGGCAGTGCTATCCCCTACCACTCCCTTCATAAGTGTATTTGGTCTCCAAGTGAGACATTTTTGAATTTTGGAACAGCTCTTAACAGTCCTTTGAAGAAATGCATACCTGGTAGACCTATTTGTGATCAGGAAAAACTCATTTCAAATCTGCTCTATTATGAAAAAAATGTCTTCCCTTGTAAAAAACATACCATCCTGTTTATGAAATGTAGATTAAAATTAGAGTAGTAGAGAGAACTCAAAAACTGTGAAGGCTTTGTAAAGTTAGAGTTGAAAAATAACAAAGCAGCCCTGCTTGTCAGAACTCCCAGTCTGAGAGGGAGAAAGCATTTGGTGGAGGCAGGCAGGTGTCGGGAAAGCCCTGGTGATTTCTTAGGAAGATATTAGTGGTCCAGATGAAGACCTGATGTCAGGGAAGCTCACCTTTGAATGTATTCCTTGTTCGAGTTTATATTGTAGCATGTAATTTTCATAAATAAAATAAAGAGGCAATGTAAAGAACCATGGTTAAAATGATGGTTCTTCAAGGATATTGCTGATAACTTGGCTAATGCACAGCTGATGTGCACATGGTACAATTTTCATATTTTAATCTTAAGTAGAACAAGAAATGACAATTATGAAAAGACAAAATAGGTACCACCAACAGCTGTAATTGCTATCTAGGCTGCTCAAAGATGGGCAAGAGACACAGTAAATCAATATTAAGTTCTCCACAAATGCAGGTATCACAACAAGGAGATCATATAACATCATTATAAGCAAATTCTAATACAATTTGGACAGTTGTAAGGAATATAGCATGAACACGGCGAACGTGAGGCTAAGTTGTCCTCTGCAGCTTCAGCTGGTATCTTAGAGGGGAAAAAACACCTTGGAATCATGGTTATGTATTTAGTTAAGTATGCAAACTGAGCTGGCTGTAGTAAATGAGTGCAATCTTCTTTTTTTAGAATTTGAAATGTTAAGATCATCAAGGGTTAAATGGTTCTGCCAAAAGTAATTATAGTAAGTTGAAATTCAGTCATTTTAATACACTAGGATTTGGGGAAATGCTTTTGTATATAATACTACATCTTAAGATATATCATGTGGTGTTAAAGAATACCTAATTAAACTGGTGGGTTAGGAAACCAGTTAAACCTATGAAAGAAAAAACCTATTAAAAGTTAAAGGCATGGCATAATTAAAATAATGAAAATTGAAACTGTTCAAAGCAAACCTTAGCAATAGAAATGAAATTTAAAAAGAGGCAAATAGACAAGAAAACAAATAAAAACTTTGAGAAAAAGATATAACAAAAGTAACAGATATGTACATACTTTGGCCATTAAGTTAGGAATACTTGCTTTTAAGATTATAATTTTTGAGTCTAATAATTTAAATTTCCTTGAAAAAGCAGGTCTGATTTTCTACACATCTTCTTGGAGACAGATATTATGGGAAATGAGACAACGCAGCACAAAAATATTTTTATAAATTCTTACCAATCTTTTGCATTTGTTCATAAATTTTATGTATTTATAAATATTAGAGGGGTATTTTACATTTCAGTGGAGCATTTAATGTTGTTCAGTGAAATAAAATGTGTAGGATCCATGCCTTTATCTTCTTCCTCGATCCTATACTGAGCATTGTTTGAATTCAGACTCTTGCCCCACTGCACAAAAATGCCATATAAAATAAATACTTCTTACCATGATTTTCTAGTTGATATAGAAATGCTATACATGTGAAACTAAATTTGAATGATTTTAGAATTATTGGGAACCGAAAAAGAAATTCTATTAATCAAAAGACTACGAGAATCAAATCTCCTTTGGGGCGTGTGTGATAATGAAAAACAACAAAAATAAACAAAACGCATAGATTATTTACTATATGGTTTTCCATGTCCACAGAATTTTATCTCCCTTGAACATTTTCTTCATGTTATCATTAGATGGAAGACATTCTTAAGTTACTTTGTTGTTTGTACAAATAAAACCTTAAGTGTCCATATAATGTAGTTATGTACATGTGGAATATGTTCACAAGTAGTTACACATGTGCCATTATGTGTATCAGAGCACACACGGACCCATACACATCATCTCAGAAAACGTGCATAAATAAGCAACTGGAGGTTAAGGCCTTGAAATGCACGTTTTTTTAGTCACCCAAAGGCAACTTTAATTTCAATTTTATTCATGGGAAAAAAAGGTTTTCATAATAAATTCACTGTGTTAATAAGTGAGAGTGTTATTCCAAATGCTCTTCATTTGCCTGTATAATAGAATTGACTTTATGAATTTAAATATGAAAAAAATTATCTTTGGTTACTTCATGTTGCCATCAACACTAAAAAGAGCTCTTTTCTGTTCTTGATATCAGAGCAGAATATTTAAAATGAAAAATACTTTTCTACCCTTTCACTGAAGACTCAAAATAGGCTATTACTTGCTTTCCATAATAATAATAATCTTCAAAAGTTAAATATGTTTCTGAAAAGTTAAGGCTTTTGTACTAACCACAAGGTGTCTCCAATCTTCAAATTCTCTAGATCCCTACCCTACCCCATCCTCATATTCCAATAGAGTGAATCTGTATGATCACATTGTCACATTGGAAACTTCAAAAACACTCATCCAGATATAAATTAAAAGTGTATACTTTAGAAGAGGCATTATAAAACTTAAATATATACATATGTAATATTATATATAAGTCATAGTCATACATTAAATAATTATATCATATTATGCTTATAATATGGTACATACTGAATAAGTATTTACCAATTATTTTATGAGTTTATGTTTGGTACCTGGCCTTAAAAGTATTGACACAATACAAAAACAAAAAAGTTTAACATCAAAGCTCATTTAATTTTGTTTATCCATGACCACGATTTAATTCTTAAATAATTCCATCGGTCTCTACATCAACTACTCCAAGGGAATAAAATGTTCAGAGTGGACTATACACATCTGCAAATATCCACAAACAATAAACTCCTGGTTTTTACAAATCAAAGCAATTGGTAATAAGTAATTACTGAAGCTCATCTCATTAGGAAGTATGAATATATAACTAAGAATAAATACCATTTAAAAATTACAGAAAGTTTTTCTAATTTAAGGCAGTGTTATGGCTGATCTCTCTCTGTATACTAAGAGACAGTGTTGTATGTGTGTGTGCGTGCGTGCGTGTTTAATGGGATGCTGTTTATCCCACTATATCTTACCACTCTGTCTCTTTGGATAACAATCACAGGCCCCAGATGCTCAGGGTAAGTGATATTTTCCCACAAGCGGCTCCTGGCTCCTTGGCAGACGTGGTGGGCAGTTGTGTTGGCAGCCGCTGTGCTGCCTCTGGCTTTCCTGTGTGGCTTTGCTATCGAAGGGATGCTTGGCCTGCCCTGTCCTCCTGGATACCATTTCCTTCTGACAGCCCTTGGGTTTTGTGAAGCTTTATTCTGTGCAAATCCCTTGTGCAATCTCTGGATGAACTCTCTCAAGGCAAAATAAGGCCTTTCTTTATGGTGGTGTCTAGTGATCAGCTGAATTACTAGTTCAGGTAGTCAGGAACACCCAAACCCCAAACCAAACTTTGCCACTCTTTGTGGCTATTTTTGTTTTCATTTCCATTTTGTTTTCGCCCTGAGCACATTGTGTCCCAATTTAATTGCCAGGGTTTTGGCCAAACAATTTTGCATAAATGTTGTGCTTTGTGATTTTTATGTTGTAATTTATGTGAGTTTTAAAAGCCCTTTGTTTCTTCATATTCATTATCATAAATAATTATCAAAGATTTTTTCTGAAATTATAAATAACAACCTAATGAAATATCCCTTGTGAGAAATACAGAGCAGGAATTTTGCAACTTTACCAGTGCAATTGACCGATGAACTATTTAGTGCAATAAAGGAGCATGCTTCTGATATTGATACAGAGGTAATACTTCATTCCCTGCATGCTTGTAATCTGGGTGACATTTTGAAGCATGCGCTCAAGTTGTGCAAACAAAGGCACACAGCAGAGCCAAAGATGGTTTCAAAGACACCAATATAACTGTCTACCACATAATTTGTGAGACATCTCACATTTCCTCACAGTGATAGCTCAAACGTAGTCATAAATGTGTATCGTGGATTAAATCATTTGCTGGTTTACCATATTCTTGACCTCAGTCCCCAAGGCTAAACAATATTTTGGGGGACCAATAGACATGTTTTCTTTGTAATCTGAAATATCAACAAAGATCGGAAGTTTTTTTTTTAAAAAATAGGCACATTTTGCATCGAAATGCTGATTCAAATTAAACCTGATTGAAATTGATTACTTACAATTCTGCCATTTTTATATCATGTGACTGTAAAACTCCAAAATTATTGATACTATGTTTTATAGTTTAACAAGTAAAAGAAAAAGACTATATAGGTGTTACAGGGGCCTTCAGATAATTATCTAAAGCCATTTCTTCTGAAAGTCTTCATGCACTGTGATAATATAAATTAAGAACAAAAATCATTTAGAAGGGAACATCTCTGACACCTCATAAAGAAATGAAGATCATTATCATTTCTTAGTCACTGTGGATCTATTTTGGCAAAGTTTGTTTTTAATGATGAATCCTGACTGATGCACAGAGTGTGTTCTTATTGTGTCCAGAGTTTTGCAAACTGGGAGAGAACTAAGTTGAGAAATTATCATGTTCCAATGTGATTCCAATGTTTCTCTCTGTGTGATAGATGCATGTCTGGAAGAACATTTGTAGTCACATTAGCATAAAATCTCAAAGATTGTTAGTGATTGGGTTACTATGAAGTATATATTCATCTTTTAGTTCATGGATCAAATTTGCTATTTCTGAAATATAAAGACTTTTTATAAACATTTAAGGAAATTTCAGAAAGTCTACTGCAATATTTTGGTTTCTTATTTTCTATGCTATATAAGAACCCAAAAGATTGTAACTGCTTATCTATATACACTATTTGTTGTTAATTTAGACCATAATTTTCTGCTAGTAACTTTTTTTGTTTCATAGTTATTTACGTTCAAATGTTTGAGTTTTTCCTCTCACCTCATAAATTTTGGGGAATGTATATGTATAGTTTTATGTTTAAAAGACCTAAAGAAAATAATTATAACTAATTACATAGTTATATATAAGGTACATATATAACAACAAAGTCCCTGGTAGCAATCTCCAAAACAATAAACAGCAGGAAAACTAAAACTATTTTTGGTTCTCTTTCTACCAGTAGGTGTCACTATTGGGACTACCAGGTGGTGATCCCAAGACATCTAACAGAATTCAAAGATCATACATTACCTGTATAGTCCAGAGGTAACTAAGCCATACTAACCAAACTACCTCATGAAAACTGCATGACTAAAATTATACCTAACTGAACATGAAACCATGGGACATGACCCTACTGAAAATATGCCAAGAAGAATCCTAAAATAAAATATGTCATTTCAACAGAAAACACCTCATGGGATTTTTTGAAGGGCTTATTTAAATAGTATCCTGGCATGATCAGGTTTCAAATAATATTGAATATAAAAATATAAATGTTGAAAAACAAGAACAGAATTAGGATTTCACCTTTTGGAAACTTTCAAAGTTAAACGACACTTGTGGGGTCAGGCCTTTTTTTCAGAGGGAAAAAAACCCTAGTTTTCCTATGCAGAAACAGATCATACAGCTCCTTATCCTAGAAAATATTAAATAATTTTAAGCTTCTGATAGAAAAAATAAAATTTTCCTCTTCTCCCCCAAAGTTCCTGTGAAGAGCATTGATGTTGTTTTGGCCTAATTTGGTTAAAAAAAATGCTGTAATGATATTTTCATGTTAAATCTCACCTGAGAGAACTATTTTTTGGCTCACATTTCTTTACTGTAAGTAGGAAATCTAGGCAGCAAATTTTTGCTTTGCAATTAATCCAAAACAACTTTTGGATACTTTAGTTTTATCTGAAAATTTTATTTCAGTTTTTACTAATTGAGGGAAATAGGTGGGTATGTATGCGAATAATGTGCACCATCCAGCCCCCCCCACCAAACACACAATGTCAGAAATACAATTTCCTATTAGAATGGTTTTAAATATTATACTGACATGAGAGTATTATGTACATATTTTTAAAAGATTACCTGTTATTTCATTGTTGAATAATCTGAAAATATATCTCAGAGTGTTTTGAGCAGCTCATTCATCAGGGCTTTTATTACCTGAAAAACAACCAGTTAGACATGACAACTTCAAAAGTGTCAGTGCCATTATTCGGTGTTTTGTACCGTATATTCACTGGTGATCCACCTCATGTGCAACTTTTCCAATAAAAGCTGAAAGTCATTCCCTTGCTTTCTTTCCAGGACAGTTCCGCACCGACAACTGCACAGAGAGAGACTCACCAGTAGAGGCCTCTCTAGATTTGCCTTCTGATTAAGAACGCAGAAACCACGGCAGTTAACACGACTACTTGAAAAAGATTCTTGTTGCATAGGGAAAAAGATCACTCTTTAATGCCCTTTTAAGTTCGACGATGTTGATTAATGTTGCCCTTTACATTAATGATGTTTCAAGTAAAAGAAAACAAATTTAAAATGGATCAATTCTATTGAGGATGCATTAATTAGACAGAGACTCTACCATATGCTGTGGCTGGAGGGTTTGCTGGCCTTTCTCTTGTAGTTACCTGTGTAAAATCCACCCTATCCTCTACATGAATGCCCAAGCTGAATAGCCATTTGAATGAAGGCTTTAGTTTGATTCGCCATACAAGGGGTACTGTGTCACTGTGTTTTCTTTCTAGGAGTCACTAAGTGATTTCTATATCAGTTGTCATGGTGATATAGCAAAGCAGGGGAAAATGGGGGCAACTTCAGGCTTTCTCCTCACCCTCTGCACTAAGATGTTGTTAGCAAGCCTATAAAACATTGGGCTTTCTCTGGGCCTTCTTTTTGTTCTCTGATTGTCAATAAAACTCATTTTAAGGGTAACAAGGACATCTAAATGTCATCTGTCACAGTGTTAGAGAGATTAAGTTTGTTTAGGGACTTGTGCTGGACAAAGGCCACTATTTGTTCCGCAGATACAAAGCAGTGTTGGCTATCACCACTCTTGATTTAGAAGGAGGCCCGGAGACCATCGAGGCAATATCATCTCAGTTGCAGGTGACGAAGAGGCCTTCTTGACATGACAGCATTAAAAGGACAGAAAATTAATTATGGTTTTGAATGAGAATCTGCGGTTCCTTTGCCCACATCCCTTTATAGACACCCCAGGCCTAAAGTCTCCTCATAGACCAAGGTACGAAAACAGCTCTTGAGAGCCACAGGCCTGTTTAAAAACACCACATGCACACCTGGTCTTCCTTGAATGAATGAAATGCATGATAAAAGAGGGAAGAAATGTTTTGCAAGGGGAGTCCAACAATAATATGTGCTGCATTAATTCAGCATTTGCTCAATAATGAGGCTAAATGGAACGTACAGATTAATGAAGACATTGGTGTTATTAAAATCAAATCCTGTGGTTCATATGCTTTTCTTAATAATGAACATTGTGGCTATTGGAGAGGAAAACCAGGATTTTTTCTATTAATTTGGCACACATCCCAGATCTCATTCAACCATAACCTATCCCCTGCAAAATGCAGCCCTTGGCCTTTATGTGCTTCAGTCTTTCTATTTTCTATCTGTGTTAATTTGAGGGAAATTTTTTTGCCTTTATAAAAAGATTTTATAATGTGAACCTGGAACCTAGGTAATAATTAAATAATTTTAAAACTGGGATGTCTCTTCCAAAATAGAGGATGATTGGGAAATACATAAAATTACAGGCATGGAAGAGGGTGCTCACATCATGTCTGCCTGTACTATGGAAACTGGTGCAGTGATTTTGAGCTTTTGGAGGCTGGTCACATCACTGCATCTCAAATACTATCTTATAGGAAATATTCACAGACAGAGGGCTACTGTTAAAACATAGATAAACTGTTACAAATGTTGGCCAATGGTAGATTCTTTATTTGCAGTTCATAGAACCTGACAATTCGGATATCCTTAAAATATGAATGAAAGCAGAGTACTTTGACTCAGTTTCTGATATCCCGTGAACACACACTTACATGTATGTACACAATCACAATACTGAATGCGTGCTTTCTTGAGTCAGTTCGAAAACTGTATTTTAACCATAGTGAAAAGAGGTCTGGGTGTACAGCCTTAGATGGTATAAAATTCAACTACTATACATATTATTGTGTTTTAATTGTATTTTTGGCAGTTTATGATAAAAAAAAAAACAGAAAGGCCAACACTGGGAACTAGACTTGTTAAAAAACAAAACCAAGAACATCCTGGAAGCTGCACAATCCCAGATTGGCAGACATGCCTGTAATATTAAACGTATGTAACTACTAAACAGAGCTACAGCAGGGATCCCTTTCATTTTCTTAAATTTCTGGAACAAATGACCACCAAGTTCAGTGTGATTATTTTTTAAAGATAGAAAGATTTATTCTACACAAACTAATGAAAGCAAATACAATATTGAGATGCTGTTACATCAATATTATGGGCCTAGATGACTTTTGTTTAGTATCTTAATAGCTCAGTCATTTGTTATTCATTCAGCCACACACGGGACACCAGGGTGTTATGAAGGACAATACTCTCGGGGCATTTTGAGTTCAATTTGTGTTTCTCTACTTATGCAGAACATGTGTTGGCATCAGTGATGGTTACAACAGGGAAATCACAATATAGAATGAAGTTTCACCATGTTGTTCTGAGATAATTTTCTCTTCTTCCAAATACAATCTTTGGAGCAGGTGAAGTACAGTTTTGGTGCATTACTGAACTTATCAGATACATGCTTCCTTCTTATTTTTTAACCTCTTAATTCTTTAATATTATTTTAGATAGTTATCTGAAGTGATAAAAAACAAATTCCTAAATACATACTTAGCTTCAAAATACACTAACGAAAATGAATTATTATCATTTATACTTAAAGCTATAAGCAAGGTGACTGAGAAAACTGACTGGAGAAGTTCGGTGACTCCCAGAGACACACACACACTAAGTTACGTGGTGTAAAGCCTCACTATTTTGTCCCCAACAGGACATTCGTTGCCGCCGTTGTTTTTATAGCTTCACAGATTCGGAGTAATTCTAATGAGACAAGCAGAACACAATGTATGCTACAGGGTAGTATTTTTTTCTTCTTCTAAATTCCTTAGGACGAAAATCCTTTAAGTGCTTTTAAGTAGCTATTCAATTTGGATACATTATTTAATTCCTCTGGCCTCAGTTCCTTCTCCAGAAAAATATGGGAATGGATGAGATAACCTCTAAGGCCTCATCTAGTTCTAAAATGCAGTTAATAAATTCATAATATGATTTTCAGATTTAAAAATGTCTAATATTGTGAAAGCAACTATTTCTAGTAAGAAAAATAACAGACTTTACAAGAGCTTCAACATAAGATTAGTATTTAACAAAATATACCTTTTGTTTAAGAAGTACTGTGAAAAAATCTAGCAGTGTTGTATGTTCTAAGTAATCTAATCATTTCACTTTTGACAAATGAATGGCAAATAAGCTCATCAAGTTGGAAATAAGTTAACTCATCAAGGCTTTTTAGCTACTTCTTTGCACTCAAGAAATAGTAAAACAACAAATGAAAATGCATTAATGAACAATTTATAATAAAAATAGAATATCTTTGATAAGTGACACACTACTTGATATGTCATGGTCACTTGAACCAAATGTAGCAATTGAGAATATTTCCTGTCCCCTCTTCTCTCGTCCTGCTTCCAGATTTTCAATCCATGCTTTTTATTCTTGTTTAGAGGAATCATGTAACATCTAAATTTGTCATAAAATAGCTGATTCTGTTGGATAAGTTCTACATTGTAAAATTTCCTTTCCACCTTACAGAATCCAATATTTCTTTATCAAGTATGGTCGTCTTCAAGCGTATCTGGAAATGATAATATGAATAAATCAGTCTAGCAATGCCTTCTCAGGGATGTTTTCAACTGGATAGCGTGCCCTGTGTGCATCAAATACCTTAATATAAATATTGAATTAATGCAGTTACACACAATCCTTTCTCTTTCAATTTATCTACTCTACTGGCTAGAGTTTCAACATATTTCCTTCCAATTTGTCAATATAAAATTATGTGATATTTGTCCAAATGCTATTTTATTCAGCTTATTAAAATTAAAATGAATATGCTGGTATGACCACTTTGTTAAAAGTTAGTGCTAATTTATTTTTATTAATAATAATAACTGCACTATATGGGGGAAAATCTTACAATGTTTAAGAAAGTGTAAAGAGAATCAGTCTGGTAGTATATTTTGTCATATTTTCTTATTAGTCATTGGTACTATTGGTCAGTACATTAAAAATTTTGAAAAACAAATACTACATTAAAAGTAACTATAATTCCTAGTAAGTTAATCTTATTTTTAAATCAAATTCTTTTATATTTCATATTTTAAATTATATTAGTAACTTACCGTCATCAAATATTTTAAAGCAATAATGTAAGAGAAAAAATAATAAAATGATATTACAGTTAAAACAAAACATGTTCCTTGAATCTGCATTACAGCTTACTATTTTCAATAGTATTGAAGTCTTCAGTTTCACAAAAAAGATACTTTGGTATGTGAAATGATGTATAGACAATAAATCTAGTGAGAAAATGATATACCTAGGAGTTAGTTAAACATATTACTGTCAATTTTAGTAATGTTTTTAGGGAAGAATTTAAAAATAAAATCATAACATTGAAAATATTCTATTACGAATATATTATCATGGCAGTATTAGGCTTAATGATATTTGTAACTAAAATTAACATCATGTAAATCAAAAATTTTGAATGGTTATAAGCAATCAGAATTTCAGTTCTACACAAAAGCTATTTTTTAAAAAATCTACTTCAAAATGATTCTCTTCATCACTCACTTGTATTTGTACTATCTGAAAAACAAACAAATAAACAAATAAAACAGCTTAGCAGATAAAGCCTGTGCATGCTTTTGCCATTCTCACTGTAGATTCTGAACAATAGATTTTGGAATACGAAAAGAACAAACATGGATTTTATTTATAATAGTTATATTTTCTTAAGCTTCAAGTTTCAGTATCATTTATTTTTGTTACAAAATTATATATGTGCTCTAAAAAGACAGCTTGTTTTTCTTTTAGTACCATCACCTAAGTTTCTCAATGTTTTTAGATTTTTTATATTATTCCAGATACCATTTTTTAGTAAAGCTGTGAAATATTCATAAAGATTTCACAGTTCATTTGTAAAGATTTTTATCAGTTCCAGAGGGAAAAAAATGCATCATTTTTTAAAAATGATTTCCTGACAATAATAAAATGATTCTTTGAAAGGTAGAAAAATCATTGCTGAATTATTTGAATTTCAATTGTAAAAAAGATATAAAGTTAGCGATCATGAGATATTCAATAAGTAAATTATATCTTCCATTAGGAAGTGATTCTGTTGCTTTCAAACACTGGCTCTCATTAAGTTAAAAATCATTAATTCAGGCATTAAGTTACCTTTAAATATAAGCTATTCAATTGATGTAAGTCCATATAAACAGTGAATAAAATATCTAAGGGATGTGGTAATAACAAATGAGTATATATATATATTTTTTTTTCAGGAAACATTTGAATATGACACATCTGTAAATGACTTTGTACATAATTTAAAACAGAGTATGTTAATCCAAAATTGCAGCATCTTCATTGGACGGTAGCCACAGCCATTCTGGAAACTATAAAGACACCGTCTTTGTTGTGTGCTGCTACCAGACTCAGTTTCTGTTTCTTTTAATTCCCTCTTTTTTCACTCCTTCAAAGACTAATTTAGTTTATGATATTTAGTGCTCCTTCATTCATTGCATTCCATTATTTTTATTTTTCTGTGTCTCTTTTTACACATTTTGCTTCTTTAATAACTTTTAATAATATTATTAATCATTTTACATTTATTTTTCTGTTATGTAAATTAGATATTTAATGAAGATTTAAGTAGCTTGAAAAAATGAGTAAAATACACTATCTTATATTTAAATAATATCGTGCCTCCTAAAATGTTTCTTTTAATAAGACTCAAAGATTAATAAATCTTTTTAATGTCTTAATTTTAGTACAGTTTGGCTTGCTCCTCTTCAAAAAACATGTTTAAGGTAGAAAATCATAAAGAGAAGCCTACGGAGTGAAGGATGAAGGGAAACAATTTTTACCAGCTTCAAAAAGAAACAAAAGATATAGATGAACTTTGCAATAAATATGCAGTATTTAAAAATAGGTAAGATAAAGTAAAAATAAAAGTATACTCTTAAGTCTGGGGCCAAAACTAGAAAAGTTCATGTGTATGCTCTTTCTCCACTCACTTTATTTGGGCTTTCAACCGCCTATTTGGACAAGCAGGAGTAGAGCTCCAGCTTCATAGTCAGAGCTCCGACCCAGACTCTGAAAAAGGTAAATGAATTCTCAAAGCCACACTTCACTTATCTGGGAAATAAGGATAAAGGTTATACCTATTCTGTGACAACTCAGATAAGGCATATCAAGTAATTACCAGATAACCTGGCACCCAGGAAGAGCTCAATAAAGTTGGCCATTACTATGTTGTTAGTATTTAATAGAACACAAAGCACCACTGAAAAAAATATTGGTTTAGAATTAATTAGAACATGTTGGTTTTAACACTTACGAGATGCATGGCATTGAGTAAATCAATTAATTTCTTTGAGTTTAAATTTCCACTTCTATGAAATAGTCTGTGTCTTCGAGAGTGCTGTGAGATCTGTGCTATGCCGGTAAATGCTTATAGCCCTTTGATCTGCAGAATTGCTGATTTCTGTGGTGTAAGTCCTTCCACCATGGCCAGATGGAAGCTTCCCAGAGCTGGGAAGATGCTCAGCTGCCCATCAGCACATTGTGTGCTACATAGTATTTCACACTATACTATTTTACTTATATACTACTATTTCCACCATACAAATGCAGTAATTGTAAAAAAAAAAGCTCAAAAGCAAAGATATTAATCAAATAGACTTTAAAAATGAGGAATTAATGACCTTTGAGTACTTATTATCTTTTTTTATTGTAATTTATTTAGTGGTAAGTTTTATAATTTATTTATTTTTATAATAATTGTTTAGAAAAGCTCAGTCACACCACTTCTGATAATTTAATAATCATGGCTTTGGGGCAAGATGAGCTGACTCTAGTACCATAGTGCATGAGGGTTAAATTAGATAATACTTGTAGAAACCTTTACACTTTTCTCTTTTCACAGTGCACTTCATATATAAATAAATATATATAAAGCATCTTTATGTTTATTTGTTATCACTGTGATGTATCTGTTTCTTTGCTCACCACATAATTCATTGTTGCTGTTGTCTGAGTCAAGTGGGGGAAGTAGATGAGAATACCAAGGCAAATAAACAAAAATACAAGCCCCACTATTGGACACGATTCAATCTGGAAAACATTCAGCGTAATCCGTGAATGTAATCACTCAGAACAGATGTCAATGTCGATAGACTATACTCAATATTGCCTTCATTAATACTTTTAAATATACCTTTGATGACTACATGAAATCTAAGTTCTGAAAGCTGTATACTATTGGTCTTTTAGGTGCCTAATTTTAAATCAGCATTAGAAAATCTTACAGCATTTAGATATCAGGCCAAAAGCAAACATTTTGATATTTTTCTTCCTAAAGTAAAGCATTGTCTAAGCTAGTTGATTTTGAAAAAAATTAAGCATAACATGATTCAAAATTGGCCCCCTGGGGAACCATTGCTACCACAGGAATTCTCTGAGAAATCAATTAAAGCAAAGTTAAGTAAATTAAATGAAAGAAACTCCCTCACTGAAATTCTCAAAATGCAAATGTATTAAAACTATATCAAGTTTTTCTATATTCAAAATATATACAAATTTTCCTCTCTAAGTACTAATGTGTCTTCTTTCAGTTGACTCAACAAATATTTTTTGAGTACCTAACCATATTTTGAGTAATACTTGTGCTAGGTAATTTTGCATATTATATGATTCTAAATTTCTTGTTAATATTTTACCTAGGCTAGCTATTCAAAATTTTGCACATGCCAAACTAGTGTTATAAAAGAGCTCTAATACATTATGTTTCTGCTATAATTTAAGTTTGTAAAGATTTTATATTTTTCTCTGCCCTCTTTACTTACCACTAGATTTTCTAATGACTGTGCAAACATCACATTAAAAATGATAGAAATTTAATCAGCTGCAGTCATGCTTGGCTGTGCTATGCAATATAAAAAAGGGAATTTTTAATTTGGCTGAGCTGAAATTTTTAACTATAAGCTAATAACTCTAGGAAAAAATACTTTTGATATTCCCCAGATTAAAGAGAATATGAGTTAGTTAATTTTTTTTTAGGATTGAAACAGTTTACTATACTTCTCATGTCTTAAATACAGACACACATGCACATATATTTTAGTATGTGTATCTGATTTATATTTGAAAGTGAAATTGGGTCTATGATTTTTTTCTCCAAATTCAGAATGTGAAATTAAAATATCTGTATAAATGGCAAAAATAATTCTAATGGTTTAAAAAACCAATTCAATAAGAAAATTTATTAGTTATAAAGCCAGGTTATTTTTCAACATCATTATTACATAAAATAAAAAAATTGGTTTATCTCACTGACATATAGAGATGCTTAATCAAAACTATTAATTATTATAATCTTCCATGAATATTTTCAAAATTTCAAGCACATAATGGGAATTACAATTAAGTGTTTTATTTTTACTTGATAAAATAATCATTGGAAACACTTTGGACAAACAAGTACTGTGTTTGTCCTATTAGTATCATATTAACATTGCTTCATGGAGCAGGTCCTTTATTTGTAGGTTTTATTATGATAGAACGGAGTGGCTTACAGAGAGGGAATGTATAAATAAATCACAGCTCCCTAAAAAAATACAGACACTTCTTGAAAATTTCCACTGGCAATGAAACTTGTTTTGAACTACAATTTTATTTCAAAATAAATGTAACTCACTGAGAGTCACATTCCTTAAAGTAACTGGGAACACAAAGCAAAACAAGAGGTGGTGTGAAGTCGTAAATTGTAACAGACCCTAAATGTGAAATCAGTCCTACCCTGAAATATTTAGTTACGTTTTACAATGGCAAAAATTAAAACTAAATATATTTTCAACACTTTTGTAATAATTTACAATACACTTTAAACACATAATTACTGTTTGTTACTAAGGAAACACTATACATACACAATGTTATGTGATTACTTATTCCTATAACCAAAAAATGATGACTTTTCCTAAATCCCAAAGACAAAAACAATTAAATGACCTACTGATGTTAAAGAAGTCATTAGTGAACCTAACTAGTTAGTTGTTTGGGCATCATCCCACAAAATGAAAGTTCACTGGTTCGACTCCTGGTCAGGGCACATGCTTGGATTGTGGGTTCTGTCCCCGGTTGGGGCATGTATGAGAGGCAACCAATGTTACTCTCTCTCATCAATGTTTCTCTCCCTCTCTTTCTCCCTCCCTTCTCTTTTCTCTAAAAATAAATAAATAAACAAAGTCTTTAAAAAATAAATAAAATAAAAGGTCAGTTTTAAAAATGTAATATAGATTTCATTCATGGATGCACTGTTAATAAATTTATTATTTAGTCTATCAGTCTAAATTTAAAAAAAATAAATGAACTACTTTAAACTCAGTATTTGGTAAGCTTTAGAAAACACTTATTTTTTATTAGGTATGGAGAAAATGCAAAATACTATATATTACTGAAAAAACTCACCATAGTTTTGAAGCAATAGCAACACTCCTATTAGAAAAATTTAAAAGCCCTAATTTTCATATTATCTTTCTAAAGGAATGTCATTGTATCAGTGTTGTTTATTTAATTTTTAATGTAAATTTAGCATTTGTAGCCACAGTTTTAAATCTTAAGGTAAATGTTCAAAGAGTATCAACTGAATATTGTGATCTAAGTGAACTAAAAAATAATCCTATCTGTTTAAGATACGTTTTGTTTTCCCCACACCCCTGAACTTGTCATGTTATTTTAATGCCTGATTTTCAGGTACAATGATTCACCTAATAATAATGAGTTATCTTTGCATGTAATCTTGATGTAACAAGAGCATCCTGAAATAAGGCAGGTTGACATCATAACCCTTTTCTTTCATGTGCTATATATTAAAAGGCTGAATTATTAGTTAGTCACTATAAATGCACAAGCTACTATAATGATGCAACTGGAAGCTTGGTCTTTTATGAGTCTATCATTAATAAAATTGAAGGTTTAACTTGATAAGAATTGTGTTGAATCTATAGATTGCTTTGGGTATTGTGGACATTTTAATGTTGTTAATTCTTCCTATCCATGAACACGGCATGTGCTTCCACTTACTTGGACCATCAATTTGTTTCTTCAGTGTCTTGTAATTTTCCAAGTACAAGACTTTTACATCCTTGGTTAGATTTATTCCTAGGTATTTCATTCTTTTGAAGCAACTGTGAATGGGATTGTTTCCTTAATTTCCCTTCCTGATAGTTCATTATTGGCATATAAAAATGCAACTGGTTTCTGGATATTAATTTTGTATCCTGTTACTTTACTGAATTCATTGATCAGTTCTAGTAGTTTCTTAGTGGAATCTTTTAAGGTTCTCTATATACAGTACCATTTTATATCCTGAGTAAAAAATAATTAATCAGCTTTCATTTCCTGAGCTGAAATAAAATAAAGTTAATGTAATTTACTTAAAATAAAGGCTATTGAAGATTAAATGAGGAAACACATAGAATAGGTAGCACAATTTCTGCCATAAATTAGGAGCCCCATATCACATTTTCTGTTCACATTCTTTTTAAATACAAAATTACATTTTTTTACTTTGTTTTCAACACATAATTGCACAACTGAAGGAAAATTTTGTGTAAACCAGTGGTTCTAAACTTCATTGAGTGGAATGCTCTGGGCATTCGCAAAGTCAGACACTTGTGTTAAGATTTTTATCACAACAACTTCTATTATACAGTTTCACCCACAAATTATTAACTACTAAAAATGCATTAAAAGTACATTTCTGTGGGTAACGAACACTTTCAGAACATCAGCTGCCTACTGAATACAGCTCCCTACTCACTAGCTCCACTTACCTGTATCCACAGCACTTCTAACTCATGGTGTCTTCTAGAGTCTTTCCTCCAAAAAAACATCAATTCCCAATTTCAGGTATCAGATATACCATGTGTCCATTTCCCTAAGCCAGAAACTGAAGAATCGTTCCACACTCAATCCATCATTAAATCCTTGCAATTTTAGTTTCTAAATAGGTCTCCAAACATCCACTCTCCCTACCTCTAAATTTATTCCCTGTACTATGGAAAGAATGATTTGTTCAAGATCCAAAACTTGTCACATAACTTCTTTCACTTTCAGCACCTTGTTATTCCTTTTATTAAATGTTTTACTTATTATTAGAATAATGACTGCAATATTTAATAGACCATACAAACTCAGAATAATCTGTGTCTTCTCTACCTGTCTATAGCCCTTAAAGAGTTAAGGCAATAGCTATTCAGGGTTATGAGTCATGTGAGTTATTTCAAGATAGAGGATAACTACATTCTTAAATATAGGAAGACAAGACTCAGTAAAGAGTAAGTAACAGATTAAAATTGTCTTTATTTTTTTTAAAGGTAGTAATGGAAGAATTAAGATCTCAGAAGTAAGAGTCAATAGTATAGCTTATTTGCACAAAAGAGAAAAGACACAATTTATTAGTACAGAAAAGGTAAAAAGGAGTTACATTTAAACAAGAATACATCCTTCATAATTTTTAATTAAGTTACCTATCAGCTATAACTGATTGTAGTTTATGTGGCCATAAGACATTAAAATTTATCACTACACAAGAGAAGGGTCTTTTTTTTTAAGATTTAAATTTTTTTTATTTATTTACTTTTAGAAAGAGGGGAAGGGAAGGAGAAAGAGAGGGAGAGAAATATCAATGTGTGCTTGCCTCTTATGTGGCCCCCACTGGGCACCTGGCCTGCAACCCAGGCATGTTCCCTGACTGGGAATCAAACAGGTGACCCTTTGGTTCACAGTCCCCCTCAATCCACTGAGCTACACCAGCCAGGACTGTGTTTTTTGTTTTTCTTTTTAATATTGGGCTTCAATTTCAAATATTGTATTATGTTTTGAAAATATATTAAAACAAAAAAAGAATTATTTTCTATATTCTAAAATGTCTATGGTTTCCCAATTTAAATTTTCAATAATGTCATAAAATTGTCATGTGCAATTTGATGTAAAATATATTTATTTTAATTTTTCTAGAAGATTTTCTGTGAGGTTTGGAAATTATACAGTGCTACTGGACAACTTTTAGTTGACCACACCAAAAAGCAGGTCTACCCTAAAATGATGAAAATTTTCACTATTGAAGGAAAACATTCATTAGAAGTTGCTGAGACTCAGAGGGCAATTCCAGTTATTAGCAGATGTATGCTCTTGTGGGTTTATAAGTATCTCTTCATATTACTTTATCACTCATAAAGTGTCACTGTGTAAACTACTTTCTGGGAGGAAGCCAAGCACTTTTGGAAGTTGAATAACTCTTTCAAGCAACTACAAATCCATTTATTTTACTGAAAGAGTGAATAATGGGACGGAAGAATTTGATTCAGTATGAAATAATTTGTTTTCTGTATAATTTTATGTGAGATATGAGTGTAAAGTATGGGGAATTAATTTTATGTGCATATTTAAACATAAAAACCCTCATAAAAGCTATTTGTAAAGAGAATAATTTTGAGATGGTCTATGCTTACTTTAATAATAATTCCAGAAATTAAGAAAATTTAAGAATCATCTTTTAGAATTAATTTTAAAGTAAGGTCATATGAAATCCTGTGGACATCATCATCATAAATTCATTTGTGCAGATAAAATGTGATTTTCTGGGTTCTTTATGAATTTATGTATTCTTATTGAAATTGAAATAATTACAGTGGTTTGGGAACAATATATCACTTGCAGGTGTCAATTATTTATCATAAGAGAAGGTTATTTCATTTAAAAAAATTTTTAAAGATTTATTTATTTATTTTTTAGAGAGGGAAAGGGAGGGAGAAACAGAGGGAGAGAAACATCACTGTGTGGTTGCTTCTCACGCGCCCCCTACTGGGGACCTGGCCTATATAACCCAGGCATGTGCCCTAGACTGGGAATTGAACTGGTGACCCTTTGATTCATAGGCCAGCACTCAACCACTGAGACATACCAGCCAGGGCGAGAAGCTTATTTTAAATAGAAGATACATAAATGTTTCGAGATTAGCAGGCTTATTTGAATAAATTTATAAATTATTGAGTGATTATTCAGAATTATGGACACAGGCATTTAGCTGGTCTCTGCCTATGTCACCACCAATATAATTAATAGATTCTGAAAATATAATAAAAAACAGCAAATGCCAAATACTAAAGAATTCTGATAAATTCTGTGGCAAAAGCAGCAATGGAATTAAATGCAATTACTCTAGTCTATCTATCCATCTTTTAAAACAATAATGCCACCATGGAATAAATTAGGTTACTTATAAGTAAAGAAAATTTGAGTTTAACAAATCCATCTCTTTCATCATCTCAAATGCAGTAAGTTGAAAGAGATTGCCTTCTATACCATTGGCCCTTGAACAACATGGGTTTGAACTGTGAAGGTCCATTAAACATGGATTTTTTCCAATAAATACTGTGAATGATTTTCTTTCCCTTATAATTTTCTTTTTTTCCAGGTTACTTTTATCTAAGAATACAGTATATGATACATATAACATACACAATATGTGTTAATCAACTGTTATCAATAAGGCTATTGGTAGTTAGGTTTTGGAAAGTCAAAAGTTATGAATGGATTTTTGAGTACGTAGTGATTAACATCCTTAATTCCCATGTTATTCAAGGGTCAGTTGCACTTTGAAAGGGAATAAAACTCATCATACACATCTTCTTTTGAGGGGAAATAAAACCTATTATACACACTCTTAAATATGCAATCTGAGAAATTGTCCATGTATTTTACTTGATGATATATAATTGAACAGTGATCCAGTGGCCTTAGATAAATTGCTAACCTATGCTATAAAAGAGAGAATAGTAAGCACTGATGCGTATTCAATTTTAAATCAATGCTTATTATATTTATGTATTAGTTTATTTAAATTATAATCGACATCAAGTCAACTTTGGGAAATTTGAAAATGTGATTAAAAAGCTTCAGAACACTATTTATTGAACAGACTACCTTTATTCCATTGTATGTTCTTGCCTCCTTTGTCAAATGTTAATTGACCATAAAGGCATGAGTTTATTTCTGGGCTCTCTATTCTGTTCCATTAGTCTACATGTGTGTTTTTATGCCAGTACCATGCTGTTTCCATTACCATGGCCTTGTACAATAGTTTGATATGAGACAGTGTGATTCCTCTAACTTTCTTCTTTCTCAGGATTGCTGTGTTAATCTTCTGGTTTCATAGACATTTTTGGAACATTTTTTCTAGTTCTATGAAATACACCATTAGTATCATGATAGAAGTTGTACTAAATCTATATGTTGCTTTGGGTAATATAGACATTTTAATGATGTTAATAATTCCTATCCATAATCATGATATATTTTTACACATATTTTTATCTTCTTGGATTTCTTTTTTCAGTGTCTTATAATATTCTGAGTACAGGTTTTCACATCTTGAGTTAAATTTGTTCCTAGGTGTTTTATTTTATTTTATTTGATGCCATTGTAAATTGAATTATTTTCTTAGTTTCCCTTTTTGATGGTTCATTATTAGTGTATAAAAATGAAACGTATGAATGAAACCTATTTCTGGATATTTATCTTGTATCCTGCTACTTTACTGAATTTATTGATCAGTTCTAGTAGTTTTTGGTGGAACTTTTAGGGTTCTCTTTATGCAATATCATGTTATCTGCAAATAATGACAGTTTTACTTCTTCCTTTCCAATTTGGATGCCCTTTATTTCTTTCTTTGTCTGGCTACTGTAGCTAGAACTTCCAGTACTATGTTGAATAAGAGTTGTGAAAACAAATATCCCTGTTTTGTTCCCAATCTTAAGGGAAATACTTTTAGTTTTTGCCCATTGAGTATGTTGTTGGGAAAATTGGACAGATACATAAAAAAGGAGAAAATAGACCATAATCTTACACTATACACAAGAATAAACTCAAAATGGATTAAAGACAAATGATAGATGCAAAACTGTAAAAATTCTAGAAGAAAACATAGGCAATAAATTCTCAAACTTTTCTTGTAGCAATATTTTTCTGATATATCTTCTCAGGTAAGGGAACCAGATAAACAAATGGGACTACAGCAAACTAAAAAATTTCTTTTCCCAGCAAAGGAAACCATCAACAAAATGAAAAGAGAACCCACTGAATGGGAGAACATATTTGACAATGATACACCTGATAAGGGGTTAAAATACAAAACTTATAAAGACCTTATGAAACTCAACACCAAAAAAAAATAAACAATCTAATTTAAAAAATAAACAAAGGACCTGAATGGACACTTATCAAAAGAGGACATACAGATGACCAATAGACATACGAAAATATGGTCAACATCAGTAATTATCATAGAAATGCAAATTAGAACCACAATGAGTTATCACCTCACATCTGTCAGAATGGCTATCATCAATAAGCAACAAAAAATAAGTCCTGGCAAGGATGTGGAGAAAACAGAACCCATGTGCACTGTGGGTGGGAATGCAGACTGCTGCGGCCACTATGAAAAACAGTGTGGAGTTTCCTCAAAAATTAAAAATGGGACTGCCTTATGACCCAGCAATTCTGCTCCTTAAAATATATCTGACACAACCCAAAACACTAATTTGAAAGACTATGTGTACTCCTATGTTCATTGTAGTGTTATTTACAATCGCTGAGAATCAGCCCAAGTGCCATTCAGTAGATGAGCAGACAAAAAAAAGTGGTACATTTATACAACAGAAAACTACTTGGTCATAAAAAAGAAGGAAATCTTACTCTTTGTGATAGCATGGGTAGACCTGGAGAGTATTATGTAAGTGAAATATGCCAGTCAGAGAAAGACAAGTACCATATGATTTTATTTATTAATGGGATCTAATGAACAAAACAAAACAGACAAAAGAGAGACAGACACATAGATACAGAAACAGACTGACAGCAGTCAGAGGGGAAGGGGTTGGGGAACTGGGTCAAAAAGGTGAAGGGATTAAGAAAAAAAGAACTCATAGACACGGACAACAACTTGGTGATTACCAGAGGAAAAGGGGGATGGGGACGATAGAAGAGTGTAAAGGGAGGAATAACATGGTGATGATGGAAGGAGACTCGACTTCTGGTAAATACGCAATACGATATATGATGACGTATTATAGATCGTGCACCTGTAACCTTTATAATGTCATCCCAATAAATTCAATAAAAATTTAAAGCCAAAAAAATAAAGCCTTTTGTAATTCTATGGGAGAAAGATTAAAGTCATTTAAAGAAAATGTACCTAAGAGAAACAAAGGAGAAAAAGCAGCAGAAACAGGGATCAGAAGAGAGGGCTGTTCTGACAGATTTCAGAAGCACTAGCAAATGTATACTCTGAAGATAAGGGGCATAACCAAAATTGAAAAAATATATATAATTTTCATATATATCTAAATTTATATATAAATGTATAAATGTATATAAATGTGTGTGTGTATATATATGGATGTATATATACATGCATATATATGTGTGTATATATGTGTATATATACATACATATATATGTGTGTGTGTATATATATATATATACATACATACATACATACACACACACACAGCAGAAGCAGAAACAGATGGGAACTGCCAGCAGCACAAGTCCTGACTGAGTTTGTTTTACAGAAACAAGGAAAGTGGGTTCCAGAGACATAGAGTGTGGTGCCACAGAGTAGTTAGACTTGCCTTATGAAAATCAACCATCTGGGATATTGCTAAAATAAATCTCTGCTCCAAGAAACCTCTTGCAAGTAACTTGTCCAGGAAAAGTTAGCTATTTTTAACAATGGGCATTAAAAAAGACACCAACAGAGCTTAGATACCAAATCACCATCATTATAAAAGAAGTAGTATAACCTTCTAACAGATGATGTTACCCACCAGGAAAATGTTGCAACTGAGCTTATAAAAATGTGAGTAATAAATTATCCAATTTTTTTAAAAAAGCAATTACCTCTTTGAATGAAGACCACAAAGTAAAAATACAAAATTTAGGGAAGAAATGGAAACACAAAAAAATAAAACAAAATATCATCTTTCAGAACTCTCTAAAGAGGAGGAGAAAAATAATATTAAAGAAAAAATAAAAGTGGGGAAAACAAAAGGAATTATATAAAATACAGTAATGTACGTAGAGGAATATTTAAAAGTAACAAAAATTAAATAGGAACTCAAAAGGTGCTAAAAAGTCTTAGAAAAAATGATGGTTATAAAAGAAAGACAAAATAAATTAATATATACATAAAAGAAGATTCAAAATAATCCAGAATATTGGAATAGAAGAAATATTTAATTACAGTATTTTGCTGTGTATAATGCACATCTACATTTTAGTCCAAACTTTCAGGGAAAAAAAACCTTTCATTTTAATTTTTAAATTTAATATTTTATTTCTTTACATTTAGATAGTTGATTTTCTAAACAGGAATTTTAGCATTTATTTTTGAACATATTATGATATAGGAAATGTTATGTGACAAATAATTACAAAACACAAGAACAGATACAAGGTATTTCATGTACTACACATGTATAATGCACATCCTTATTTTTCCCTTAAAAATTTGGGCAAAAAAGCATGTATTATATACAGCAAAATATGGTCTATAATTTAAGAAACTCTTCTGAAATAAAATACTTGAGTTACTATATTGAAAATGCCATAACCAGTTATGAAAGCATTTGCCAAAAGCTTCTCTACATGTAAATGCTTATTTCATTATAAAAATTAACAAACCTAGAATATTAAAAAAACCCACAAAAATAATTCATCATAAATCCATAGATATTAATCATTATTATTTGTTAAATGTTTCAATTTTCCACATTTTACTGAGGATACAATATAACACCATTTAATATTACATATGATGAAATATAGTATACAATAAAATATACTTTAAGAATAAAGAATTAGATATTAATATTTATACTTTAAAAGTTTAAGTTGAAAAACACTTTTATGCTCATGGTAGAAAAAATTACACAAACAAAATTCTGTATGGTAAAGAATTCATCACCTTCCCATCACAAACTCACAAACTTTTTTTCATGTATTTTTCCAATTTTTCACACAAATGAAGACATAGACCAAAATCAGATACTTTTTAATCGGTAATTTATTTTATTTGCAGACCCTCAAAGGGTCAAATATCAGTTGTGTGGATTTATCGTTTTAGATCACATTGAAAGACGGCACTGCGGTTCACTTATGTGTACTGTTAGCTCCTGTTGATCTTTGAGCTTTTCTGACAATGGGGCAGCAGGTACTCTTTCATATCAATGTTTAGAAACGCACTAGTACTTTTGCAAGATAAATGCCTAGATATGAAATTGTGGGATAAAACTATAGACATTTAATGTTTTACAGCTCTTATCAAATGGATCTCCAATATGTTACTACTTTCTGTATCCAGAAAAATGAAATGAAGCCATTTTTGCATATTGTTTTTTTCCCCTCACCAAACCTGTATGCTATCTTTTTTTTTTTAAATCTCCACCAGTATGACAGATGAAAGAGTGGTACTTCCTTGTTGCTTTACCTAGAATTTTAGAATCATAAGTTTGGGAATCCTTACAGACAACTTGCATATCTTTATTGGAATGGGACTGTTTATGAACATTTCTCATTTTACTGTTGGGTGTTATTTGTCTTTGTGTTGACTTACAAAGGCTCTTTACATATTAAGAAAATCAAGATTTTTGTATGTCATATGTGGTACGATTACTGTACTTTTCCATGTATAGTGTGTTCCTGTGTGTAATGTACACCCACATTTTTGGCCCAAACTTAAAAAATATCTTTCAATTTAATTTTTTAATTCCATTATTTATTTATGTATATTTAGAAACAAAATTGATTATCATATTCCAGGATATTTTTTTGCATGTGGATTTTGTTATTGTTTTCTAGAGTTGTAATTTGAATGCATGAGCATAAATATTAAATACATTAATATAGATACGGAAGTAGTACTACCCATGTATTATGCACATCCTTATTTTTCCCTCAGTATTTTGGGCAAAGTGCACATTATACATAGCAAATATAGTAGTCTTCCTAAGATTTCCATTTTTTTTATTGATGTTTGGTTCCACTTCTGCAGGCAATTTTTAAAAATTTTAACATAGTTAAAATTACTTTGTGACTTAATTAGAAAGATTTTCTTTCTCCATGATTTCATTTTTGCATAATTTCCCCATATGTAAACTCTTTTACTAAAAAATAGCGCATAATAACCCACTGTATCAATGCATCATAACTTGTTTAGCCTATCCCTTATCAGTGGTTATTTTGTTTGGTTCCTTTTATTATTTTAAATTCTAGGCTGTGTTGGAGAGAACATCCATATATTTTGCATGTGCTATTTTAGTCATATCTTCTCTTTATGGTAGATTACTTTGTACTGTGATTATAGGGTAAAATACTATTTTATGTTTAATACTTTCTATTCATAATTCCCAGATGGACCTGCATGACATTTTTATAATTTACATGCCCATAAGCAATGTATGAGAGGTGTCATTTCTTGACAGCATTGCCAAAACTGAGTGTTGTTAGTTTTAAATGTATTTTCTAATTGTAAAGTTTTATGAGCAAATTATTTCAGAACACATACTAATTACATTATTTATTTCAAGTCCTTTGTATCTTTTGCTCTAGACTTCTCTCCAGTACTTTTTACTGCAATATCAGGTGTTTTTGTGCCACTCAGACAAAGGGCTGACACCAGGTAAAAAGATACCCTCTGGGCAAATGGTAAAAAACTTGCACAAAAGACAATTCCGGATGCTGCTTTCTTATGTAAAGGGATCACTCTTTTCCAGCAACATATTTAGATGCTTCTTGTTTTCACACTGAGAAGTTCCATTTTTTTTTTGTACTGAGATAAAAATATCATTTCAATTCCATTGTATCTGCTCCCACAGACCATTTAAACTTCCCTTGTGTCCTGTCCTCACTTAGCTGGGGAAAAGACGGACTAATTCTGTGAGGCTGAATGACTCTCGGACTTACATTACCCGCATCCCCGGGATCTCGGGGTGGCGGAGGAGTGCAATTCATTTTTTCTCCACTGAACCCCTTCCCTCACTTGGAGTACAAAGCTCCACGCACACAGGCTGGAGACTTGCAAGTCCTCCAAAGACTGCAGTTGTAAAACCACTCTTGCAAGATCAGACCCTTGCTAATTACACTACTAACATCTATTAACTTTCTTCATTCATCGTCAATTTTCATTCATTTCTTAAGGCTAATACTAATTGCAACCTAAAAAAAAAAAATAATGCTAAATAGGGCAAGCAATCTGGGAACCCAAACGGTCTATTCGCCTCCTGGTACACATTGTCTCATTAGACACATTCACAGAGGAGGGAAAAAATCCCTCTAAAGAGCTGGCACTGCAAATTACTATTTTTATAAATTATATTTGTTCTAGGGTTATTGAATATACTATTTTTTAACTTAAAGTGAGAGTTTGGGGATAATCGAATTGGTAAGCAGTCTCAATGGAGAATTTAAAATGAGGGAAAACATGGTGAAGAGGAAATAATAAGGGAAGTAAAGTACTAGATCTTGAAAAGTAATCTGGGACAAACCAAAGGGACTGTTAATAAACATGGTCTTTGTTAAATTTGCTCTGGATACAGCCAGCACAGATTTCAGAAATATTTTGCTAGTTAAGAAAATAACTGCTTCCCTTAAATGATTCCCCTGCCTTGTGTGTTATTAATCTTCTAGCTACAATTATCATATCAAAATGTTAGCTAAAATAAAATAAATTCATCCTAATTGGATAAAAAGAAGGATGAACTTTGATTTCCTTATTTATTACTTTGGTAGGAATTTATTGGTATGTCCACTTCCTAGTTAGGAAAATAAAAACCCTCACTTGACTGTATTAATTCCTGGGACTTCTGGCCACAGGATGTTTCCATTATTCAAAAGCGTACTTGTGCTTCTACTTTGTAGGCATGTTTGTTACCATTGTCATATGCCTTATCAGCAGGATTCCACTTTATTATAGAACAGGCTAAGGTTAAAGGGAATAAATAGAGGGTCCAGGAGTTAAGAAAGTCCTGTTTCATGTTCAGGAAAATATCATTTAAGTTGAGATGTTACCTTAACGTAACTTCAGGTAAATATCATTTAAGTCGAGATGATAATCGTGCTTACTGGCCCTAAGCCAATATGAAGTACACATGCAGCTATACACAGGTGGCACCCATTTGGGGACTTTGTCTCTTCTGATTCACCTTCTGTGTCCAGGTGTGGAGATTTGGGAGTTGAGATAATGTCTGGTTGTCACATAAACAGAGGTGATTCTCCTAGGATTTATTTCCATCTACAATGGGGCCTTAGTCCTTAGGACTTGGCTCACAGAATTTCTTTTAATTCAACAAGCAATCATTTTCAAATTTTACACAGCTGGGGAAGAGACTGCTATGGGCAAAGTCCAATGACCGTTCAAAGGCTCAATACTTCCACGTGACAGTTTTTGAAGTCTTCTGACTCATATTTTAACTTTACTCTTATCAGTAATCAAAAATATGCTTTAACGGGTAGGAGACACGAATAGAAACAAAAAGTAGTTTTACTGTAAATACAAGCTTTACAAGAATTGCGAACACAATTAAATCACTGTTTTTATTATACAATAAAATAGAGGTCATGATCAAGCTTATTCAAATGCACTGCTTACCAAATTATAGCACCTGAACTACGACTACATGCAGCAAAGCCATAAAGGCAAGCACTTATTGGTGCCCTAACACTAGCATTATGGAGTGTTAGAGTAAATTAAAGGAAAAGAGAGCTTGGGATAATAAATATGTCTGTAACAACACAAGTGTTCTTTTGCAACCAATCCATTTCTAGTCTAACCTGTCATTGCTACCTTTTACCACTATTCCTAATTTTGGTGGTAGTCTCCTCAAGCTGGTGCCCTACCTGCCTCTTGTATTTTCTGCAATGTAACTACTTTATTTTTACTGCCTATGACTTAAAATATATATATATAATGATGCAACAGTAGTGAGACCGCCTCCCTAGGAAGAGGACAGCAAATGGGACTTTCTGTGATCCAGAAAAGAGGTACTTACTCATCCTGGTGGTCAGCATCCCTTTGGTAAAATTCCATGCAAACAGTAAATAAGTGTGAGCACCGTGGTAAAGTGAACTGTATTTGCAGCAATATATAGGTACCCTAGTCTTCTGTGAGAGATTTAAAAAATAACTGTAATAAGTGGAATTGACCAAACAAACTTCCATAAGGCACTGAACACAGTTTCACTACTCAATTCATTCCAACATCCAAGGATTAGAAATTTTGGTTTTTCAAATTCTTTGAGAGTTTATTTTACAAATTAAAATTCATCATTTGTTTTCAAAGCTAAACTGATAACATAAAAGGAGGGCAAAAACACATGGTATTAAATTATGTATTAAGAAACAAAAAATTCAGTAAAATAGTAACCAGTATGAAAGCATTACCACTAAACGATAAGAAATACCCACTATTACAGCTATTATTATGTAATGTTATCTAAAGGTTCTAACCAATAAAAGTGTTTATAAAAACAAAAAAACTATGCAAATCTTAAGAATGAAGTATAACACTTTTTAACTGACCAATAATTTGATTCCTGCCCAGAAAAACAAAACTAACCTCCTAAAAAACTATTTATCAGTAAAATGGCTAGGAAATAAAGAAATAATCTAAATTCATCAATGTATTGATACCACTGTTTCAACATCTAGTTGGGCTTTGTAAAAAAAATGAAAGGGTGATTCAATAATGAGAAATTTACATTATTAATAATTTTCAACATATTAACATCTTGAA